>NC_053450.1:16492652-17101559 GCF_015227805.2 Hirundo rustica
AAGAAATAATCATTTTGGTCTAAGTTTCATTTTCATGTTTCTCACTGCCTGTTGGAAATACTACTATGGATTTTTAAATTTAGAATTTCAGCACAGTGAAGAAACCCCAACAAAACAAGACCAACTTTTACTAGGTGGTCAGCAAAATGTAAAATATATTCGTCTAGGCTGTTATTCTTTGGAAACATGTAGAACAATTGAAAGGAAAAAAAAAAGAAACTGAAAGAAAAGCATCATAGATTCACTGCATTCTGAAAACTGGCTTCTTACACAGCTCTAACCTAGCACCCTTTAGCCTGGTGTTCATAGAGAGCCTGCTGTATTTTGCTGTTAATTAATAAATATCTTTCTGGTTTTGTTGCTTTAACTCTGAATAGCTGTCTTCAAACAGTGCTATATTTTGTCTCTTGTCTGTCCACAAAAAACAAAGGACAAAAATAAAGACTGAAAACTCATTTTATTTTTAGGTTTTCTTAGGCATAAATAATAAAATTAGAATATTCAGAAATTTTTATCTAGAATTTTCATGTACTTTATATTTATAAAATTCCACATAATCCTTCCAAACGTTGTAGAGAGCAGTTTCCCCAGGGAAAAATAAAACACTAGAAAACTTCCTTGGAAAACTTAGTTCAAAATGCAATAGCAAGAAGCTTATTCACATGTTCAAGTATGCAAATGTTACTAGAATGGTCCTTGTTCTCTGTGTTACCATAGGTTAATTTTTGGTGCAGGAATTTTAATATTCCTAATCATTCTCTGCTATTGGACCCTTCCCTCAGACCCCACCTTAACTCTCCACCCACACCAGGGTGCATCCAGGACAGGGCCTTTTGCCCCTTGTCTCTGCCTTGGTCCAGTTTGTTCCATACAGTGGATGCCTTATTGTTTGTTGTTTTGTGTTATTAAAATTCCTTTTTGGACAACTGGATCAAAGCTGTCTCTCTCTCCATTAAGACCCCATTGGGATAAAGTCCTGGGGAAACTCAAAAGGGTCCGATCATCTGGGCTTGGACCCCTGAGAGTTTCACATAGTTAGTCACACAAAACCAACCCATTATAATAAATTAGATTTTCAAAAGTAGATCAGGTAAATTTTTTACATCCTTATTCTGAGAAGCAAGTTCTTAATTTCTGACACAATAGATATATATAAACTGATTTTTTGGAAACAGGACTAGCAGGGTTGGAATAGTTGCAGGGAGCAGGGCAGGCTTCCTAAGGCAGCCCCAGCTAAGGCATAAGGCTCCTGCCTGGGGACAAGGCAGGTTGAGGCCAGTGATGGGTCCTGATCAGGTCCAGTGAGAGGAATTGGGTCAGACACAAACAACTGGGCAGCTGAGGGGATGGGCTGAAACCAGGCCAGAATGGCAGCATCTGGGTGAGGATTAGGATCAGACAGTCCCATGGATCATGGTCCCACGGTCCCATGGTGGGATCAGACTGCATCGTGGCAGGAGCTGTATTTCAGTTCCATGCACCTGGAATCATGTCCAGGACCCTGGCAGGACATAAACTGTGGAGGGCAAAGCCCTCCACCTACTGCATCCAGGCTAGTGACAAGTGTCTTCCACTTTCTAAAGCTTTGCTAAACAAGTACTAAATGTTTCTTCTAATGCCTGAGGCATGGCCCACACCTGGTCATGCTGTGACCTGGATTAGAATGACCTAACAGAAAAAGCTAAGGAAAACAGATGCCAAAATCAGGACGCGTAATTATCTTCTTATCAGTTTAGCTATAGCAGCATGGGGGGGATTCTGCATGAACCCTTTGAATGACTGCATTTGCCATCTGCTATTCTCTTGCAAGACATTGTGCTTCTTCTTAGCACTCCTCAGTGCGTGCAAGCAGCATCCAGCTAACTTCAGCCACACACAGGAAAGGTGTGGGCTATTCCTCTATAAAAGTAGTGCTCTTTGGAAATATGGCACGAGATAGTCATGAGCAGTTATTATTAAAATTGGTAAGAAAGATCTATTCTGACTATAGTTTTCAGTGTACAGAAATCGCTGGTGTTTTGTGAACAAGATTTCCTTGTTTATACATTTAAACTGGTGAAGGAAATGACATTCATCAATTATCATAATTCTAGCCATTCTATGGAATATTATTTGTTGTACTTTTCGAATAGGTGATAGTCTGCTTAAGATTTCTGATCTGTCAGCCTTTATAAAGGAAGGAACCCAAAGTTTAAAGGCTGTGTTGATCTGAAGACTGAAAAAAGAAAAAAAAGCCTCCCTGCTCCCTTGACAAGACATACACTTGAATGGGGTTGGTTTATTGAAGCACAGATCAACATTCTGACTTTTCAGAATGTATTAAAAAGGAATCAAACCTCAGGGCAATTATAAGCGTGCAACAGTAGTTCCCTGCTGCCTTTCAAACTATAATTTTTCCCTGTCAAGAAAAAAAAGAACAGAAATAACCTCCATAGAAAATATTTTTGGTACTTTTAAAGATGTTTTGTATTACGGAGAATAATTTTTAAAACAAAATTATTTAATAGCTTGCTAACATTCTTCTTATACATTACCCAGGCTTCTTGTAATGTATATGATAATGTATGAATTCAATACAAAGTTTCTATTTGAAAATATATAAAACATGTTTTTAAGTAGTTTTTTCCCCTAGGGCTGATTTCTTAATCTGTTTTTTCTCCTCCCTGAAACATTGTGTGCATATTCAGATGTTAAAAATAACTTCATAGCAACTGGTTTGTCTCCACATCCTGCGGAGGACCTCTCTGGAAACCATTATTGTCAGCATTTCAGCAGTCTTGTCAACAGCTAACTGCTGTCAGTTGCTGATGAAGCCATCAAGAGCAGTTCAGTTATTAGAGTATGCATGTTAATAATGTTAACATTGCAGATTTTTATAAATTGAAATAGAAGATCACAAGGTAGAAGCCAAATAATATTTTCACGTTATGGCTACATTTCATGTAGAAGAGAAACTAGCAAGCTCTAAAATACTACCTTGAAAAAAATATGTTTTCCAGAGTAGAATGATACCTTAAGATATTATTTAATTTTGAAACACAAGAAAAAAAATTTTGGAGCAGATTAAACAAAATTTTCCTGACAGTTTTCAGGTCAATCAGCAAAAATATATAAGCTTCCAAATGTTTTGTCATAGAGCTGTTCTGTGAACATTAATACATTGGCACTACCTTACTGTTAATAATAATGACAACAATAACAAGAAAAGTAAACATATCTTGGGATATAATTTTCCAATAGTTTATTTGCACTTTTAAGGGAAGATGGCATTTGAGATATGACTTTAGTAAGTTTTCTCTAAAGTTCAGGATCCCTGTTTTATGAAATTTAAATATACAATACCCTTTTTTAAACAAATTGCCTTCATGCCTCTATCCTGTAGCAACATTTCTTCACTTCATCTGATTTTAACAGAAGAGTCTAGATATCAATGAGGAATTTAATAGCATTAAATTATTATTAAATAAAGGGAGCAAGTATACTCTTAGTTAAAACAGAATCAAATTAACAATGTTTTTGTCGACTGTTAATGATACGTCACTTTGATATAATTTGGGGGGTTGCATATTCATGTTACTAAACCAAAAAGTTATCTTCTATCATATAGGCTGTAAACCACCTTGAGTTGAGTTCTTGTTTCTCTTGTTTTTCTGAGGTCTGCACTGGGAATACTAGGAGAACTAAGATTTGTGTGTATAGTGTATTTGTTGGAAACTATTTTTTTTTGCCTTCAAAACCATATGTGCAGTTTTATAGGAAATGTGGATTGAAAGGAATGAGGATCTTTAAAATTCTGGTAGTTTGGCCAGGTCAAAATTCCCTAATTACTTTTTATTATCCTAGAAGTTAATTGTAAATTCATTCTGTCCCTTCCATTGTAAAATATTTGCACTAACATTTTTTCGCATTAAAATAAAAAGGAGGCAACACAACTTGCTTTGTTTCTCTTCCTTGTAATTTATATTTTAAGATGATGTAGATCTGCATAACGTTTTTTTTCATCTCCATGCTTCCTAGAGTATAATTCCCTATATGGAAAACTAAGCTCTGAGTCTGCTGAATAACTGGCCACACAGTTAACAAAAAAGTGAGTTCTGTGACTTTGGTTACACAGACTGTGCAACTTTCAATGGAAGATAAAATGTGATTCAAATAATCTTTTCACCTTGCGCCTTTTCACTTTAAATAGTGACTGCTGTAAATTTCTACTTGAATAATGGGATGGGAAAATTAATTTTCCTACTAATTCTTGATACTGAAGTTAGCACTGAACAGAGATTTTCCTGAGTGACTAATTCAGTGGCTAAAGGACAGGCTTTATTATTAAAAATATATCTTTACAATTAAACCGATGGTTCTGAATATTTTTGTATCACCTTGGTTTCTTAGAGTGTTATTATTTGAATCTGGCATAGATTCAAATAATTTTTAATACGTCTGCAGGTAATATATAGATGAAAATGAAAGTAATGTCTGATCTAATGATGTCTGTGGTTAATTTGGCATGGATAAACTGGCAGAGTTGCACAGCTATTATGTAATCAGGACCCCCCACCCCCCCCTCAAAACTTAGAATAGGATGTGGCCCATCCACAGCAATACTGAATTACCAAAATGAGATATGAAAATGATTCTTCATTGAGCTATGTGATTGAATTGTTTCCAGTGGGACATATCTAAACAAAGCAAAAGTACAATGATGCTTTAGGACTGAGCACAGTATCAGCCTGATTTAAATGAATGTATGTTTGAAATGTAGGTGTATATGAATAAATCCATGGGGTAAGTCTGAACTAATAAACCTAGTTCCTCAGTCAGGGAAGGATTTTGTGCAAGAAGACAAATCTAGCAGTTAATCTACTGGCCTCTACTAGTTGTGGACATTGGGTCAGTTTTGAGAACAAGATACAAGGAGTGTATAAATAGACTGAAGTTCATTCAGTATTTTGCTTTGCAGTTATACTGAGTTTTCAACATGCTACTGGGTCTGTTCCTGATATAGTTTTGGAGTACTTTCCTACACATGAATAATGTACAGCATTACAGACCTTTTGCTATGCAAAACCAGGTTATTATGTCTATTTAGAGTCTATAGCAAAAATGGAAAATTTTGTATGTGTTATTTTGGCCAAATTATCATAAGGAATACCCAAAATGTCAATTTATTTCCAGATAAAAGGAGTGACAGTTTACCTGTGGTGATAAAAATGCATTATTGGTCTACTTACAGAGTAGAGAGTTCAATCGAAATTTTAAAAAGCTAATAGTAAGAAAAATATATGTGATTTCCAGTTACAACACTCAGTTTGAATGAGCTTAAGAAAACCTCTTCAATAACAGAGTTGAAACTAAAAAAACAAACTAAAAAACCCAAACAAAACAAGACAAAACAAACTAAAAAACAAGCTCAAACAAATGAAAAAAAAAAAAAAAAAGTATTTAGTTTAACCCCCTTTTTCCTTGTGTTACTTTCACTTATCCAGGGTCCTTCTGAATCCCCATATCAACATGTTAAAAAAAAAAAAAAAAAAAAAAAAAAAGGTTTTAAATCAGGTTGAAATATCTCAGGAGATGACAAATTCAGAGAATTCATGGAAACCAGTATGGGTAGTTTAGTACAATGTCTGTGGCATTTTCTTAGGGATGGGACAAAAAAAATCACATTTAGTGTTGGGAAAGATCTGTAGAGCCTTTTCTTCTCAATCTAATAAACTGAACTGATGATAAAGTGAGATTTCAGATGAGATTCAAAGAGGGATCAGGGAAGTGCATTAGTCTTTGAACAGGAATGTGGCATACCAGTAGTTATTTCACAATTCAGCTAAAATGTAAATATAAATTTAGTCTTAATGGAGGCTTCATTTGACTCTTTTATACAGTTTTTGTCTGGATTGCCAAATGTACATCCTCCCCCGAGCTCCAAATCATTCATTTGTGCACATTATCTTGATAACTCGAGTCTCAAGATCTACATCATTCACAAAAATGTAAAAGTGCTTCTGGAAGCTATAATATATTTTTATGAGTTTGAACAGGTATCACATATGTCAGGTAAATGTCTGTGTGTATGTATTTGTATGTATGTTCTTGTTCTTGACATAGCAATTGGCATTGATATCACTGTTTGCTAGTTGCAAACCTAAGATGACTGCAGTCTTGAGCTGAATGTATTTTGACATCACAAGTGTTCTTAATGGGTTTTCCATGTGCCCAGTAGAATATATTCTGCCTCACTGACAGCTGCATTCATTTATAAAATCTATTTTTTCACATCTTATCTATTCAGGTACATTTTTTTGGCTTATGCAAATCAACTATTGTCCATAAGTGATGCACCCGAAGTAATGAAGCAATGAAGTCTCAAAGGAGAGAGCTTATTCAAAGGGGGAAGGTTTTCATATAATTTGCACACTAACCATCTACATGTTCATTCTCTTGGCAGATATCTTGCACTAAAATGGAAAAAAACCCCCACAAAACCTAAGTTACAGGCACCGTGCCTCCAGAAAGATGGACAAAAATGTAAATAGACAAAAGATGAACTATAAGCATACATTAGGTTTACAAAAGGTAGGACAAACTTGCCAGACCTTCACTGTCCACCCTGAGAATGCTTCTTTTATAAGACAATATGCTACGTTTAATCAAGCTTCTGAATACACTGTATTTATTATTTCAAAATAAAAAAACACCACCAGTGTTACACACAATATTTGTGGCGGTGCGAGAATTGTTTTATTAGGTTTTTATAAGAAGTTTTGTGTTATGGTTCAGTTCACTGTATCCCCAGTTTTGTAACAGTCCATCCCTTTTTGAGCTTTCTGTATAACAAGGTGTTGTGTGTCAATCATCCCACCCCCCACCTATCCTTGTCCATCCCCTCTGACCCCCTGCTCTGGGGCAGCCTGTCTATCACTTTGGGACCCCTCCCCAAGATTGAGCAATCATACAGAGAGGGCTTCAGGTGATAGGTCGCCCGGGGGGAATTCCTTTGGCCCTTGATTTTAGTGGTCCAAGGCTTGGAGGTGGACACACCCTGAATCCCCTGATTTGTTGTCTTGTTGTAACCTCCCTTGAACCCCTCCCCCAGTTATAAGGTGGAGGAGGGAGATTCAAACTCTCTTACTCTCTGGCCTCTCTGGCCTCTCTGGCCTCTCTGGCCTCTCTGGCCTGCGATTTGGACCAGCTGTGGGACTCCCACAGCTTGGCCTGAAAAAACATCTTTTAACCTGCTAAGCTGAGAGCCATCCTTTTCTTCTACTGCCGCCGCTGTCACGACACTATTTAGTCCAGCTGCTGCTGAGAAGCCGAGCCAGCAGGTAAAGATCACCTGCGTGCCCATCCGAACTGGGAACATCTTGTAGCTGCGCAAATCTGAGCTAGCCGGAGGCCGGCGTCCGCACGGTGCGGAAACAGAACTAGCTACAAATATTTCTGTCTCTGTCAAGTCACGTTTGTTTCTGAGTCATAGTTATATGCTGTGGTGTAAAGCTGTCATTTAGATTTTACCCTAATGTGACATAAATAGCCATGGGGTTCCTTGAGATTAATAACTCCTTCTCATATATATTACAGTGCAGATTATAAATAAATTATTGCTATCAATTTTTTTTAAAAAGAGAAACTTTTTCTAGCTGTGATTTTTTTTTCTACCTTGAGGTTTTAAAACCCTAAGCAAATGAAAAAAGTCAGCTAATGACAATCTCTGTTGTAAAACAGCTTATTGTCAAAGGGTAGTTAACCAAGGACAGTTACAGAATTTGCAGGAGCAACATATCAGTGTGAGCAGAGAAGGTTCATGTGGTAAATTACACACTCACAGTTCAGCTTTGGAGGAACAGAGAAGTTTCCCAGGACATGATTTGAAAAGACATTGAAAGCTGATGAAGAAAGAATGAAGGAAAAAGCATTTTTTGACTGAGAAGCAAAATGGTTGTATTAAATTAATTTTATCCATTTCTTTCAGTGTGTTTAGTTTCTGTTTAATGAGTTACTGTTACCTTTTTTTTTTTTTTTTCCCCATTATATTAAGCATGGTGCTAAACTTATGACTGAAAACTTTATTAAGTTTCTTTTTTCATTAGCTCTGTGTGTGTGTGATATGTTAGGGGTGGGAGGGGGGGAAATTTTCATGTCAAATTCTAAAGACCATGTCACAAGGCCTTCGTCATTTAGAATTGTAGAGAAACAAAAGATACTAAGTTTATGTAGAATTTCAATTTTTGCAATATGCTTTTGATCAAAATTAGGCAAAATTAATTACAAAACATTTCTGTGGGCAAGATATTTCCTAGTAGCTGCTTAGTAAAACTGACCTTATTGTCAATGTTTTTGCTGCTAGAAGCATTTGGAGATCTGGAGAGAACGCTGAATTTATTTAGCCTTTAGAAAATTCTAACATGTATGGCTAATTCTGTGAATTTAAAGGAAGCCACAGAGTTTGATCTGAAGTGAGAGGCTTAGTAAATTTGGAAATGGTATATCCAGATGGGTTTTCCTCAGAGATTTAGAGATTAACTAAGCTTCAAACAGAACGTGAACTCTCAGGGCTTTCAGATGCCAAACATGAAAGGAAACAGCTTAGGTTACAGATATCCAGGCTTACAAGTAGCCAATGGTATAGAATTTTAAGGAAGTTGTTGCAATATTTCGAACTATGAAAAAAAGAATACATTGCACTTAATGCCAGAGGAATATAGCTTTAAATATAGAAAACTGCTTTGGATGAGATAATAGAACATTCTGACTACAGACAATCCTTTTCTTGGCTATAGATCCAAAGTTGCTAAAAGCATTGATGATAAAGTAGATCTGTTAAACTATATTGGATATAATTTTTATTACAGACCTAATATAGGGATTATTATTTCAGCACACTTCAGAATTTGAAAAAGATCCTGGGTTTTGCTTTAGGATGCATCCAAAATGTGGCACAAAGAAACTAATTGATGTAATATATTAGGTTTCAAAGTAGTTATTTTCTTATCAAATATTTGTGATTTAGATCTAATACGTTCTCTTAGAAGTTGAACTAAAAAGAACAGAAAGTTAAGTTTTTACTTGCCTCAGAAGTAAAACACCCACTGATGTCTTTCTTATGTAATCTGAAGCTTTTCTAAGAACTTGAATATCTGCAGAAAAATAGATACATAGTTCCCGATATGTACTAGAACTCAGTTCTAGACAAGCCTAATCACTTTTTTATTATTTCTGAGATGTGGCTAATCCACAAAGCATATTCAAAGCATACCTGAAAAGAGTTAGACCTCTTTCAATTTGTCTCCAAATACTTTGTGCAGTTAATGCCTGATAAAGCCGTTTAAACAACGCTGGAACCATGACCACCAAGAAGTCTTGTCTGCCGTTCAGTGTCACACACCCTGTGGTAAAGAACCTACTCACAGAAGATGTGTAAGGACAGCCTAAAGACTCACTGCAGCAGCACTTGCATGAAGCCTGAAGGGTCTCAACACTACAGAGCAGAGTTTGCATGTGCCCTTGACCAGTGCTTGATGGCTTCTCAAGGCTTAGGACAATAGAAAGACTTGACACATCAGAGTGCATCAAATAGCAGAGGTTATAGCAGGTTAGAATCTCTGAGAAGGAGTGGATTACATAGAGAATGGTAGTAATAACCCAAATTTATTTTCAGGGTTGCCTCACAAATTGTCTGGGGGTTTTATGTTCTGTTTTGCTGTTGGTTTGGGGTGCTGGAGCTGGGTTAGGTTTTGTGGTTTTGGTTGGGGTGGGTTTTTTTGGTTTTTGTTTGGTTTTGTTTTGTTTTGTTTTTTTTTGGTTTTTTGTTTTTTTTTTTAATTTTGTTTTGGGGTTTGGTTTTTTTTTTTTTTTTTGGTGGGTTGAAATTTTTTTTTTTTTTTTTTTTTGCATTCTCCCTCACTTTAAACAACTATGTGGATGTTTTCTAAAATTTCAAATTTCATAGAATCTTCTAGCAGAACTCCATTTTAAATACTGTGGAAAATTATTTCTTTTTCCTGTCATGTGAAAAATCACTACATTAAATACACATAATCTTTATTTATAGAATAAGAATTTGCTTAAAAGAAACCCAGACCTATAGCTGAGAAAATAAAATTACCTTTTTTCCCTAAAGGTGAAATATGTGAAATGACACAGAAAAAAGAAATCCAGTCAAAATTTAACAGTTCCCAGTTGAATCTAAATTTAATTTACAGTGACACACAAGCAATGGCCTTTGAAGAGAAAAGGAGAGGAAAATTTACTTTCATTTAATTATCCCACCTAAAAGTAAATTGTCAAAATCTCTTTCAAATTAGTTTCAAGTTTTATGGAGGCGTTTCATGTTAAAGTACATAAACTGACAAAATTAATTAAATAGCCAGGACTAGAGACAAGGTAAATCCTGCTTTTTCAGCTTGCTCATGAACAACAGAATCTTGGTAAATAAGCACAAGTTCTCGTAGGTTCCATCATATATTATTTCATTTACATCTGCTATACCTCAGTAGTCCCTCTAGAGTCTGTAGTTCCCCCTTCTTTTATCAAACATGGCATATATCCAGCATCCTAAATTGAGAGATAAAGTAAATTATCTGTGTTCTAGAGACTCTTCTTTGTAATTAAACTAAATTATTTGTATGGAATAAAACAGGTTTAGCAAATAAAAAATTATTTGGAGATTCTAAAAATGTTATTCATGATATTATTGTAGATAAGCTTTCAAAATACTGTTTATAGAATGCTATAATATATACTTGCTCTCTTTCTGAGTGATTCAGAAAAGTGAGGACAAAAATAATTTTAAACTACCTTTGTGGCCTTCTTTTTCTGGGACCATGCAGCAAATTGTTTAACATAGAAAGAATTTTTTATAGTCCTCCTCATTTGTTTGAACAATTCTATTTCAGGAAAGAGTTCATTAAGGTGGTTCCTGAAGCTGTATTCTGAAGATCTTGTTCCATGTTTGAATATGGAGCAGGATGTGATTGTGTCTTGAATCCTCTTTTTGCCTGAAAATTCACTATCACTCTCAACATATCTTCATTTTGGTTTGTTTCTTTTAAGACATTTTTCATTTTCAAAGAATATGAATGGCTTTTGTTTAAAATAGAAATACAGATTTTTTTCATGTCAAAGACAGGTAATTGATTTTAAACATTTTCATAGTGGCAAAATACCAAATGTGAAAATTTTATCAAGTGCAGAGACAGTGATAAAACTCCTACTGTAGAAAACTTCACAATCAAAGTATGGATAGAAATGTTCTTTGACATATCTGCCAAAGGCATTTCAGTTGGTTATCTTCAGAAAAAGCCCCATACACTCCATATTTAAAAATGCTTTTGTAGTTCATTGACATTTAAGCACAATGGTGCAGGGCATTTCTACATCTGAAATAAAGACAAACTTCGTTCATTGAAGTTCATTTCACATTGAGAAAAGGTCTATTTTTATTTCTTCTGTAAGATATTCCAGTAAGAAATTAGTGGGGAAAAAAGTGCTAGTCTTACTTTTACTTCACTTTTATGATTGAAAGCAAAGAATCTACAACATCAAAAATATTTTTTTGAAGTCTCTCCTCAAAAAAGTGATGTTGAATTGGAGATAGATTTTGCTAATACCCATGCTGAATATTATAACAGAAAAAGCTGAATAATCAATGCTACATTTATGGTTGCATGTGTCATTGGATTTTTCATGCACGATTGATGGTAATTGTGGATGAAAAAGAGGTGATGCAACAAATTCTCAGGTAACTGAAAAACAACTATATACTACTAGGATGAAAGAGTTTCCTAACTGCATGATACTGAGTCATTTACTGCTTTGTGTATGTTGGCAGTAAAGGGGGAAAGTTCATGATTAAGTTCATGCTTTTATTTTTAAATCTTGTAAACAACACTACTCTGGGAATTTTATTATGATGAATTAACTCATTTTGTGTGGGTCAGGAGATAGATATCAGTCATAATCATGGGGGTTTAGTTGAAAGGAAAATGCTGTCAATTTTTAGAAGTCCAACACCACTCACAACACAAATGTGTCCAATTTGAGACAGAGAGCATCTATGCTTCTCTTGTCTCCTGAAGAATTTCTGGTCTTGTGCAGCAGATGTAAATTCTGGTAAGAGGTATGGTCAATTCCCTGTCTTGCTATACTAGTCATTTTTAATGCTCTTTTTCGTAATTCTATACTTTATTTATTTTTATTCTCTTAGAAACAACACTGTCATTTTCTTTTAGCTCTTTCTAATTGCATCCCTAGTTTAATTATATTAAGAACCTACATTTCTTTTCAACTTTACATACCAACTAATTTTCAGACTAATTTTTCTTTTTCTAAAAAACCATTTCTTTACCCTGCACTTTTTAACAGGCTTTTTCTGCATTTTTTTCTGTCTCAAATATATGTTTCTTAAATATTGGTTAAACAGCAGTCCATACTACATAGATGATTTGCAATTAATGCTTTATAGATTGACAGTAATATTACCTCATATCTATATTGCATTTACTAATCCATACATTACATTTGTTTACTTGCATAACTTCATCAGTTTGGTAGATTAATACTACCTTCTTATCAGTACATAAATCCTGGTCTTATTTCTCCTCTGCTTCAACACAGAGTCCCCTGTTCTTATTAGCATCAATATGAGAACTAGACATTGTTCCGTTGTTCATTCTTCTTTTTCCATCCCTAAAGATTATCCATCCCTTCGTGAATAAAAATAAAATTCTCTCATATCTTGTTCATTTCTATTAATTTTGTGTTAGAAATTAAGTACATTATCATTTTTCTTCAAACAAGAATGTTAACAAATTTTTTTATATTTATTTGAATGGTCCCAAGAGACATTCTTTAGGAGTTCAAAACATTGAGAATTTCCCAGGGTTATAACACCATGACTAAATAAATAGATTTGTTATTATCTCCTTCTAGAAGTCTCAGTAGTTTTGTAATACATTTATTTTGAGGTTATGGGAGGGAGGTTATGCTACTCTCTCTGAAATACAGTCAAACATAGCACAGTTCCATAAGTATGCTTACATTTCCATTAGCTTTTCTACTTTTGCTCCATGCTTGAAATTATCTTCCTTTCTGCTACCTGAATGAAGAATTTATGTAATTTTTAAGTAATGTGTAGATTATCTGCAGTCTCAGTGCTCTGTGATCCAATGACACACCTCTCTCATTGCATTTAAGGTTAGATAAATCATATTCCTCTTGCTTTAATTAAACTTTGTAAGATGTATTTTGTAAGTTTTTATGAAACTCTTAACTGATAGTCTCATTTTTCTACATTTATGATAAAATTTTTGGAAGTAAAGAAACTGGCCCAGATTTAAACCTCAGAGTGAAATTCTATATCAGGCTCAAGCTGACTCTGCTATGTCTGTTTCTTTGATATCGTTTGTCACATACCTATTGGAAGATCCCTGTATGTTTTCTATGGATGAGGATATGAAAAATAATTCATTGGGCTGTAGAACACAGAAATGTTATGTTGTCTGTGTGGTACTTTGACATTTGAAGTGGGATATGTTAAATTCTATTATAAACACAATTTCTTCAAGTCAAGGAATTAAAAATAATGTTCCAAGATTTTAACAGACCATAAACAGCTTTTGTAGTCATTCTAATATAGAAACAACTGAAATACAGTGTTAAACATCCAATTTAAACACAACTCTTCATCTGCATTAAATAGCTTCTGTCTGAATATATTTTTAAAAAATAGTCTAAACCCATAAGAAATGAGTAAAATGAAGCCTTTTTTTGGAAAATAAACAGACAAAACTTAAACCTCCAGCACTACATTAGTTATATAAAGAATTTTTAAAGAAGTGATTATACATATTATTGTTATATAATTCAGTAAATTCATCATCATGGTAATAGATAAGATTACCAGATCTTACTAATTTTTTCCACTCTGTATTCTAGTGTTTCATTTTGAGGTTATCTGGGTCAGAAAACTGTCAGCAAAATGGTTGTGATTGATGGCTCATTTTAAATAAGACATCAGCATGATTCTATTTGCAGTGACACAAGATATATCAGAATACTTTAATAATATACACTCTGATATTTTTGCTGCTTTGAAATAAAAATTCATGTTAATTTGATTAATTTGATTTTTAGCATA
Organism: Hirundo rustica; assembly: GCF_015227805.2. Classification (NCBI taxonomy): domain Eukaryota; kingdom Metazoa; phylum Chordata; class Aves; order Passeriformes; family Hirundinidae; genus Hirundo; species Hirundo rustica. Next base: position 16,506,784 of record NC_053450.1, read on the forward strand.
GAGCTGAACAGAATAAGGATTTCTTAATTAAGATATGCCATTAGTATATTTAAGTTACCTAAAATGTTAGTAAATAGCAATGTATATAAACAAACAACTGAACCCCATGCATAAAGTATGTGATTTAAACTTGAAATGAGAAAATCTCTTCTTGGGGTTAAATAAATAAAGATGATTGACTAAAGTTAAATTCTTCAGGAAAAAAAGAGAAGACCCAGGATTATTTATTTAATCTTGATATATTCTTACAGATTATATAATAATGAAAATTTTAAGAACTTACTATATGATGGGATTTTTTAAAAGTCTTAAGCATTTAAAATTCATGAAACCCATAGATATTAGATATTAAAAAAATCTAACTTTTTATTCCATCTTAATGGAATTTCTATATCATCTATATTGTTAATTCTCCAGTAGTACTTCTTTGTAATCTTGCTGCTCCTTTCTGAAACCATCTCAAATACTTGAAGCAAAAGGGCTTTCTTATGTATATATATATATATATATGTTGGTTTTTTTATGTTTGACTCTAGTATAATTTTAAAATATTAGTAATGAAGCATTATGTAGCATTCAGCTAGAAATTCCAAGGAAGGGATTTCACTCATTTCTTTCAGTTCTCCAGGAAGGTAGTCAAAGATACACAGAATCTGAAGCCTTGCTGCTTGTCTACTGAAGGCTTTTTAAGTAGTTTTCTTGTTTCAAATGGTGATAAACACCCCTTCATAAAGATTTAAACATCCCTGTCCTCTTTAGGTAGATTAAGTACAAGACTACTTCACTTTTGCTTGTAATTACCTCCTTCTTACGTATTTCACTGCATCTTTCACTAAGCTAGAAGTCCTGGAGACAATGCTTTTCTTAGAAACATAGCCGTAATTTGTTCTGTCATGAGTCCTGAATCATGAAGGGTATGACATTTATGTCGCAGTTGTCTTCCTCATCAGACTTGGGCCACTTGGGTCCATGTTTATCCTTGATGAATGCAGTCTGTTTGAGTCATCTTTCTTTTCTTTGTTTCTTAAATATTGAATTTTTCTGTTCTGTTTGTTATCAACAAAAGTGCTTTTTTCTGATTCACAAAATTGCACCCCCGCAGTGACCAGAAACTGAGCATAATATGTGGGAACTTCTAAGACGTGTGGTATCGTCTCATTTCTCTGCTTTTTTGTTCCAGGGTCACAGCTAGTTAATTCTACAGAGAATAACGACTCTTCCTATAAAGCCAAACAAACTTCAATCAATTAAGGCAGAAATTTCCTATTTGCAACACAGTTTTTAACACAGATAAAACAAATACAGAATGGTTAAATTCACAAGTCTTATGCTCTGTATTGCCAATATAAAATCTGTGGCCTTCAACTAGAAAAAAAAAAAAAAAAATGGGCTGCAACTGGTGAAATTTTGAGTAAATTTGAAAAGTAGGGACTTCTACTGGCTATATTCTATTCATGTCTCAATTACTTTCTCTGGAAAAATTTTGAAATATTTTGGTACACCAGCCATGTGCCACTTTGTTTAATGCAGCAAATAAGATTGTTTTTTCCTCTTTAAGTATACCAAAAAGGTTATTTTGTCTGTTTCACAACTGTTATCTGAAAATGTAGTAATACTGAGGCCCAAGGGTTTTGGATGTCACTTAAAATTTCAGTCTTTGGGTATTGTCGGTTCATAATTATTTTCATCACCAACATAACAATTTATCTCCTTGTCCTTCTCATGACCACTGTAAAACATCCTTTATCAATACCTGTTCAGATCATCTTATCCTTCTTTGCTTTTGATTTAATCCTCTGAGCTAGTCATGCAAGATGTCAACCCTGCTAAGACAGAGGGAATACCCATAAATATTACTACAATGACTGCTGTCTGACTTCTGCTCAAGGGTTTTATTCTTTGGCTTCATCTGTATATTTGGAGATTCATACTTTCACTTCTGATGGTCAAGGTACCTATATGCTTCTTTTATACTTTTTTGTAATGTAAAAATTCACTGTCTAGTGTTTGTTTTACCAGATTACTTATTTTATGCATTGTGGTGGTGCAGAACTGTTTTATTAGATTTTTGTAAGAAGTTTATGTTAGGGTTCGTTTCACTGTATCCCCAATTCTGTATCCCTTTTGTGTTGTCTGTATAATAAGGTGTTTTGTGTCAATCATCCCATACCTCACATGACATGTAACATCCCTTCTGCCCCAACCCCCCTCTCTGGGGCAGCTTGTCTATCACTCCCGGGGTCCCTCCCGGATTGTGAAATCTCCGTGAGAGAGCTTCAGGTGATAGGTAGCCTGGGGGAAATTCCTTTGGTTCTGGATTTTAGTGGTCTGAAGCTTGGGGGTGGGCACACCTTGTTACCCCCTGAAACCCCTGATTTGTTGTCTTTTTGTATCCTCCCTGGGACCCTCCCCCGCTTATAGGGGGTAGGAGGGAGGAGGAGGCTCTCTCAGCCGCTGGGTTCTCAGCCTGGAATCTCTCAGCCGCCGGGTTCTCAGCCTGGACTCTCTCAGCCGCTGGGTTCTCCGCCTGGAAGCTCTCAGCCGCTGGGTTCTCAGCCGCTCGCCTCAGAGCTTGGAGATCTTTGCTAATAAACATCTTTTAACCTGCTAAGCTGAGAGCCAGCCTTTTCTCTTCTGCTGCTGTTGACTGTCACCTTTGGGTCCAGCTGCCAAGCCGAGAAGCCAAAACGAACTGGAAACTTTGTGTCTGTGTTGACCCGAGCTAGCTGGGGGTCAGCTCCCACCCGGAGCGGGGACACAACCGGACGCAATGCATGAGTTGCATTGTGAGATGCATCCTGTAATATGTCCATATTTGGCAGCAATGTATTCCATTAAGGTATTACATTAAGAAAGGGATTGACAGGATGAAAGACTTAAGTATAAACCTGAAAATATTAGAATCCTAATCTGTGTTGTCCTGGGTAAATAATTCTTTATAAAAGTTGCAGAAAGTCTTCAGAAATCCTTGTCATTTGGCTGGAAATTTCAACTAATGAAAATCTTATTGTGGGAACACGGCAGGAGAAGACTTGGATTTGGAGATATACTGACCTGTGTAAGCTGCCTTTTTATATGAATTTTGGATAAAACCACATAAACTGTGTAACAAATACCCTTCAATAGAACACCAAATACCTCAATCTGCAGCTAGATTGAGACATAAACTATAGAGAATTCAGGATTTTAGAGGGGTTATAGTTTTAGTTAGAGATAAGCTTTGCTGAAATGAACCAAAGTAGATAGGTAAGGCTTTGCTGAAATTAAAAGTTAATAATTAATTAAGAGAAGCCGGGTTTGGGATCACTCTTCCATATTTGAATAACTGATTGCTTGTCAACTTTATGTTTGGTTAGCTGTGAAGAATGAAGAATACAGAAACTGATGAATAGCTTTTAGGAACATAAGAGAATCGTAGGCCTCCTTTTGAGACATGACTTGAAAGAGTTAAGGTTTTAGCTAAGGGTTAGAAGCAATTTATATTGATCAAGATATAAGTTAGATTAGTAAATGGTAGGTTAATGATTATTAGATGCCCAAGCTAGAGCTAACTGTTATATTATGAGCTTTTTTATAGAAAAAGTGGAGTAAGTGAACCGTCATAAGAACAGATTGAAACCACTAAGAACAATGGCCAGCACCTGGACTTGGTATCAATCAATCACGAAGCAGGGGACCTTGGATCGTGCCAGGGGGTCACAGAGACCTGATGAAGACTCTCCTGACTTCATCCTTTGAGACCACTGACCCAATTCGAGACCACCGACCCAATTCAAGAGAAGAACTGCGCACGCGTGAAGGACTAATAACCTCATTTTAATAGAGAGCGGGGATGGGAGGTGCTGGGGTTATGCATATGTATTGTATGTAAGATCTTGGAAAATAAATAGAGAGCAAAGAGCCTTGCTCGGGGCGGCCACGCCTTTTGGAGATGACTCCCGTGCCGCCCGCCAGTGAATAAACATACCACTTTCTAACTTTAATTAGTTAGAGGGTCTTTGTCCATGACTATATAGGTTTTTAATGACTCATTTTGCCCAGAAACCCATTGAACAGTCACGAAGACAAGAAATAGGAGTCCTACCAAGGGTTCATTTATCACATTTGCATTGAAAAGGCAGAAATGTCAGAATGAGGAAGACTTCTTTACTTCCTCATTTTGGGGACCCCTCCCCATGAAAAGGACCACCAACCCATTTCAAAGAACAAACTACGCATACATAATAGCTTTTAATCTAATTACCATATGAAGCAGGGAATGGGATGTCCCAGAGTTATGAATATGCATTTGTGTTTTGGGTATTCAATGCTTTTGTAAATAAAAGGAATCTGTGATCACCTGTAAATTGCAGTGTGTATTAGGGAGCTATCCCACGTGCCCGGAGTCATAATAAACATACACTTTCGAACTTTAAACTGTTAGAGAGTTTTTGTCCATTACAATTGGGTATCAATACTAGATCAATACCCATATTTCTTTAAAAAGTCAAGATGAAAGCATAAAAAACTACATTGGTTCTTTCTGGGCAATTAGATCTTTTGCTTTTATAGAAACATTAATTAAGGAAATTCCTGTGCTTCTATTGCCTGTGTTATTTCTCACTTCTGCAACACAGATTAACACTGTCCTGCTTTGCCAATACTGTTTTTGCATGGGGGATAAAAAAAAAAGAAAAAAAAAAAAAGGGAAATAAAAAAAAAAAAAAAGAGAGAGAGAGAGAAACCATAACCACCCCAAAAATAATAACACACTTTTCCCCCAGATTTTGGGGAAATGCATATGTACATATACATACATATGTCATTCACTAATATAGGTCATGACCTGAATGAGATATTAATGAGAGTCCTTATACCAAAAAACTGTCCATCCTTTACACATAATTTGCATTGTTGTTGTCATCATAGTTAAAATAGTTCACAACAGTTGTACACATCATAAGTATATAAAAATTCTAATTCAGACTATAAAAAGAAAGGCAAAACCAGGTACAGAAGTATGCTAGCAAGAGCACCAGTAATATAAAGCATTAATAATTGTCATGATGTTCTTTGGTTTGAATTTATGATTGCTTCTTGAACAATTTAATAAGACTATATCCTTTATCTGGAATTTTAGGAGATATAACTCCTTCTTTCTTTAAATGATTGAAAGATCCTTTATACTGACTCCAGATGCACAAAAAATAGGATTCTCAATAAAGGTATTTTTTGATATTAAGAGCTAATAGCCATGTCCTTAGTCATAGGCTATTAATGAGAAACCTTAATGTTATTCTCTTTACTTAGAGAAAACATAATTTTCTCAATGTTCAAAGGCAACTAAGATTTTCCAGGCATTTGTAAGAAATATTATAACCTAGTAATTAGATGGGGATATTGAGAAAAAAAAAATACCTGAAAGGGAAATGAAGTACAGCAGAATTAACCATGTAAGAAAACAAGTTGGATTTGGGCCACTATGTTTACTTTTTCATTATCAAGACCAGATATATTTGCCTGGACACTTTTCCTTCAGTATTCATTGGGTTATATCCTTTCTGCTGTGCTAGTGATTAGGAATTAATCTCTGGATCTGTCAGGTGGTGTTTATGATTTGGACTTTTCATCAAAATTGCCCTTGCTACTTTCACTCAATTCTAAATTTTGATGTACTGTCATTTCTCTGATCTTGAAGTAATTAAATAGATAATAGTATTTTTCTGATGATAGATATCTGCAATATAAAATTAATAGAATATTTAGAATGAACTATGTACAACAACTAGTAATTTTCCTTTGATTCATCGTATCCTAAACACCTTTTCTGCCTTTTAAATAATCTTAAAGAACATTATCACCTTGGTAGTAACTTCTATTTGTATTGGATCATAAAATGTATCAAAAATTCTGCTTCTCAGACTTTTACTGGAATATTTTCTAATGTTTTATTAGCCAGAAACCAAGTTACAAAATTTTTACTAACGGAAAACTCAGAATTAATAATTTATCCACAGCATCCAGGCCTTTAATATTGATCAAGCTTAAGCAAAGGCTTTGGTATTTGTCTGTTTCATCATCTTTACCAGTTTTTCAGTAACTCATCAACCTATATGATATCTAGCAAATTAACTGTTAAATAAGTGGTTTTGATGGTTCTAATGTGAGAACTGAAATATCACATTATTTATTTGGAAGTGTAATATTAGTAACTTTACCTGCAGGATATAATTTCTTTTTTCATGCATAATCCTTATGGAAATGATTGTGGAAACACCTCTTGTTATCAGAGACAAAATTTTGAACTCAAGACACCTATAATGTGAGATAAGACAACTGGAATATTCAAGATGGGCATTTTGCAATGAAAGTATGGACTTATTCAGTATGGACATACTGTTTCACTCTGCTTCAGTAATACCAACAATTGAAATAATAGTCAATTTCCTATTAATAATGCTAACATTCAGCTGGCATTTGCAGTTTAACCTGCTTACAGTTTTCTACTAAATACGCTTCAATGACTTATTTACTACCTTGTTCAAATCCTAATGTACAGGTGTACAAGGATTATTCTTTTCACCTGCTGCGATATAACAACTTTGGCTTGGAATTTACTGTCTATTCTAAGCATTCTGTCAAGAAAGTAGATTAATTCAGGGACATGAAGACATTTAATTTATCATAAGTAAATATAGAAAAAATAATGTCATCTATAAAGTTTAAATAAAAGATATATCAGAGTATTTCTTTTGTCAGGGTCTGATCAGAAGTAGCTAGAATGTAATATGAAACCTTGAAACAGACATCCCAAGATGGAATGACAATTATGACAAATCTTCCCTTTTGTGGCATATTTTATGTGTCAGTACAAGAAGAAAGTATACACAAATTTAATCTTAAAGACAAGACCTCACTGTCATTAGCAGCACACACAGAAGTGCAGAAGCTCGCTCTAATTTCTCATTGTCAAATAGGTTTTCCTATTTCCCTGTTCATTTGCAGTCTTTCAAGTTAATAATCTTGATTACTTCTGCTCTACCAATTCAAAACCTCACTGACTCTTCCTGTTACAGAAAATAATCACAAACATGAATACTATTCTAGAGGAGTCTTTTGAATGTCTGAAGTAGTTATAACATACCTAACACATCCAAACAAAAGTGTTTCCTTTTAAAAAGAATAGCTATAAAAAAGAATGCAGAACAAATAGTCAGCTATTGGCACCATGTTAACTTTCTTTCCCATACTAATAAAATATACTTCAATATACTTCAAAATACTAATTAATAGATTCTTTTTTCCCCCAGGGAGTTGACAATTCTTACCTGCACTTTCTTTTATAGAAAATTTGCTTCATGTTGAAGGGGAAACTGTGGTCGTAGTAGTCTGAGTAAAAATGGAGACAAAATTATCTTTAAGACTACGTTGACAGTTGTACCTCCAAACAGATAGGATGTACACATATTTTCTATACATTAAATCTCTTGGGTACTCACATTTATATAAAAAATTAACTGGGAAAAAAGGAAAAAAACAGGCATTTAATTTTCACATAATAGAACTGCAAAGGAAGTTTAATATAGGAATATAAAGACCTACAGCTTTTCACTGGAGAAATCAATGTGTAAGCATTTTCTCACTGACTTCAGTATCTCATGTGGACATCAATCTAGCAAGAAAATCTTTCATTTCTGAATTACTGTACTTCCAAAAAGCCTCTGATCTGGAAAAAAGCCATCTGAATCAGCACAAATCTTAAACCCCTGTGGAATTTCACTCTCTAAAGCAGGTAAATAAAAATTTAATGTATTTCAGAATCAATATTTTTGCAAACTATAAGCCATCTAGAAAAATGTGTTTAGGATTTTTTTTTCTTTTCAGTCCTTTGAGATTGAAATTCCCAAGATACTGCGAGCAGTTCAGTCCCCAATCACCTAGTAGGTCCCATGTGAACCACATGCTGCGTTCCAGCTCAAAATCAGACTTTCCACAAGACTGCTGCCCTTTTCATTTATCACAGAGGAAAAAGTCAAAACTTCAAAGACGACAGAAGCAGCATGTAGCTAGAATACTTTCCTGTACTTTTGTGACTTAATATAGCTGGCTGAAATAAGTTGCTTCCCAATATTTCTTAACAAATGTAATGTTGCCTAGTGTTTGAAGAAAAAAGCTTTGATTTAGTTTATGACATAGGACTATTAACTAAGCCATTAACTAAGTCAATATCAAGTGCCTTATACACCATGGTACATTTGAAAATCAGCACATTTCCAACACAAGCAATATAAGCCATAAACCCAACATATTATAGGTTCAGTGCCAGGGAATCAAATACATATGACGATGTGGAATATACCAAGTCCTAGTTTTTAGGAAGTTTGGAAGAACATTTTGATAAATTCAACAGGTACCAGAAATAGCTTAGGTATTGTTTATGCAGCTATGGTTATAGTTACACTGATTATGGTTGCATGTATGGATGATCCACTTGTATCATTTAAATTCATCTGTAATTAAAGGTTATACAGGTGTGGGAAACTGATAAATAATGATGTATCTGTTGGTGCTCATTGAAATTCTGACTGGAGGAAATTATAAGGTAAATTAAGAACATCTGGTGCTCTATAATGAACCTTGCATAGTAGTATTTGTGAAAGCAAATTAATTTCCATTATACTCTTTATTGGTTTTTCATTATAAGAAAATAACTTTTTTTCCCCAAAAAAATATTTAGAAAGTGAAAATCTTAAGAAACCCCATAAGAATGTCTGCATGTGGAGAGAAACTTGATTACTGAATATTTGGTGGGCCACATGTGAGTGTATGAAGGTATTTCTTTTAACATCAGAGGAGTCAGGCAACGTCAAGATGATGGACAACTCTTGAAATAAGAGCACTTTCATTCAGAAAATGAATTCCCAATCATATTCTGGAGAATGAGGGCTCCCAGTGAATGTATTTCTAAGATTTAAAAGCAATAAGAAACAGAAAAGATGTATTATTTTCTTAGAAGTTTTTAAATACAAGTTTTAGAAAATTTTAAATATTTCTTATAAAGCGTTTTAAAGGGGTAATGTTTTAATTGGAAATATATATATATATGGAATATAAACCACTATACTATCATTGTTTGCTGTTAAGCAGAAAGTCTGTAGCTGAAAATGTTAGTTTGACTTTATTTTTGCAAAATCAAATACTATGATATTGATAGCTTTTTCATATTAAAAACTTTTACTTTTAAAATAATTTTGAAATATAAGTTCAATTATATCTTTATTTTGAAAGAACTCGATCCCTAAATTTCAAAGAAAAATAGAGAATCAAACTATAGCTATGCCAAATGTATGACACAACTGAAAATTTTGAAAAGTACTGATTCTGCAATCAGTATCATATTCAAAATGCCTGGCTGACTTGATATCAAATGAACAAAAAATGGAAAGGAAAATTAAAGCTCCTTGTGTTCAACATGGTAAGCATAAGGCTTAAATTAAATAAACAAATGTCTCAGGACTATACACTCCAGTAATGAACTTGAATTAGATTTCAGAATTTAAAAAATGAGGATGCTAGATTCATCTGCCAGGAGAGGCTTGACAGGTGAAGAACAGTCAAAAGCAGAACCAAGAGAAAAGAAGATGTAGGAGAGTCGGGAAATGCATAAGACATGCCAGCAGGGAAAATGCACAAGAATTGTAAACAGACCTTAGATGGCACTTGAGGGCTATGAGACTACAACTGACAGCAAGAGGATAGCTACTCTTGTTAATAAAATAACATCAAAAATACTTTAAATTGTCAAAAAGTCTGAAAAAATGTCATGCATGTAAAATAACTTGTGCTTTGTGTTTACAGTCTTTAAAATCAGACCTGTATTATGATAAAAAACCAAAAGAATATCCCTCCTCCCTGAAATCATAAACAAACCTCCCCCTCCTGTGTATTTATGGAAGACAAAAATTATAAGCAGCAGCATAAATTCTTACACATTCTTTCATGCTTTAATGTTGGACTTGCATGAAAATAGATTGCTAAAAAAACACGATTCTTTTTCATGTGCTGCAGGTGAATGAATCTTGGAGAAATATAAAGCAGAGCTGTGATAAAATGAGCAAAGATAATTGGCCAAAAAGAAAATGGAGAGGAATCAAATAAAAATTTATTAAATAAATAAATAAATAAAATTTAAAAGCCCCAACTTTTCTGCTGTCACAGATCAGGTACCATTTTAAAAACTTAAAAAGATGGGAGCAGCTTTGAAAGATATAATAGGAAAAGAGAAAATCAGACAGAGGCTAATAAAGTCACCACTCGTGCCAGAAAAATTGAGGTCATAAATACCACTGTTAAAAGCAGTTGGAGCCATATGTGATGACAACAATAGAAATTGCTGACCCTTCTACCTTAGAGAAACCCATTCTTTTTTCCTAACCATGCATCTGAAGCTTCAGTATGATAGTCTCCCCTTCTATCCTTAGAATTTTGTATTCATTCAGTCTTTCATATTACCATATTTATCATTTTCATGCAAAGCTAGAACTCTCAGAGGCCTAATTATTTTAAAACATCTGATCCAAACAAACACATCATCTCACACCTGCCCTGAAGGTGAATGGGGCTTAATCCCAAAGTCATTTTGGAACTTGTTAGAATTTTAGATATTAGTGGTACTGCTTCCTATCCCGACAGATCCTGCATATCCTCACCTTTTCTTACTGTTCATTCAGATGCTGCAGTGACTGACCCTCAGTGACAAACCCTTAAACCCCAAAATGAGATGTCTCAGTTCACTTTCTGGTGTGTGAGAGAAGAAACAAGGATCTTGGGATGGAACTAAGGCCAGCTATTTCAGTGAACAGTTAGATGGTGACACCAAGCAAATATAAAATGATTCTGAAAAAGATTTTACTGAAATTGTCCCAAAGATAGAAATGGAAGCACACATACAGAAAAGCAGGAATGAAAAAATACATACAGCAATGACATAAATAATTGTTTTGAAGTGAAATCACATACCCAAACTTCAGATTATGAGGCAAGAGGAAATTGACCTGTAAAGGTATAAATTGGGAAATTAATCCTGCAGTCCCAAAAGAAAAGTCAAAATGACTGAATCACCAGGTGAAAAACTTGACAGAAGTTATGAAATGTTCCTTGTAGTGCTTGGCAAAAGTATTTCTAAGTATTTGGAACATTTGCATAAAGTAAAGAGACAGTAATATGGCTTCAAAAATTAAATATTAATTACTCCAGGAAAAAAGAGTTTCTAGGAAAGACAAAATAATGTGGAAAAATTATGCTTTCTTTTGCCTCCTCCTCCAAAACTGATAAAAAACTTCTAGTGAACAAAAGCAAAACAGGATAAAGCAGTTTAGAGAAAATTGTTCTGTCTTGAGCCTCATTTTGTGTTTTTGGTAAAATTAATTCCATGGTGTCCTAATTAGAATTGGTGTCCCGATTAGAATTGCTGTGATTTTAATTCATCTTCTTACAATCTTGAAATAAGTCATACTTTTGTAAGATTCAACTTCCTACATATAGGATGCCATTTTATACTTTACATCTAATGCAAATAAAACACAAAACTGTTGTAATTGCATGTAACATTTAGCTCTTCAGTAGAAAGTAATTTGCATTGAAATGTTTGTCTTTCATAAGACAAACATTTCAACATAAGACAAATGTTTGTCTTTCATAAGACAAACATAAGACCTAGAAATAGTCATGTTCTTGATTTATATGATCGATACTAATGAAAAGATAACTTGGCATTTAAAATACCAAGAATTTTTTCACAGGGTAATAATATTTCCTGCAGTTATATTTTAAGTGAAGTCTAATATATCAATAGAGGTAGCTAATGCAATTTTTTCTCAGAATGCAAGTTCCATTCCATTCTTCCATTATACATTATTCTTATGAAAAATTAAAAGTCATTTGAAAAGACAAATTGTGTGTGTTTTAAGTTTTTCCCCACATACATGTAATAACCTGCTTGAATATATGAGCAAACTGTCAGTGCAACTCTTAAACTTTTTTATATTAGATTGTCTCACAATCTGTTCCAAATCATCTAAATATTTTTAGCATATGTTTACATATTCCAACATATGCACAGAATTCAGTGGGGTGTAAGTGTTGTAGTATTTTTTTATACAGATTATTTCACAGAACCACTGAAGGGTTAAGGGACCTTAAAGGTCATGTAGTTCTTACCCTCCTGCCACGGGCAGGGATCCTTCTTCCACTGTGTGCACCCCATCAGGGACCATGGGCTAAGTGAATACCCATTTTGCATAAGTGTTGCCTGATCTGGTGCTCTTCACCCAGTGTGTATCTTTGCTCCAGCCTTTTCTCCTTGTCTCTTGAAGGACAGTCTTGCTAGCAAAGACTGAGGCCAAGAAGACCTTTTATACCAGAGCCTTTTCCAGGTCCCCTTCTTGTTGAGCAATGGGCTCATATTTCCCCATGTCTGTCTTTAGTAACCTATGTGATTATGCACGTTCTTGTTTACTTTGACATCTCTGGCCAGATGCAATTTTATTTGGCATTTAGATTTCCTAGTTTCATCTCTGAGTGCTCTGATGATGTTTCTGCATTCCTATCCCTGTATGATTCCCTTTACCTGTTTGAGTTTGATGTGGAGCTCCTTGTTCATTCACACAGGTCACCCGCTATTCTTGTCTAATTTTGTATTTATTAGAATTGTTGGACACCGTCAAGTATCAGTTAGTATAAGCACGCAATCTGCAATTGTGTTTTATCTTTTATTCCTTCTGGAAAACATTTTGTTCATCTGGAACATTTAGAAACCTCTTTTCCAAAATTCAAATTTGTGAAGGTGAGTGGCTTTTTTTTTTTTTTTTTTTTTTTTTTTTTTTTTTTTTTTTTTTTAATAAGATTTTTCTGGCACAAGAAGACTGCTCTCAGTAGTTTATTCATACTCTCTTCAGGTATGATTCTTCTGTTTTATTATGTGGTGTTACAGAATGACATACATTTTGTCCTAGATGTACAATGACTCAGAAGCTTGCATAACTTAAGAGTCTATTGTGCTGTGTTTTGTAATGGGGAGGAAAAGCAGCAGTGAGCTTTCAGGTGCTTTTAAACATTGTTTGCTCAGCATGAAAGAGCTGATCTAAGTGCAGTGGTGTCAGTGTTGCTTGTATATTTTTGTTTTTTAGAAAAGATAACTGTATCCAATTATAACCTTGCCACGATGTTCATCTTCACACAAGGCATGAAAACATGTAACCACAGCAGCAGCAGCGACAGCGAGTAGTTTAAACTTGGCACGTGTTCTCCTACACCCGCATCTCAGAACAACCTGCTTAATACCTGCAGTCACACTATAGATATTATACAGAACAGCTTGCAGCAACAGCACCTTCAGTGAAAAAAATCTCTCAGGACTTTTGACGTCTCTTCATTTAAAGTGTAGTGTTACAAGGAGATTGGGAAGATTTTTTGCCGCCCATGAACAAGGCTTGTGACAAAAAATAATTCCAATCCAGTAGATGTTTCTTCCTTTTATCCCTTCTGCTATCCACATTGTGTTCATGTCTCTTCTAGAGAGAATAGAAACATTAAATGACTAAAAGCATTTTTTTGTGTGTGTGTGTGTTATTGTTCTACCTACTGCTAGAACCCTTCATATAATTTGCTTAGAAATATTTAACAGGAAAAAATGAGCAGTTTGAATCCGATTTTAAAATTACTAGACAAAATAATTTTTAAATGTTTGTTTTATCTATGACTGTATGACAATAGTTTTGATCAAAATCCAAATCTGAGGTAAATGTTCCATCTCCCCTTTTGAAAATGTATGTCCTAATGACATCAGCTGTGAGATATTACATAAAGTTAGCATTCTTCAGAACAGGTGTTTTTGTCTGGGCTGCATCACAGAGTCAACACGGGCAATAAAATATGACATCACCTCGACTAACATTTATATAAATATTTTGACAAATAAGTTCCTCTCCTGGGAGTCAAAAGACTTTCATTAACACCAGGTTGATAGGATTTTTCTCTCCTTAGAAATTTTTAATAGAGACACAAGTCCTGTTTTGAAGGAAGGGACAGTCCTTAAGGTTGTGTTAGAGAGATTCTAAAGATATGATTCAATGCCTACGGCTATTTTCCAGCATGTGGAAAGCACTCTGTGGGAAGAAGCTGTGTATCCAGCCAACTGTAGATACATTTCCCTTCTAGCTCTTTCAGAAGTGGACTGATCACTAACACAGAGCCAGTGGCATTTGAATTGCATTTTTCAGAGACACATTTTTCATGTGCATTTTACAGTTCAAAGCATTTAACATAATGAAAGAGTGATGCCTTTTATGAGAGGGCAATAGCACCACGTGTTGCCTTAGGGCACAGTGTGACGGTAATGGTGATGTGACTGAAGTTCTGTTCAGACTCTAACAGAGGACCATGGCAGGTGGAAGAAGTCATGCACGACACATTCATAGTATGTGTTTGAGACAGAATGTGGAAGTTATTCTGACAATTCTGCCATGATTTACTCCCAGAGGTAATTAGAGGAACAGGACCCTAAAGAGGAAAGAGGGGCAAGGCAAGCAGACAGTGAGAAAATACAGACCGTATCTATACCACTACGTCAAACATACTGGCTCTATGTACCATTACTTCATATCACCAACTTCTCAGAGAACAAGTGCCCTGTTTATGTAGTTTATACTATCAAGAAAATTACCTCCACCCATGCCAAAACCACCCCTGACAGAATGTGAGACAAGTTTATTTTATGTAACTAAGAAAAAAAAAAGAATTTGAAAACAACTGAGAATCCCCTCCCTAAATCCTGCAATGTTCTCAAATATGAGAATTACAGTGATAAAATGTGCTTTGAAGAGGGATCTCCTCTAACTATATTTGAATTGAAAATTTTCTCCTCTATAGGCAAGAGATTATGGTTTCTCTTTTGTCATTATGCATCTTAAGCAAATGAAAGAATCCATTTTGTGTTTTCTAACAAGCCTATTTATCACAAACCTTGTCCTACATGTACAGATGTACCAGTAGTATTTATGTTTTCTAAAAGAGATAGAAAAATAAAGTTTACTCACTGATTACAGATTTTGTGGTAATTTAAAAACAATGACTGAGATAGTGTATAATACATCTGAATTTTTCAGTGTTTGAGGGTTGTTTAAAAATAAAATCAGTTAAAAAGTTATATTATAGGCTAAACTTTCACCTAAGCACAGGATCACCAAGTTGTAGTCCAAGGAAAGAAAAACGCTTCAGACTTTTGTCCAGTGTAATTGCAAGTAGAATATTTTGTAGCTGCCTTTCATAGGAACAAATTACTGACTTTCCCCCAGGCTTTAATAGTCAAATATTGATAAAGAATAAAATGTTGGTTCCTTCTTTGCTACTGGCTACTTTACCTGTGGTATCAAGGTTTACAGCATACATACAAATACAAAAAACCCAAAAGCCCAGGAAACCAGCCAAACAAATACAAACAAACAAAACCTAAATCCCTCTTATTTGAACAATTTTCCTACAGGCATATAAAATTTAATTCACTGTAATTCAGAGAATGACCAAACAAGGAAACAGAAAACCAAGACAACAAAATTTTGACATTTCAAATGTCATTGTAAATCATCTACAAGTCTCCCAAATGTAAGCCAATGTCTCTCTGATCTTGGCTTTGGATGTTTTCTTGTAGAGCTCTCAGTAAGCATAAAGATATACTTGATATAAAATTAATCAATTTAGGAATAATTAGGTTAAATTCCCATCTTAGAAGTTCTCTGTTAATTAAAGATAGATTAATCAGTTTAGTTATAAGACTAACAGAACAGACATATTCATAACTGATTCATAATAAAGAAGGGCAGGTAGTGTTGCTACTGGTGGTCACAATTTTCAAGAAAAACTCTTGCATATTTTAGGATTTGGATTGTTTATCTATTCCTACCTTCCTTTACAAATATATGTTTGTTACCAAGTACTTTTAATAATGTCTTTTTTCCCCACATATTTTCTTGAAATCATACTCTCAAATATAAACTTTTTATGTGAAAAAGTTTAATATTTTAAATTTAATTTATGATTTGCAAATACTTTAATTCCTCTGAAACTTGCATTAAATACTAAGAGTTGACATTCAATGCCCTCCCTCTTTTCTTTTGTTGTTATTTATTTTTACACTGTGTGGATTCCCTAATGTCTATGAAAAATTATACTGGGGCAAAAATGTATAAACTACAATAAAGCAAATAGTACCAGGAAAGGGATAAGAAGACTATAGTTCAAGTCTGGAGAACAAAAAATAAACATTTATGGTGCTAACAGGGTTGTCACAACCTTTTCTCTCTACATAGAGAGGGTGATGGCTACATCTTGCATCCCTCAGTGTGTAAAGGTCCAAAAAAGTCACACTAAATGCAAAATACTGTTAAACGTTAAAGGTATTTATAAGATTTAAACAAAAATGCACAGGCCAAAATTTAGTTCCTTCTTTCTCCTTGTTTTCATTTTATCTGAGATTATGTCATAAGACAGGATGACCAACACTTGCATTCTCAAAATTTACTGTCACCTTTTTCATGTACTTCTTTAATACTATTTTCTTTTTGTTTGACTTCTTGAAATTATAGAATAGTTTGGGTTCGAAGGTATCTTTGAACATCATCTAGCTCAAACCCCTTTAATGAACAGTGGCATCTCCAACTGAATCAAGAGACTCTTGAAAAAAGACCAAAAATTCTCTCACTTCAGAAAGGGCAGCTTAGACGTCATGATCGTAGTTCATGTAACCTCAATTAGTTGTCTTAACTAGCAAACTGATTCAGCAGCTGTGCAAACAGAATATTTGTAAGAATTCTTTTTTTAAAATATACTTTCCCTAATTTTCATAACGGAAAATTTTCATTTCCTTTCCATTCCTGTTGCAACAGTTCATTTAATCTACTTCTTTGTTGACTGCTTTCTGGAATGTTTCCATTGCTTGGGATATTGGCATATAAGTCAATACTTTAATGGTCATGATTTAGTAGAATATTATGAGAGCTCCGTCCACTGCTTGCTCCTTTTACTGTTGAGCACAAATTCCAAAGAAAATCTTTATGTATTTCTGCAGTTCTAAATCCACCATTTTATTACAGTCTCACAATTGCTATTGCTACTGATAATAACAGTAAATCAGCATTTTCTCTGATTTACATTCATACTATGATGTCCAGGTGTTAGATTCTTTTTAACATCCTCCACTCCCTGTCAGATGACGTGAGACAAAAGATAATTAAAATAATTAGAAAAGTTCAAGTATGAGATTTGTGTTAAATATCACAGAAAATCCCAGCCTGCAGTAGGATATTGATATGTTAATTAGCTTGTACTTTCACAAAAAAAAAAAAAAAAGTTAAATAAGGTCTCCACATACTTTATAAGCAGAACAGCTTGAACAATGCTTATCTTTAATCTAAGAAATATTTTCATGAACTAATTCTTTGGGTTTATTACCTCATTTTTGTAGCAATATACTCTTATATTTGACAAAGGTAAGTAAAATTATTATTAAATTTAATATTTGAACAGAAATATTTCTTCTTAGTTTTATAGAGTGTTCTTCATAGTGCTTTGGCTGAAAAAGGGAGATAGGAATTTGAAAATAATTTAGACATGTGGCTGGGAATGTCACACCCTTGCTCACTGAACTTTAGATACAAACCAAGTTTCAAGGACTACTTTTTGACCTGCCACTTTGTGCTGATCTGTGCCATGTTAGACATTTGTCTGCAATTGAGACCAGAAATAAATTTATAATACAATCAGGTTTTTTATTGCAAAGTCCATTCTCATTCATTTAAAGAGGAATTTAGAATGTCTTTTTTTCTGAAACCTCAGAAAGACACAGTGCTATTGTCCATGTACACAGCTCCTGCTCCATTTAGGAAACAAAGTTCCAAAATTATCACATGTTGTTTTAGTTACATTTGTCTTATCTATTTTGTGTCTTTGATGTATTTGCTTCTGCTTGTTCCCCTTTAACTTAGTCCTTTGGCTCTTTCATACATAAGAAAATTTCATCAAACAATACTCAATAAAATATCTATGACTAAATATGGTTCATGGAATAATCTTGTTTATTGATTTAAGATATGCTTGAAGATTCACTTTATTATCAATTCCCTCTGTAGCAGGTCACCTGGTATGTAAAAAAATCTGATATGCTCTTACAATTAATTAATAAAAGGGTGCTTACTTATCCCACACCCAAACCAGCTCTTATTTATTAGAAAACGTGATCTGCAGCTTAGATTGCACAGGACCATGTGAATGAAGCCTACCAGCCTCGGAAAGCAGTAGACATTTGGCTCAGAGAAGAGGTTCCTTTCACCACTGCAGCAGCTGCCACGTGTACAGCAACCAGCACGCTCACACCCTTGAACATACACTTGTATGCTTTTGCTCTATGACTGTGTCATTTTCCTCTAAGGAAACACATAATCTGAGCCTGAATATCTCCTCTGTGTGCACTCAAGTTCATAGGGGGCTGGCAAGGCTAAACAAATTCCAACAGCCTTGATTTAGTTTTGGGGTTTTTTATTTATAAATAATCCCCTGAGAACTGCAGTATCTGTGGATGCCTCTAGCTCTGAAGCAGAGCAGCAGCTGCTCTTCATTCTAGAAATAAATGTGTTTTGAAATATTTCAATATTATTATATTCCAATATCCCAATAATTTTGTCCAAAGGTAGGCTGGATGTAATTGAGAAAGATTTTTCTTTTAACATGGCTGTTACTATATCTCTTTCAAAAGATAGGACCAGGTTTTCTGTGCCCATGAAGTTCTTCAGGCCAAATTGTTTCAAAAAAATGCTTGAACAATTCAGTAAATAACAGAAGTGAGCCGAAATTTCTCTTTTGCTGCCAGTTCAGTTACACCAAATTCTACATTTCTCTTCTTAAAATAGGCATGCTTATAATAGGTATGATAAAGGTCTAATTTTTCAAATTTCAAAAACTTCAGTAAACTTCAAAAAATCTGAAACTCAATGAGCATCATTGGCTGATCTAGATCAAATAGCACTAGAATATAACTTGGTTGTGTCACACACTGCATCCACTTTCCCCTGCCCCCAGCCTTTTCACCAAGTCTGGGACAGGTTTTGCCTTATTTGATGAATTTGAAAGAACCTTGAGGGTTTGGTATTTTACTCTTTCTGCCTCAAGTCACTCAAAATAGTAACTGAAATGCGATTCACTTCAAGATCGATGGACAGTTTTACTGCACTGTTACAGAGTGCTAGATTGTGAAATAGAAACACCTAAAAGTAAAAGCACAATATGATAGCAACTTTCTTGAAAGTACTATGAGACGATGACTGAGGGTCCAAGGTGAAAAATACCCATGGTCAATTATGATCCCTGAAAGAATACATCTCTGAGAGATGGACATACCTGTTCTCAGGGATAGCAGCAAGGAGCAAGCCTTTAAGGTATACAAAACATTCTCTGGGTAGTAAAGGTCAGATACAGACTGGAATTTGCTGAGCAGTGTTGACAGGGAAAGACAGTGAAACAAACATAAAAAACCTCTAAACAATTTCATGGATATCCTGCTCTTGATTGTCTTTGCCTGAAATTAAGAAAAGCTTGTTTTACTCATAATTTTTTTATGATTCAATAAGGACCCTACTGTCAGCACCAATATTCTTTGGAGAATCAAATGCTTCAGAAGTGTTCAGATACATGACATTTCATGTGGTTTTTTTTTTTAAGAAATTCAGTAATTTCCAAGACAATTTTCTATGATACACAGAGGTGAGGGAAATTTTGTACAGTTTGGCAGAGCATCAGCATGGCTGAACTTGCTTTTATAAGTCTACGGCAGCTAAGAGCTGCCAAACTAAAACCCACTGGTTTGAAGGAATCATGTGTGATGTCCCACCCTTAAGGGTATGGAAGAACTCAAGATTTGTAAATGTTCATGCTTGAAATGAATGACAAAATTCAGGAGACCCCAAAAACAATCAGAAAGTTTTATTAGTAAATTATACACTTGGCATGGAAATTGGTGTGATTGGTCCCTGACCTGTTACATAAGCATGTGGCAGGAAGTTTTGGATAAAGCACTAGAGTGAAAGAAAGAAATTAATTCAAAGTGGGGGAGGGAAGAAGAAGAGGGAGAGATGCACACAAACACCCACACACCAAGAGAGAAAAAAGAAAAGAAAAGAAAAGAAAAGAAAAGAAAAGAAAAGAAAAGAAAAGAAAAGAAAAGAAAAGAAAAGAAAAGAAAAGAAAAGAAAAGAAAAGAAAAGAAAAGAAAAGAAAAGAAAAGAAAAGAAAAGAAAAGAAAAGAAAAAAGAAAAGAAAAGAGAAAAGGAAAAGGGAAGTGCTAGCTTTTTATGGATAGATTTCTCCAGCTGGATGTTAGGTTTCTCGGGTTTTATGCAAATTATCATGTGCTGTCTGTTTTTCAGGCCAGTTTGGAAATTGGTAGAAGACTTCAGGGTCCTTAGTAGTCTTTACCCATGCCCACTTCGTGGCCTAATTCTTGTGCTTGTGCCATACTGTGTTCTGCTTATCTCCAGGAGAAACAGCAAGGATGTTTTTTCCCAGAAAAGTGCTGCTTGTCCTCTCTGTCCACTTTGACCTTCCTTTCCAGCCAAATCTTGTTCTTTCTTATGACTTTCTAATGCCAACAGTTCTTGGTTGACTCCACAGCCATCAGTTATCAGTGTCTGAGACATACACTTTAGCCCATTATCTTCTGGGAATTGAGAGCTCAAAGACTCTCACTTTGGACCACTGTTTATAGCATCCCAAGAGTAGGCTTTAGTCTTAGTAATTTTTCATCCTGGCCTCACTTTGACTCAGTAACCTTTTTTGAAGGTTCAATAACAAAAATGTCATTCCACTTGCGTTTTTATTTAGGCAAGAAAAAGTAAGTTTTCAAGTCTGTTCATTAAAGAGCAGGTGCTCATTAAGGCAGCTGTTCTGGGCCACACACAGTGTTTCAGTTAAGTTCAAGAGGGGCTTAGCCCAGAGGCCTGGGAGGGGGAATACACCACCAAAATCCATCAATTGGAAGCTCTTCTGGACCTCTGCACGAATTGATGCTTTGAGAGCAGGGGCTGAGATATAAAATAACAACTTATTTTGTTGCATTTTATAGAATAAGACATGAACTTGTTCTTACATGGAAGAGATCCTGTTGGCTTCCAGATGATCATAAGTTGGAGTGGAAATTCATGATTATCTAAGTAGAGCACTATGAATAAATTATAGCAACACTTCATGACACTAAACCATTTCCCACAATTTTCATACACTCAAAAACCTGCAAAATAAGTTTCATACAGATCAAAGGTCTGCAAAAAAAAAAAAAAAAAAAAGAGTTCACAGGCAGAAGAGAAGAGCATCCTTTGTAAGATCGTATATGTCTGTTGTAGTTTCTGGGTTCACAACTAATTACCAGATAAGTTTGGCCTTTATGGTGTGGGAGATTAGGGACAGGCGGTCGGAAGATATCACGTTGTACGGGCAGACAGGACCCCTCCCTCAACACTTAGTTGGTCAGTGTCCTTGATAAGGTAAGCAACACCTAACTTGTAACGTAAGAAGACAGATGTGATGTAGCAAACAGAGGTTTTATAACTCCATGTAACCAGTTAATAAACGCCATTTGCCATCCACCACACTGGTGTCTGTGAGCTGGTGGCCCGAGCAGCCTGGGTGTGGCTGCCGTGTCGTTCCTGAACCAGGTCGCTACACCTCAGCGGAGGTAACACTATGGCCTCTGTTGACTGATTTCCTTTTACAGCAGGGAGTTCAGATCAGCTATCCATCAGTGCAGTTCAGTCTGATCACATAATGTATCCCAACCAGAAGCTGACTTTTTAGTCTTAGCATGTCATCTTTTTAGCAGATTCTGTCACATATGATGAAACAAAATGGAAATAAATCCAGTTTAAAACACCCTTACAAATGTATGAGAATTTGAAAGAGCTAGGCTTTTATATTTCTCTCTTGTCATTTCCCTCCAACAACTGTAATTATGGATCTGCATTGTTTTCTTTAGATTTCATACTTTTAATAATCTACCCATGCTTCTATTAGGATCTGTTTAGGATAACCTAAAAATAATATTTATCTATACCATAATTTTGCACTATCATGATTACTAATATTTCTTTTAAAATGAACTTAGTGCTCAAACTGCAAGCCAGAGAAACAATAATACATGAAATCTCTATTCTGGGGAAAAGTTGCAATATAAATTATGCCTCTGAAACATTCCCCATGGCACATATGCCCAGTGTCAGTAACATGAACACTTCATAGAATTACTTTTATGCAGTGAAGACTGTAAAGGCTTTGCCTGATTGTTTGGCCAGGGTGAGATAAATATTTAAATCTCTGTTTCTAATCAGTCCTCATCTATTCCAAAGAGCTTGTCTGGATTTTTTTTTTTTTTTTTTTCCATGCTTTTCTCCAGTGCTACCACTTGGCATTGCTATATATGACAAACATTAGTAAATTAAGAGCACTACCTTATTCCACAAAAGTCTGAAAATTTTCTAAGCTCAGTGACAACAATATCTGTCACCATAATTTCTCACTGCTAAAAGCATGGAATTATGAACATTGATGTCTTGATTCTCTGACTTGAACAAATGATCAGGGAATACCAGTCTTGGATATTTATGTTGCATTATGGATGAAGTTCAGTTGAAATGGAAATCTTAACAGGACATCTCAAGGTCTACATTATATCAAGATCTGCATAAGATTTTATCTCTTTCTGTCATCAAATACTACATGCCACCTTCCTCCTTTAGTCTGGCAACATGTACTAATATTATAGAACTGTCAAATCATCAGGGTTGAAAGAGACCTTTAAGATCATCAGTTCCAACCATCAACTCAGCACTACCACAGTAATCTCTAAACCACTAAACCACAACACCCAGCAGCGGATACAAACATCTCTTAAACACCTCCAGGCAGAGTGGCTCCAGAGAGGTGACAGCTTCTCAAAGCAACCTATTCCTACGCCTGACCACCCAAACAATGAAAAATACTTTTTCCCTATGTCTAAACTGAATTTCCCCTTTCTCACCTTAAGGTCAAATTTCCTGGTCCTCTCACTGCAGGCACAGCAGAAGAGACCAGCTACAAGTACCCTTTCAGGTACTTGTAGAGACCAGTGAGATCCCTGCTGAGCCTCTTCTATTCAAGACTAAAGAAACCAAACTTCCTCAGCCATTCCTCATGTGACACATTTCCTAGACCCTTCACAATGTGCCCTTGTTGCCCTTCTGTGGACATACTCCAACACCACAATGTTCTTTTCAAAATGAGGGGCGCAGAACTGAATGCTGCACTCCAGGTGTGGTTTCACCACTGCTGAGTTCAGGGAGCTGATCCCTTCCTAGTTGTGCTGGCTGCACTATTCTTAGTAAGCTATGTACAGCACACACGGTTGGCTCATATACCTTTAGGGAATTACTTAAATTGCTCATCCAGGAGCCTTCCATATCATAACCTTGCAGTCCTACAAGCATTAGGTTTCTGGTCACACTTCATTTCCTACTTGGAAGGATGAGTTGTGAGCATCTATTTTACAGAATGGGACGGCAGGCTATTTTTCACAGGTAGTGTCAAAGAGCCTTTCTTTAGCAGTATGAAGTATGAGACTCAAAAGTTTACAAAATTTATATATCAGTCTTAGATTTCCATTTTTTTGTTGTTGTTGAGCTGCAAGGCTTTTACAAGCTGAACTTGTCTATTTTGGTTCTTATACCTTTCCACCTTATACCTTTCTTTTTCGCAAGAGATAGATGCTGAGACTTAAACCAAAACAATAAACCAAAACTTCAATTATTGCTCAATTTGGTTTAAGTTTTTTGAAAATTTTCTGGAATGTTTACCTAAAGATTTTAAAATAACACATTTACTTTTATAGTCTCTGTCTGCAAGCTTTCTATATTTAAAATATATAAATTAAAAACAAATTCAAGAATATGAATACTCCCTTTACTCTCCCTAATTACTTTGGTTAGTTGGTTGATTGGTGAGTGGGTTTGGCTGTTTTGGCTTGGTTTTGGTTTTCTTTGAAGGGTTTTGGGGGCAGTTGTTTGTTTGGTATGGTTTGTGTTTGGTTGGGAATTTTTACATTTTTATGGGTTTGTTTGGTTTTGTTTGTTCTTTTGTTTTTATTTTCCATTTTTTCTCTGAAATACATTTAGGTGTCTAAGTCTTGTGCTGGATACGGTCTTCTGTTTATTATAAGGTTTGGTGAAATCCAAGACTTTTTAAAGAACAGAATAAATAGCTAAATAGTTGGGGTTTTTTTTCTCTATTTATCTATCACTGAGAGAGACACATCTGAATGTGCATGCATCTGCCAATCTCTTGTAGTTTTGGTTTTTTTCAAAATAGTTCTTATTTTGAAAACTGTTCTATAAATCAGATTACAATAGTCTGAATTGTGATAAATGGAAAATTAATGCTTCAGCAGTAGGAGTACTATAGAGTTCAAAGCAAAATAAATCATTACTTTTCCAGTGAAATAAATGTTAACTTTCAAAGCTCAGTTTTAAAATCAAAACCTTGCTTATTTGCACTACACACAGAAACTCTGTTGTTTTTTTTTTTAAAAAAGTTAATTGGTTATTACAGTACCAGTACCAGTAAACTGGTTTCCAGAAGAGATTAAAAAAAAAAAAAAAAAAAAGAAAATCACACTGTATTATAAACTGCACCTCTAAGACACTATTTTCTTCAGACTTTATTCAGACACACCAACATTTTTTCATGTTGGTCTTCAAAAACATATTAATTTTTCTCATTCCTGTAAAGTATAGCACAAAATTCAGAAGAGTAAGTATGCATACCCACACACAAACACACAGAAATAAAATGCTTTTATCTCTTTTTAAAATTTGCTATTAATATCTGATCTCACATTACGATCAGAAAGGCAGCTGCTGGTAATTAACTCATTCTGAAAAGAAACAAAGATGGGAGATACTCCTATAATGCCTTCAGAGGATCTTTAGGTCTCATTCTAATTCTTGTGATCTGTAAAATCTGCCATTTGAGAACACCACAGACGTTTGTTGACTATGAAGAACTAGCAATCACACTAAAAAATGCTGTCATATTGCAGATTATTTGCATTCTTAGTGTATAAAAATGCTTTCAATTTTATGCAAATTGGCACTTAGCAATAGTGTTTGAACAGTATTGCATCTGTGAACATCTCAGATCAGTCTCAGAAGCACTGGGCAAGACATCATATTGGAACAATTTTGATTTGTTTATTATTCTAATGAGAGTAAAAAAAAAAAATTCTGCTCAATCCAATAAGATTCAAAATAGACCATGAAAACTTTATAAAACACCCTTTGTGTATGTAGCATGCTAACTTATATTCCTTTCTGTGGCTATATGTCACAGTGCCTGATCTGAATGACAGTTAATTTTACAATTGTATTTGCTTTTGCTTATTGTAAACCAAGTCCTGCAAAAGGGAACAATTCCTTACAGATTGCAATGGTTTCTTAGAAACACAAAGATGATTACTACATTTTTGCTCTGTTTTCCAAACATGCTGCTGGCTTTAGGACCTAGAATCTTCTGGTAGAATTTTGTGTCTAAGACTTAATGACTTTTTTTTTTTTAAATCTTTTACGATTCCAAAAGTGAGGTTGAGACATATTTGAGGTATGAGATACTTATATTCATTGATGCATGCAAGTGGATGTCTCGAGGAATTATGTCCAGGACCAAACAACACAACCGTTTCTGTGTTGCCATGGTTAAATAAACTCTATGGGTGATCAAGGCTGGCATTACATTAGAAGAAGGACAACGGTAAACTGGGATAAATTTAGATTAAGTGGAGAAGATAACTATTGAAAAGATTTCTGTAGAGACACAAGTGAAGACAGATTGTTCAGTGCCGTAGGAAAAGTTGCAAAGTTTTCTGCAAAAAAATAGAATGGAAAACTGTGGCGGTGCGAGAATTGTTTTATTAGGTTTTTATAAGAAGTTTTATATTATGGTTCAATTCACTGTATCCCCAGTTCTGTAACCCTTTTGGTGTTTTCTGTATAATAAGGTGTTTTGTGTCAGTCCTCCCACCCCTCACCTGACTGGGACCATCCCCTCTGCCCCCCCCGCTCCCCCCGCCCCTGGCTCTGGGGCAGCCTGTCTATCACTTTGGGATCCCTCCCAGATTGCAAAATCTCAGGGAGAGGGCTTCAGGTGATAGGTCTCCCGGGGGCCGAATTCCTTTGCCCTTGATGTCAATGGTCAGAAGCTTGGGCATGGGCACACCTTGTTACCCCCTGAATCCCCTGATTTGTTGTCTTGTTGTAACCCCCCTTGAACCCCTCCCCCGCTTATAAGGTGGAGGAGGGAGATTCAAACTTGCTCTGCTCTGCTCTCCTCTCTCCCTCCCTGGCCTCTTTGGCCTGTGGTTTGGACCAGCTGTGGGACTCCCACAGATTGGCCTGAATAAACATCTTTTAACCTGCTAAGCTGAGAGCCATCCTTTTCTACTGCCGCTGCTGTCACGACACTGTTTGGTCCAGCTGCTCCTGAGAAGACGAGCCAGTAGGTAAAGATCACCTGCGTGCCTATCCAAACTGGGAACGTCTTGTAGCTGCGCAAATCTGAGCTAGCCAGAGGCCAGCATCCGCCCGGTCCGGGGACAGACACAGTGACAAGAGAAAACCAACAATGTTTAAGCTAAATATTAAGCTTTTCACAACAGTCTTAAAAGAATGGAGGTTTTATATTAAGTTGCTTTAGTGGAACTCATTAAAAACAGTTCAGAATCTGGTGTAAATATATGTCTTCTGTCTAGTAAATCTATCAGTTGAGTGGATTCTATATAGAAAGGTTTTTTTTTTTTTTTAATTATATATTTAGGAAAAAAAAAACTTTAAAGTACCTTTTCATACTGTATTTCTGGAACAAAAATAGAATTCATAGGTTAATGTAGTCCAGAATTATGAGTGAAAAGGAAATTTTAGATGAAAACTTCATGAAAATATAATTTTTCTAAAATCTTAAGCATATAGAATAAGTGGCATAATTTTAGAGTGATGTTTTAATAACAAAGACAGCAAATAGCCTTTCCTGAAATGCAGAAATCTGACTTGATTTCTTGATCATGTCATAATTAGGTCACTTAACTTTTTTTTGCTTTCACTCAACTTATAACTTCACATGGGTAAGTCTACTATCTGCAAATGTTTGCTTTAAACCTTTAGATTCCAAGAAGATGTTGCTTAGCTTCCTTTAAGGCATATTTTTTTAGGTCCATAAGCTCTCAGGGTTGTTAGGCCTTCTAATTACAGGACATAAATAAATTAAAATTTTCCCGTTGATCATGCTAGCTATCTGTAATATTCAGGTTCAATGCAGTATTGCTTATTACTAGACATGGAGTAATCTGGATTACAGTCTGGAATGAGGAAACAGAGAGTGTACTGTGGATCTGTTTGTGGACCCCATAGAGGGTGCACAGATTGGTAACTGTTGGTCCATCAGAGGTGTGAAACTAACCAGACTTCTCTGCAGACTGTGTGACACCATTTTTTTCAGCACGGCATATTGACCTGTAGAATGTAGAATTTGTTCAAATAGAGGGGAATACTGTGCTGTGACCAAGGGTATGTGAGAAGGACTAAATAATTTGCTTGTTTCAAATTCCATCAATACATTGACACTGATAAATTCTGTGTCATATTATTTCTTAAAGAGAATTTAAAAATCCTGTAGCATGCATAATAACTTGAATCTTACAAGTTTGGAATTAGTTTCAAATTTCTTTTCTGTTGCGAAAGCTTTGATAAAGCCATTCTTATTAGTCATAGCAATATTTTAGCAAATGGCAGAGGCACTTTATGGGGGATTAATGTGGTATTATCCGCACTGTGTCTATGTTATCCCTGAAATTAACACAACACAAAACAAAACAAAACAAAACAAACAAAAAAAAAATTAAAGGGAACAGAATAAACACCATACATAATTGAAAATAAAAGGGGAAATTCATATTTCTTGGGCATGTTATGTAAAGAGTTTTTGATTACTGAGGGTCCTGTTCTGTCATAGCCTCTAGCATTTATGTACAGTTCATTGGCAAATCAGTTGTCATTGACAGTTGTCATTTAGAGAAGAATAAAAACTACAACATATACGTAAGTATAACATCTTGGGTTTTTCTATACATCTTTTATATCTAGCCTTGCATCCTGTTTCCAGCAATGGCTATATAAGTCAATTCTCATGGAAATGTATCACTTTAGAATAATAGAATAGAAGGGTCACCTCCCACAGGACCAGATTGGTCAGAGCCCCATCCAGCTTCACCTTGAATACTTCCAGGGATGCAAGCCACTTCTGGATGTGTTTCAGTGTCTCAGCACGTCTAAAGGGTTTCTTCCTAATACCTAATTTAAACCTACTCCCTTTCAGTTTAAAGCTATTCCCTCTTGTCCCATCATTGTACTCCATGATAAAGGTTTTACCCTTTACTCTAATCCCTTTTAGGTATTGGAAAGCTGCTCTAAGGTCTCCCTGGACTCTTCTCCAGGTTGAACAGCTCCATGTCTGCCAGCCTCTCTTCAGAGAAGACCTGCTTGCTACAGCCAAGCCCTTGGGGGGTCTAAAGCTGGATGCCCAATATAATGCAGAACTCCAGGTGGGGGTCTCATAAGAGGATCAGAGGGGGATAATTACATTCCCCCCAGCCCATTGGCCAAGCTGCTTCTGATGCAAGCTAGGATGTGGTTGCCTTTCTGGGCTGTGAGTGCACATTGCAGACTCATATTCAGCTTTTCATTCACCAATATCCTCAAGTTCTTCTACTCGAGGCTGCTCTCAATCTCCTTTCTGCCCAGGGTGAATCCACATTTGTGATTGTCCAGAGACAGATACAGATGGCCTTCTTGCCTTCAGAAACTTTCTGAGGCTCACACAGACTCACCTCTCAAGACTGTCAAAGATGTTCAGGATGACATCCCTTCCCTCTGGAGTATGACTACAGCACACCACTTGGTGTCATCCCCTCTTCCAGTCAGTGGAAACGTCACCAATCTGTCATAACTGTCAAAATATGAAGGACAGTGGCTTAACATTTGCCTGTTCCCTCAGGACCCCTGGAAACATCTTACCTGATCCCTTGGACTTGTGCTGTTTCCAGTTCCTTAGGCATTCTTGCACCTGGTCTTCTACAGTCGGCACTACTTTATTGTCCCTGTCCCTTCCTTTGAATTCTGTGAATTGGGTAGTGTGGCTGATCACTTGCTGGTAAAGACTGAGGTAAAATAATTATGGAATATTAAAATTCAATAGACATTTGAACTAAAATATGCAATCTTACTGCTAAATGTTGATTTTTTTTTCCATGTTGGGTGTTTTTTTACATTACTACAAGCTTCTAGATAATATGTCAATCAAGTGATCATTAAAACTCAAACTTAGAATAATACAAGTTATAATTTTATCTTGTACCGTAAAGACAAACTGTTTCTTTATAAGACACTTGTGCTTATTATGAAACAGCCAAAATATTGAAAACAAGTGAAATAAATAGTTTTTATGTTGTTATGCCCTCCAGATGCAACCATTAGAGATCTATTAAACTCTACAGCTATTTTACATGTCATGACTGTGAACTGCTATTACCAGACAAGTACAACACTCTTATTATGGAAGAGATGAACTGTTTAATGATTTATCTAAGTCTTTTTGCTGTTTGTCTTTTTTGAACTCAGTGAGCTAAAATGGCAGCTATGACCCTGCTGTGATACCGATCCTGCATGACATCAAATCTCACTGTAAAATGAAAACCAGGCAAATTTGTGACAAAAGATCCGATGCTAAGGAATATATCTTGGACATTCAGAATCTAAAGAAAATCAAACATTCACATATGTGTAGCCTGCCAAAAGTTATGATGGTATGAAACACTGATCAGCAAATAGTCTTCATGAGTACTGACTACATGCAATTCTCAGAAATATATCAGAAAGGTTAACACAGAAAACTGAAGTTCCTAAAGAAAACCCTTCAGGAATAATTATGTAATTTTAATTAACTGACCAATTCTTTCAAACTTTTAAAAACCAATTGGTGGTAATAGAATTTCAAACAGAGAGAAAAGCACATGTATTTGCAAAAGAAAAATATAGAGAAAGATGCATCAAAAAATAGCAGCAACACCAGAGTAATTCATGAAATGATTGGTGTTGCCAAGTTTGCAGCTGAAGATAATTACACTTAGACTTGTGCATTCAGCCATGAAGTCATTAAAACTGACTCAATTCCCACCCTGCTGCAGCAGTTATCACCTTAGCCACATTGCCTAAGATGACATTAATCCCTCTGAGGAGCTCCAAACGCTCAGCAGATAGCACGTTTCCCCTGAAAACAGGACACTTGGATGCAAACCATGTTTCTTCTGTCCTATGGGAGCTGCTTTAAACCTCAGAGACTGGGCTGGAAACTCTAAAACCCTCTTGTTTACCTTCTGACATTGTTTGGAAAGAAAAACCTATTCGTGAATTCAAGATGTGACAGACAATGATTTTATTGACTTTGTAAAAAATTTTGTTTGGGAAGGTGAATGGCTTGACCCTGACCTGAAAGACATTTCTGAATCTTATCCATTAACTCTTACAGAAAATGGGTCATCTCAATGTTCATAAATTAAAAATGTGGAAGGAAAGATTCACTATGAAAAGAGATGATCGTGTAGATAATGATGGTAGAAAATTTAGTGATACACTACTGAATTTGGGTTCTGAGGGTTCTTAAGTACCATTGTGTCAATATTCTGCTGGAACCTAAGTGAATAAGTCAGATATCAAGTTCCTGAGTTGGTGGAAGTGGTTGAAAATGTAGATATAAAATCATTGAGTATTCCTAAGTCAAACTGGAAGATGTCTTTTAGGCTTTGGAATATTGGAATATTTTGACTAGGTGTCAGACCTTTTTTTTTTTTTTTTTTTTTTACTTTATTGATGCATTAATACAGCTTTTGAAACCATGGTTCTTTTATGACAAAAACTCACTGTAAAGAAATGGAGTTGGATGCAAGGTAAAGTAGAAATAATGACCAAATACATAAATGCATATATTCTCTAGAATCAAATTAAATATGCAGGTTCTGAACATTAACTGCATTTTTTAACAGAAATCTGTTACAAAGAAACAACAACAACTAAACAATATTTTAATGAGCAATACTATGCGTGATGTTGTAAAAATGTCAAAGGTTAATTTAATACAGTTAATCTTATAAAGTATGTTATGTATGTGTATGAAGTAGAAGCTGTAAGGAATGTATCCACATAGCCTAGTTGTTGCTGTGGTAAACCACAGCATGTAAACTACAAGACCAAACTAAGCCAGAAGATGAAGCGTATAAATAAATAAATAATTGTTCCACAAACAAATCAAGATGTGAAAAAAAAGACATGGATGGGGATGTCTAGAATTAATATGAATATAATTACAATTTTATTCCAGGGTATGACAAAGATTTACTGCACTCTTTTTTCTTTGAGTAAGTTCATTTATAATTACAGAATACAAACATTTGGAGAAAGATGCTATAAAAATGTATAAATGTTGGTTTTAAAAGAAACATTAAATTAGACTTGTTTTATATTTTGATTGTTTTGGTTCGGCTGTTTTGGGAGTAGAAGATGAAAAGAGGATATAATTGTTTCACATTGCAATTTGATTTCAAAACATTTAGGGACAATTTTTTTCTTTTTAATTTGTCACTAACTTCAATTAATTGTTTTTATTTGTTTTGTTTTATTTTCCTATCTTGTTATCTCAATGGTCTTTAATTATACAGAAAGTTGTGATCAGGATTCACAGAAAGATAACAGACAATAGCAATGCAATCAACATCAACTCCTGCTTCATGGTGGAAGCTTCTTCACCTTTGATGAGGATTCCCTACTGCTTTCAGAATATAAATTTAAAAAGAGATTTCTTAACTCCCCATTTGACTTTCATTATGTGAACACGACATAATAGCAGTAGGATCCCAATATCAAAATTATTAAAAATAGCCATTATTTCATACTTTTAGTGTTAGCAAAGAGAGACACGCAATGGTGTAATAAAGATACAGACTCTGTGGTTTCAACCAATTATATTATTTTGTCTTCTGGAGAAAAAATAAGAACTTAAAATTATATCCTATTAGAAGAATTTGGTGCTGAAGTAATTTGATTATAAAATTAATCACTTCCAAGTGCCAGGAAAAAAAAAAAAAAGTCTACTGAAGTCTAATTCATATGGTAAGTTAGTATACAACCATGCCCTCCAGATGTTGGTTTTTTATTTTCTTTTAGTGGTTTTTAATTTCACTTTCATTAAAGCTATTTGAAAGAACATACACTATGGTGGTCAACTCTTCATAAATGTAAGATCTGTCATACCCATTACCTTGCTATCTAAGCATATACAAAATTATGGAAATATTTTTGCCAGCATTTTACAGCTTACTTTAAAAACACATCCTTAGCTAAACAAAGTAATATGTCACTTCTCAAATTTTCTTCAGTTGTTCCATAGCAGTCATGGGTAAGTGGTTTTACTGTGTAGAATGTATACCATAGAAGACATGTCTTAATAAACAAAAAGTTTGTAATTCTCACCTGACATCAGATGGGGAAGTGCTGCAGTGAGCGACAAAGGTCAGGATTAGAACTGCTTCAAGGTACTAAAAATGGGAGTGTAAACTGTCAGTATTATTTTATCTTGGAATAGGTGATTAAACAACACAAAATATTAGCTAGAAAGTCAGAAACTGACCTTATAGGTCTTTAGCTTACAAATGTGATATAAATTCTGACAAACTTTTCTTTACTAGATCTTCCTACCCTGCCAGAAATTACTTGATTTTTCTCAAAATATTACTAGTTTTGTTGTTGTTGTTGTTGTTGTTTTCTGCAAAAATGCTAGATGGAGTAGAACCTGATATATGACTACTTTCTAGGCACACTGTGCAGAACACTGGAAAAAATCCAACCATTACCTGGACATTTTCTGTTTAACTGATTGCATTGCCAGGCAGGTCTTCAGAAAAAGAAGTTCTCATAATTTCTACTGTCAGTCTTCTAAAAATATTTCATATGGTCTGTGTTTGCAGCTTATTCAGACCAAGAATATGGAGTGAAACCTGTTGGAAGAAGCACAAGCAGGTTACACCATCACTGGTCTCTGTAGTACCAGGTAAAAGCCATCAGATGGTGTGGTTTTTTTAGGGCACTTGAATTCCTTTACATTTTGCAAGCTGTAATTGAGCTGAACTACTGAATGGAGTTGAACTGCACACTGTAAACAAAGCAAGCTTCCCTTCCAGGGGGTAGTGTTTTAGCACAATTTTAATATCTGCCGTACACAGTCATGGGCACAATTTAGAACATTTTTATAATTAACTGATCAAACCAGGACCAAGAAAGTGAAAATTATAATTCCGAAACAGCTGACTTGAGGTGCTTTCTGTGTTTAGTTGGGTTGGTATTATGGTCATTTTCAGTAACAAATATATCTTTTTGCTTCTGATGATAAACTATTCTTCCTACCAAGATGTTTCTTGCAACTTTAACAGGCATCAGAATAATAAAACAGTCAATCCTTTCTGAATGAAGCCTACTGACAGATGAAGTTGGCAACCCTCAGTGCTTAAATGAGTGTTTCACCAGTATTCTAAATGGAAGCAGATGGCAACTACCCAGAGAATGTCTACATTCCCCGGGGGAGAGGAGAAATGTTACAGCACTCCACCACTGCACTGAAGCAGATAATTAGGCAATTAGATCTATTAAAAGCTGACAAAAGGAAAAGTACAGATGAACCTTCTCCTTAGGCTTCAG
Organism: Hirundo rustica; assembly: GCF_015227805.2. Taxonomy (NCBI): domain Eukaryota; kingdom Metazoa; phylum Chordata; class Aves; order Passeriformes; family Hirundinidae; genus Hirundo; species Hirundo rustica. The sequence continues at coordinate 16,540,677 of NC_053450.1, forward strand.
TATGGCAGCACTTCTAATAGCCTAGAAAAATTCACAGTGAACATGACTTATGAATTTTCAGACTGATTTATTGAAGATTACATATGTATAATTCCACACACACTTAATATATACTATAGGTGCATATATAATAAAGGTTTATTTTGCATATATCCATATATGTTTACACATATAATACATGTGTGATTATGAATAATTCTCTTACTTCAGACTATGGTGAATTTGTTAGAAGTCTGAGGCTAATGTAGTTTATGCTCTAATGTCTCCCAGAGGACTTGATTCCAAACAGATCTGTTTCAGGATGCCAAAATGGGAAGGCCAGGAATTATTCTGCTTCACATGGGCACTAGTTGTCTTTTCAAGTGTATCTGAGAGAGACAAATGTTTGCAGTAATATGAGTGGAGAAAAACTTCTCCATTTCTTAAAAATACTTTTGCTAGGAAATTAACGCATCTTCAGCACACACTCTGTGCTATTAATTTGGGATATGGCATAAAGCTACTTAAAAACCTGTGAAAATAGGTAGATTTTAGGAAAGGGGATCCTTGTCAGTGTAATGTAGGAAAAAAATCCACAAATAAGATCTGATCTATGAGACAGTTATGTCAGCAATTTCCTGTTCATATGATTTTGGAGTTAATAAAAAGATCGATGGAACTGAAACTAATTTAACTCTCAGATTTGTTGGGTTAAATGCTAAAACTATAAAAGGTGCAAAATAATTGCATCTGTTAAACCTGCTTATTTTTGGTGTATTGTGGCAGTGCAGGTTTTATTTTGTTCAGTTTAATGTGTATTGTATGGAATTTTACGATGGACTGTTCCTATGCACCCCCCAGTTTTCCCTAATTGTTTTCTCCCCATCTGTTATGTTATATAAGAGGCAGTTCTATGTCAATCATCCCTTCCCTCACCTGTCCCTGTCAATCCCCTCTCTCTCCTCTTGGGCCCCCTGTCTGTCATTCTGGGGCCCTTCCCTGAGTTCTGGAAGGTTCCAGGAAGGTCGTAGAGTGATAGGCTGGGGCCCAGGAGACCCCTCCACCCACCTCTTGTGATTTGTCCCCAGTTATGAAGTTGACTCCCCCGTTATGCCCCTCTGACACCCCCATTGGTTGTCGCCACCCCTTGGTCCTCCCCCAGTTAAAAGCTTGTGTTCAAGCCCTGACCGGGGCTCTCCTGAGCGGGTGTGGAAAGGTCCGGAGCTCCTTGCCGGACTCCCCCTCAATAAACCATCAGCTATTTCCCCTCAAGAGAGCCAACACTTTGCTGGTTGCTGCCGTCATCCAGCGTGTTATCAAGTCCTGTTGCCGGCTGGGGAAACAAGGCCCCACAGGGAAGAGGCTGCTTGCCCGGTCCTGCAGCCCTGACCTTATGCGTGTCAGCCGCAGTGAGAAGAACTGAGCTAGCCTGTGGTCTGTGCCTCACAGGCGTTCTTGGGATACTGCAACAGCGTATGAGTCGAATAATAGATTCCACATTTTGTTTCTTGAGTGCTCTTTCTGGTACAAGGAAAAAGGCATATCTAGAAGTCCTTCCCAGTTAGCACTTTTATTAGCTGAAAAATGAAGTTGCAAATACACATTTCTCTGTCTCTTTCCATATATTTTGGTATACATAGGCATTTTATTAATAATAAATTGTTAATTAGATAATAACATACTCTCTATACTTTAACTGTATTACTACTAATACATTATTAATATTATAATTTATATGTTATGTTATGCCATGACTCAGTACTCAGTAACTGTGACAGGTACTATACAAACACAGGAGAAAATAAATGTGGATTAATGCACACTTCTAAAAATTTATACTGTACAGTATTTTAAGACTTACATGTAGTTATAGGAACAAGAATAATAAATTAATTACAGATAACAGAAAAAAGTAAATTCACATCAAAAAAATTGGAAAGACCCTGATCATAAGGAAACTGAAGGAATATCTTTCAATAAACAAACAAATTTTGACATCAGGCAGAGTATACCTTGTGATATCTGATGAAATGTGGCACAGAATGAAGAAATGAAAATACAAGAAATAACACAAAATTGTAGAAGAATAAAAGAAATAATAAAAAAAACAAACAATGCTAGAGAAAGAGATGGAAAAAAGTTGCTATAAGACAAAGCTATGGATAGGCAATATCATCAGCTTCTTATGGCATTTCAAAACTAAGTTAATAAAATAAAAACTTTTCTTCTTAAGAGGCCTATAGCTTTTATGTTGCTTGAATACTGTGTCTGGTTCCGTCCCACACCGGGCGGGAGATGACCTCCGGCTAGCTCGAGTCAACACAGCCACAGACGGTCCCAGTTCGTTTTGGCTTCTTGGCTTAGCAGCTGGACCCAATAGCGTCGTGACAGCAACAGCAGCAGAAGAGAAAAGGCTGGCTCTCAGCTTAGCAGGTTAAAAGATGTTTATTAGCTCAAGAGCTGAGGAGCAGGGAGGCTCAGAGCTCTGAGCTGAGCGGCTGAGACGCTGAGCGTCTGAGAGAGTTTTTTCCTCCCTCCTACCCCCTATAAGCGGGGGAGGGGTTCCAGGGAGGATACTACAAAACAACAAATCAGGGGATTCAGGGGGTAACAAGGTGTGCCCACCCCCAAGCCTTGGACCTCTAAAATCCAAAGCTAAAGGAATTCCCCCCAGGGGGCCTATCACCTGAAGCCCTCTCCCTGAGATTTCGCAACCTGGGAGGGCTCCTCAAAGTGATAGACAGGCTGCCCCAGAGAGGGGGGTTGGGGCAGAGGGGATGTTACAAGTCAGGTGAGGAGTGGGAGGACTGATGCAAAACACCTTATTATACAGACAACACAAAAGGGATACAGAATTGGGGATACAGTGAAATGAACCATAACATAAACTTCTTATAAAAACCTAATAAAATAGTTCTGCACCACCACAGAGTACTTGGTTTATTCTACATCAATATTCTCCCTCTTGCAGAGTTGTTCCTCTGCAAGAAAAGTGAAAAATTCCTTAGGCTATTTCTCTGCAAACAAGATTTTTTTTCCTAAATTACCTCACAATTTTTTTTACTTTTTAAAACATGACATCCTTGAACTATTCCTACCATGTTCTGTACAACAGTGAGTTTTGAACTGGATAGTTTCCAATTTATATGACTTAATTGTGAGGCCAAGAATATAAATGTTCTCTCACCACTGCATTGTCATTCTAATGCCCAACTTTCTGCAGGTTTCAGAGATAGTTCACATGCATGAGCACACAACTGGGTTTTACGTATCTGGTTGTCATTGAGGAGAGAAACTAAGAAGATCTCATTGTCCTCCTTGTCCCTCTCGCTTTTTCAATGAAAACTGTTCATTGCATTGTCAAATGCCATTTTAATGCAGGAAATCTAATGTCTCTGTACTCCCTCAGAGTGCTTTTTGAGAGTTTGATTTCCTTTCAAGCAATGAGACTAAATTGACTTTCATCAGATCAAGCCAGCATCTTTGAAGTTTCCTTATATGACTTCTTATTGTAAAAAAACCCAAAAGTGATAAAATCTCTGAGACTTAACAACAAATTGGGCTTTATACAGATTAACTAAGAAAAAAAATTACAAAATAGTTCAGGCCACACAACACAATGATACCATCTGGTATTTAATCCAATGGGCCTACCTCTTACTCTTTTACTATTTCTCCTTTCTGCTTAATCATTATGAATATATTACTGAACAATTGAAAAGGCACAAATGAAGTGAAAAGTCTGTGTAAAAGTCAAGTAGCTTAGATGTTGCTTGAGTATAATTAACAAAAAGTTCTCATAATTTGTACAAAGGTTATAAAAGTTATGGAGGTGAATCTATGCAATTTTTTTATGACAGGATGCTATACTTGAGATTCTGTAAGAGATACAATGGATTTTAAAGCCAAGAATTCAAGATAAAGAGACTTTCAAACAGGTTGAAAAGAAATAATGTGGCACCTATTCTAGAATACAAAATTAAAATTGTGATTATTTATAGAGTGTCAAGCAGTTTTAAGTTAGTTATTTTTTTTCTCAAATATCTATCATTCTATATTTTATATTCCAGACAATGTGTATTTGGCCTCAACACACAAGGAAAACACATTTATGAATTTAGCAAGGTCCATGTGTGCCCAGTAGTGGACCTCTTCATATCTACTGTTTCTGGTCAACTCTCTTTTTGAACTTCCTTAGGCTTTTGTTAACACTCTTTTGTTGCTTATATATAAGAAGAAAGGATAATTGTACTCTGTCCTTACATCATTTTTTCATAGGAATGCTGATTTTCTGTCTCCTTCTCCTCTCATATGAGTTATTATATCTGTCATCTCTTCAATAACATAATTTCTTCTGTATTGTATTTCCTCTTTCTAAAGTCCTTTTCATCTCACTTTCGTGATGACAGCTTTCTTTTTCTAGCTTTCTTTGCTTTCCTAAAGCCAAAAAAGTTTAAAAATGCAATGGCTGAATGCATTAGTACCTGGCTCCATCTCTTTGTGTTTAATATATATGCATAAACATATAAAGCTTAAACTATTTTATCATTTCATATATATCATATTATTTTATAGTTTTCATATGTTTGTGTGTGTGTGTATATATATATATACATAAAATTTAAGCATGCGTGCACACACACGCTTTTGGCCTTACCTGGCTTCTTTTTTTATGTTTTTCAAAAATTTAGTGTCTCATTCATTCATTCTTTCTCTTAAAATCTGGATTTCATGAACAAACTACTGTATGCCTCTTTTAGACAGTGAAAAGACTAAGAATGAATTAGAAGTTCACATTACTTTTCCCATAAACCTGTTTACTCAAAATGAAATACTGTCAAATACTCCAAATAAAAGCTGATTTATTTATTAAATATTTTCATGCACCTTTCAAATAAAATGCAGTGTGATTTCAGGAAACCAATCCACAATAATTCAAAAATAAGCCTCCATCCTGAGGCAATGATTCACTTCATGGTAAAAGTTTGAGTTGTTCTATTTGATCCCACTTATGACATTAATATATGTTCTGTTCAGAAGTTCTCAGAGGTGTTAATTTAAATGGAAAAGTCAAAGACATGAAATTTTTTCTTACTTTAAATATAATTATTTTATTTTCAAATTAAAACCAAAGCTGCTAAAGCTATCTTAAATCATGACTTAAGCTGTGGCCTCAAGGATCTTTTGACACAAGTTTATTAATTTGTATTCTCTGAAGATCTCACTCTCTAATCCAAAATTTGACATTTTGAATGCATTTTCACAAATTACTTACAAAAGACTCCAAGACAAAGTGCTGTCTTCTACAAATACTGATTCATCTATAAAAATATTTTTAAACAAATATAGGTTACTTTCCTGAAAAATGGGAACTATTCCAGTTTTTAGGGCATCCTTTTTTTTTTTTTTTTTTTCTGCTAATTGGTTTCTATAACTGTTCTTTTCCTAGAGAAAAAAAATTGTTTCAGTTTAGTGTGTGCCATAATCCTTCATCACAGGTGCCTTAAAAACCTGCTATGGAAAGAGATAACTTTAAACAGAATGCAAAGGAGATTCCAATGTCTCATTCACTGGCTTCAAAACATGAATGAGGCACATGATAAAATCTTCATATTGGCATGTCCTACAATTGCTTGTGTTAGCAGCTTTACAAGAGGTAGCACTTTCATCTATATAGCATGAAAATGCTTCATTTTCCCCAACCTGTCACAGTACATTACTCGAGTCAATTATCATTTGCTGGCCTCTTTGTTAGTTCCTGGCATTTAAACTGAGAATTTTTAGCACAGAATACTATATTAAACTAGAATTTGTTTACTGTATACATTGATATTTGGATTTAATTATGTAAGTGCATTGTTTATTGTATATAGATATTTTTAAGCAATTTTTTAAAATTTGGTTACATATATTCTTTTCAATGCCATTTTAATGAGACCATTTTGTATATGTAATATTTTCTACAAGATCTCTGCCGTTTTGCCTGCAAAAATAGAATTGTTCAGTATGTGAATCTTGATAGTGCTTATTATTTATAATGATAGTACTGATAGAATGAGAGGACACTGTCTCAGGCTGCATCAAGGGAAATATAGGTTGGGTATTAGGAAAAAAGTTTTCCACAGAAAGAGTGATAGATAAGGTACTGGAATAGTCTGACTGAGGAGGTGGTGGAGTCACCATCCCTGAATGTGTTCAAAAAAAAGACTGGATGTGGCACCCAGTGCCATGATCTAGTTGAGGTGTTAGGGCATGGGTTGGACTCGATGATCTTGAAGATGTCTTCCAACCTAGACATTCTGTGATTCTGTGATTTGGAAGAACATTGTGTCTTTTTGTTACTGAATCTTAAATTGAGTGGTTAGAGCCAGGACATTAGTGTAATATAAAGTAACTTTTATACTTAGCAGAATATTTGTTTGGAACCTATATTAAATTTGAATTTGGTACATATTTTGCACATAATACTGGAAAAAGCAGCCATAAAAAAAATTTTGTGTTTGGAATTTTTGAATAAATTTGTGAAAACCTATAAGAGGAGACAGCCAAGATATTTATTGAAATCTTATATTCACAGCTTTCTCTGAAGTCTAGAGAACTGCCTACATTTTTAGGTATACTCTAAATTAAACATAGGAGCATAAAATTGTTACAGCTGGAAAAGATCTCCAAGATCACAGATCAAGTCACACCAGTGAAATACTACTACCACCTTCACCAATAAACTGTCACCATGTGCCACATCTAGATATATTTTGAACACTTCCAGGGATGGTGATTCTACGTATACCTCAGCAACTTTCTCCAGTGCTTGACCACCCTTTTCATTAAGAAATTTTTCCAAATATTTAATCTAAACTTACCCTGAAACAACCTGAGGCCACTTCTCATTCTATTGCTTGTTACTTGGGGTAAGAGACTGACATCCACCAAGATCTCATCTCTCTCAGGTGCTTTTTATGAGATCTGTCCTCCAGTCCCTTCACCAGCTTCACAGATATTCTCTGGACATTCTCCATCTCCTCAATGTCTTGTTTGTATTAAGGAGCTCAAAACTGAACACAGGATCTGAGGTGTAGCCTCACCTGAGTACAGGGGGATGACCTCTGCCTTCTTACTGCTGGTCATACTGAAGGCCAGGATACCATTGGCCTTCTTGGCCACCTGGATTCACATTGGCTCATGTTCAGCTAGTCAACCAGCACGCCAAGGTCTTTCTCTGCCAGCAGGTTTCCAGACAATCTTCCCTCAGCCTGTTTAAGTGCAGGATCCAACACTTTGCCTTGTTGAACCTCAGACAATTGCCTTTGTCCATTAGGCTCTGGCCTATAAATCCAGTCTCCATAGATTAGAGCCTTTCTACTCTCCAGCAGGTCAAGACTCCACTGAACTTGGTGTCATTCGCAAACTTATTCAGGATGTATTTAATCTTCCCATCCAGGAACAGAGATATCAAACAGGACTTGCCCCAGTATTGAGCACTGGGGAACTTGTGACAAGCCACTAACTGGATTTAACTACATTCACCACCAGTTTCTGGGCCCTATCCTCCAGACAGTTTTTTATACAATGAAAAACTTGCAGCCAGACTCTCCAGAAGAATGCTGTGGGATACAGTATCAAAGACTAATAAAATCTAGGCAGACAACATACACAGCCTTTCCCTCATCCACCAAGTATCACTTTTTCATAGAAGTAGATCAGGCAGTAGATCAGCGGTCTTGTACATCTGATGTAATGGTATTCAAGACGATCTGTTCTATGATCTTCGCTGGCACTGAAGTCAGGCTGACAGGCTTGTAGTTCCCCAGATCCTCCTGCCTCATTGTCTTGCAGATGGGTATCGTGTTTGCTAATGTACAGTTATATGGGAACTCCTCAGTCAGCCAGGACTGCTAGCAAATGATTGAAAGTGGCCCAGGGAGCATTTTCATCAGCTGTCTCAGTTCTCTTGGGTGAATCTCAGATGGCCCCATAGAATTCTATATGTCTAAGAGGGGTAGCAGATCCTGGATTGTTTCCTCCTTGTTTTGTGGGGGTTTCATTCTGTTCTCTGCATTTCAGCTCATGAGGCTGGGCAACCTGAGGACAACTTCTTGTGCTCAGAAAGACTAAGACAAAGAAGGTGCTAAGTATCTCAGACTTTTCCTCATCATTATGGTTCCATCCCCTGACCTGTGAAGTATGGAGATTTCCTGAGCACTCAGTTATTTGCTGATATATTTATAAAAACAGTTTGTTTTTCACAGTTTTATCCAGATTAAGTTCTAGTTGGATTTTGGCCTTTCTGATTTTTTCCCTGCATAGCATGTCCCTTCTCATGACACCCTTCTGAGTTCTGACTCATGATAATCCTCCTGAGTTGCCTGTCCTTCAAAGGTGATAAAATAACAAACACAAGAAATATTTCCAGACACATGAGCTTGGTGTCTTTAAGCTGGGAGAATTTTCCCATTTATAATACAGACAAGAAACTTGCATTTTAACTTGGATATGTATTTGTATAACCTTGCTTAGATAAATCCCAAGTGAGGCTCATAGGTTGCTACTGCTTTGAGATAATTTCCAAAAGGTAGTTTTGACATGATAAAATGCTATTCAGATAAACAAGATGAGGTAATTTAGACAATGGATGTTCTCAGTGAAAGAGAATAGTCTTAAGGTGAATGAAATTTTCTGTTGTAGATACAGCATTTAGAGTGTTTATATTTACCATTTCTTGTTATATGAGAAATGATCCAAAGAACACTTGAAGTTGAAAGATATTTTTGGCCATGAAAGAAAATGAATACATATAGTCACAGAATACTTTTTTTTTTTTTTTTTTTTTTTTTTTTTTTTTTTTTTTTTTTTAAATCCAGATGCATTAGTTTCTTTCTTTCTTCTGGATATGGTAAGAAGAAAATAAAGTTCTCTACTGAAAGACCCCCTAAAAATCATTGTTTTCATGGTCTGGCCCAGCTGCTTGACAGAATCTTTATTATCACTGCCAATATTGTCCTGCTGTTCTTATGTCCCTTATTCCCAAGAGTAAAAAGATGAGAGGCTCATATCAAAGTTAAGAATATGACACTACAATGAAAAAGAAGACCATTCCAGAATAGCCAGCCTCAAAGTCATGTGGCGGTGCATGTTTTGCTTTGTTAATTTTCGATGCGTTTATATTGAAGTTTGCTATGGTTTGTTCCTCTATAGCCCTGGTTTTCCCCTGATGGTTTCTCCCCAACATGTTTGTTATGTAATATTCTGTTATATGTCAATCATCCCCTTCCCTCACCTGTCCTTGTCAATCCCCTCTCTTTTTCCTCTTGGGTGCCTTGTCTGTCACTCTGGGGCCCTTCCCTGGATGCTGGAAAGTTCCAGGGAGGGTGTCGAGTGATAGGCTGGTGCCTGAGAAATCCCCCACCCCCCTCTTGTGATTGGTTCTTTGTTTAAGAGTTGACACCCACAGTTACACCCTTCAAGATCCTGATTGGCTGACCTGTTGTCACCACCCCTTGGTCCTCCCCCAGTTAAAAGTTTGTGCGGAACCTTTGATGGGGGCTCTCCTGGGCAGCAGTGGTCAAGGGTGGAGCTCCTGGTCAGCCTCCCTCCTAATAAATCTTATTTAACCCTGCTCAAGAGAGTCGGCTCTTTGTCTGCTGCCATCGTCGCCATTAACAGCTGGTCCTTTTGCTGGTGTGGGGAGCCAAGGCCCCACAGGGAGAAGGTTACTTGGTTAACTCGCAACCCCGACCTCATACGCGTAAGCCGCAGTGCAGGAACTGAGCCAGCCTGTGGCCAGCGCCTTCCAGGCATGTACGGACACTGCAGCAACGTCAGAAATTTATATCAGGTACATTGAATTAGCAAATATGGATGTAGGTACATTTTAATTCAAAATCAAGAGCAACCAGGGCATTGGAAGCTATTAATATTTGTCTTCTCTGAACATTTGTAGACTCTGAATACTCCTGAATCAAAGAGTCATGGTTTTGCTTATTAACATTTCAACCCATTAACATTTTCTGCTTTTTGCTTCTTTTTTCTTCTGTGTGATAGCACAGCTTTATAAAGGTTATGGAAGAAGAATCAGGTGGTGCCTAACAGAAACAGGCAAATATTTAGAGTATGTTTCCTGGGAACTGCCTGATTTTTACCTCAACTAGCAGATACTTTAAAAACATGTTGTCATGGATGAATCTTCATCTTCTAAGTTGTTAGATACAAGACAGGAGCCATCAATACCCCCGTATCTGTTTTATTTTGAACAACTGCAACAACAAAGTATTTGTGCAACGAATGAACTGTTTGAAAATCTACCAAAATGAACCCCAAGATTACCTAGATTTCCTTAAGATTTTGAGAACACTCAGAATTATGTGAAAGGGAGTCCCAGACTCAATAGAAGCTTAAGCTTAATCTATTAATCTGTCTTCTTCTGATGTAGTTTTTGAATGGTATGCCCTAGAAAATTTTGAGAGTTTGTCTCACAAACTAAAAAAACCCAAACCAAATGGTTTGATATTGTCACACATAATATGGCATCTCAGTTGAAAATTTAACTTCTGGAAAAGTAGCAACCAATTTAAAATTAGAACTTTCAATGGAAAATTTTGGTTTCCTCAGCATTATGTGATGCTGGTAATACCACAGTCAACATGAGGGATTCTACAAATAATTTGATATCAAAAAGTAGAGTCATAAATATAGACATAATGAATATTGCATAATACCTGGAAGTAAATAATTGACTAAAAATAAGTAAAATTCAATCCATTGATAAAGGGAACAGTAGCATAGCAGTTTTTGAATTTTTTTAAAGATTTTTAAAAAATAAGCATAAAATAATTTTTAAAATAAAAAACATAAATTAATTAAAAATGAACAATAACTTTCGTACATCACTTTTTTTCTAAACTGTCAATAAATAAAAACTAAAACTGTTCATTAAAGAACAGAAAATATCTCAATGAGTTATTTGTAGTATTATACTATAATTTTTTCAGCTAAACTCCTTAGAGAACTTGCTTTAGACAGCATTGAACCAATAAATTACCATTTCATGTCTGCATTTTTGGTACCTCGGAGACATTTCCATAACCACATGGTAATTACTGTGCTGTATACACATGAAATCAGAACATGAGTGTTTCTTACAATGACCCTACAATTCTGATATGGATAAAGAGTAGATGATGCAAAAAGATAGGCAGGAGGAGGTGAAGTTAGGATTCTAATCTTAGGACACCAGCACTGTCAGAGTTGTCAAATACTTTCTAGGCAATGCAGTATAGGTGGAGTATTTTGCAGAGAGCAAAAAGAGAGGAGAAGCTCCAGATTAGTCAATGTTACATTAGGAGAAATTCCTAATGATTCATGTTTTCTGTAGAGGCCTTCCTTACGCACATAAAATATTTCTTGTCCTTTCTTTTCAGGAGCACCAGGTTTCTTAAAATAGCTACTTTTTTATTCCTAAATCTCAGTACTTAATTCATCCTCTGTCCAGATATATTTTAATTTAATATGTTCACAATATGGTTTTTGGTTTTTTCTCATAAACAAAAATTATAACTCTTCTTTTGGTTCTCATCTTTATTTAAAATATCTTGATGTATCAAAATCAGAATTCTGTGAAATTTCTCTTTCTTATTTTATGCACAGAGTCATGCATATCGTATGAGAAACTCAGGCAGTTGCTGGACTTTGAGGTGGTATTTAGAGTAATTTTCAGTGAAGATGAAAAAAATCATATAGCAAAGTGTGAGACTAGAAGACAAGTGCTCAGACATATGATCCAGTGACTAAAATTTAAACTCTCATAAATTTCCTGATTTGTTAAACTGTCCATATATAATTCATATGGGGGAAAAAAAAATCCCACATCCTCTTTTCTTGGGTCACACTGTAAATGTTTTAAGTAAGAGACATCATGTGGTGAACTTAGCTGATTCATAAAGCTGAAATGGCACAAATATTTCTGAGTTTATAATTATTATATTTTCAATTTATCAATTATAATTACTATAATTTCAATAAAAATTACAGACTTGAAAAATTAAATTTGTGAAAACCTAATTGATTTGTCCTAGAAATATTTTCTGAGGATCTTTAAATCTCTTTCATAATTAAAAAAAAAAAAAAAGTATATATGCCTATTATCCAATTTCTAAAGGTATCTATGCTGTTAGATCCTGCTTAAATCAATGGGAATTTAAGTTTTTAAATTACTTTGAAGTTGTGATTACATAAATCTCATTGAATATCTAATTTCTATGCAGCTGGAAATTTCCTGTCATTCCTGAGACTTAATTCTACTGTTTCAATCCCACTTTACTTTGTACAGCTGTTTGTCTATGCCTTGCCATGAATGTTGACTGAGGAATGTATACTACTTTTCTCTAGTAGAAATTTTTTTTTTTTATTTTGTTAGAATTTGATTCACAATCAGGCAATGCGAGTCTTTATGTCTTTATAATGTGGCAGTTTCAGTCCATGATAAAATTAAATTTGTCATATCTGCCTTTAAATTTAGACCTGCTCCTCTAGTCACATTATAGTGGTTCATGCTTTAGTGTTTGTGCAGCATCAGAAGGTCAACTCTATGTACCCAACAGCTTCAAAAATGGAAATTATTTATCAAAAGATTTTTTTTCAGATATATGTTTTAAATTCATAAATATAGTTAGTAACAGAGCTGATAAACATTGGCTTGACTATTCATTTCTATTTTCTTTCTTTTCTGATTACATTTATGCCTGTGCAGACCAGGATTAGCCTCATTGTTGAAACCACTGAAGACAGTATCTCATTTTCAAATGCTGCTTTAGATCTTCCATGACATTGACTTGAACATGGGGTTTTTAGTAGACTACAATATATTCCTAAATTCTGTATAAGTACTTCAGCAGGACTTGGATGGAACACAAATTCCATCACACAAGTGGTGAAATTCCTAAAAAGGTAGTGAACAGTAGGTAAAAGTTGACAAGATTCCATCTCAGCATCTGAAAAGATTTAAAAATATTAATTGAGAAAATAAGAGATCTTTGAAAGCAGAGCTTTTAACTTTTAATTTAATGATTTTAATATTTTTCATATATTAAACTGAAAAGTTAATCCCTGCAAAACTTAGTAATGGTAATTTTGGACCAGAAGCTGCAGAAATCTCAGGATGACAGAGAAGCCTGTCCAGGGCTATTTCTGCCTGAAAGGCTGGAATCTTTATTCATACCTCATTGGCCAATATTTGTAACATTGGAACTGTGACCAGCAGGTCGAGGGAGGTGATTTTTTCCCCTCTGCATTGCTCTTGTAATGAATCTGAAGTAATGCATCCAGTTCTGGGGCCACCAATGTGAGAAAGGCAGGTTCAAGCAGGTCCTGATGAAAACAACAAAGATAATCAGAGGTCTGGGGCATACCTCCTAGGGAAACCAATTGAGAAAATTTGGATTATTCAGCCTGGAGGAGAGAAGGTTTGAGAGGGAGAATTTGTCATCGCATAAAGCCCTACAAGAGAGCTGGAGAAGGACTTTTTACATGGGCATGTAGTGACAGGACAAGGATTAATGATTGTAAACTGCAAGAGGGTAGGTTTAAATCAGATATTAGGAAGAAATTCCTTACCGTGAGAGTGGTGAGACACCAGAACCGGTTGCCGAGGAAGTTGTGGTTATTTTAACCCTGGCAGTGTTCAAGGCCAGGCTGAACAAAGCTCTGAGCAACCTGATCTAGTGGGCGGCATCCCCACCCATTGCAGAGGGGCTGGGACTAGATGATCTTTAATGTCACTTCCAACACTTAAAATTCTATGATTCTAAGCTTCACATAGGTCCACCTCTCAGGCCTGTCCAGGTCCCTCTGGAAGGCATCCCTTCACTGCAACATGCTGGCAGCACCACAGTGTCTTCAAGCCATCATCGGATTTGCTGAGGGTGCACTCAAGTCCACTGTCCATGTTGCCAACAAAGGTGGGAAACAGATCCAGTCCCAATGCCAATCCCTGAGAAACATCAACCATCACTGGTCTCTACTTGGACCGCAAGTCACTGATAACAGTTTCAAAACAAAGAAGCATGTAGAATGCAATATCATGTAAAACGTTATTTATTTACACTTATTTGGAACATAAAATTTTCTTTATTGGCAGTTTTAAACAACACCATGCTTTGATATTAAGTAGGGTGTATTGGCATCAGCAACTGAGGTGGTCCTCTGCCCAACCCATCATTGAATGCTGGTGGTACCAGAGGCTGCAAAAAATGTGAATGTGGCTGCTCTAAAATTTTGCAGCATAGTTACAGAGGATACAATTGCTTCAGTTTCAAATATAGGGGAAAAAAAAAAAAAATCTTCTGCAGCACTGCTTGAAGCGCATCACAGACCCTTTTCCTTGTTTAAATTCTATTTCTGTGCACGAAAGTCATCTCATATATTTTAATACTAAAAGTCATTGTAAAGTGATGTAAGACTATAAACTACCTGAAGTAACATGAAGTCTCTGCCTCCTGCTCCTGTAACTCTCTGGACAGCCTGCTGGAGCACTAGATATTCTCTGCCTCTCTGTCTTTAATTATGACATGGAAATGTAACTGCTCCCATGTTAATGAGATGATAGAAGAGTGCTTTATAACATTACAATAAGTAAAGAATCCATGAGGAGATGTTAAAACTGGTTCAGAATTCCTGCAGGGGCAGGAGGAGCAAGCAAAATTGCTGAAAAGTTACTGAGAGTCTAACTGCTCTGTAAAATCCAACTTGCAGTACCTTAAAGAAAAAGAGAGTAATTATTTCAAAATTTGGGGCAGGTGTATGCAATTAGAAGAAAGACTGAAATATGAACACGGGCGTATATAGATAGGATGCTGATGTGTTTAGTTCTTCCCTCTGCATTGTTTAGGTATCTACCTCATAGTTTTAAAGTCATATGAGGACATGGGCTTCTAGCAAAATCATGTTTTTACAATTTCCTTTTACTTTTAAAAACTATCTTCGTAAGACTTTGTTTACAGAAGCTGTTGTAAAAAATTATAATCATCATGATTGCATTGCATATCCAAAAGATCCAAGGGAACTTTTTCACTTTCCAACCATTGAAAATAGCAGGTTAATAATTAATTGCTTTCTCCATGAGGCAGAAAGATTTATTGGCAATTACTTAATATCATACTTGCAAAGCTGTTTAATAAACCAGGACACATATGTAATTATATGATCAAGAGTATTAATAATGCTGATTTATATGTTTATGAATATTCATATTTCATACCCTGAGTTGATATAGCTTTTTTCAGGACTAAATTAGTAAATCTGAAATTTATACTATGAAAAATTAAAGAAGCCAAAGAGTTAGTTGATTTCCATTGTGTTTTTAACCCTACTTAGAGTCACCTGATATTTCCTCATAATGTAGTAAGCAGTCAGCAAAGAGCAAAGTAGGAGAAATGGCATCAATTAGAAGAAAAAAGTACAGAAGAAAAACAGATGTTTAGATGTTTAAACAGATCTTAGCCCTTTATAAAGAATTTTCATTACCTACAGATTTTAGAAGCTGTGCTTCATCCAATATGTTATTTATAGCTCTTATCCGGTGTTTTGGGCTGAGGCCAATAATCTTATTCTTCTTTTGTGTAATATTTTTGTGTTCTTTACATGAGAGTGTATGTAGATGATAAAATATGGATTCCCTATTTCTCTGAGAAGTAGTGACACTATACTCTTCCAAGGTAAAATTAAATATAAAAAGGTAATCTTTAATAAAAAGCAAATAATGGGAACAAAAAGATGAGTAGTTTGCTTTTTCAGGTGATACAGAGGCATCAAATGACATCATATATCAGCTGCTGATGTCATTCCAAAAAAGCAAAACATAAGCCACAGGAGTAACTGCAAGTTCTGTATTAGACTATAGCCTAATCGTACAGTATAGTATTGATAGAAGCAGTATATGAACTATATACCAAGATTTCAAGAATAAGGACTAGGGCTGGCCAGGCTTGCTCTAAATGAATCCACCTGTATCCACAAAGTCCTCCTTCACAGGGCTGCTCTTAACATTCACTGCCCAGTCTGTATTGATACTGGAGACTGATTTCCCTGACCCAGGTGTCGGATCTTACACTTGGCCTTGTTGAACTTTATGAGGTCCACATTTCCCACTCCTCAAGCTCATTCAGATCCAGCTAGATGATATCCCTTTGCTCAAGAATATTGACTGAACCACTCAGCTTGGTGTCATCTGCAGACTTGATGAGTATACACTAAATCCCATCATCTATGTAACGAACTAAGACATTAAATAGTATTGTACCCAGTATGGACACTTAAGGAACACCACTCATTTTCTATTTGGGCATTGAGCCATTGACTGTAACTTTGGATGCATCCATACAGCCAACTCCTTCACCATCAAATAGTTAATCCTTCAAATACGTATCTCTCGACTCTAGATGTAAGAATGTCGTAGACTACCATTATCAAGACAGATGACACCTGCTGCTCTTCCGTTGTCTACTGATGCTATTCAGTCCACTGTAGAAGTGATGCGGGGTAGAGTAATACAGGCCTGATAGGAAAGCAGAGTACTTGAAAAGTGTGGAAATGGGATGCAGCATGGAGTAGTAAAGGCATGGGACATAGACTTTTCACTAGACACCCCTTGGCTATAAACAACTTATCCATGAGCAGTTTCAGCAAGTGATTCTGAAAGTAACACAGAAAACAGACAACATGCACTAACATACCAGCACATACAGTCACTTTGGAGGTAGTCTGGAGATGCAAGCCACTGAAGAAAGATCATGCCAGAAAATCCTCTTTAGCAAGGTGGCAGCATTTATTCAGTGAGCTTCTTTCTAAACTGAGTTTATCTTCATAATATGACACTCCAGTGCCTGGACTGGCGTTACTCTTGATTCACATCATGGTAACTGTGATTACAATTTCCTCCACTGCTTAAAACAAACATTTAAGAAGAGCTGATCATGCAGGAATAGATTCCAGTGACATCCAAAATATCCATGTTATGCAACTGGAAAAAGCAACAGTTAACAAGCCCAGTGAAGCAGTAATAAACTGTGACATGACATTCCTCCCTTTTCTCCAGGCTGTTGGCTTGCGCAGTAAAAAGCACTAACTGTCGATTCACTGAATTTTGTCAGTCTGATTATCTTTTTTTACCTGCAGGGACTATCCAGTGTAACAAGGCCTTAGAAAAAGATCATCGTTCTTTTACCCTTTTAAAGTAATTGAAGAGACAGCTTCTAGATGGTTTAACCCCAGTGCCCTTTTACAAGACGAATTAGTGGATGCCAGTGGCTCTCTGGAGTTTGTTGCTCTTTTATTCTGCAGCTATATTATAACTCAAAGACTAAGCCTCTGTAAAATCATTACTCCATTTTTTTTTTTTTTTTCCCTGACAGTAACTTTAGTGTTCCTATAATTCTCTTCAGTATGTCTCTCTCTACACAACATTGAAAGTATAAACACATAACCAGACTTCGCAGTCATCATCTAGAATGGAACATTTATATCTGTTAAACTACACAGTGACTGTACCCTACAATCATAGTCTGAAATCTAGACTGTAGGCCTGCTTGACCATAAATATCTTGACATGTATAGCATTTGCCTAAGGGCCATATTAGAATGACCTTATCAGTTTCCAGTTAAGAATGATTCATCTAGGGCTCCCCAAAAGACACAGCTTTAGTCTAACTTTGTGTCATGGGTTAGTACAGTTTAGTTTTTTAGTTATAGAAGAATGTAGAATAATTCTCCAGGTCAGGACCTGGGAATTGCTTTGGAAGAGACAGGGACCTATCAGAGAATATTGGCATCTGTTCTGACCACTGAAAATTACTAGCTGCGTCTTTGGGAAGTACCATATAAAACCCCGTGAATTTCCTGTAGGTGGGTCTTTTTTCTTCTTCCCTTTGGCCAGGAAGAGACAGGTAACATCGAGCTGGGCCTGCTGCTCCCCCCTTTTGGGGAGGAGCTGGCCTGAGGCCTGGCCGGATTCCATCGGCTCTCGGGTGAAGGAGAGGTTGCTGTTTTGCAACTTTCTTCAGACTTCTCTAGAGCAGAGAGAGATCTCTGTCAGGCCCCTAATAAGAGCTGTGGGCACCATTTAGGCTGAGGCTGCCCCGATTTACACTAAGGGGTGGGCTGAGAAGGCATTTATGATCCTGCCTGGTTTTTTTGTGATTCCAGACTGCCCAGGTGCTCCAATCTCTGATGTTTCTGTGAGTTCTTCCTCCCTCACCAGCGAGGCCTTGAACATCTAACACCACAAGCTACAGAGGGAGAGACAAAGACTCTGAGCAGATTTAACTCTTTCTTAGCAACATGAAGCTTCCAGAGCTTAGCCTTTCTCTGAGAGAGTAAGAAAGGACAGAGTGAACATAAAGAACAGCATGAAGTCAGTAGAGCAAGAGTGAAAAGACTATTGGGACAGAGGGTTGAAGAGTTGGTTGTTCTATTCTTACTTGAGCCATGGAAATGAACTCTATATTTAGGTCATTCCTTTAAATCATGGGAAAGATATGCATTTGGGGAGATAATTGTTTTGTGTGTGGATTTGAGCAAAAGTGCTTGTGATAGACTAAATAATATTAATCCTATGAGATGCTTGAACAGAGATAAAGATGAGAAGCCCTCTGCACCAGTGAAGAAGTGAGAAGATATCTCTGTACCTTGACGTGAAGAATCCTTTGCTTTAGAGTTATTCATCTTTAAAAAGTGACACCCCAGTATGCAAAAGTCTAAGACCCATGACCCATAAGCAGCTTGGGAACCTGCTTCTGGGAGGGTCACAAAGGCAGGTTTCCCTGGGTGGTTGTTTTTGTGACAGTTTAAAACCCATAAGAGAACTTTTCTAAGTTGTCAGTGAGATCCATGACTCAAAAGGATACTCTTCCCCTAATGAATTGATGAAAGACTATTGTCAGATAGTGAAACTGACTGAAAATTACAAGTTTTGTCTCTTTATGTTGTTTTGTAAGAAAGTGAACAGTTTGTAAGGAGAGGGAAGAGTGTTTTTGAAGTTTCATTCCGTTTTAGCTTTTTTTTCCCAACTTTCTTTTTTTCTATTCTTTTAGTGTATATTAATAAAACTATTTGTTAATTTTAAGGTTGAGCCTGCTTTGTTTTTCTCTAGTCTCTCTCCCACAGAAAGAGTAAGTACCAAGACCAAAATTTAGTGAACGTGAAACCACTACATTTATTAGTGTTTCTGCCCGGCTGGAAATTAAAACTATGACACTTTGTCTCTGTGAATATCTAGTTAACAAGTAATATCTCCCTTGAAGCTTATGAAGTAATTTATTTACTTGTATTTTTATGCTGTTGCTTTCCAGGACCTTGGCCTCTTGAGCTTCTTACCTACATTTTCCCCTATCTTATTTTTCTCTTGATAGCTTTTTTACTATTAAGCTGAAGATGCTCAACAAAAAGAAATTGAGCAGATAAAAGGCAAAAGATTTCCAGGCCTGTGTTATATTTTCATATGTCTTATAAACACTGTCACCTATAGGTGGTTTCTAAAGAATGACCACATTTCATAGGACAATAAGGTGGTTAAAATGAACATCAGAAAATCTGAGGCCATGCTGTTAATTCTTTGTTAGCCTTTCTGTTACTTTCAGCAGTGTGCATAATGTATTCATTGAGAGGGAAATTGAGGATTTATAATAATTTTATATCTTGTTCTTTTCAAATAACCTATTATGTGCTCTATTAATTGACACTGAAAACAGAACTGATATTTACATGAATAATGCAATAATAGCTATTATAACCCCAAGGTTTCCCTTCTCATTATTAATGATCACATCATTTAAATACATATATTAATTAGTTCATGAACACAGAATCATAGAATCATGGTATCATACAACAGTTTGGATTGGAAGGAACCTTTCCCATAAGTCCCCTTTCTGGACCCAGTACCCTGCAGGGATTTAATGTGAGAGGAGTGAGTGAGAGCATCACCTCCACTGACCTGCTCGCCACACTGCTTTTGATTCAGCCCAGGAATATAACTGGCTTTCTGGATTGCCAGTTCTTACCTGGCTTCTCATCCACAATATCCACCTATCTGAGCAGTGATCAGAGACATCAATGTCTCCTTTAAGTGATAAATCTAATTTATCTTCTCCTAGACTCATGAGTGGCAAACTTAAAAAAATTTGAGTCTGCTAAACATATATGAATGAACTGTGCCACCTTTTTCTTATTACCTTCTGCATCAGAAAAAAATCCTTCATAATCTTTAGCAATGAAAGTTGTGTCACTTGAGTGTCCTTTGCAGATCATCCTGAATGGCATTCAAATCATATAATTTCAGTTAACATTATACAGAATTCCTTTTGACATTTTAAGGATGAAAAAGGCCTGCAAAAGTAACTATGTGACAACAATTTTCACAGACAACTTCTCTAGGAAAACTGAAATTTTACAGGTAATTTCACTAGGTGAAGATGTGAACATGTGCCTGCCTCCAAGGTGTCACAAGAGACTTGGACAGCATGTATTTCACAACAGTTGGCAAACCAGGTAAGATCTGGTCAGGGACTCTGCAGGGTGGGTGTGCCTCAGCAATATTTCCAATTTGTGATTTTCTCTATGTTCACCTAGTCCCCTTAAATACAAATGCTGAAAAGTGCTCTGGTCTATTAGCAAATCTATTGCAGGATTGTATCCATATAAAATGCCTTATCCATCAAACCTAAGATATTCCTAGCGTTTTTTTTCACTAATTGGATAATAAATGGGACTGCAGTATTTTATAGTGCTGCTATATGGTCAAGGATCCAAATAAATCCTTATTTCATAATAACTCCAACACTGTACACTTTAATTTCTCCTTGCCTGGAGTCAGTAGTCTGGACTCGGCTCGGAATAAATTATGGCCATAAAATTAATTGCTGGAAAAATGTGTCTTAGTTTTAACATAATTTCATCTCTTCCAAACAAGCAAGAATTGAATATGAAGGAATTCAGATACAAAACCCACTTAAATTATATATTTTTAGTCTATTGAAATGTGAAATTTACATTCTAAGCGAGATTAGTTTAAAAGTGTTCAGGATGTTACCTACATAAAAACATACTCAATGAAGCAAATGTCTGAAAAATCTTAAGTAGCTTTTAAATTTTAAATACAATGACCATATAGAAGTTGGTTAATTACTGATATTCTGCTTAGGAGATTATAATTTAGAAGTCTGGGACCTCCACCAATTTCATAACTCTGACTGTATTTTAATAAAATATCTAAATGTCCAAGATGTTAATCCATTTCCCATGACTCACAATCATCCTCTCCCTCCTTTCTCAATGGTAACTTTTTTTTTTTTTTCATGACAATGTGATATTTGGAACTTTTTAATGCTGTAGGTACTAAAGAATATTTTTGCCTTTTTAAGAACACTTTCAAGGCCATAGAAGAAAATTGCCATAAGATAAACCACCACGGCAGGAACTTGAGATAAACACAGACAGGAGAAGGTACTAATTTCAGGCCTGGTGAGGCAGATGTGGTTAGTACATCTTGGTTAATCAATCCAGACAAAAATTCCCACTGTGGCAAACTGTGAGAAAGAAGGTCCCTGCTTATACATGCATCACCAGTCAAACAAAGATGACCCCAAGTTATGGGAAGAGCCTCTATGGATACCTGGAAGAGCCCGGGAACACCTCTATGGGTACTTGGGCTGTATAAAAGTGGTACCCCGAGAATAAGAATTCTGGGACCCTCACCCAAGAAGCCCAAGGTGAAGGAAGAGTAAAGGGATGCCATTAGATCCATGGTTGCTGACTATCTTCTACTTCTCTCTCTCTCTCTGTCTCTCATTCTCTCTCCTTTTCTTGACTCCTCTCTTTTTTATTTCTTTTTATCTCTCTACCTCATATTTACTTTTAAATAGAATCTACATTACTGACTTCAGCATATGAAAAAATTCTTTGTAAACCTTAGCAATCTAAGTTCTGCCACTTGAATGTCTTTTTGCAGATCATCCTGGAAGCATTAAAATCATATAGTCTTAGGAAAATGATGCTGATTGCCTTTTAGTATTTTAAGTGTAAAAAAGGCCTGCAAAGGTGACTGAACATATAGCAATACTATTCATGTGCAACTTCACTAAGGAACACTAAAATTTTACCCTCATTTAGGCAGAGACAGGTCTCACTAATTTGATCATAAAAAATGTATTTTTTTTTCCTAGTTGCAAGTGACATTTTAGATAAGACTGCAGAGACAAATATTTTGAAAAAGAATTGTATTTATTCCTGATGTCTTTTAACTTAAGGAAGACATTGCAATGCCTCATAAAAATTCTAAATAAAGTCAGTGATAAATTTAGTCTAATATCTTTAGTCATATGCCACTGTTGGAGGGCAGTGTTGTGGATTAACTCCAGTCAGTACCTAAGCACAAAACAGCTACTCATTCACTTCACACTGGATAGGATGGGGGAAAGTATTGAGAGAATAAAAGTGAAAAACATTGGGGGTTGGTGTCCTGGTTTTGTCTGTAATAGTTGTGGGTTTGTGGTTGTTTTGTTTTGTTTTGTGGTGCTGTTTTTTTGTTGTTGTTGTTGGTTTTTTTTTTTTTTTTTTTTTTTTTTTTTGTGGGAAATAAAGTGCTGTATTTTGGGTTTAGTAAAAGAATTATGATGATAATACACTGATGTTTTAGTTGTTGCTGGGCAGTGCTTGCACTTAGTCCAAGAAGTTTCAGTTTCCTATTCTCTACCAGGTGGGAGTTGCACCAGAAGCTGGGGTGGAGTAGGGCCAGAATAGCTGACCCAAATTGGATTTTGTGTATATATATATATATATATATATATATATATATTTATATATATACACACACACACACACACATGCACACATACACATACATATACATATATAACCTTTTGCTATATATCTAGAAACCACAATCATAGGCTACTCAACAGTAATTGAATAAAAATCTATATTTCTAAAAGGTCAGATATAACATTCCTTTATTATAATACTCTGTGGTATTCTTTACATTCTTATAAACACAATAAACCTTTTTGCAATGAGTTTAGATAGGAATCTAGCTGTCAGTTTGCATGCACATTATATCATTTTATTTTCCCAGCACTACTGAATGCATGGGACAATGAATACTCTTTATGCAATATGATGTTGTACAAGCTATTTTCACTGACTGTAGTTTATAATTTGAAGAGAGAAGCTGTGATGTAAAACTGGGTATTATCTACTATAGCACTAGAAACTGGCATTTACATTTTTATATAGTCTGTGAAAGACAGTCTCTTTTAACACTGAAGTGTTGCATTGCCTGCATCTGTCTTCTCAGCAAGACAAGTAATTATTTTCTAGGATTCAGTATATTGAGCATGATAGCATTCCCTTAACATGCTTTATTGTCTTTAATTTTGAAGTTTAAGTGAAATTGGATTGGCTTCTTAAAAAAGATGAAACTGATATGCTAAATTCAATAACATAAGTTCTGGAAATGAAAGGTTTCTTTTCTCACATTGCTTTCTTTGTGAGTACTCTACATGCTTTGTAAGCAGTGAGTTTTTTCTAGTTAAATTATACTGTAGATTATTAGTCATTTTTTTCACACCTTTCTAACACCTAGTTTGAAATCTTATTAAAGGTTTCCTTTCATTGCTACTTAAGAGAGTTGATCAATACTTTTTCCCATCCTCCTTGAGTTTTTTTGTGATTTCTTATTTTGCATCTAGAAAACAAGTCAGATAACAAGAATTAGTCCAGAAGCCATTAGAGTATAACATATCAGTGATGAAGATGTTTATGGAGAAAGTAACATTAAAAATATTCTGTATTTTCTGCTTCTTTCTAGTGATTTGCCTATCAGTGCTAATCATCTTGCTGAAGCGTACTAGCCATTAATGCAGGGTGATGCAGAACAAGAATGGCCATTTCCTTTGTAACAGAGGAAGCACCAATTATCTTGTTACTTTCTTAATCACTGACCTACAACAATATAGTCTTTAGTCTTTTACAAAGAAATAGGACATTCAGAGTCTTTTTAAAACCTGTGTAACAGCTTCTGTGTAGACATTAATGTTTCTGATTTGGTAATGCCATCAAAAATAAAAAACATTCTGTTCTCTCAGTACCTATAGAAATGTTGAAGCTATATAGGTACTCAGAATAAATCTGTAGAAAGATATAAATATATTCTTTCCTAATTTTTGGTATATTGTTCTTTTGTAGTGGTTTTGATTAGATGGTTTTAATTTATTTAAAATTAATATATTTTGCTTAGAAATGCATTTAAATGTGTTGAGATTTCTCATGATATTAGAGTAACAGATTAATTTTTTCTCAGTCTGTTTGCTGATGTCCCTCTTTAGATGACTCCATGGCAGCAAGACTAAGCATGTCCAAAAATATAGATACACACACACACACAGTGCAGAGGTACATCTCTATGGATTGACATAGATAGCAATGATCTTCCCAGAACCCACTTAAACCCCGTCAACACTCCCAGCCCCATCAACACTCCCAGCTGCGAACAGCTCAGGCAAATCTTTCTTTTCTCAAGTTTATCAAGTCGAGTTCCCCCATTATCACTTCCCCATGCCCACCTACTGACACATGCACATCTACCTTTTCCAATCATACCTTCCCAGAATCCCCGCACATGTCCTGGGGTCTTGTCCAGCCTTCACTTGTGGAACCAGCTTTTCTGGACTCTGAATAGCATTGACTTGCTGTGCAGCTCAGCTTGAGGAAAAAGAGTGAATCCCATACACAAACAGAATCCACATATGCAAACACATACACTGACACATAACAGGGCTGTTTGAACCTTTTCATGTCAGTGCTGTACCTTTTTTTTTAAAGTCCCAGCTGATAATGACCTAAGCTATAGGGTTTGTTATTTTCTTTAAAATATATTTTACATCATGGTTTATACATCAGGGTTTTTTAAAATTTATTGTTTGCATTTACTGTGAATAACTGTCACCAAGATATCCTTATAAACCATACTCTTACACATATATTGCTGGATACATATTTTGTCTTCAAAGTGCTCATCATAATGAAATCAGTTTCAGGATGATTTTAGAGAGCAGTGCTACATAAGGCACTCAGGATGCAGTGATAAGGTTTTATCTACTGAAAACAAAAGGTATAAACAGAAACTTGTAATCTAAACGGCTACCAGAGAGGATCATTTTCTGTATATCTGAGGACTGGCTAAAGTAATGACTTGTATTAAAAAAATAAACCTTGTCAGCAGCTGATTGTTAGAGATCCAATTCAAAAGCATTAAAAAAAAAAAAAAAAAAAAAAAAAATTAAAAAATCAGCTTGCCCAGGAGGTTTTGTGTTGTATTTCACTAATTGGTTTGTTCTGCTTTCCTCATGTTCCCTATGTTGATGGTTTACCCCTGAAGTTTGTATCCTCCCCTTTGTTCCCTTTTAAGTCCAAACCCCTCCTCCCTTTCCAGCACCTTCCCTGCTTGACATCTAAACCCTGCCCATCACTCCCAAATCCTCCCCATCCATCATTGTAATCCCTACCCCTCTATCCAGAATATTCCCTGTTTATCAACCCTCCTTCAAGGCTCTATTGGACTCATGAATACAGTCCCCCCTACTCTATTAATCTGTTGGTTCCCAAACTGTGTTCTCCTCCCTTTACTCCTCCCATGGTTGTTCCCCATTGCTTGTTGGTTTGGATCCACCCCTACCATCCCCCTGAAGCCCCTAAAGCTCTGGAAAAATAGAAAAGCAGTTTAGTTCTCTTCAGTGTATCAACCAGTGAGTTTGTAAATTCTTGGTTTGGTTGAAGACTAGAGGGAGATTTTGACAATCTAATGTTTTCTTATGCATGCAAAGCCACTCTGTGTAGTGACACACTACACTCTGTGAAGTTTATATAAATAGTCACAAGTAAATTTTTTCAAGTCAATCTGCAAGATTTTTACTCTGATGCTAGCAGTGGCAGAATTTCACTTGAATCATTATTTGTTTTAAAAATAATTGTTTTAAAATGATTATCAGTTCTGAGATCTGATTTTTTCCCCCTTTGGTCCTATAAACTGGTCTCTGTGTCATTTACCTTTGATATTTTTAAGCTGGTCAGTTATTGTGCACGGTGCACAATAAATTACAAGATCTTTGTGATTAATTAAGCACAAAATATCTTCCATAACTGAAGAATCTACCTAAGTGACAAATACCAATGAATAGATGTGGGAGAGAAATATCAACTAAGAACTATATTCTAGGGTTTTATGAGACATAACGCTGTTTGAAGCTTCCTTGTGTTTAGAGAATGATATAACTCTCCAGTGAGCTTGACAAGGTCTAGGAAAAATGGACTTTATACAGAAAAAAAACCCCAATCTGTAAGAAAACCAACAAAAAATTCTTGGACAAGAAAGCAAAATATAATTTTTTGTATTCAACAGAGTTGCTAGTCCATGTCTACTCGCAAATTTTCAAAGTTTACATGAACATGAGAACCAGAACTTGAGCGCTATCAAACGTAAATGACATGCAAAAAAGCAAAGCAAAGAGAGAAGGTAAAAGAATCAGGAAGACAAAAAAAAAACCCAAAACAACAACAACAACAACAAAAAAAAAACCCAACCAAATAAAACCCACAACCAAATTAAAAAATCACCCCCCCAAAAAACAAGGAAAAAAAGAGATGGAATGAGCTGAAGGGGGTGAAGGGACACACAGGTTTCTGTAATGGGTGGGGAACTACATTTACCAAATAGGATACCTATGAGAGACATTCAGTAGTATCATTGCCAGAAAATATGACACTATGGCTGAAAAAAGTTGCAGCTTTCCAAAATTTTTAACACTATTTTTGTCTATGAGCAAAAGGTTTAATCAGACAGCTTTTTCCCACTGGTTCTGGTGAGACCTGTTAACCATGCAATATTTGCTATATTTGCATCTCTGCATTTCTGTGTGATCTTTGTACTTTTCCAATTTTTTTTTTTTTCACTAAACATTTCCAGTTTTTAATAACTCAGTTAATAACCTAACTTTTATAGTAGTATTTTTAGTTATAGGGGTGGAGAAAAATGCATAATTCCAAGACATTTTCTCTAGCCCTAATTTTCAGTAATATTCTTCCTTAAAAGTTCTTGTTCTCTGACCAATGAACACATGCCTAAATCTGCTTGGAGGCCTGATCAGTCCAAATCTTTTCTAGAATAATGCAATAGAGTCCCTTACATTTTCCCTCCTATTCAGAAATGTCATCATTCTTCATTAAGTTACTAACATGTCTAAGAAAGTTCTCTGCATGTTAAGAACACCAAAACCAATACAAATGATAACATAAAAATATAACATATATATTATTAACCAGCATTATAGTGTGACTGTAATTTGAGATACTTAATAAAAGTTATATAGAGACTTATAAGGACCTTTGGCCTTAAAATTTATTACTCTGGACTACAGTTATTGCCACGTAGACAAGAAAAAACCCTCAAATTGCCATAATCAACTCTGCTACTTACCATGAGTAGAATGTTAAAATCTCTAGACTAGTTTAAAGTAAAATGAAGCATAAATTAATTATTTTTGTGGTTTATATTGTGCTTTTTTTGTATATCTAAGGAGAAAAATCTGTGTACCAACCACCAATTTATTGGAGCATTGCTAATTTGCATATCTAATTTCTAGCTGTACTAATTGCCTTTGAAAATGCCAAGCTTGTTTATTAGCCATTCCTTATTTTCCTGAAGGAAAAGTCTATTTACACAGAAGGATTCTCCATAACTGGAAAATCATTATCCTGGGACCTAAGGAAAAAAAAAAAAAAGAAAACCAACCAAAACATTTCAGATATATCATGGTTAGGTACAGTTCTTTTGTCTTATATAATGAAATTTATCAATTAGGTTAGCACATGCCCTCAGGCATTTCAGAGGAGGCATTATTTCTATTAAGTGTTTCATCAGCTTTAAGTATCATAAATTTGAATATTTTGATTGCTTTGCAAGCAGCACATAAATATATTCCTTTTCTTATATGTGTCTCATTTAATGGTACAGATCCAGACAAAAAAGAATTATGACGTTTAATTCATGTCTGCTTATTCCATTTAAAAATAAATTGCATAATTACTAAGATGTCTCAGTCACAAAATAAATTTCCATAGCTGCCCTCTCTGGTTTAACAGAATTCCTTTAGTTGTTTACTTACTAAAAAGCCCAACCGTAATAAAGTCAGTTTTCCTATGGCTCCAATAGAAATAATTACATGTTTAATGTTCAAGGTTTTATTTTTTTCTGTGATAAGAAGATATAACTTCTAAATGTAGTACTGTAGTTACTATAGTAGAGACTAATACGTAAATGGAAGCAACTGTGGTAATAGGGAAGTAAAACATTTAATAGACAACACTATTCTTTCTAATAAAATTTGAGGAAGTGTAATACCAATATTTTAGGAGAATCTAGAAAGCTTTATCCTACAGCCACTGGATGGAAAAACTGAAAATTCGATTTCTAATTGTTATAAGACTATAAAACAGGAAATTTTTTCTATGTTTTTAAAACAATGAAAAGAAGCAAAATTAGAAAAGTTTTTATAGAAAATGTTGATATTTAACTTTACATAAAATTCACAACAGATACAGAAACCCATCCTCATTCACCAGTTCTCACTATTAGCACAAAATAAATTAACAAGGTAGTAGCAACTGGTTTTAGTTGTGTTTTTACTGTTCATTCTTAAAGCAGGGTATTCGTCTTTTCTTGTTTTCTCACTCCTTTGCTTAGAAGAGAAAGAGAGGAAGGAGAGGAAAGAGAAGAAAGGAAGGAAGGAAGGAAGGAAGGAAGGAAGGAAGGAAGGAAGGAAGGAAGGAAGGAAGGAAGGAAGGAAGGAAGGAAGGAAGGAAGGAAGGAAGGAAGGAAGGAAGGAAGGAAGGAAGGAAGGAAGGAAGGAAGGAAGGAAGGAAGGAAGGAAGATGAGAATTATTCTCATTCAAAATATGAAGGTGATTGAGTTAAGAACTCAAAAGAACAGCAAAAGTTAGGTTTTATGGAATCAAAGATGTATAGAATCATTAATGTTGGAAAACACTTCTATGATCACCGAGTCAAAACATCAACTTAGCACCACCACTTAACCGTGTCCTCAAGTGCAATATCCACATGGCAGTATACATTCAGTTGCACAGCTGATGGTTGAAGTAACTGCAACAACAGCAAAAAAGCACAGCATAGACAGTGTTTATCAAAAGACAAATATATAATTGTCCTGAAATGTAAATACCAGCAGCCTTAAAATTGGATTGAAACTTATTCCTTTTTAATGGATTATATATTAAAGGGGTAGCATTAAAATTTCATTATTCATAATCTATTGGATTGTCATCTCAATCTTTTGCTCTTCAATATCAGAATCACAAGAATTCATGGAGATATGTGAGTTAGTGAAATGTAATCTTTTAATAGGATCCGGTTAATTTTTTCTTTAAAACCATACAAATTAATGATCCAAGAGGTACAAAAAATACTCTTAGGATAACTGAAACATATTGCAATTTACCACCTAAAGTTTATAATTTGAAACTACATCTGTGTATGTACTTTTGTACAAGAAACTAAAGATTCACAGTTTGTAGTGATAGTTTGGATCATGGATATGGCACATAAAAATATCAGCAGCATTTGTCAGTTTTATGTAATTTTAATAACTTTACAGGAATAATGAACTGTGAAAAGGAGAATAAATAAATTGGTGGGGTGGGGGGTGGAGGGGAAAGCAAACCGCTTCTGAGTGAGTGCTACAGCACAGGAAACATTTGCAGTGAGTAGGGCTAAAGAAATAGCTAACCCAACTGAACTTTGCTCTTTGCTGTTTTCAGAAGCTCACTTACGACTTTTCCCAAAGCTGAGCTACAAATCTCAGGACAGCAGAGCTTTACCTAACCTTCTATTGCATCACAGCCATTGAAGCTATTACACATGTGTCATATCTACTTCTGACAGCTTTTGTTCACAACAGTCTAGAAAAAGTAAATGCTTGTGAAATGACTATATTGTTTAAATACATTTAATAATGCCATGATGATCATGATAACATATTGTGACATATCACATTTGTTATAAGGATCTTCAGAACTTTCCTGCTAAAAATTTAACATTTTGCCATAAAATTCAACTTTGGTTCATTTTAAGAAAAATACTTTGTCTTATTTGATTTGATGTGTTAGGAATAGCTTTGGTTCAGTAATAACTAGTAAGTTGCATGGGTTTTCCATTCCTACAAGAAAAAATGCTTACAGATATTACATTCATTTTTGAATTAGTAATTTGAACCAGCTGATAAAGTGTCTCTCTCTCCCTCAGAGCCTGTGCTCTGTTTTTGCCTTGACTAGCTTGAGAGAGAAACCACACCAGGGTGGTTAAAGATCCCAGGGGCCGCTGGAACTTTTTCCCTTAGAGAGAGTAGGCAACTGTCGATGGCAAAAGGAAAGAGTCTGCCCTTAGTCTGGGGGGAATCACGGCTTTATTCTGAGGTCCTTCCCCCACAGAGTCTGGAGCTCAGTCCAGTCCCTGTCCCCATCCCGGTCCCAAGAGAAAGAGAGCTTTCCACGTGGTCCCAGGGCTTTTACCCAGGGGGAAGGGGCTAGAGGCAGGGACAAGCCACTACCCAACCAGGGATAACCTGGGAGTGGAGCAGAATTGGATTACATTCCAGTGTGGGAGGATGGGCAGGAAGAAGGAGCAGGGATAAACCTCGTGATACATTTTCCAAGGGAAGAAGGTGGTACAGAAGAAACCATTACAAAACCCAATGAAATACAATATATATACAAAAAATTAAATACAATATAAACCCAAATAATGCACTACAACAAGCTGAGAGATGTTCAAAGTTTTTTTTAAATCTGTGAAGAAAAAAAATAATTTCTTCAAGTGAAATATTATTGGAAATGTAGAATTTCTCATCATAAATTGACAAGGTAACTTTTAAAGCAATATTAGTCAGTATCCTTGAGATCTGAAAACATCTTTGCTGAAAAAGTGATTTGACATGGCATTCATTAGTCTACAAAATTCTGGATTTCCCCCTGCCCCCCCCCCCCCCCCCCCCCGAATCATAGATAGAACTATTTAGATGGGAAAAGATCTTAAAAATCAGGGAGTCCAACATAAATCTAATACTGCCCAGTCAGTACTAAAGCATGTCCCTAAATGCTGCATTTACATATCTTTTTAATACCTCCAAGAACGGTGACCTAACCCCTTCCTGGGCATCTTGTTCCAATACCTCAAAAGCTTTTCAGTGAAGGATTTTTTCCTAGAATGCAATCTAAACTATCTCTGGGACAGCTTGAGGCCATTTCTTCTTGCTCCTGTCACTTGTAACTTGGGAAAAGAGGCACCACCCCCACCTGGCTGCAAGATCCTTTCAAGTGCTTACAGAGCGTGATGTGGGCTCCCCTGAGCCTCCTTTCTTCCAGGCTAAACAACCCAAGATCCTTCAGCTGTTCCCCATAAATCTTGTGCTCCAGGCCTTTGTTTTTGTTGCCCTTTTTCGGTCATGTTCCAGTCAGTGTCCCCTCTTGTAGTGAGGGGCCCAAAATTAAACACACAGGATTTAATATCTTTCATTCATTCCAAAGTATCTTTCACATGCTGTTTATTAAGGTGTTGTTTTTAAGAATGCGTTAATTAAGCACTACTGAGGACATTGTTTAATATATTACCCAGGAAATTTGTTGCTTTAATGAGTTCATGATTCAATATTTTAATCTTTTTTGCCTGACTGAATGTAAGAGAGTCTAGAAAAGGGTAGTACTGTTGCTGTGAGTAAAATTCGGTATTTCATGCAACACAACAAATGCTTATAGCTTGTTTGCAGTAAAAACACAACAAAACAAAACACAAACAAACAAACAAACATGAACAATGCCATCTTCTTGACAAAAAGAACATAAGTAAATTCTAGATAATTCTGAGCCTCTTCTGGAATAAGCACCTTTTCAATTGTTTTTTTTAAAATATCTTTAAAGAGAGATTTTTTTGAAAAAAGAAAATAACGCACAGGAACAAAACTAAAGGCAGGTAGATGTACGATATTAAATGCATTCATATTTTATTATATCTTGTTTACATTCATAAATTTTATTTTATCTTTTCTTTATACACGGTATTTTACAATATTCAGAATTAAGTACATTTCAGAAATATTAAGTGTTGAATTCCAATCTGTAATAACTATCTTTGTACAATAAAACGTCTTGAAAGTTCACATCTTTATGGAATTCAATTTCATCTGGAATCTGTTAGTGGAGCAGAAATGGGTGGACCCTGTCTGTCACTTCAAGAAATATGATCACGTTCTTAGTATTTGCTGTCGTACTGACATAGTCCTGGTGAGTACCATGTTCTTGTAATGTAAGGCTATGCACAATAAAAGAAACATCCATTTTTTCTTTTACCTTCTGAAATTGTTTCGGTTACAAAATAATTAATACTCATTATTTGATTGCATGTGCAGGTTTTGGCTGGAGTAGAGTTAACTTTCTTCACAGTAGCTGGTAAGGGGCTGTGTTATGGTTTTGTGCTGAACACAGGGTGATAACAGAGAGATGCTTTTCTTATTGCTGAGCAGGGCTTACACAGAGCTAAGGCCTTTTCTGCTTTTTGTGCTGCCACACTTGTCAGGAGGCTGGGGGTGAATGAGGAATTGAGAGAAGGCACAACAGGAAATGGGCATGTGACCCAAACTGACCAAAGGGGTATTCCAGACCATGTGAGATCATGTTCAGGATATAAAGTGGAGGCAAGAAGAAGCAAGAGGGGGATATTTGGAGTGATGGCGTTTGTCTTCCCAAGTCATCGTAATGTATGATGGAGCCCTGTTCTCCTGCAGAGGGTTGAACTGCTCATGGGAAGGGGTGAATTAATTTTTTGTTTTGCCTTGCTTTTGGGCACAGCTTTTGCTTTTCCTAATAGTTGTCTTTATCTCAACTCATGACTTTTCTGTCTTTTATCCTTCCAAATTTGTCCACAGTCCTGCTGGTGGAGGAGTGAGTGGGCAGCTGTATGGTGCTTAGATGCTGGCAGGGGTTAAACTATGATAGTAAGTTAATGATAGTTCAAAGTTTCATAAATAACAGGTTATTATTCTTTTTGCATTTGAAAACTGCTCTGGTACCACATTTTTCTCTTGTTATAAGATCTGCATATGTGTGCACCTTGAAAATAGCAACTGTTCTGAAGAGTTGACAGAAATACAAAGACTTGATCATCACCTCTGGCCAATAGAGACACTAATATACATAAAACAGTTCTAGATGAGTTAGGGGGGTTTTTTATCTTACTAGGTAAGGTATCTGTGTTTCAAGAAGTCAGCCTTGTAAGTACTATTCCAAATGCTACCTAGGGATGGTTGCTTATGTTGTTTCTTTGTCTGAAACTGTGAATTCTTTAAAATATATAACATCTTTGAAAATTTTGCAATATCCTTGACAGTGTAAATGTTGAGGCAATTGTGATATTTCAAAAATTCTACCAAAATCAAATACACAAAAACCTGTTTTGATTATTCTATTGTCTACTATAAAAGGGCATAAATTGATTATTCTGAGGGCTTGACAAATTATAATCTTAGCATTTGGCAATGGTATACATGTACACTAAGAATGCTGTAGATGGACAGTAAAATAAAACTGATTTATTATTAAAAACAACAGTCAAATGTAGTAATTGATGTGATTTTAGATTTTTTTTTTTTCTTCATGGCAAGAAATAAATATTATCATTCTTAGTTTAACGTATATTGTAGTGAAACTTGAAGAGACCTATTTTTCATTACAATGTTGTCTATTTCAAAAAATGCCTTTAGTTAAAATGTGATAACTGGCCAGAATGAGACAGTCTGCTTTCATAATTGCAAACAAAAAATAAAGATATGTGCAAAATTCACTTTGGTTAAACTACTTGCTTGATTCTTCATTCTGTAGGTAGGTATTGAAAATATTAAGGAATTTATATTATGTGGTTTTTTTATAAAAAAGTAGCAAATCCTTTAAAAAAAAGCCCTCAAGCCTATCACTTTAAATTGCCATAATGTATCAGCTTTGAGACCATATCATGCGTATTAAGTGAATCTTATGCATCAGTCTTTCCCATGTGTCTGCTCTGGTTCTTAGAGGAGCATCCTAGAGTAACAGGTTAGGATAATGAATAACATTACAAAGTAACTAGGATTCTTAAGTGTCTCAATCTATATGCATCATCCA
This sequence comes from Hirundo rustica, assembly GCF_015227805.2. Taxonomy (NCBI): domain Eukaryota; kingdom Metazoa; phylum Chordata; class Aves; order Passeriformes; family Hirundinidae; genus Hirundo; species Hirundo rustica. The sequence continues at coordinate 16,574,916 of NC_053450.1, forward strand.
AGGGACAATTTAGCAAGGGGCTAATATTCTAAGAAGGATTGTCCCATACTTCCCTTATTAATCTCTTCTGAGCATCTTGGCCTTCACTTATTTCTCCTTGACTTTTTTTTTTTTTTTTTTTTTTTTTTTTTTTTACTTTATAACCTGCTTCAAAATTTCCTTTTCTCAAAATTTGCTTACGAATAAACTAATTATATCTAGAATCTGTCTTCTAAATCATGGTGCAAGATACAGTACTGCAGGGGATAATGCAGGGAGAAAGTGGTTGAAAATGGAAGACTGATTGAGAAGCAAAGGAATGAGAGTTTACTCAAAGATGACCTTACACCTGGAAGACACTAAGAATATTAGGTATTTTCACATTTTTTGGTTGCCTTGGGTTTTTCTGTCTACAATGGGGAGTGGAATTTCTGCAGAAGGTAACAGGATTTATAAAAAGTCCTATAAAAAAACATTTATCATGCCTAGGCCTCCCAGTGGGGAGGGGAAGAGAGATATAAAGATTGGAGATTGTAAAAGCACAGTCTTGTGAAGGAATGCACTTGGGAACCCCTAGGATGTGTTAAAGTAGGGAATAAATATGCGATTTTTGCACTTGCTAAGAGGAAATAAGCTTAACAGTGTATGTGTCCCATGCTCTTTAAGCACTTCATCTGTGGTTTTGGCCATGTTGATTACTTGCATATATTTGATTCTTACTCTTCATGTAGCTGTTATCAGAATAAAACCTATCTGAAGAAAAACATGCAGTTTCTCACAAATATTCATTTAGTATCAACACCATTTATGTAAAGTGCATTTCTTTTTTCCAAGTTTATCTTTTAAAAGTTTTTGCAGTGTATATTTGAAACCTTTATTGCAATAATTGCAATATTTTCCCAATATTTACACATTTTCCCAATTTACAATTTTCCCAATATTTACACATCAAAAATTCAAAGAGAAAGTTTCTAAGTTGCATTTCTCACTCCAAATGTCTAAATGTCATGGAGTGTGAAACTTTATTAAATCACATGTTCATTAATGCAAACCAGATCACATTTAAGGAGAAAGAAGGAAAGAATAGGCTATATTTCTGTATTAAATGTAACATTTGTGATGGCTAGCCTTTTTGTTCTCCTCAATGTAGTCACCAGTGGTAATGTTTGATTATGTATTGCCTTGCTCTGGGGATAAGTTAGACTCTGAGTTTTTGTACATATATTTTGGAGTGTTCTTCCCCCCAGTAACTGTGGTATGTTAGAAGTTCCTCTGTGAATTTACTAAGTTTTCTGCTCTTTAGAAGTAAATAATGCCTTTTGAAATCATCTACACACCCACAGAGCATCAATTATTTTTAAAAAAATTACTGTGTATAGCATCTCTACATTAATTAAATATTTCTATCTTTACTTGAAAAGAGAGTTTCCATAAAATGAGGTGATGAAGCTAATTGGAGTATGGTTTCATTGGAGGGGCCCTCCAAAGGTCATCTACTCCAACCTCCAATAAATGAAGCCTAGATGGATAAGTGGTAGACTTAGCTCTTCCTTTTTGGTATTACATGAATGATTAACAGTGGATAGCATCTCTGTGGGTAATGAATGCAAGGTTCTGATGCAATGAAAGATTTCAAATTCATGGAATTCGTAACAATATACTTCACTACAGTGAAACGTATGCAATGAACAATATTCCCACAAAACCAGAAAAGCAAAAGGAGAAAATCAGCTTTCATTTTGATGCTCTTCTCTATATTTTTTATATTTTCCAGAGTCTAGAAAGTATTTTTCTAATGATTAGTTCCAAAATGGTGGCCTGTATTCCCAAAAATTTCTTTTGGTATGAGTAGAATCCTCACACAATTTTTTTCCTGACATCTGGTTCACTGGATTTGTATTACAAATAAAGTAAGTGTCCTACATTCTGTATTTTATGTTAGTTTAAATCCATCTGTCCAAGAAAGACCACATATTCAATCATATGTTGGACCAAAATTAAATCATTTTTATAATGAAGATAATCTCTAGTTATGAATTTTTCCTGACAGATCTTAGCATTGAACTTGATTTCTAGTAATGACATTTTCTTTAAGTTCCATATAGGTAATAAAATATTGTCTGTATTGATACCTCTTAAGTTGTTACTAAAAGACCATTTCAAATGTCATACAATCTGTGCTAGATCTAACCCTCTGTAGTTTAAAGAATTGCAAAAAGATCACTTGAGATAACCTCAATAATTGGTTTCAGAACTGTATATGCATTTTAGAAACATACTATAAGGAATGTAAATCCAGGGCAGATGGATGAAGCAAAATTTTCATTTCTTCTTCACAGGAGGGTACATTCTCCCTCTCCATTCAAAATCAGATGGAAATCTATATAATTCTGACAATAAATAGCACATGTAAAAAACAGTATTATTATTATTGGTCACTATTATTAAGGTTCTGTTTGTTCAGAGGGGATTTTTCTCTGTTGTTTTCTCCTGTCTAAACCAGAGAAGTGACTCAGCTTGATGTCATCTTGAGGTGATACCTCTGGCTCATAGGTTACAGGTATCTATGCTCTTCAACAGCTGTCAAGGTGCTGTCTGAAAAAGATGAAAATAGTTTTCTTTATTTACTGTTTTAAATTAAAAAATGCTTATTTTGCCCCATTTTTATCAAAGACTGATTATTATTTTCCTATGCACTTAATAATTTTTTTTTGTACTAAACTATTATTAACTTCTTGCTAAAGAAAGTAATATGCATTTTATTTGTCTCTTTTCGTACAAATGACCATATAGTATATATACACATATATGTATACATATATATATAACATATATATTAAATATACATATATTACTGGTTCCATTTAGACCATTATCTGTCTGAACTTTTGCTTATTTACACATACGCTATTTAAATTTTAGTCTTCCTCCAGAATTTTTTCTTGCCCATATTGTCTAATAGTCATCTAGAATGGCTTACCTAGTTGAAATAGTACAGCAAAATCAGTTGCTGAGCTACTAGAATTAACTTGACATCTCAATTGAATGACCTTCAATACAAGTAGTCACAATACTTTTAAAATAGTCTGTACAATCCAGGATGTTAAGACAAAGGACTTCCTTCTTTACTTTTTATACTGAAATTCTTCTTCCTCATAGAGTACTTAGTAGAACTTTTTAAAGTTATTTCTTAATGGGTAAGATAGGTGTACTCCTAATCAGAAATATTAGTAATTTTGTACTATTTTCTATCTGCACACCTTCTTTTTAAAAAAAAACAAAAAACAAGAAAACCCACACAAATACACCTATTCCTACAATTTCCCAACAGACTTCAGCTCAGCTATCAGGGTAGTTTAGAACAAAACAGCAAAATCTACAATTCTTTCAGCACTAATTACTCAACTAACATAATTAGCTCATTTTATAAATAAAGTGTAAAATATGCTAAAAGATTTTCTAAAACTAATATTTCTGGAAAAGCATACCTTTTATTTTTTAATTCCTTTATCAGAGAAACCTTAATTTTGGGGCAGGCTAGATTAATTTCTTAATTTTCTATCTACTTACCAAGCTCTTCTTTCCATCTACTTGCATTAATAAAAACAACTTTCTGATTGTAGAGACACAAATCCATTCTCTATTACAGCAGCCACAAAGCCACAAAGCTAACATTTGATAGGTCCAAGTTCCTACTTACCAGAATAGAAATAACATGCTACCTTGATTTTTATTTTGCTTGTGCCATTTCTTATTGTCACACATATTTCTGCTTCCTTGTTCTTTGGGGGATTTTTTGTCATGAAAGCAAAAATCTGTTTTTTCTTGCTTCACAGGATGTGAAGATTCTTCTTGTATGAGCATTTCAGGCAAAATGATCCAGTAGAAGAGTAAATAGTGAAGTGTACTCAGAAGTGAAATAAATTATGTTTTCAGAGGTTTTCTGCACAAAAATTAATCTGAGCTAATTCAAGCACAGCCATGGGAAGGCTTATGATGACTCAAAGAGAGGTTCAGATGATGTGATCTGAAGGATGAATGAGAGCACTGGAACCACAGCACCAGACTGAGATGAAAAAATGTAGGTGATAGAATCTCTCTTCGCTAATATCTGAAGGTAAGCTTGTAACTAAAAGGAAAGGTTACATTGCCCACTGTAATATCATAGAAACAGATTTTCTTCCAATTTTCTTCCAAGGTGATGGACATTCAGTATATAGTAACAACTTTGAACATTTTGTTTAAGGGGGTAACATCAGACTAGTGGGGTTTCACAGGGCTTTATTTTAGGTCCTGTGCTCTTCAGTATTTTCACAAATTACTTGGACACAGCACTGGAAGGGATAGTGAGCAAGTTCACAGATGATACAAAACTGGGAGATGCTGGTTGTTATTACAAACATCTGTATCATAATACAGATGATACAAAATTGGGAGGCCCTGCAGAGAGACCTCAACAAATCAGAGATCTGGGCAATCCCAAACTATATGAAGTTTAAGAGAGAAAGTGCTGGATTCTGCACCTGGGCTGGGTCAACACTGAATGTAAGTACAGACTGGGGAATGAGATGCTGGAAAGTAGTGCTGTGCAAAGTGACGTGGGGGTCCTGGTCGACGGCAAGTCGAACATGAGCCAGCAGTGCCCTGGCAGCCAGGAGGGCCAACCCTGTCCTGGGGGGCATCAGGCTCAGCATCACCAGCTGGGCAAAGGAGGGGATTGTCCTGCTCTGCTCTGCACTGGGACAGAATGTTGTGTGCAGTTTTGGGTGACACAATATAAGAAAGATAATAAATTATTAGAGATTGTCCACAGCAGAGCAATGAAGGTGGTGAAAGGCCTTGAGGGGAATCCATATGAGGAGTGTCTGAGATCACTTGTTCAACCTGGAGAAAAGGAGACTGAGGAAAGATCTCTTTTCAGTCTACAATTTCCTCATTAGGGGGAAAGGTAGACACTGATCATTCTCTGTGGTGATGAGTGACAGGAGGGAATGGCCTGAAGCTGTGTCAGGTGTGTATTTCTTTAGAGAGACCCAGACGACCGCCGATGGCAAAAGGAAAGAGCCTGCTCCTTGTCAGGGGCAGAGGGGGATTATAGCTTTATTTTCCCATCCTCGCCGGTGCCAGAGTGAGACCCCGCTCTGCCTGTCCCGGGGCTTTTTCCCCGGGGGGGACGAGGTTAGAGGCAGAGACAAGCCACTTCCCAATCAGGGATAAGGTGGGAGTGGAACAGAATTGGGTTACATTCCAGTGTGGGGGATGGGTGCATCCGAGCAGGGACAAACCACTGATACAGTTTCCAAGGGGAACGGGGAAACATTACAAATCCAATGAAACACAATATAAACCCAATTAATGCATTACAACAGTCAGAGAAGGTATAGGTTGGATATTAAAGAAAAGTTCTTCACCCAGAAGGTGGCTGGGCACTGAAATAGGTTCCCCAGAGAAGTGGTCACGGCACCAGCCTGACAGAACTCAAGCAGTGTTTCGAAAATGCTCTCAGTCTTGAGGTAACTCTTGATCATGGTGTTACAAAGGGCCAGGAAATGGACTCAGTGATACTTGTGAATCCCTTCCATCTCATCATATTCTGTGATTTTGTGCTTTTCCAAGTGTGATGCAGTAGTTGAGATTGTATTTGAATATTTCAACATTAATATTTAAGCTTATGTTAGAGAGTGTGGCTGTGTCCTTCCAAAAATTCCTTCCAAAGGGTAATAGTTATGTTGACAGCCTAATACATTAATATTAGCCCCTGTATACCAGTATTTCATGGTTTACTAAGTCCCATTGAAAGAGAAATCTGAATAATTTTTATATGCCCAGCCAATTTATCTTGGCAGTACACCTACCTGTTTTCTTCAGTTCATTATTCTGATATGGTCAGTTAAACCATGCTTATTCTGACAATATATTCCAGGACCTCCTTCCTAACTCAGGCTGTGTGCACTATTAAACTGTTCTTTTAATTTAAGTATACCTTGTCACAAGTGTACATTCAGTGCTTGGGGGTTTTTTTCCCTAGCTTTTTGCTGGAACAACTACAAAAAACCCCCAACCTCCCCCCAGGAAATCGAACTAACCAGAAAAAAAAAAGAAAAAAAAAACAAAAACAAACAAAAAAAAAAAAAAACACCAAAAAAACACTACTGGCATTTAGAAATGGAAGCCCTCTGTCATCTTGCAGTGTCTTGTGCACATTATTGTTCATAAAGCATTCTAGGTTTTTAGTTTTTAAGAAAAAAACCCCCAAACCAAAAGAAAGGAAGAAAGGTGAGGGGGAAGGGGGAGGGGGAGGGGGAGGGGGAAGGGGGAGGGAGAGGAGAGGAGAGGAGAGGAGAGGAGAGGAGAGGAGAGGAGAGGAGAGGAGAGGAGAGGAGAGGAGAGGAGAGGAGAGGAGAGGAGAGGAGAGGAGAGGAGAGGAGAGGAGAGGAGAGGAGAGGAGAGGAGAGGAGAGGAGAGGAGAGGAGAGGAGAGGAGAGGAGAGGAGAGGAGAGGAGAGGAGAGGAGAGGAGAGGAGAGGAGAGGAGAGGAGAGGAGAGGAGAGGAGAGTGTGAAGTTTGAAGTTGTGTTCTGTACTATTTAACTATGCAGTCCGAGACAGTTCACAGTACTCTATAGATAACAATTTGATCATTGGATTTAGCTACAGATAACGCTGTAGAATGTTGAACTTCTCTAAAGAAAAAAACATAAGAAAGGGTGAAATACCTGTGTTTTTGTAACTTCAGAATGTATGAGATATTTTCCTGAATGTAGTCTCACCCAAATAAATGATCGTGTGTTCCATACCCATATTACTGACCAAAATATAAAGCCAGAAGATACACAGGAAATGGGATAAATAGACCTAGATGCATCTGCTCGCCTTATACTCTGTGCCGTAATTTAAGATAACTAGTAAAATCAAGAAACTTTCTACTTTTTATTTAAATATAATTTGTATCCAAATACTGTGATCCTTCAGAAATCACAAAAATAATATTTTCAAGTATAAGAGAAAATATTTCTTATCAGGACAGAAAAAATCTTCAAGCACCTGCCAATAGGAAGAAATAAAATAAGCCCTTTGTCTTAAAAGCCAGTGTGACTATGAACCATTATTATAGGAAAGATATAATACAAAATATCAGTCAGTCGAAATTCACTTCCCTTTATTAATGAGTCATTGAAAACTGATATAGTCATGGACAAAGACCCTCTAACTAATTAAAGTTAGAAAGTGGTATATTTATTCACTGGCGGGTGGCATGGGAGTCATCTCTGAAAGGCGTGGCCGCCCTGAACAAGGCTCTTTGCTCTCTATTTATTTTGCAAGATCTTACATACAATACACATGCATAACCCCAGCACCTCCCATCCCCACTCTGTATTAAAATGAAGCTATCAGTCCTTCACGCATGCGCAGTTCTTCTCTTGAATTGGGTCAGTGGTCTCAAAGGATGAAGTCAGGAGAGTCTTCATCAGGTCTCTGTGACCCTCTGGCACTGTCCAAGGTCCCCTGCTTCGTGATTGATTGATACCAAGTCCAAGTGCTGGCCATTGTTCTTAGTGGTTTCAATCTGTTCTTATGACGGTTCACTTACTCCACTTTTTCTATAAACAAGCTCATAATATAACCGTTAGCTCTAGCTTGGGCATCTAATAATCATTAACCTACCATTTACTAATAAATTGCTTCTAACGCTTTGCTAAAATCTTAACTCTTTAAAATCATGTTTCAATCAATAAATTAGTTTCCACAGTATAAAACCTTTATACAATCCAGTTTGACTTTCATAATAACACAACTTACAATAAAATACTTTATCAATCTTTTATTACTGTTACAAACTGTGTTAGAGTAAAGCTTAAGCTTCAGAAAATCAGTTTCATTGTATACTGGCATTATTAAGAAACTGAGACCTCTGTGCATCACTCCCAATGTATTTTTTTCCAGTATGTCAGTATTATATACTGCCTGTTCTCAGCTGGGATAGAGTTAGTTTTCTTCTCAGTAGCTGGTTCTGTGCTATGTTTTGATTCAGAATGAGAATAATATTGATAAGCACACTGAGGTTTTGATTGTTATTAAGCAGTGCTTACCCTGAGGATTTTTCAGTGTTGTCACTATGCCAGTGAGGAGCTGCACAAGAAATTGAGACCGAACATTGCAAGGACATCTGATTCAAACTGATCAAAGTGATATTCCATATCAGAGACCATCATGCCCCAGAAATAAATGGTTTTATACTGTAACATAAACTCTTCAATAAATTAAACATAATAAGGTTATATTAAGGACATTTTACAGTTCTTGTCTTGAACTGTTATTTATTAGTTATACCATATTTATATATAGCAGTAGAACCATATTTATTAGCCATTTTATCATCACTTTTTTTGTGCTCAAATCTTCAGTGTTTTTGCTGGAGATATTAAAACTAAAAAACTTAATATTGGTCTTCACATTTATCAATCTGTTCACTATTCTTGTATTGATTCAACCAACCAAGATATGATTTACCAGTCTGTTATAGCATTAAACAGAGTCCTTATGGTTTCTTTATTGTCCAGCATGTCACCTAAATCACTTTCAGAGCCTCTGCTCTTCAATGTAATGTTCAGTGTGCTGTTCAACAGAGTTCAGTCATCTGATATATTATACTAGATCTTATTTTATATGTTATTCTAGAGTTTATCAGGTAGGCAGTTGCTGTTGCTGCAGAGATCTCCCTGAACAAAAAGTACTAAGGGATCAAAGCCACAGCTTCTACGGTACTGACTTTAATAGAATGATCTTAAAAAAAAAAAAAAAAAAAAAAAAAAAAAAATCTATATACTCATGGACTAGTTGGGCTAGTTGGGAATTTTTAAAAATAAATGTAACTTACTCTGACATAGAAATGCAGTGAAAAAATAAATGCAAACAAATGTTTAAAGAAAGTTTTGTAATATATGGAATGAAAAATTGCAATATCTTTATGCTGTTAGTAAAAAAAAAAAGTATCTGAAAAATTCAGCAATGATAAATAGAAGTGATTTCAAATGGTAATAAGTCAAGAACATTGAGAACATAATTTACAATGTTATGCTGGTATTAGAGTATTATTAAGTAAATCATGAAATGCCACACAAGCTGTTTTCATGCTGAGACTATCTTTATAGTTACTGATGAGCTAATATTTCCATTCAATTATATAGGTGAAAATCTTGAATAATTGCTATCAATGATAGGAGTGAACTTCAAGGAGCTCTAAATAAAATACTAATGCTGCAATTATTAAGAAGCATAACAAAAACACCTTTTTAAAATTCTCATGGGATTTATGCTCATTATCATCAAATTTATGATTAAAAATGCCACCACTATCAATTCATTATATAAAATATCTTATTTAAATGCTTGACAAAAAATTTGAATTAATATTTCATCCACAACCATTGGCCGTAACTTTCTAGCATTTGTGCAATTCTAAAGTTACATTTTAATATTGAGACTAGTAAAAGGAAACTATAATTTCAGAGATGAACATTCAGTTTATTCAAGAATGAAATAGCTAGATGTATTCCCCGCTCAAAGAATTCAAAATATTGTTTCTGCCATAAATATGATATGGGGAAAAAAGCAAGTCTTCTATGAATCTTTTCTCATTGCATTTTTAGCTATAACTTTTGCAGATAACTTGACACTCTAATACTACCTCTTAAAACATGTATCTTAACAGCATATTCCATACGTCTATTTATGAGCATTTAGTTTAAAATTCTATCATCTTTTAAAGCCCTTTTTAAAGAGTTATTGAGATGGCAGTAAAATTCACAAGAAAAGAGCATCAGTTACATGAATGTAAATTAAAACACTTTCTCATAAAAATATGAAGCATTATTGCTTGAAGTCACATTTTTGAATGTGAAGATCTCACTACATATTTAATTTGTAAGGATGCTTACTGTAGTTGCTCCACAACTGTCTGTTAGAGTGAAGAACAGTCCTACGATATGATCTTTTTGGATTTCTATGCCTAAATTCCCATGATCATCTGGTCTCTTTTCTAGGAACCAAGGGTAATACAATTTCTATACATGTTTAAGGGTAATATAAAAGATATAGTTAGAACATCATGAAGTCCAAATGAATGATTTGACTACATAGTGATGCATGTCTGTCACTCTTTTTTTCCCAGCTGCTTCTATGTAGAATAATTTTGTATATGGTATCAGGTAAATTATTTAGCAGCAGAAAAAAAACAAAAACAAAAACAAAAACAAAGAGCTGAGTAATTCAACAACAACAACAGAAAAATAATAACAGCAACAGTAAGGAAAAGAGGTTGCTAGAAATGTGAATTAAAATAACTGAGCAGTTCCTCACTGAGGATTTTAGACAGTTTCCTACCCCAGAAACCATTATTTGTGACCAGCCTTGGACTGCCTTCCTTCAGCAGATACCAGAGTTCTTGTGCTCTTGGCTTGAGCTTGAAGACATTTCAAAAGAAACAAGCAACTCAACCTAAATCACAGAAAAGGATTTACAATAGATAAAGTTTTTGAGATGTTCTCTCTTTAGTAACAGCCTGGAAGATGAGTTTTCATCGTTTCTGATGATTTTGTTAATCAATAGGATCTGAGCTGTCAAAAGTATGTTTCATTTTGGAATGGCTGTAGATATTCCAAAGAAAGTTGGGTTTTACTAAGTTAAAATTTATTAAAAGCTTTACCAAGCACACTTCATAAAAAACTTGCATGTCAGTTAAGGCACAGTATATAATTTTCTCAGTGGCAGGTACACATTTTGAATTGATTAGTGCCAAAATAAGACCTCAATCTAGAAGCAATTGAAATTAATTAAAAACCCTGCTCCTTTCACTTTCAACTTCTGTCTTGATTTTATTATTGATCTCTCATAAACTTTCAGCCCGAGAGAGAATACATTTCCTTTAGGGAGGATAAAACTAAAAGATAAATAAAGATAAATAAAGATAAAGATAAAATACAAATTTAAAAATATAAATAAACATAAAACTAGCACACGAGGACAGCAGTTGGAAAAATTTTCCTTATTCTCCTCCATCACACTTCTTTCCCACTATTATAATTTCTGTTGCAGTTGAAGCAGCAGAAGAAAAATGTATTTTAAAAAGGTGATTTGTCCCAACTCCAACATTTGCGGATGCAATAGCCTGAGTCTGAGAGAGACAGAAATGGAGCCATTATTTCAAAAGATTCTTGCATGTCAGAAAAGATTTCTGTATGTCAGAAAAAGAACTTTAAAAAGTGTTGAGATATGGTGTAAAACAACAAGGAATAACAAGCAAAGATCAGTGAAAAGGAAAATTATTAAAACAAAATTGTTACCAGTTAGAATATTTCAAGGGGGCTTCATTCTCCAAATGAAAATCTAGTTGACCTTATATATATTTTACATGGTGTGTTACCATTTCATAGTTACAAGTAGAAGGCAATTCCTGCACGTTATTAATTTCCAAATCAGCAGCACAGAATATATGAGTAGATAGATGGTAATTCAGTATGAGGAAAAATTGACTCCTTGAATTTCAAGAATAAAAACGTAAAGAGCTTGTTAAGCTGATACCGTCTAGCATATCTTTATAAAAAGTGCTCCACAGCCCAGGCTTTTTGAGTGAAGATTTAAAAATTACTTCAGGCATGTGTTTTTCTGTGAATATGTATTAACTCAGTATAGGATAGCGTATTGTGTTTGTAATCAAAGTGTCAGATGATCTTATTTGTCCCAAATCCTTCATCAGGTAGAAATAAATTAGCTTTTGCCACTCTGGATAAGACAGATGACAATTCCAAATCCACTGATGTTTTGTACTAAGTAATTCCATTTTTTTATACTATGTTTTTCCCTAGTGCAAAATTTTGTAAAAAGAATCTTAAAGTGTGCAGCATTAGTGTGTTGCAGATGGATATTTGCAAGATGTCAAGGAGACAAACACATGCATCTAAGGCTGGGTAATAATAACAAAATAATAATTGAAATAATCTCTTGTTCATTTGACAATCCCATCTCACAGAAGAAAACTCATGGAATTATGGTCAGAGGTGCCACTGCAAGAATTATCCTCTCAGTGTTCCCAAGATGAAATAATATTTCATTGGCAATTTTTATTGGCAGTGACAGGTAGACACAGACCTCCTGCTACTTACTTGACTCTAACTCATTATTTCTCCTGTTTTCAAACTGTGTAGGCAAAAGAGGTGTGGAGATACAAGCTGATTTCCTAATGTCTATTAATTCACCCCAGAACTTGTCATTTTTGAAGACGTAAGCATCTCCAGCCCACATTGTCCTGGAGACCTGTGGAAGAATACTGTGCTTAGCTTTGGGACATGACCAGCCTGCAGAAGTACCATAATCTACATCCTCTAGAACTTTTGGATTTGGGGATATTTGGGTTTGGATTTTAATATGTAATTGGTGTGCATTGTTGTCCTGAGTAGCTGGGGTGTTGGTTGCAGCCTGAGTGACTGTGGTAGCTGCTGATTTATCTCTCTGTTCCTCTGCCTCTCTCTGCTGCCTGACAGTATCTAACAGTGTGCAATAAGCATATGCTAGGGACCATCTTATTGCAATGAGATTTTCTCCTTAAAGTATTCAGGGCAGTTCTCTTTCAAATATTTCCCCACCTCAGCTGGGTTCTGAACTTGTTCATGTGAAAAGTCCCAGGCGAGAGGGTCAGAAAATTTCTTCAGGGTTTGACCCATATCTTCCCATTCTCCACACCACTCAGGATTTTCCACACCTGGGTCTACTTCTGAGTCAGGGGTCTCTTCAGCCCCTCTAGAAATCTCAGCTCTCACTCTAGAGAAGCTGCAGACTGTATAGAGGAAGCTTACCAGATTAAATACTGCAGTGTCTCTCTCTCACAGCCCCTGCTCCGTTTTTGCCTCGGCTAGCTTGAGAAACAAACCACAGTTGGAAGGTTTTTTTCCTAGGGCCCTAAAGATCCCAGAGTGGCAGTGAACCTTTTCCTTTAGAGAGAGCAGGCCAGCATTGATGGCAAAGGAAAGAGTCTGCACTTGAGTCAGGGGGAACTAGGGCTTTATTCAGTACTTCTTCTGTGGTCCTGCCCCCGCAGGGTCCTGAGCCCCCATCCCTATCCCCGTCCTGAAGCCAAAAGGTTTTTCTATATGCTCTTCCTGGTTTTTATCCAGGGGGAAGGGGCTAGAGGCAGGGACAAGCCACTTCCCAATCAGGGATAAGGTGGGAGTGGAACAGAGTTGAATTACATTCCAGAGTGGGAGAACAGGCAGGGAAATGGAGCAGGGACAAACCTCGTGATGATACATTTTACAGGGGAACAGGGGGGTACAGAAGAAACCATTACAAAACTCAATATAAAAATGAAATACAATATAAACCCAAATAATGCACAACAACAAAATACCAGGAAGATGGGATCTTTAACATTCAGGGGAAAATGAACATTCTCAGAAAGTTATATAACTGATTGAAGAGAGAAGAGGGAAAGAAAAGACTGAAAAGCTTCGTTCCCTACTCCTCCTCTAACAAACTGGGTGCAATTACTAATAAATCCCCAACACATGCTGTTGAGACTAGGATGCAGAGCAGGACAAAGAAACCATAAACCAAACATAGCTGGCACAAACTCCACTACCTTTATAAAATTTCTATAAATCATTATCACTGAGCCCAGCAAAATAGCTATTCTAATTCGTGCACCTCTACTATAAAAACTACGTGTTAGGGACAATACTGGAGCTATTTCCGGATAAGAAAATAAACCTAGGGACCAGAAAGGTATTAAAACCTCAAAAAACCTAGGGAACAGAAACACAGGAAGGACTCCACCCCACGAGACATTACGAGTTCAAGCAGCAACATGGCTACTGACTGCTTTATCCCCACACAAAATACAACGAAAATGCAGTCAGAACAAGGTTTTTTTCCATTTTCTCATGCCTCACATTGGATGCCAATAAAAGATATTTGTCCTGGTTTAGGGCAAATTTGGGAGGAAACCTCCAAATGTGGTTCCTCTGAAAAAGTGAACCCAAATGGCCGCTCCCAAATTGGTCCAGGAAAAAAATCTCTTTCGAGAAAATTGGAAAAAATTATTTATTCAACAAAGTGCCCACAAGCATAAAAATTAATAATATGAGACAAAAAACCCTCTCATTTTTCCAAAGTGAGATGGCAAACTCAGAACATCCTAGCCATGGGTTGCAGCTCAGCTCACCTAGTCTCTTGTCAGACCCTCCAGCACTGGAAAAGGCCATCCTGCACCCTGGTGGGCCACAGTTGTGAGATCCAGGTGTCTCTCTGGATTTTTGAGTCCAGGACAGGTTTAAACAGTCACAAGAAAAAGAAAAAAAACAGTCCAGGGAACTTCTTTGCCTGAGCCAGCTAAAAACTACCTAAAAGCGGAGACCTCTGACCCAGCTGTCAGTCTGTGCTCCAGAAGAACACAATCCAGGAGCAAAATGCAGAGGAGTGAGTTCAGTTTCTGAAAACAAACTCAGCACTTCTTCTTTCCCCCCCTTCACTCTCAGAACCAGTCTTAAAAGTAACAGAACGCAACACCCAACACAAAAAGAACAGACAAGTGGGGATACAAGCATCATAAAGTCACCCAAGGACAATTGTTCAGATAAATTCATAAGTATAGTATACATGGTTTAAATCAGTTAGTATATATTGGTCAGATCTGTACAATATTCATCTCAAGCTAGAGACCCTGTTTGTTTTGGATATTATCTGTTTATGATGAAAGAAAATACTAACTGTACATAACTAGATGAAAGGTTAAGACTAGCAGGTTTATCTGAAAATGGATGCTTGTTATGGCTTTGAACAGTGTTTTAAGTGGCTCTTACAGATGATTAGTAGACTTTGAAGAATCTGAAAGGTATTAACTAATATTAGATGACATGAAAGTTCATTTTCTAAGACTAACCTTTTAAAATAGGCTGTAAACCTTCCATCAGAGTTAAAACTGCATGAGTATTAGTATCAGAAATAAAAGGAAGTGAAGCAAATCTTAGCTTGTGGGTTCTCTCAGGATTTTAGCATTTACTGGATATCAATCAGATCAGAAGATGGATTTGACAGATATACATTAATAAATAGCTGTTGGATTTTTAATCTGTTGGATTTCTCTATTAGACTCTTGAGTAACAGCAGTGTGGTACATCAAACTCTGAAAGTGATGCAAAAATCACCTTGGGAAGTGACCCATAGTTCCTGGATGTATTTGAAAATTAGCTGGATGACAAAAATATCCTGCCAAGGATATATCTATTGATTTTGTGGTGTTTTGGTCACCACATTAAGATGTACGCAAGAAATCAGGATGCTAAGATCTATGTGCCTTTTAGGACACACAGATTCAAGACAGCTAGAACTGCTGATTTAAAAATACTCATTCCTAACAGACATCATCTGATAACCTTCTGCATTGTCAGAGGATTAGAGAAATGTTTTGTGTGCAAGAGAACTATTCATGTCATAATGCTACTTTTCAAAAACAATATTTTTTTATACTTTCCTTTCTAATAATTGACTAAAAGCATTGCTATAAATGCTTTCCTGACATAGACTATCCCCTTTCTTTTTAACCCATTAGAGTATCATATGTGAGTAAACCAGTGATCCACAAATTTTTCAAGCCCAGGGAAGATGATGTTGAGCTGTACCAATAAAGTTTGCTTTTCTACAATAATATCTCTGATTTTTTTTTAAGATATATATGTATATGCATGTATTTAAACATATTTATATTAGAACATCTACCACATCTGAGGAACCAGATACATAAGCAGTCAAAAACAGTTTCCATAAGGCTACACAGTCTTATTTCTTTTCTCACTGGCATAATGAATCACAAATCCATTGCTAAAAAGTCACAGTAATATTTTAAGAAATAAAAAATTATTTCAATCCTTTAAGCAGAGAGAACATTAATTTGAAATCTTCCGCACCTTAGAAATTCTTTTAACATGTTTTACTTTCCTGTATCTTAAAAGCGATAGTCACTTCTCTTTTTAAACTTACTTTTACAAGAAATAGCTACCCCATTCTAAATCAGTGGTATGTATTTAAGGAAGGATGATGTATATATTTCTACTGTTTCTGGTTGGTTGGCTTTGGTGTATTTCTATACAGCTGTATGGCTATTGCAAACACCACTAAAATTTCCCCATGCACTTTGTGGAGACTTTTTTTTTTTCTTTGTTTGTTTGTTTGGTTTTGTTTGCTTTTTGTTTTCTTGTTTGGGGGTTTTTTGATTGGTTGGTTGTAGTGGTTACATGTTCGCTAAGTTTTGGTTGCCAAATTTAGTGTAGTGGTCTTAGTGTTTATTCTCTTTTTGTTGGAGAAGATCACAACAAAGCAAACCAGGCTTAAGGCTAAAAATAAACAAAAAGTTTTATTAACACACACTAAAATAATGGAAAAGGAAAAATAAGTTGGAAAAAAAAAATTCAAAATACTCCTCTGTCCCCCTACAAACTGTTAATTTTCCTACAAAACAACATAGAGACACAACCTGTGATTTTCAGTCAGTTTCACCATTTAAACATAATCTTTCATCACTCTGGGAGAGGAGTCTCTCTAGAGTCCCATGGTCCCATGGAGACATTCACCACAAGACAAAAACAGTCTAGTGGCTCCCAATGTCACAAATCTGCAACCGCCTGGAGTTTTTGCAGATTGTGCAGCCCCACCCCTTAGCAGCTTTTCCCTTGGCTACTCATGGGCCTCTCAGTGTATCTAGGGTTCTGTTTAAGAATGCTTCTTCTAGTACAAAACAAGGATTCTCTCCTTCTCTCTCTAAAATCATTTTCATCTCAAAGGCTGAGACCTCTTTTTACCCCAGGAGCTGAGGGTTTCAAATCACTTTTCCTCTAAAATCATCTTTGTCTCAAAGGCTGAGACCTCCTTTTACCCCAGGAGCGAGGGGCTTTGAGATCCTCACTTAAATCTCAATCAGGTCAATTCCTAACTTGATTAGAACCAGCATTCCCCCAAACAACATTAAGATGTTATAAGAAACAATCCATTTCTCCATAGTTTACCCCAGAGAAGTCTGGTTAAAAATGTCCAGATCCTCAATCCCTCTTTCTAATAATCTTTATCAGTTCTTTCACTCTTGCTCCACTGACTTCATGTGTGCCTTTTCTACATCCACTCTGTCTCTTTCTTTTCTCTCTTAGGGAAGGATTAGGCCTTGGCCTTCATGTTGCCAGGAAAATGTTAAATCTGCCCAGGCCTGCAGTGGCCATGTGCTCTCTGCCATGGGTCAGGCAGCAGTCTCTTTCTGCTGCTGCACTTCAGATTGGCCCGGGTTTCCTCCCTTTCACTCTTTTTCTTTCTCTGTCTGGAATCAGGCGAGGAGGGGAGGGGTGGGAAGAGCTCTGCCCAGCCCTCAGTGACAATCAGGGCAGCTTCGGCCTAAATGGGCCCATAGCTTTTATCAGGGGCCTGGCAGAGATCCCTCCCTGCTCTGGGGACTCCAGGGGCTCCAAGGAAGTCGAAAAAAGTAGTTGATGTTAAGCTGCAACTTCTCCCCCGCCAGGAGCCGATGGAGCCCGGCCAGGCCTCAGGGCCAGCTTCCCTCACAAAGGTGGGGGGAAGCAGCGGGCCCAACTCGATGTTACCTGTTCAGCTGACCACAAGGAAAAAGGGCTTGACCTTCACTGAATCAGGGTTTTTACGAGTACTTCCCAAAGTCACGTTAAACATTCTCAGTGGTCAAACAGATGCCAATATCCCAAACTAGCCTTCTGATAGGTCCCTGTCCTTTCTAAAACAATTCCAAGATCCTGACGGGAAAAAAAACCTCCACATTCCTCCCTTACTAAAAACCAAACTGTGCCAACCCATGTCATTGGTTTGCCTTGGTTTTGGTTTTTTTTAAGTGATGATAGACCTTAAATACCAGTCAAGTCAGGGGTTTAAATGGACCCTTAGATTAACTAAACTGCAAATTAGGTAAAATACTGCTTCTTTTGCTTAGGGGTCTAAAGCTTTGATAGGCACCCATGGTCAAAACTATTGCTAGGCATGCATCGAATTTTTACCAAGGCATACAGAAGCCCCCTGCCCAGAAAAAGTAATCCAGGTCTTAAAATCTGTTTTTTTGGAAAGCCTAGTCAGACTCATGGAATAATATAGCTGGAAGACCTCTAATCTGTTTTCTTAGACTAAGGCTGACTTTGAAGTCAGTTAAAGTTTCTGAGGGTCTTATCTAGCTGAATTGTAAATATTTACAAGGGTAGAGATTCCATATACACAGGCCATCCTGTTGCATTGCTATTTGCATAATTTGCTTTTCCGTATATCTAGCAAAAAATTTTCAGTGTTACAACTTGTTCCTTATGTATTTTACATTAAACAAATAACATTAAACCCCTTCTTGGTAAGTAGTGCTCTTTTCTAGTCACCTTTGGTCTCTATGAAATTCGCCACTTATTTTTGTAATGACCCAGCATCAGTGGGAAAGATTTAAACTACTTTTCATTCTGATTAGAAAGTCAGCTTCAAAGCACACATACGGCAGCCAGTTGCAAAAAGCAACAAAGTTCAGAGGCCTGACAAACAGCAATAACAACCCATTTAGGCTATTATGCAAACCACTCTTTTAGATTAAAACAGCAAACAATGTGCCTAAGTCAATAAAAATATTTCAGATCCATTCAGTTTTTCAGAAAGGCACACAACAAAATTTAGGAAGTCCTTTATCTGTTGCTTCTTCCAGTTTTTTTAGCAGCTGACAAATGCTGAAAATCACAGCAAAAATGTTCTTTTTCTTTACTGTTTTTTCATGCAGTCTTATGCCAGCTAAATTTTAATCAGGTTACTTAAATACATTTGCTAAATCTTATAATTTTTTATTCAGTTTTGAGAAGGAAGATTAAGACACATTTTTGGAGTACAGCTGAATATCACAAATATGATGGACAAATGAAACTAAGTGAAAGATTGCCTGCCTTTTTTCATTGATCATTTAATCAACATTATTGAAGTGGTTTATTTTGCTATCTATTTGCTGATGTGCATTGCACAGTGCATTTCTCAGACCAAATTTTTGCCGTTTACTTGACAGAATTCCCTTTTGTACATCATAAAGTGAAATATTTTAAGCAAAAGACACGTTCCCAAAAAGCAGTGTAGGATAGAGGCAGGAGGGAAAGATTGATTCTTCTACCCACATGGTGATAAATAATTTCCTTCTTTATCCTGTCCTCACACAATGAATTTTACTGGCTCATATTTAAAACCTTATGGAAATATACCTCTTGCACTTAGACTTACTTTATTCTACCTCCACTGGAAAGATTACAATTGAGATAGGTGAAACCATGAAATATTTTTTAAAAATAATTTATCTTTTATGCAGAAAAAATTGAAAAGGTTTACAGTACAGAGTCTGTACAGATCCCTGCCAATATCTGGTGATTAAAGAAGAATATCTACCAAACTTCTGTACAATCATCTGGGAAATTCTGAATGTTAATGAAGAGCAAGACTCACCAAGTGTATGAATGTGTAAAACCTGTTATTTTGACTTGTGGTACAAGATATTGCTGTAGCTTAGATTTGCTCTTTATTTTGTGGTGGATATTACTTTTGTTTAATTTTTTTTTTCTATAAGGAGTGTTAACAGGCATGATGATAATTTACATGTTAGGTAGTCAGGCAATGGAATACATTGCTCAGAAGGGTGATGGAGTCACCATCCCTGGAGGTGTTTAAGAGGTGTCTGAATCTGTCACTGAGTGATCTCTTTTAGTCATTTAGGTTACAGAGATAGTGCTGGGTTGATGATTGGACTGGAATGGCCTCTTTTTTTAAAAGGTTTTAAAGAACAGGAAAGAGAAAAATAAATTCATTCAGGTGCAGGATTGCTCATGAGTGCAATAACATTAAGAAACATCTTTTTCTAATCTAAAGAAGCAGTATTTCACGCTTCTCTCACATAGGTCTTTCATTTTTTTCTAGGAAATTCTTTCCCAAACAATGTGTATGATGGTAATCTTTAATTCATGTAGATTATTTTTCATGAAGAAATTTTCAGATATATTTTTAAAGGGGAATAATTTAGTTTTTCTCAATTGAAAATACACTTTTTCGGGAGGGGGCTGGATGTAAAACTTTTGAAAAGGCACGTTATATCATGTATATGTCAGACCTTCTAGTCTGCAGTTAAAATTCCAATGAAATCTTAAGATTAATTGTGTGACAGGCATTAAGACATCCGAGAATATTCAGGTATCATGCTTAACTTATAAACATTTTTAAGAATATGTTAATTATTGGAGTCTGAGAACAGCTTACTTTCTTCTGTGGAATTAAAAAACAGTTGGAGACAATCAAATTTAAAACATTCAATAATTCAATAATGCTAGAGAATACACTTTTTTTAACGTTGCATTCCCTTCCTTTTCCCAAGAGAAGGAGCAAAACCTCATTTTATCTATCTCAGGGATCCTGAATTTACAGTTCAGCCAGGACTGGCCAACATTGACACCACCACCTGATTTTGGACCAAAACAAAGTGTAGAGGCTGTTTATAATTGTGAAGTTACATTGAACAAGGATCACATTAATAGGTGGTATTTTCCATAAGGACAGCAGGCTAGATACTGGGTAATTTTACACCTACTGAGACAAGCACAATTTAATTTGGAAATATACAGATTTAAATTTAGAAGTCAATTATTCAACTGACCCAACTGAAACTTCTAAGAAAGAAAACATTTAGAGACTCTGAAGGTACTTGATACAGAGTACTTGATGTCAGAGTACAGACAGATATTGAAGATATTGAAGAACTGAGATCAAGTTTGTGAGTAATGTAAAGAAAAAAGGGGAAAAGAAGAAGCAAAAAAATAAGAAAAGTTTCAGTTGTGAGGGGTTTGCAGCGATCATCTAATCCAGCTGCTTGACTATTTCAGGGCTACCCAGATGTTAAGGCATGTTTTCCAAATGCCTTTTGAGGACTGACAGGCTTGAGGCATCAAATACCTCTCTCAGGAAGTCTGTTCCACCGTTTGATGATCCTCTCGGTAAATAAATGCATCCAAATGTCCAGTCTAAATCTCATTTGGTGCAACTCTGAACCATGACGTGTCCCAAGAAGAAAAGTTCATCACCTCTATCTCTCTGTCCCCTCTTCACCCCTCTTCAGGAAACTGTAGAGAGCAATAAAGTCTATCTTCAGCATTCTTTTCTCCAAACCAGACAAACACAGTGTCCTTAGCTAGCATGCCTTCCAGCCCTATCACCAGCTGTGTTGCCCTTCTCTGCCCTCCAGCTTTTGTTCCAACTAATCATACTTAAAAAAAAAAAAAAGATAGATAGATAGATAGATAGATAGATAGATAGATAGATAGATAGATAGATAGATAGATAGATAGATAGACAAAACATCACTGGAGGAAACATTTGGAGTTGTTCAGCCTGTAGAAGAGAAGGCTTGCAGGGAGATCTTATTCTTATATATAATTACCTGAAGGGATTTCAGAGGGGGTGGGCCCAGAGACTCTTTTCAGTGCTGAGAAGTGACAGGAGCAGCAGCAATAGGCACAAACTGAAAAGGAGAACGTTCCCTCTGAACATCAGAAAACCGCTGTCCTTTGTGTGTCATTAACAAATTTGGCCCATACCATCAGCTGACACCACCAGTGCCAGGCAATGATGAGTTCAGCCTGGCAACCTTCACTAAATCAATCATTATGATTATGTAATATAAAACAGCTATATTTGCCATATGGCTTCATAAATTTGGATATCATTTACTTATATCTTATTTTAGTCTATTACAGTAGTTACCTAGACAATAAAAACACGTTTCTAACAAATATTTAAATAACACACAAAACTAAAATTCCTCTGATTTAATAATGCTTTAGTTTTCATTTTATTTTTCATTTACTTTGGCTTGAAGAAAATACTGGAGAGAATATGTAAGCAAAAAAAGACTAACATTTATATGGGCTTTATATTTTCTGGTAGCTGGTACTAAAATATTTTTGTTTACTTTTAGTTAAAAGGTAGTTTATGACTTGTGATGCATCTTCTCTTTGTGCCTCACATCCACACAGGCTTCAGGCAAAATGTGGGATCAGAAATGGAAAGGTCACAGACTTTTGTATTTTAGAATAATCTGTTACTCCTTTGGTTCTTTTGGCAGGGGTTACAGAAGTTGTGATAAATATAGATACAGGTCACATTACCATGTCTGCTTTAGGTCTTTTCCTATTGTGTTTGCCGAAGTGGATTATTTTCTACTCCTCTCTATATTCCTAGCATTGAAGCCATGAGAGGTTGATGGATAAATACCTCTTTTATTTCTCTGAAAGTCTTGTTTTCTTTGAAAATAATTTTCAGCTGCACATAGACAAAGACATGCTGACCAAGTAAACATGGAGAAGTATAGGACTTTATTTTTCAGTCTGCATGATATAATAAGAAATATCTACTGGAAAACAGATTCCCAAGGTTTCTGGATATGCCTCATACCATTAAATTTTTGACAGAAAGCTTTTTCCTGACACGATTATTCTGGTTATTGTCACCTATCAAATTTATTTTAAAAGCTCAATAAATCTGATTAAAATTACAGATTTGCAGGAAATAAAATAATAGAAAGACTCCAACAATAAAAATACCAAAGCAACAAAACCAAAATCAAACTCTAACACAAACCAAAACTAATAATTTCAAGAGTTGTATAAAGTGAATTGAATAAAGAAAGACACTAAAGAGGTAAATATTAGGTTTTTTATTTGTCATCATTTCACTCATTGATTTAAAAGTATACATTTAAAATATACAAGCTGTGAAAATTAAGGGAAAGTTGTCTACAAACCTAAACCCACTTGTGTAATTTCCTTTATAGAGTTTATCTGTAAGTGCTATGCCACTATGACTAGCAGGTACTGTTTACAAATGTGCTAAATTTTACTGAAAATTTTAAGTTTGGCATCACAACCCAGCCATTCAACACTGTTTTTATTTTTAGAAAAATTACTGCAAAATATGAAAGACAAAGCTTTGTGATGAATAGAAGGAATATATATAAAATAAACTGCTTTGACAACTTTGTTCTTCTAATAACAAGATCTGAAAGATCTAAATATACTTGGTGAAGGAAAAAATAATTCTGTTTCTGTGATAAATATAGCACTTAAATACTTATGAAGATTGTCAGGTTGCCATCTCAATATATAGTCAGGTATTTTGTCAAGAGAAGCAGCATGCAGACATTTTATCTTTCTTATTTACAAACAAAAGATATTTGACAATGAGCAAAGAAAAGAGATAAATTTGTTGGTCACTTATGATTTCCCCTCAGCAAAATTTAATACAAGAGAAAGAACACTTATAATATTTAAATGTATTTGACATGAATATACATTCCTAAGGCAGTCTGTTTGCAAGTAATCTGTGACAGACAAATTTGCTATGAAATAAACTGAAGTTGACAGAGTCCATAAAACAAGCTGTACACTTGCCTGAAGATGTAAAGTGTCAGACAAAAGTCTGTAAACGCTGAAAGTCTAAATGCAAGGTACCATGTCTTGTGTTTTTAAGGAGGCATAGATATATATAGAGAGACAATTTTTAATATTTTCTGATGGAGCAAAAATATATATTTTTTTTCTGTGTCTCCTTGGCCAGAATGTAAGGTTAAGAGAAGAAAACAAGAAAAAACCCTAAATGAATAAAAAAAAAAGTTCCAAAGACTATGAGGGCTTGCAGAAATAGGACTTGTCTAGTCAGTTCAGGCATCTTGACTCTCAATTAGAGAGAATTTCAGTCACACAGAAGTGATTACCATCAGAAATTTGAGACTTCTCTAAGAGGTCTACTTTTCACAAGGCTTCTTTAAACACTTTCTGAAAATCAGAATTTCAATATTTTGAAGATAAGCATATTGAGTTATAGAAAAGTGTGGCGGTGCAAGAATTGTTTTACCAAGTTTTATAAGAAGTTTTATGTTATGGTTCATTCCACTGTGCCCCCAGTTCTGTAACGGTTCCTCCCCTTTGTGTTTTCTGTATAGCAAGTTGTTTCATGTCAATCATCCCACACCCCCCCACCTATCCTTGTCAATCCCCTCTCCCCCCACTCTGGGGCATCTTGTCTGTCACTTCGGGACCCCTCCCCAGGCTCGGGAAATTCCCAGAGGGCATCGAGTGATAGGCTAATGCCCAGGAAATCCCCTTCTTCCCTTTGGTGAGTGGTCCAAAGTTTACAAATGGACATCCCCTGCTATCCCCCCGCATTCCCTGATTCGCTAACCTGTTACTGCCACCTCTGATCCCTCCCCCGCTTATAAGTTCAGGGAGGGAAATTCAAACACGCTCTCTGGCTGGGCAGTTTGGATGGGTGGCGGACCTCCCGCCGCTCGGGCCTGAATAAACCATCTTTAAACCTGCTTAGCCAAGAGCCATCCTTTTATCTACCGCCACAGTCACAACACAGTTTGGGCCAGCCACTGGTGAGAAGTCGAGTCCCGCAGGTAAAGGTAGCCTGCTTGCAACAAGACCGAAATGCTTTGGCTGCTGTGCAGATCTGAGCCAGCCAGGGGCCCGCGCCTGCCCAGCATGGAGGGGCACAGCCACAGAAAAGACTGTTCACTCCTTTTTTCCCCTCTCCAGACTTAATTTTTGTGCAGCTGGAAGAGACCCCCAGTTTAAGTATTTTTACTAGCCTGGACCCTGGTCAAAGGGAATTTTGTTGAAGATAAATAGATGATAATATTCTATCAATAGGACTGATTATGGTCAGTTTTAAACTAGCTATCTTCTTTTAGGCTTCTTTTGGATACTGCTCCTGCAGCTGTACAAAATCCTAACAGAAATAATTATTTTTGAATTTGTTCCTTTCCATTAGTGGTAGGAAAGAGCACCATTTGGAGTTCTGCCATAAAACCACAGAGGGAAATTTGGACTTTAGATCGGGATAAAGCTCTGAGTTAGTGGGATACTGGAAGCTAATAATAGGCTTGATGAACAAATCTATTCAGATCCATTTGGTTTAACAAGTGTTTCTACTTTTGGTGGCTGTCATAATGTTTGAAGCAGATTTCTTGTTTTAACAGATGGTGAAACTGTAAACTGGACACAGAGCAGGAGTTCTGGCACAGTCCTACCGTATGAGAACACACTCAAGACCAACTTGACATTTCCAGGATGAAGTATTAACTATAAACTGAGAAGAATGTATATCATAATTTCTTGATATACATAAGAAGCCCTGCTTGTTCCCATACTACTTCATTCAATATTACTGCTTTTATTGATCTCCAAGACTCATGTAATTTAAACATAATTGCTTTATAGCAGCCACATTCTCTTGTAACAGGTGACAGTGACAAATATACTATTGAAATTTTTTATATAATCTGTCATAGGGAGTTTTGATGAATGAATAATGACCAAGACATCCTTTCTCAGAGAGAGACTATTTACAAGCACTTCAGATTAAAAATACTACCATCACTGTAATTTGAATAGCAATAAATTCTGAATAGACTATTAGCAATCTAATGAAACTATTAGCAAATTTCTGAATTGATGAGTGAGACATTTTCATTTATCTTATGTGTCAGGTGTTTTCTGGTCCAACTGAGACTTGGTTCTAATTTAGATGCAATGGTTGAACTACTTTGAAGAGTTTATTGTGGTTTTGTTTGTTTATTTCTCTGTTGCCCTATTTTATTTATATGTAGTGACTTACTTAGTTTTTCAGTGTAACATCTTCTGGAATAGTGCTAAGAATGGAGAAATGAGTTTAAGAAGGAAGTAAGGAAAAGAGAGATCATGGATGGCACTGATTGATGGGCCAGTATTCAAAGATCTGTGGTAGTGGATCTTTGAGTGCAGTTAGGCAGGGAAAAAATGCGTATTTTAAATGACCTTTCTTTAGAAAGATAATGGATGGGCTCAACAAGGACAGTTCTTCTGCTGAAGTAATTGTTGGACTTCTGTTGAAGACTTATAATTAGGGAAGAGATGGCTTTTATACCAAAGGAGGGTTGTATTTTTTTGGGAGACTATCTAAGCAGAGTTATCCCTCATCCCTTCAATCCCTCTTCTGTGACAATATTCACATCATGCTGTTCTAGTACTGCCTCCAGCCTCAAAAGTGAAGGGAAAAACAACAACAAAAACAACAACAAAAAACCAAACCACCAAACAAACAAACAAACAAAAAAACCTACACCAAACCAAACATGCAATGAATAAAATAAAGTTTATTACAGACAAATGAAATTTGTAGGCAACTCTCTGTTACAAAAAATACAGAGTTGTTTTATAAATAAGTCAGTAACATTTTATAGCTATAGATATTGTGTTTTGATTTCAATATAAAGTTTAAAAAGTGTTCAGAGTTCATTATTTCACAGTCCATTTTTTTAAGGAGGCCATTTTGTGCACTTCATTGATGGAGTTTTTCTCTTTCCAGTCTATTTATTACCTAACATAATCAAGATTTTTTAGCTCCACTTTTTTTGTCAGGAGTTCTTTCCATTACCTACTATCTAGCTTGTTAGTGCATAAACTTGCATCTTCCCTCATGAAATGGGTGTCCATCTTATCACTAGAGGCATGGTTTCCTACTCTAAATGCCCATGTTTTCACTGCTATAAGATTAGTCTTCCAACGTCACATCCATTTTTACCCAGTGTGCATGTTAGACCAAGAAACTATTACAAGACTGCCCATGTAAAACATGAAGGAAAGATGTTGTGCAGCACTTTGGTGACAGCAAAGAAACTCATTTTTTATACCACAACTCTGGAAAAAAAAAAAAGGTTTTGAAGTGTATAATTTAACAAAGGAAATTACAGACTTGATGAAAGTAAGTTGTACAGTAAAAAAAGTAGATTACCCACCAGAAAGACTGAATGCTGAAACCATAATTCAACTCTTAAAAACCCCAACCCCCAAAAAAACCCAGAAACCAAACAAAAACACAAATCCCCAATCTCACAAAACTCTCAATAAAATAACACAAAACCAAACCAAGCAAGTCCTCAATAGAAATGTTGTTTATTTCTTTTCAGATAGATATTTCAGGGAATTAACCTTCTCCCTTAATAAACTTGCTTTGGAGAAGAAATGCTTTTGTTTTCTTAAGGAGGGCTATGGATGGGTTTAACACAGATGGCAAACAAGACAGATATTTATTTGCTGAGTGTGTTTACATGTCAGGAACGTGTTTTTCGGAACAAACTTGAAGACAGATTTACAAACCACATGATACTCAGGGTTTTTTTTTTTTTTGGCTTTTTGTGACATTTGTGGAAGTTAGATACGAGAGGCAGTTTCTCTCTTGATTATAAACTTTGTTTGCAGAACTATCCTAGAAACTGAGAGTATCATTAACCAGCATTCCAAAATACTTACAAGAACAGCGACACATGGTTGTTCACTGAAAATAATAACAATCAGAAATAACAGAAAGGAATTAATTATGCTGTTAAAGATATGTAGCCTGGCAAAGGAAAGTCAAAAGATTAGATTACATAATCTATTGATAGGTAT
Source organism: Hirundo rustica (assembly GCF_015227805.2). NCBI lineage: Eukaryota > Metazoa > Chordata > Aves > Passeriformes > Hirundinidae > Hirundo > Hirundo rustica. The sequence continues at coordinate 16,602,429 of NC_053450.1, forward strand.
CCATTATATTCCTGTCTTGATGTCTGACCACAAAGCTTGGAACAAAGAGGAAGATTATATCGCTCAAATATTTTGGGGGACTGATTTAATTTAATATTTTCATTATTGATATGACACAAAAGAGAAATAATATCTTTTAAAAATCAACAAAATTACTGTATTTAAAAATGGGCTGGATTTTAAGAGACAAAGTAAATGAAATCAATATATTAGGTGCAGGTCTCTCATTTTTAGGACTAGTTGGAATTTGTGAGATAAAATGAATTTTCTCATTGTAAAATGTAAGGAGGACAAGAACATATAAACTGATCAGAAAAGGACTGTGAATCGATGGTATAAGCTGTTATGAAAAGGACAAATTTAAACCTGAAATGAATTCTAGTACATATATTGGAGTATTTTGATTGCAGTATGTGATATTTTCTGAGACTTGTATTTTTAATAATTTACTTTTAGGAGCAATAACTGCCATTCAAACATTTAAGAAGTCAAATGTGAAATGTGACAGCCCCTGCCCAAAACTCCCCTGCTCATTCTGCTCAAAAACTAACTGAAGAACACATTGTCTGTGTGCCATAAAGATAGTTAAATCTTCATAGCAAGCTATTTTCTTTAGGGTTTGTTTGTTTGGGGTTTTTTGGTGGTGGTGTTTGGGTTTTTGATTTTTTTTTTTTTTTTTTTGAGGGGGTGGGTTGGTTGGTTTGTTTGTTTTTGTGAGGGTTTTTGTGTGTGTGTGTTTTCTTTTTTTTTTTTCCGTGTTGTTTTTTTCTTGTTATATTAGAGGCTTCAACTTGAATTCTTAATGGAAGGGGCTTTCTTTAACAAAGCCCTTTCAGCCCTGTAGTTATTAAATAAATTACTGATATTCACAATAACAGACTGCTCTTTGTATTTAGCTGGCATCACATTCATCAGGCCTGGAGTTTCACAAGTATTTTCTCTGAACTTGTCTTTGTTAAAGCTTTCTTTTAGCATATGTATCTATAAAGTCATTTGTGTAATAACCATATAGCTGTTATCTTGCTTGCTTCAGTTTTGTTAAACTTCATTGGGATGTAATTTTAATTTGTGGTATAATGTTTTTAAATTTTAACAAGCACTGTTAATTTTTTTTTACGTAGACAGTAATAGCAAGTGGTTGTCCTTTGTGCTGGACCCTGGGACAAAGACACAGCTAAAGGAATGCAGGCATACAGTTACAGTGGAAACTTTTAGCAGAGGATGGCACTGGAGAACTGAAGTCTATCAGTAGCCACATACTGACAGTAATGCAAACATAGGAGGTGGACAAAAGCAGTTTTAGGTGTAATAAAAATGAAACCCAACCTCTACCTAATAAATGTAAAATATGTCAAAGGTAGCAAAGTGAGATACATCTTGCTATTTCAATGAAGACCACAAAAAAAATCAGAGGACTGGAACACCTCTTCCATTAGGATAGGCCAAGAGAGCTGAGGATTTTCAGCTTGGAGAAGACAAGGCTATAAAATTCTACTGACCTTACTACAGTCTTGTAATACTTAAAAGAGCTGGTAAGAAAGATGGTTACAGGCTGGTTTTATACCAAGAGAGTAGCTTCAGACTAGGTATAAGGAAGAAAAATGATGAATAGATGAAGACGGTGAATACATTTCCCAGAAAGGTGGTAGATGCCCCATGCATGGAAACATTCAAGCTTAGGTTGAATGGGGCTCTGAGCAACCTGATCTGGTGGAAGATGTCCCTGCTCATTGCAGGAAGTTTGGACTTGATTACATTTAAAGATCCCTTCCAAATTAAACTATTCTATCATTCCGATTCTAAGAAGGCGTGAAACACGCAAATCAAACAAAATAAATAATCTTAAGGGACCCTAAGGTGAGGAAGAGAAAAGACTTGAATATTAATGTCTTGTTCCTATTTCCAAAAGGGAATCATGCTTGGGATGCTGACAACTTGTTGTAATTGTATCCTCCCTGCAGAACTCTTGCCTTTAAGATCCAGGAGAGCAATAAAAAGCTCAGAGCACAATGCCAACAAAAAAAGTGAAGATTATTTAATAATCTATTTTTTGCAAGAGAACTTGTAATTTTAGTATTGATAATGAAATTTATTTAGAAATAATAATCTAAATAGCAAGTGTTTGCATCATTGCAACTGGGTTAATAGTATCAACTGTTTTATTTTGGTTACATTAGTAAATATTTCTTAAAAACTAGTAATAAATTCTTGTCTTCACTTACAAGTGTTTACCTTTTGCACATCACTATTTAAACAAAGGGAATACAAGGAACTATAGAACCAAAGTGAGCCAAATGCACATTTATGTTAATCTTCTTTAAAAATCCTTTGAGAGACAATATATTAGAGATGAGAAGGGACTAACTGCATCAGGAAACTGGAAGAGTAAAAATAATAAGGAAGATAATTCATCAGTCCTTGAGAAAAAATGCTGCCACTAAAACCTCTTACAAATATCTCATGACACCTGTGATTAAAGTCTCTTACACAAACAGCCTTTTCTATTCCTCCTGAAAACCTCAGGGTCTACTTGGTCATTTACAGAATTTAATTCTAATTCCATGGGAAGCAATATTCCTGCATTTGTGGGTTTTGCTTTCACAACAGCATTCCTATGCATTGCCATGGTCACCCATTTAGAAGTATCAGAAATTTACATATTTGGCTACAAAGCTGGAACTAATGGAATAAATAAAAAGTAATTGAAAGAATTTATTTGGTAGGAGATGAGAGTGGTGAAGGAGGAAGAACCAGAGAAAAGAAACACAGGAAAGAGGGAATATAAGGAGTAGAAATTCATGTGATCTGTGCTGTTTGATGGTCCTTTTAAAGAAGCTGTGTATCTGAATACAGGAATCTGGAACAGGACAGTAAAACCACTGTTCCACTCTGCATATGTCTGACCTAGTTCCAGTGTCTGACCAGAGCAAGGACCATGAAGCTCTACAGGAGACCAGAAAACCTGCCAACACTAAAAACAAATTAAGAACTGTACACTAACAATATGCAGGTCAGAAAAACTACACATCAGGACACGATGAAGATTAAGTATTTTAAAGCTACACTCATTGCCATGTGGAGTAGTTACTTGGAAAACTCCTATAGGAAAAAATATCCAATTTAATTCTGAAAAGTTCTAGTTCAAGATGTTAAGACTATAAAAGCCACCCCCATTTAAAAAAAAAAAAAAAAAAAGAGAGAGAGAGAAAAGCTGGTACATAATCCCCGTGATTTCTTGTAGTTGTGAAGGCCAAAATTTTTCCTTTTCAGCTTTGAAGATGACAAGGTGCAACAGAAAGAAATTAAACTTCTCACCTGAAAGAATAAAATGCTGTTCTGGTTTGGGGACAAATTTGGGAGAAAACCCCTGAATAGGATCCCTCTGGGAAGCAAACCCCAGTGGCCCCTCCCTCCAACCAGTCTGGTAAAAAAAAAATACCTCCTTGGAGAAAAGTGGAAAAAACTATTTTACTAAACAAATGAAGTGCATACAAGTATAAAGAATGAATAATATGAAACAATAAAACTTCTCCTTCTGAAGTGAGAGGGCAAATTGAGAAAGTCCTTGCCGTGGGTGTAGCTCGGCTCTCTCTCAGCGTCTCCTCAGTCCCAGTCCCTCTGGCGCTGCTGGAAAATGCCGAGGTCCAGGCCCCGGTGGGCCGCAGGTGTAGCCCCCAGTGCTCCCCTGGGTTTTCAGTCCAGAGCAGGTTTAAACAGTTCCAAGAAAAAGGGAAAAAAACAGTCTAGGGAACTTCTCTGCCCTAGCTAGCTGAAACTAACTAAAAGCAAAAGAAATCTCTGTCCTGCAGTCTCTCTAAGCCTCTGCCGAACACCACATTCGCAGAAGAATGTGGAGGAGTCAGGCAGTTTTCTCAAAACAAAATCCACGCTTCTCCTTGCTCTTAGAACCAGTCTTAAAGGCATAGGACTCAATATACAGCACAAACAACAGATGATTGGGGATACAAGCATCATAAAGTTACCCTAGGACAAATGCTTATTCATTGCAACCTTGTAGAAGGATGCAATATTGAAAGCTCAGGGTAAATGTAGATTACCATTCAAAATGGCCTTTGAAAAATACACATAAAGAAGGAACTAACTCCTCAGTATAATTAGAGAGAAGCCTAAAAGAGACTATAACTGGATAAAAGGTACCCTTCAAAAGTAGAAACCATAGCAAAATGAGTAGAGCAGAAAAGAACTTTTGAGAGTTTGCTAAAATCTCTAAAATGCCCTACTGTTGGGGAGGATGAAGCCAGAAAGCCCTATAAATATGATTGCTTAGATTCTGAGAATGAGAAACCTGTAAGTGAGATAGAATTGAAAGTAAGTTTTGATGTTTGAGATGTATTAGATACTGGATCTCTGGGAAAACAGTTATGTGACCATCTGAAAGTTACCTGCAGCCGGACCCAGAGGTCAAATGGAATGTTCTGTCTCACCCCTCAATGCATGGTTCATCCCACACCTGTAACCCTCCCCTGAAGTATCAGGTATCTGTAACCCCATTGGCCCAAGTCCTGTTCCAGCCCACCTTGAAGACCCCTGATAAGGGGTCCCAGGGGGGCTGGACGGTCTCTTTGCTCTTTGCTCTTTCTGCTTGCACCCTTCCCTGAGGACTTTCCTCTCTTGGAATTTCCTCTCCCTACTTCTCCCTTCCCCCACTTTCCTAGGCCTTGCCACGAGCTGCAGCCTGGCAGCTCCGAGCAAGGCCCCCACATCCCTTACAATAAACCTCATCTTCTAAAACCTAACTTCAGAGATCTCTCGTCTACATTCATCTACACCGTCCTGGAGTCCTCAGCAGCAGGAGGAAGCTATTTCTACAATTGGCGCACAACGTGGAAAACGCCGGACCCAGCCTTTCAAGCTGTGAGAGACTTCCCCATGGACGGTAATTTACCAGTTGTATGCTAATCGGTGTCGTGAGCACAGTATATCGCTGCAGGGCAGCGTGAGGCTGGAGCTCTTTAAAGTTGCCGAAGACAAAACCTTGAGCACGATGATCGTTACTAAGTAGCGAACACTCGGAGCTCTGAGGAGGTTTTGCCTGGCGTCCCTCGAGCACAGACGGCTGCTGCTGAGCGGCGGCCACTGGGGCTCACGGAGGGAGTTTTGCCGTGGTACGTTGCCACGTGCGTTGAGCGCGTGTGGGCACTGCTTTGCACTGCCCGCACTGAAGCGCCGAGGGGAGGTTGGAGTCCCTGAGCACGGAGGAGCTGTTCCTGAGCAGCGCCTGGAGCCGTGGCTTTGAAGGGGACCCCGCGCAGTGTCCTGAGAGCCGACTGGAGTGTCTGGCCAACCCCTACGTCGGATCTCAAGTGAGGACCTGCTTCTGCGACATCGAGGTGAGCTACACTGGTGTAAAAATGGGGCACTGCCATTCTACCCTTGATAGAGATCTCTATAAGAAACTTAAGTATCTTTTACGCTGCAATCACAGTACTTTACATAAGCAAGAGCTGAAAGACCTTTTAGAATGGACTCTAGTTAACTTTCCCAATGCTGACCGTTCAGCCGTCTTTACCAGAGACTTTTGGGACTCAGTTGGAAATAGACTCTTTAATGATATTTCACTGAAGAATTTTGCTGCTGCTGAGCTCGTTCCAGCTTGTAGGGCCCTCGTTGAGATCTTTGCTACAAAAAATGCCTCTGCAGCCACGACATCTAGTCACGCCGCTCCCGGAGATCCCCTCCGCGTGGCCGCCGGTCTGCAGCGGAGCCCGCTCCCCTCCCCTCCCCCGCGCCACGCGGTTTCGGCATCCGCGGTCCCGCCGAGCGCCGCGGACCCATCCCCCACCCTCGTGGCCGCGGCACCCGTCCCCTCGGCCCCACCGCCCCCACCGGACCCTGCGGCCCCTTCCACCGCGCCCTCGGTCCCGTTCACAGCTGGAATTCCTGTTACCGGGGCTCCCTCCCCCCGCTCCAGTGTGCCGGGCCCCGTCCCCGTCTCTGCCCCTTCGAGCCCGCCCACTGACAGCATCCCTGCGGTGCTTCTCGCTGCCGGCACGGTGGCAGCCCTGCCCCCTCCATACCACGCGGCCCCGGCTCTACCCCCCCTCCCCGCCGCGGGTCCCGCCGGCCCGCCAGCCTCAGCGTTTGCTGCTGTAGCTGCTGCTGTCGCAGGCCTACTGCACAGGCAGGCTGCGACGCTTTTGCAGGCGGCGCAGGGTCCCCTCTCTGCAGCCGACGCGGCGCTGGCGGTGCCACCGCTCTCGCCCGTGCCCGCCGCTGCCTCGCCGCCGCCGCCCTTCTATGAGCCGGCGGTGCCGGCTGCAGCGGTGTCGGCGCCCGCGGTGCTGCCGGTACCGGCTGTCCCTGCAGTTCCCCTCGCGCACACTAACGCGGAGATGTCCACCACCCCCCCGCGTGTTCGGCCGCGTGCAGAGTGCCCCAGCCCCGCGCCGCATGCTACAGCCCGTTCCAGTCCCGGCTCCGCGGCGTGCCCTGGCCCTGCCCGCAAGCTACGAGCAGCTCACTCCCGCAGCACAGACGGCGGCTGATCGTGCACGCCCTGTCCCCCCTCCGCGGCGTGCCCCGGCCCAGCCTGCGAGCTACCAGCGGCTGAGTGCCGCGGCACAGACGGCGGATGGCCGGGCACGCCCAGTCCCCGCTCCGCGGCGTGTTCCACCCCGCCCCCCCGTCCCTGCCAGAGCGACGGCTGCACCGGAGGCCGGGGCTGTGGCCGAGTTCACAGCACGACCCCCTGCCGACGTGTCCCCATCGCACGGTGACTCTCCGGAGCCCCCAGCCGCGGCTCCGGCGTGTCCTGTGCCCACAGGCTTCTTAGAGATCCCTCCCACGGTTCCTGCTGCGATCCCTGCGCCTCCGCCGCGTCCCGCGCGCCCCATGCAGCCCGCCGCCGTGATAACTTCCTACGCCGACCCCGTGCACGCAGCGCATTCGCATTTCGCGCCAACGCGCCCGGCCGCGTCACCGCCTGTGATACAGCCCCATGCAGAAACCTACGCTCAGCCGGAACTTGTTACAGTGCCATCGCAAATAGTCCACACTGCCGCGCGTGCTGCACAGCCCCCGACGCCACAGACTTCAGCAGTTTCTGCACAACCACAGCCTTCAGCAGCCCTTCCCCCGTCCACGACCCTGCACACAGCACAACAGCAACACGATTCTACAGCAACTCATATGTATCCTTCCGCGCCTCTTCCACCGCCAGACCTACATGCTACTGTAACAGCTTCATGCCTGACGACTCCTCCCGCAGCTTCAAGTTCTTCTCAGATGTCTTCACTGACAAGCTCTCTGCCTCCTGCATCCCTGCTTCTGCCTCCTGCATCGTGCCCAAGCATGACAGAACCACAGCTTGGCACACAAGCCATGCAACGAGAAGGGGGAGAATGGAATGTGACAGCCACTTTAACAAATACAGGACAGACAGAGAACTGTTTTGCCCTTGCAGCTGCCAACTCTCTCAAATCTGAGGATCCACCACCACCAATCCCGATTTTAGAAGGTCCCCAGAAATGTTCTGATGACCTTCAACTGACAGACTGGCATGAAGTCACACGAGAAATTTGCAAAGAAGAAAATCTAAATCCTTTAGCCATGCCTGTGATATTCAGCCAGCAAGCCAGAGGTCCCAGAACATGGACACCTATCCCATCTCAAGACATGAAAGAATTGCAAAAAGTGATAAAGGACAGTGGCATCTGCTCTCCATATTTTAAAGAACTGCTGAAAAATACCCTAGAAAGAACACACCGAACCCTAAAACACATTTTAAGTCAAGTGAAAAGGGGGAAAGCCCAAGTGACACCTCAAAAGAGATTGAAGAAAGCTCAGTATGTTTATAATTTTCTGAACAGCTCTGCAAAAGAGCCTCACCCTCACATTTACAGACATTTCTTGAACACTAAAAAGGTAAAACTGAAAGTTCACCCCCCAGTTTCAATTAAAAATTTAGAATCAAGACAGTTAGAAAGACCATATAATCCTGTAACATGGGGGAAGAAGTTTGCATTTGCCTCCACAGAAAGAGGACTCAAGTAGGTTCCAGTGAAGAATGTGAAGCAGTACCACGCATCGAAGCCTGCTGACACACCCACATCAGCCAGTACTTCTGCAAACCAAGAAGCAAGCACCCAGACCTGAGCTGCGCAGAATCACCAGAAGATGATCTGCCAAGAACAGCCCAAGAAAAGACTGGAGTTTTATTGTTTGCATGTTACTTTTGTTCTTTTGTTTTAGTTTTTGTAGTGAAGCTTTACCTAAGTCAACCAAAGATGAATGTCTGAGTTGTTTTAGCTAAGTCTGCAGGCTCTGATACCATCTGTCTATCTGACAGAAGCCCTGAAAAACCTGTTTAGTTAGAGTACCTTTTCCAAAAGATTTTGAAGGTTTGTGCTGCATGAATTTATCTGATCACTCTGTTTCCATTCATAAACAATTGCAAGAATTGAGAGATTTAGCTAGCCAAATTACAATAGATGACCCATCTTGGTTAGACAATTTGTTTGATGGTTTGAGCTTTGCACCTTGGCTAAAGGAACTTTGTAAGATAGGTTTGATCATTCTAATAGTAGTAGTTGTAGTTTTAGTAGCAGTTCCCTGCATACTTCAGTGTGTGAAAAAAGTAATGAGTAAGACAGTGTCTAGTGTTTTAGTTGTTAATAAGAACGGGGGAGATGTTGGGGAGGATGAAGCCAGAAAGCCCTATAAATATGATTGCCTCTATTCTGAGAATGAGAAACCTGTAAGTGAGATAGAATTGAAAGTAAGTTTTGATGTTTGAGATGTATTAGATACTGGATCTCTGGGAAAACAGTTATGTGACCATCTGAAAGTTACCTGCAGCCGGACCCAGAGGTCAAATGGAATGTTCTGTCTCACCCCTCAATGTATGGTTCATCCCACACCTGTAACCCTCCCCTGAAGTATCAGGTATCTGTAACCCCATTGGCCCAAGTCCTGTTCCAGCCCACCTTGAAGACCCCTGATAAGGGGTCCCAGGGGGGCTGGACGGTCTCTTTGCTCTTTGCTCTTTGCTCTTTCTGCTTGCACCCTTCCCTGAGGACTTTCCTCTCTTGGAATTTCCTCTCCCTACTTCTCCCTTCCCCCACTTTCCTAGGCCTTGCCACGAGCTGCAGCCTGGCAGCTCCGAGCAAGGCCCCCACATCCCTTACAATAAACCTCATCTTCTAAAACCTAACTTCAGAGATCTCTCGTCTACATTCATCTACACCGTCCTGGAGTCCTCAGCAGCAGGAGGAAGCTATTTCTACACCCTACAGAATACCTTTAGGCTTTGAGGGTTAATAGGCTAGCTCAGCACCCCGGTGTTTCCACAGGAGTAGGGAATTGTGCTCCCGCGGCAAAGCCTTAGGACGCACGGAACTTGTAGGGGCGGAGGCACACTCCTTGGGCCTTTGGAATCCACGAGGACCAGGACAAAGGATTCAAGGAGACCTTCTTCTCTCAGGTAAATCCACAAGTTTATTGTGAATGGGTCCACAAGGGAAGAACAGGCCCGGTGCACTTCTGTGCATGGGGTTTTATGCAGGGGGTTTAACAGGGATTGATATAAACAATTAACCAGTGGGAGATAACTGGGGAGGAGGAGAGGGGAAGATAGCAGAATTGGGGAAACCAATAGGGTTACTCTGTGGGAGGGATTGTGTTACAGAGTCCAGTGGGGTTTCAAAGGATACATAACAGACATAGAACTTTCTGGGTAAAAGGGATGGGTTTTACAGTAACTGACAGGGAGTTTAGGCAGGATTTAGGTGATGGACAAGGAAGGTGCTGGAACAAAGGGTGTGGAATAACTATATAGGGAACAAAAGGGAGTATACAAAATCTGGGGTAAACCATTAACACATGAAATATAGGGGAAGCAAGAATAAACTATTCCAACAGAATACAACTATGCCCAAATTATTAAAACTAATAATAAAATGTTTCAATTCATAACAAGCTTTCTACAAGCTAGCACTAACCCAGTGTAAAGCTGAGATGAAAAAGTAGCTTAAATAACAAAAAACATACTCAGGTAGATAACTTCTGTGTTTACTACAGGAAATTGTAAGGAGTTTCTGCAGCAGAGAAAGCAGAAGAAAGCTAAGCTATTTCCTCAGATAGACGTGACGATAGAAAGTATTAAAAACTACTAATTCAAGCAATAGTCATGTGGCACCCCTTTAATATATTACTCAAGCATTTCATTTATGTTACTTCCCTATAATTTCTTTAACGGAGTAGAGGTTCCTTCCTCAATTATGTATCACCAGGCTGTGTTGTAAGTTCATCCATAAGAACGGATCCAGAGTAGTCTATAAGAGGTATTTGATGCATAATTCATCAAGCATTAGTGTTTATCATCACAGAAAACAATACTGCAGAAGGGGTTGTCATAGCAACTAATTGTCAGCATTTATATTTAGAGGTGGAGTAGGCTTGTCATCTGTGAAACTTTTTCACATCAGAACTCTGCACCAGATTCCTGAGGTTTTAATTCTAAGGTTTCAGTTTAATTAAAGTCAGTGCAATTGGTCTTTGTGTTTGTGTCTGCTGTGTTCAACCAATGAAATGAACCAGTGTCTGCACAAGCTAGATTTTTGATTAGTAATGGATGAAGACTATTTTTTCAATATACTTTTGTTGTCATAAGAGAGAATTAGATATTTACTTTGTCATTTATGGTTCATACAGTATTACAAGAATTAGGTTTTATAGTTAGCCCTGTTTTATCTCATTGTCGGGTGATCCCAGTGTTCCACAATTTTGCTTACTTAATTAAATCATGTGCTCAACTTGTCCCACAAATATTATGAAGCATTTAAACAAATCCATTTTTTGATAATGTGGATGTATTGACTTCCTTCCAGACCTTCATAAGCTTGCCAACTTTCTACTTACACATGTAGAATTTCAGATATTGCACAGTGATGGGTCCAATTACCCAGAAAAAGAGTTGTATTTTGAGATTATGATTTTGTTCCATGAGAAAAAAAAGGCACCTGGGTACCTGACAAGAAGATCTCACAGAGAGTTTAGATATGTGACTTTCATCAGATTTAATTTGATTGAACAGAAATATTGAAGTGAGCTTTTGTGTATTTTCTTTTCAAATCAAGTCCCAAACCTGAAGACAGAATTATTATCTTCTCTGAAAATTGTCTATCTTTCTAAGAACCAGATATGCTTATATTCATTTTAAAACCTAGGTATACAAGATTTAGTGGTGTCTTCATTGCCTCATGCAGACTTGAGTATCAATCAGATGAGATGTGTGAAATGCAATTTTTTTTATCTTAGTCTAGTGCACAGCATTGATTCAGCTTCTCAGTACAGATACAAATTTGTCACTGCCATAAACATACTGCATCATCTATCAGAATATGCAGTTCACCCCAATGTGTGTCATATTTAAAATATAGGGGGGAGATCTTACAGAACATCTTTGACATACCTTGGCAAAAGGCTGGAAATAATTTTGCTGGTTTTTCTGGCAGTGTCATTCATTAAAAAAACACATTGCTCTGTGAAACACTGTAAAGAAAGGAAATGAACCTGAAGCTCACCAGCAGCTACAGCAGTGTGGTTTTGTGCATTCTGTCTCTGCTATGTAGCTGCTTGAGAAATGCTTCACTAAGTACACTTGAAACCTCAGAAACTTCAAATTATGTATGCAGACCACAAATCATTCCCTGTGAAAGAGAAAGATCCTAGCATTTTAGTGTTTAGAGTTTGGTTTTTGGTTTAACCAATTTATTTTTTTAGGTGTTTTTTACTGTACTGTTATACAAAGAAAGATCTGAAAACTCATGGCTGCTACAGTGCTTTAGAACATGTTTGGTACATATTTCTTGTCTGTATATCTGGAGTGAAAAACCTGATATTCATTGGGACAAAATGAGCAAGAGGATTTAATGTGGACATGAAGCAAATTATTATTATTTTTCTTATAATTATTATTATAAGAAAAAAAGTTTATTTCCAGATCAGATGTTCAGAATTCGATTTATTTTGTACCATTCTCTTGTATCTAATGGATAGACATAAAACTATAAATAGCACCAAAGTGTAGCTTTTAAATTCTGATTTCAGCTGAAATAATTGAAACAACAGCTTTTTTCTGTTTGTTTCTTTGTTTATGGGCAAATTTTGTGGTGTTTTTAGGATTCTCAGAATGGAGGTTTTCCATTTTCATTTACATTGAGCAGACCAAAATATTTTATCCAGTGACCATGAGGGGTTTTCTTCTGTCTGAAAGCAGTTAATAGCCTACCTTTAAAACAAATACATATATATAGCTATTTTATTGTTCATTGTTTTCAAAAAATTTGTGAAACTATAGGGAAGAAAAACTGGGCAAGAAGGAAACCTTCAGAACTCAGAGTTAAGAGGGTAGATGCTCTGAAATGAGGTCACAGTAGTGAGTAAAATACTCACATGCTTGGAGTATTTTAGAATAATCAGTATTGCATAAAAAATATTTTCACTGATATTTTCTCCCTCCACAAATTTCTAATTTTAAGCAAGTAAATAATAACAAAGCTATTTTACATTTCTGGTGCAGAGAGGGGACGTATATCTTCAATAATTCTAAAGGCATCACTGAAGACTGGAAAGTAAGATGTGAAGTAAAAATACCTTCTGGAGAAATGCTAAGAAATTAATATTTATTAATTAAATTTGGCAGCACCATTACTGTGATTACTTGAAACAAACAAGGCTGTTCAAGAATTACTCTAAAGAAACCAAACCAGTGTCCATTCAGAAGCATCTCATCTGTATTTTGTATCTAATTTCCTGAGATCTTTATGTATAATGGACAGACAATATTAATGCTGAGCAATTCAACACGCTGTTCATGAGAGGTTCTGGAGGAAATGTGCATGAAATAACCTTATAGAAGACTCAAGAAATCTTACAGTATGTATGTATCAAATAGGCCTATGAAATCTGGATATATCACTGAAGAGTGGAAATCAGACCTGCAGCTAAACTGCAAATGTTTTAACATGTAGATGAAAATCTACTCTCAGAGAAGTGACAAAGCTTAAAGGCAAATCATCGTCTAACTGGAAAAATGTGACTTGATTATATCTGTTAGGAAAGCTCAGTGCTGGAACAGTACATAATATTCTCTCATCTAAGAAGTAATTTCATAAGTAGCTGAAAAATAACTAGCAGGGACACCTCACCATCTCACTGCTTAGCACCAAGTCCATCTCTCCCAGAGATCAAAATTTCAAAAATGAGGAAGTGATTTTTTTTTCTTTCCCTAATTTGAGGCAGGAGGACTATTTTGTGTATAAACATGACAGGGAGTGGAGAACAGGAACTGTGTACTCCTGTTAATTTTTCTGTGCATTAGCATGATTTCATTCCCTGCTTTGCTGGAATTTTCTTCTTGGGAATGATAAGGGGAATTCTTCTATGAGTACTTGAGCAGTTCTGTAACTATTTGGGAAAAAAGTCATTACTGGGAAAAAAAAAAAAAAATTACCGGGACAAGTAGTTTGCTGTTTTGTGGTACTGACCTAGCTTATCCTTCCTAAGGAAAAAAAAAAAAAAAAAGTTGCCTTCATATCTCTCATGTCATTATTCTTCCATTCTCATAGAAGATATGGTAATAAGGTGATGATTTTCAGCAGTTTTAAAACTTTGTTTAAGACGGACTAATTATACGATTTTCTCTCCCTTTGTGGTGAAATAATTGAAGAAGAGCTGATACTAACATTCTGAACTGATGAGGCAATACTAGTTCTTTCCAGATAAGCACATTTTCTTGAGAATTAGTTTACATCTGCCTTAAATATTCAGAGTTCTTTTCAACACTCTAAACCCAGTAATTGGATCAATTATGAGGAAAGAGAAAGAAAAGGTAATTTCATTTTAATCAGAATGATTCCCCAATACCCTATTATCTAAAGGTACAGTGCTCTCCCACGGTAAAAGCATCTACCAGAGCAGAACTCATGAATGTCTTGGCTCTACTTGAACTCCGGAGGACACATCTCCTTTTCACTGGTTGCCAAGTCAGCCTAGCTCATGGAACATGACCTCCTGGGCTGTCATATTCCTGATTATTTGCTCTTCCACAGGGCTGAAGGAATTTAAAAAAAAAGAGTTGAAAGAATTCCTAGAACAAAAAAGCAATATATTCTACAATTGAAGTCAAGCTTTCTTAAATCATGTGCCAAAAAAGGCATCGTAACATGAAAGACCAATTATGATGAGATTAGCCTCTTCAATATGACTGATCAAATAGCTCATTAAGTGTGGTGTACAGTGTAATAGCAATGCACTGTGGCAGAACAAAAGGAATTCAGTATTACTGTGCATATCTAATCAAGATAATTTCAAAACATTCCTAAATATAGACTGAAAATATTTTCTGTAAAAAATTACTAATACTATTACAAGTTATTCCCCCTTTTACTTGGCAAAATCCTCATTTGATTTTCATTAAGAATCATTTTCATAAAGGTTGGAAAAGACCCATAAGACCATTGAGTCCAACTGTGAAGCTAACAAGCCCACCACTGAACCATGTCCCTAAGTGCCACATTTACATGTCTTTTCAATACCTCCATGAATGGTGAATCAATCACTTCCCTGAGCAACTTGTTTCAGTGCTTGACAACAGCTTTGGTGGAGAAATGTTCCCTAATATCCATCTAAACCTCCCCTGGTGCAACTTGAGGCTATTTCATCTAGTCCTGTTACTTGGGATAAGAGACCAAGTAACATCTCTGCTCATTATAATCTCCTTTCAGGCAGTTGTCAAGAGCAATAAGGTCTCCTATGAGCATCCTTTTAACCAGGTTAAACAACTCCCGTTCCCTCAGCTACTCACTGTAAGACCTGTACTCTAGACCCTTCACCTACCTTTCATAAGTTCCTCCTGACCACACCTGTTTGCATGGTTGTTCTTACTGCACCTTATTTTTAAAATAAAATTCAATCCAGGTTTGTTTTTTTTTTTAATAATAATACTTAATCAAAATATTTAAATGACTTATTGGTTAATCAAAACCATCAGTTGCCCACCCGATAGGAGCTATTTAACACAAGTAACTAGTGTTATAATTACTAGTTACAAGTTTCTCAAGCTAATAATAATATCTAAGTGGAATATTCATATTTGCACAATAGGAGTATCTAACAATATACCTTATGTTAAAATTGGTTTTGCTCTTAGAAAACACATTAAACTTTTGTGGCTAAGTGGTCTTCTATTCCTGCTCTAGTCTTACTGCTTGATGTTGTGTAAATCAGTTATCTTCTTTTTTCTTCATGTCCAGTCTGTAAAGAGACTATATGCATGTTTCCATTCTACATTCCTTTTAGTGCAAAAGCATTAGTTAATTGTATTTTCCTACATCTAAAAACATGGAGGTTCCTGGTCTAAACTACATAGACTGAATGCAAACATATGGCAGTAATGATACATGAAGCCTTTCCTTCTGACTTGAAAGAGATCTGAGACTGACCTCGTCCAATCAGACCTTTATTTAACTATTCCCCCAAATCCCTAAATCTTTACCAGTGTGTTATATATGATCGTGGAAATGGGAATTAAAATTGAATTCAGTGTGTGTTTGCTATATGGAATAAGTCTCAGATTTGTATGAAAATGCTTGTAAACCACTGGAAAGAGTTGGAGACTTCAAGCAAGTAACTTACTTTTTCTTGAAATCTGCCAAGTATGAGACTATTGCATTTATTCTTCTAATAGGAATCCTCTTTAATAAATGCCGGATTACTAGAATGTAATTTGTGATTGTATTAACATGATTACAGCTCTCAGAATCCCAGTGGAGACTCTAGAAATATTATTAAGACTGTCAGTAGAAAGGAGTGTATGGTTTAAAAGGTTCTAAACTAATCATGCACTTACTAGTTATGGCCAAATTCCTGCTAACTCCCAGATGAGGGAGAAAAACCAGAACTAATTGCTACAGTTGTGCACACAGGTGTACAACAAGGTGTCTGTACTAGAAAAAGTAGAATAAAACAGATCTCATGACTATAATTACTTTTTCCATTATGTCATTTTGAATTATTACAGGAAAAAATAATAGTAGCATAGTAATATGAGGTGTCGATGGGCTGCAGCAATATAAAAGTGGGTATCAAGACAGCAGCTGCAGAATGTTACTCTGTGAAATAATCTTTACAGTTAGTAGAAATAGATTTATGAATCCATTTAGCAGGACAAATAGGTGTAGTTCTGACTTGAAAATAAGCAGATTTAGGAGCACTAAGACTGATGATTTCAATGTTCGGTCTTTTTACTTTAAAAAATGTCAGAATAACAAGGGTTGTTTTTTTGTTTCAGAATATGAAACTAATGTGTACCACAGAAATAAATATTAATGGGAAAACACTCTTCAGAGACCATGCTGATAGTTTCCTATATGGTAATGCACCTTTTAAAAAACAGTATCTAATCTTATTTTTAAATAAAATTATGATACTTTAATAGGGATTATGTAATAAAAAAATCTAATAATTTAGATTTTCCAGGAAGACCATTCTTAAAACTTAGAGTAATGTCCTTGTTCCAGCCAGGACAGTGTTAATCTTTTGCAGTAGTCTGGAGGGGTGGTGTTTAGGACCCAGAAGTTATTCTACATCACCTCACAACATTGTCAGAGGATGGGAAAAAGCACTCTCTTCTGGGGACAAGGGGTTCTGTCCAGTTGAGAAAACATGGTGTAGGAAGGAACAAGCATTACCTGTTGTTGGGTTTATTTTTCCAAGTGAATTGTTTCTAATAACTTTTGTTATTAATATTGTTGCTGTTACC
Source organism: Hirundo rustica (assembly GCF_015227805.2). Classification (NCBI taxonomy): domain Eukaryota; kingdom Metazoa; phylum Chordata; class Aves; order Passeriformes; family Hirundinidae; genus Hirundo; species Hirundo rustica. Next base: position 16,619,212 of record NC_053450.1, read on the forward strand.
GTTAGTTTTCTTCTCTTGTTGCAGTTTCCAGTAAATTGTTCTTAACCTGTGATCTTTGCCATTTGTACCTCCAATTGGAGAGGGCAGTGTGAGTGGCACATGGTTTTAGTAGGAGTATTAGATTGGAGAATACCATCCCTAAACCATGACAATCTATCAAAATGAGATTCCTCTTAATTTTATTGTGTTATGGATGTTTGACATTAGATAATTATTCAGGTCTGTAGTTTGAGAAAGTTCTGAAATTAGGTCCTTCATCTGTATTATTAAATCATTGCAAAAAGGAGCAACTTCATCACCAATCATCCTGATCATCTCTGTTCCTAACATTCTATGGCTTCGTGTTTTACTTTCTGCTCCAAGAAAGTAATGAAAGATATGAAACTACCTCAAAACCTCCACTTGAGAGCTGTGTGTATCATTATCTTGATTTCAGTCACAGTCTATGGTCTGATGTTTGAATTATTTCAACAAAAGAAGACTGAGTCTTTTAGATATCTCAAAAAAGAAGGATAGCTGCAAAGTTCAATCAATTAAGCATAAAGTGCACTCTCTACTCCTTTATTTGGCCCCAGTATCATATTTTCTGCTCTTAGGGATTCCTACACCAAATTTTTCTATGCTTTTCTCACTTCCAAGAATCAACTTCTTATATGACTTTATGACCCTGAGGAACACAAACAGTGTCTTTCAGAGAAGATGGTAGTGGTGACTTCCTTTTATCCTTGATCAGAGGGTTTATTCTGAATAACTCTGGTTTGCATTCAGTTCCATCCTTAGGATTTCATTCCATCTGGAGCTGAGTCCTCATCTGCTGATTTCACTTGAAAATTGATATGCATCCCCGTTACAACCTGCCATTGAGGTGGGTAGTTGAGCTTGGTAATATATTCCTTGGGGAAGATTGGCATGAAACAACACTGAACGATCAGTATGTGTGTGTATATATATATATATTCATGTATATTTCAGAACAATTTGGTTGCAATGGAAAGAAGATATGTAGCTCTTTTGGTTATTAGCTATAATAAAATAACAGTATAGAAGTATGAAAATATTATTTAAGAAAATAAATAAGGAAAAGAAAGAGAAAGAAAGGATAAGAGTAGACAGAGGACAGGAAAGATATCACTACCTGTGGATCCAGCAACAAGGAATTTAGATGTCCATGGGTCATAGTCTTGATCAATCAGGCATGGGGGAAGCCCTGGGAAAAAAAGAGTTCAATGGGTTAATATACTTTCAGGTTCAGGTGAGAAAAGCCAGGTACCTTCACTAGGGGACAAGTGGGGGGAGCTTTAAAAACATTGATCATGTGCAGTCTTCTGATGGAAGGCCCCAGAAATTAGTCTGATGGTGCTTTGGTGATCATTGATGTTCACAGAAGCCATTTGTCCCATAAATTGGGGCAATAAGTGTATGAGTACTTGCTTCCTTCCCCACAATTGGCCACAGTGGGAATTTTTGTCTAGATGTATTAATCAGGATGTGCTATCCAGATCTTGCCTCAAGGCCTGGAATTAGCACCTTCCTGTTGAAAATTCCTTTCTTTTGTGCTTACCTCAAGCCTGCTGTGGTGGCTCATCTTATGCCAAGTTCCTTCTGTGCCCCTGACAGTGTTTGAGACAAGCAACTGTGCTCTCCAGTCCTTACAGCATCCTGTGGCTCAAACACTGTCTTCCAAGGACTTCTCATCAGTTCATGGTTTGTCTGCGAGGGTTGATGCATATGTAGTAGAGACAGAAAAAGACAGAAAAAATAAAGACAATAGAAGGCAGATAAAGCAACTCACTGTCCAGTACAATGCAATTACAAAAAAAAAAAAAAAAAAAAAGACAGTATCAGAAAATAACCACATGCTATAATTATATTCTAAGAATTGATGGGATAAATGAGGATCTGAATAGCTAAAATCACAGCCCTTAATATTAACGAAGTTGCAAACACAGGTAAAGTTAAAAGCCATTAGAACACATGTTAGGAAATGTACAGGATATGGGAATTCAGATGGGAATACGAGTCTCCAATTTACTTTGAAAAATCCCTGGCAGGAGACTCCCACCATGGAACAGAAGTTGCATTTTGTGATATGTCTAAAGATTGGTAACACGTTTTGTTCCACAAATGGTTCCAGGTAGAGTTGCATGGAAGCCAATAAAAGGCTTCCTTGTATTCTATCCATGTCCCCTTTTGGTACTTGACTGTCCTTCTTTCTGCTCTAGGAAGGGCGACTTAAGCATAACACTTTCTTCTGTTAAGACTATTAAGTTTACTCCTTATTACCTCTGAAAAACTTAGCCAAATAATTATAAATCTAAAGACTTCTGAGGCAGAACGAGGAAGGTTAATACATATTTTGACAAATTCCTCCCTTCTGTGCTTATCTCAAGCTCATGCTGCAGTGCCTTATCTTATGACAGGTGGCTTCTGTGTCCATGACAATGTTTGAGACAGGAAAATGTGATCTTTAAGTCCCTACAATCTACTGAATATAAAAAACTGATTAGGATTTAAATATGAGTATAGGCACTAGATCTGCTATGACCAATGATTGAAAGAGGATGATCTTAGCATTTACAGGGTGCTCTTGTAACTCACTAAATCAAAAACTGCAGGAACAGAAGCCAGAGATGTCTATAACAAATACACAACATTTATTAGCAGACACAGACCCGTTTTCTGTAAAGATTACTGATTTGAAAATTTTCAGAAAACTTAAAATATCAGAGTTGAAGCTACAGCCAACCTGATGATAGAAACTATCTTTCTTTCAAATTCCAATAACCTTTTACTCAAAAATATATAATTCAGCATATGAGGCAAAGGAAAGGGGAGACTCAAGAATGTGGAATTTTTCTTTGCAGGAACACAATCTCAAAAGTGTATAGCTCTGTACAGTGTTATAATAATGCAGTTCATGACTCAATAACTCATCACAGCTCAAATTAAACATTTAATTTACAGATGTTGTCTGATAATTTTTGTTTTAACAACTGGGTGAATCACTGTAAAAACTGCATCATATCAACTTTAATGTATCAGATTTCAAAACTCTACATATAATTGTAAGAAAGTGGTGTAAGAAAGAATATTAAATACTTTAAAAGTAGATGCTGTTCTTATCTTCTCAGAAATTCATTATAACCTACTCCAACTTTAAAACCTGCAATTAACATAGAATAAAATCTCTGCTTGCTCCAGAGATGCTCAATAGGGTATGTATTAGATTTTTTCTTTTGGTAACATGATCAAGACAAGACCTGACATTATTTTAGTTAATTAGATAGTTTTTGCTAATTGGTTTTGTCTATAATTTATTTTGGATTTCCTACTGTCACAGAGAATCTTCTGAAGATATTTATTAAAATGAGAACTCCGTCAAATTAAGCTCTCCATCTTAGCTCAACATTAAACCTTTGATCTCATTATTTAAAACTGAAATTTAGACAATTAAATAAATGAAAAGTCATTATGTAAATAATAATGGAAATATATACATTTTATCTTGTATGCCATATACTGGATTAATTGAAAGCAATTTTTTTTCTAAATTTCAGTGAAGAAAGGCCAAGCATGGAATGCATAACTTGGAAACAACAGAAGTTTCTTAAAGGTAGATAAACAATTTAAAAAAAAATATTCCATACATAAAAATGAAAAGACATTTTATCTGAAGATAATTTAATGTTCTGCTTCCCAGTTTTCCTTCTGATAATGAAATACACAATATAGGTTTTAATACAGAAAAGAGGGTGTCTTCTTACTTTTTGCTGGATGTATAAATGAATCCTTCTTTTCAGTTAACATGCAGAAAACCAGAAACTTAATTTGGCATATATAAACAGTAGAATAATGACTGATACGTTAATTCATAATATACCGAAAAGCAAAAGGTGTAAGTCCATTTCCTGAGCACATGGATCTCTCCTGGCAATTTTAATTTCTGCGTTTGTGCTTATCTCCATCCCTGTACCCATTCTTCCCTACCCTTTCTAAATTCTTACTTTTAAAAAGTGTATGATAGTATTAAAACCTTAGCAAATAAATAAAAATTAAAAAAATAAAATCCCTGTTTACTTTTTCAGGTAAGTTTCTGTTTCCAGGAATGTTATGAGAGAATTTAGCTAAATATTTACCTTTTGTATATCATCTCTGTAAAGGAGTAAGACATGACAGGACAACATGAGGCAAATGGTCTTCTGCAGTATTTTTAACAATGGTTAATTTTTAATTGATCTGCTTTAAAATACCTAGCCATCAACTTTAAATAAGGAACTGCTTGAATTACAATAATTTCAAATTTATTTTAATGTATCTTGAACAGCTTTATGCAATGTATTTGATATGCTAAAAGACATATATTGTGCTTAATTAGCATAAGAAACATGGCAGGATAGCTGCAATAAGAAATTCTTGCACACAGTCCTCGAAGTAAACCTAAAGAAACAGCTAAAGCAATAGCTCAAACTGGTATTAAATGAAAATGTTCTAATCCGTGAGGTACTATTATCTACTGATTGCCAAAGGCTTTTCCAGTTGAGAGCAATACACTGAACATGGATCTGACAGAGGCCTACATTGGTACAATATTACTTCACAGTTAGGTGATCACAAGCTGCCAAGTAATTTTTAGATACCAGGGAACAGGAGACAGACATGCTCTAGCCCTGAAGCTTATCAGAAGGGCAGTAGAGTGATACTGACTAAGCAATGCACAACTACCAAAAAATATTTTCAGTATTTTCCTTGCTCAGTACTTAGAAAATCTCACCTTGCCTGGTGACTGGAACCAAATATATCCCAGTACTGAAAATGAGCAGGGAATAAAGTGGTATCTAGATATTCTTCAGAGTTTGTTTGCTTTTATTTCTGATATTTTGGTTGATAGAAAATTGTAGCTTGTCTAGTTTTTAAGATAAGTCAGCAGACTGATGCATGCATGGCACTTTCACACACAGCCAAATGCATAGAGGATAGATAAGACAAAAGACATCTCTCTCCATTGGTTAGAAAAAAAAGAAAAGCAAGCAAGAACTATAAGCCAAGGTATGCAGGTTAGATGTGATTGGTGAACCCAATATGTAAAAAATGTACATTAGAGAGTATCTTCTATACTAAAGAAGAAATACATTTATGAAAAGCTGAAGCTATATATGAAAAATATATTAGCTCTTTATTGAGAACTTATGAACATATTAAACTATCAAAAATACTAAATATATATTTTTTTGTTTGTTTGTTTTGTTTTGTTTTAGGAGTTACAGACAATAAAATTTCACCCTATGGTTTATTTTTCATTGTTTGCTTTTTAAATTGTTTCTGGAATTTATGAAGGTCTTTATTTGACTTATTTTCACCTAAGCTGCTACACTCACAACCAATATACTATGAAGAGGGGAAAAAAAAAAAAAAAAAAATCCTTTCTTATATTTTACTATCTCTAGTTTTTTTACAGAAATAATGAGCCAAAAGTTCTAATTAAATGTGATGTTAAACCAAAGTAAAATCTGGTTTATTTGCAGCAGAGAAATCATGCCACCAGTCTCTTTCAAAGCAGAAGTCAACACTTAAAACAAGTGTTAAGGTCTAAAGTAACATTATCCTGGTCAATTCTCTGCTGTGTTGCCCTGCAATGTTTTGCAGCAACAAAGAAACAGTGTGACTACTTTAATGACAACACTATTTCAATGAAAATAAATATTCCAAAGCATGCCAAGTTTACATCCTAACAGAACCTTTAAGTTAGACTCAGAAATATTAGTAACATAGCCCCTAAAAAACCCCCTCAACACACCCCAACAATATACCTCATATGTTTATTTTAAAAAGAAGTATGCAATTTTTTTTTTGGAGAAAACCAAATATATATTTAAAATGTTAATTGAACCTGAGGCCTCAAGTCACAGCCTCAAACAGGGAGGCTTTTTTTCTCTTTTGGGAAAAAGATACTAGACTTTGGGAGGAGACACAGTTCTGGGGAAGAAGAAGAAATGGAGGAGATGTTCAGAGTTAGAGAGTTTGTCTTCCCAAGTCACAGTTATGCAAGATGGAGCTTTGCTTTTCTGGGGATAGTTGTCAGTGAATTCCTTGGTTTTTCTTCCTTTTGTGTACAGCTTTTTTTTACAAATCACACAGTTTTCGTCTCAATCCTTGAATTTTCTCACTTTTACCCTTCTGATTTTCTCCCCCATCCCACCAGTGGTGAGTAAGTGGCTGTGTGGCATAGAGTTGCTCACTGGGGTCACACCACAACCACAGAATAACTTCTAAAGTATTTACTTTAGATTTCTAATTCCATAGTAATGCTCCCCAACCCTGACATGCCTTGTTTCCATGGTCACACTATAGCACCAGCAGATGCTGGCTCCATATCAGGTCCAGAGGTTTTTCCCAGGTAAGCTTTAATACTTAAATCTCTCAGAAGAGAATGTCATTCACACCCACAAGAGAATGGCCTTCTGTAGTTTTCTTCTCTACTGTTGGGGGTTAGGTTTGTTCCTTCTACTATTCAGCTTATTATTTTATTGAACAAAGTTTAATATAAGACTGTATAGAGAAGAGAGATAAAGAGCAGTTAGGTCCTATCTGTCACAGGTGACTAGACTGTTCCTTGCCTGACAGGAAAGGATCCTGAATGATACAAAATTAAGACTTTCTTCCCTAGTTCTCCTAGTGAACTCAACTCCATGGCACCACTACCACACTGGACAGAAGCAAGTTACTCACACATCACACAGTCTTGAAATTGGGTATCCGAACAAAGGGCACACAAATATGTATTTACATCTCGCACATGTCAGTAGTGTTCAAAAATCCTGTCATCAGTGTTTCCTATTCTTCTCTCTTTCCAAATTTTTGCTCAGAGAATCTCAGAATCACAGAATGATGGGTGTTGGAAGAGACCTCTGGAGGTCATCTGTTCCAGCCCCCTCAACAAGCAGCGTCATCTAGGGCAGGATGTCCAGGACAGTGTCCAGACAGCTTTTAAATATCTCCAAGAATGGAGAAGCCACAAATTCTCTTGGCTTCCTGTTCCAACCATATTATTCTTCTTTTATCCTATTCTTGATAAACAGATAATGCAAAATTTAGATTCTACGCTGTGTAGCACCATTTAAAATCCATGCATGGCACTTCATACAATTTAGCAGTCATTTAAATGCTTTGTTTTTTAAGGATTTCATTTAGAATTCTGATAATATATTCAAGGGATCCTGAATTAAAATCCTCTAAATACATAAGTACTTCAATATTATTTTGGGGCCTATATCACTTAGGACTCATAATTTCATATTTAGAGATTAATGTTACAAGAACGAGTCATAGAAACATAGAACCACAGCATCATTTAGGTTGCAAAAGATATTTAAGATTACTGAGTCCAAACATTAGCCTAACACTGTGAAGTTCACCACTAAACCGTGTCCTTAATTATCACAGCTACCCATATCTTAATTACCTCCAAGGATGGTGACTTAACCACCGACCTGGGCAGCCTGTTCCAATGCTTCACATATCCAAGACAAACCTCCTCTGGTGCAACCTGATGTAATTTCTTTGTGAGAAAGAGGGCCAGGGTCATCTTTGAAAATTGGACATATGAACCTTTTTTAACTACCTCAAAAAACATGGCTCAGGGAGATTTACACAATTGTCTTGTGTCTAATCTGTTTTCCTTCTGTCATGTGGTCCTGAAATGTAAGCAAACAGCCTCAATCATGCAATATTGTCCAAAACGCCTGCTATTTAGAAGGCGCATTTTGTTAAGTGTTTGATTGTTAATAAAGGATAGAACTTGTTTTAATTTTCTCTGCACTCTGGAGTCATACGCCTTGCTCTTCTCATTCAACAGGGACAAAAGTCATCCCTGGTTCAGGTGATATTAGCAGCTACTGAATCATTTCATATGCAGATTAAACACTGCATTACAGCCTTCTTCATGCCTAGAATACCAAATAATTAAATGCCTAATCCATAAGTACTCTATCCTCCAAACTGTCATGCAAAATACTGAGTTGCCATGCCTGTTATTCTGGGTAGTGTCTATACATTATTATAGATTATTATATAATTATATTGGTATTCTTGTTTTATAATGAGGTGAAAAAGAGTGTTTGTAACTACTTCTGACCTTTACAGTGTAAACTGTCTTATTCTCGGAGTATTTTTGAGGGATTTTTAAGGGTGTTTTTTTAGTGTGATCCTCCTTTTCAAGATTCATATGTATGCGGAATATCAAGCATTTTCTATCCCTTCCTTTCTTCTTCTAATCAATAAAAATGGATTATTAACTTAAAAAAAAAAAAAAAAAGGGCACTATGTCTGATTTTCCTACAAATGTGATGTAAAACTAAATATAATTACCTGGCAGGCTTTTGAAATTTATTTCAAAGTCTCCTTTGGTGAAGGACAGTTCTCTTTCCTAGGTGAATGCCTGTTCAACCAATATCAGAAAACATTGAAAAGATTAATTTTACACTTGTCATTGTCCAGTAACAGATATACAAGACAAACGGCAATTATTTCCTATGAAGTCAAATTTTATCACCTGTTGCTAATACTACCTCTACACTGAAGCAGCTCTCTCTCTCCCCTCAGAGCCCATGCTCCGTTTCAGCTAGCTTGAGAGAGAAACCACTTCAGAAGGAATCTTCCTTCACAGGGCCTAAAAAAGCTACCCAGAGGCAAACCTTTTTTGAGAGAACAGGCATCTGTCGATGGCAAAAGGAAAGAGTCTGCTCTTTGTCTGGGGGAGATCATGGCTTTATTCAGGGGTCCTGCCCCTGCAGAGTCTGGAGCTCAGGCCATCCCCATCCTGGTCACAGAGCAAGAGAGACCTCCCCTGGCATTTCCAGGGTTTTTTCCCAGGGGGGATGGGCCTAGAGGCAGGGATGGGCCATACCCAATCAGGGACAAGGTGGGAGTGGAACAGAGTTGGGTTACATTCCGGTGTGGGAGGATGGGCACCGTGGAGCAGGGACAAACCACGTGATACAGTTTCCAAGGGGATGGGGTGGTACAGAAGAAAACATTATAAAACCCAATATAAAAATGAAATACAATATAAACCAAATTAATGCACTACAACACTACATCTTACAGACAATCTTACACTAAATTTATTTTTATATATTTGATTAATAAAAGCATTCATAAACAATAGTTGCAAAGACAACTATTTTTTAAAAAATATATATCATATCATATCACATCATATCATATCATATCATATCATATCATATCATATCATATCATATCAAATCTTTAAGACTACTGGAAGAAAAAATCTCCATGGGAATCTGTGACTGTACCAGAAATCTCACAAAAATCATAGCGTCTGACATCAAAGTACTTCTCACAAGTATCCAGGTGTCAATACATATATCTGAGTTTGCTCCTTTGGGAGTTACATTATTACTCATAAGTCAATCTAACATAGATTTCTGTATCCTGAATACCTTTCAAAAATGTTTCTCCCTGGAATGATTAAATGCACATTTGTGAAGGAAGGTGATGATTTAGAATATAATTAACTCAACATAGTGTAAGACACAAGATCATTTCTTTGTGAAATCAGCACTTGAGATTTCATTTAATAATTAAGACATTCAGGTAAATTCTTTCACATAATACTGCAAGCCATTAAATACTGGGAACTTTTGTTTAAAAAATTAAAAAAAAAAAAAAAAAAAGGAAAGAACAAAGTTTTTGTAACAGTTTGAGGGACAGTTCTAAAATTTCAGTAATATCCTGTCCTGTAGAAAACAAGCTGTTAAGAAATTATGAACAAATTGTTTCATCTGAACAGAAAACTGTGAGACAGCCTTACAATTTCATTCCCTAATTACACCACTTGTTTTTTCAGTTTCTTTTAACTAGGCTATTAGGAAATCTGCTGAGTTACAAAGTGCAAAACACTTTAGGAAAATTGTTTGGGACCTTGCTGACCTTCTAGTGATATTTCCAACCTATCACTCAATTATGATGGAGGAGAGAAAATCTGCTACCTTACTCTCATTGACTACTGGAATTTTGGAATAACCATACGACTAGATGCTGAGGTTAGAAGACAATTAAAAGGAAGAAAATATTAAAATCTCTGTAGGCAGTAATTTGAGGAAAACTGGTTAAGTTTCTTTCCTTTTCCCATTTATTCTAGCAATCCAAAATCTGCTGTCCTTGTTTTAGAGACCTTAGAAGCTTGTCTTTACTTATTCTATCCCTTTATCACAGTTGCTCAAGTAATAAACAGGTACAAGGTACTCTCTATTTTCAGTGAATGTAACCTACTAAAGTAGAGATCAAGAAAGTTCAGAATTCATTGGGAGAAAACACTTAGAGACAGACACAGACACACTTGCACTGACCCTGGGCAGCAAGCAGGCTGGGATGAAGGGTCCTCAGGAGGGCTGGGCTTCCTTAACCAGGCAGTCAGATCTCACAGTCATGCCTGACCTCAGACTTATATATCTTCCATACCAGTGGCCTTCTGGAAGGTGGGGGCTGCCAAGTCAAGAGCTTTTAGGGTGTCTGCCTTAAAACATCCCCACCAGACACCATCAGTTTTGCCAGTGCTGGACAGCTTCCTCCAAGGAGTGTAGTCAAAATTCCCAGCCTCTGCTTTCTGTTGATTGCCTCAGTGTTAGCCAGGTCATCCTCCACTCACACTTTGTCAAACTACCCATCAGCTCCAGCACTCCTGAGTCAAATGAAATTAGAATTTGCTAGAATTTTCAAGGGCAAAAACACAAAGGACTCTTACTGAAAAGTGGACACAGAGGATAAAACTTGTTCATGAGCTTGATCCAGCTGCTGCTGAAGTGAAAGAGAATTTTCCCATTGATTAAGAAGGGTGCTAGACACTTCTGTCCCTGTCTGGTAAAGTTTGAACATTACATTCAGCCCTAATAATAGAGAGAAAATCTGTTGTATATATGATTAAAACCCCAAGAAAAGTGCATTATTAAGAAGAAGGGATATTTTAAAACTGACTAATTAGATGAAGGAAGTTAGAGGAGATTATTTACTCATTCCTGAATACAAGCAGGGAGAAGCACACTTTTCTACCAGAGTGAAACAAATATGTTGTTTTCTACCAGACTTAGTGATCATGTATACCAGCTCCCAAGACAGATATAGGTCCACCCCTCAGACTGACTACTGAAACACTTTTAATCTCTATAATGGGGAAAAAAAAAAAAAAAAAAAAAAAAAAAAAAAAAAAAAAAAAAAAAAAAAAAAAAAAAGTAGTGTCATGGATTGACACAGTTTAGTTTTTAGTTAGGGAGGAATGCGGAGTGTTACCCTGTCAGGACCTTGGAAGGACAGGGACACAGAGTGGACATAGAAAAGGCAGCATGAAAGGCACCACATGAAGTCAGTGGAGCAAGAGTGAAAGAAATGATAAAGATTATTAGACAGGGGGACTGAGGATGTGAACATTTTTAACCAGACTTCTCTGGGGTAAACTATGGAGAAATGGATTGTTTCTTCTAACATCTTAATGTTGTTTGGGGGAATTCTGGTTCTAATCAAATTTGGGGATGGATATGATAAAAATTTAAGTAGAAATCTCAAAGCCCCTCGCTCCTGGGGTAAAAGGAAGTCTCAGCCTTTGAGACAAAGATGATTTTAGAGAGAAAGTGATTTGAAACCCTGGCTCCTGTGGCAAAGGGAGATCTCTATTTTCTTTTGAGATAGAGATAATTTTAGAGATAGAAGAGAATCCTTGTTTTGTACTAGAAGAAGCATTCTTAAACAGTACCCAAGATACACTGAGAGGCCCATGAGTAGCCAAGGGAAAAGCTGCTAATGGGTGGAACAGCACAATCTGCAAAATCTCCAGGCAGTTGCAGATTTGTGACATTGAGAGCCACTAGACTGTTTTTGTCTTGTGGTGAATGTCTCCATATGACTCTAGAGAGATTCTTCTCCCAAAGTGATGACAGATTATGTTTAAATGGTGAAACTGAAAATCACAGGTTTTATCTCTCTATGTTTTTTGTAAGAAAGTTAACTGTTTGTTAAATGAAAGGAAGAGTGTTTTGAAGTTTCATTTTGTTTTTTTGTTTTGGTTTTTTTTCAACTTTTCTTTTACATTCCTTTTAGCACGTGTTAATAAAACTATTTGTTTATTTTTAAGCTTAAGCCTGCTTTGCTTCTTCTGATCTTCTCCACAAAAAGAGAGTAAACACTAAGACCCATATACTAAATTTGGCAAACAGAATTTGGCTAACGTGAAACCACTACATGTAGCTACGGTGCAATCCATTTATTCTGGTTCCCCTTTTATTTTCTTAGAATTAGCCTTGTAAAACTACCATGATCAATATCTAGACAACCGTCCCTATAGGTCAAGATCACTTCACGAATTCTTGTTTCAAAAATTATATGTCAGCTGCTGACAAATAATGCTAACAAGATTGATCTTGGGTCTTGACCCTGTATCATTTCATTGAGTGCTGAAAGGAAATAATATCCTGACTTCCACTGGGGAAGTCTGAACCCCATGATGCTGTACCCAAAGTTGTGCACTCCCTTTTCAGTATATATTTATATACTATTTCATTTTTCCTTACCTGACACTTTAAGTTTATACAAAGTTTTATGTTCATACATTTCTCAAAGATTTAAACCCAGAAATGGATCAGATTTAATGAAACTAATAGAAACTTCTAAGAAACAATACGTTCTTAATGCACAGGAAGACTCATGCTCCAATGACAGGTAAATTTATATTCATAAATTCAGGGTTGTTATACTTACATGATTATCCATTGTATTTTTTCTCACATATATATCTTTGTGAATTTAAGAGTACAGAAAAACTTGTAGTATGGTTAAGAAAATACAGCAATTCCTATTTTTAAACAAAGTTCACAAAGGTAATATTACATCTTACTTTGAGTATTCCTCAGTACTTTATTTTATTTTATTTTATTTTATTTTATTTTATTTTATTTTATTTATTTATTTTCAATATTAGTCTTCATTTTTAAAATAAGTGAATATCTGCATTGTTTTACATTTTGTGTTATTTTATCTACTTCCATAATGACACAGATAAAAAAGCAATATGAAGTGAAGGAGAGGTTTGGGACAAAATCCTTACATTTAAACAGAGTTAATATAAAAATTCATGTGATTTTTGCAGGCCCAGCTGTGAACTTCATTTATATATGTTTTATCTGTAATTATGTATGTAGATTGGATAAACTGCTCTTGCATATAAATAGGCACTTAAGCCTACAGTTACTTGACTGGCATGTGAAATCAGGGTAACTGATCTTGCAACTACATGTCTAATATATCTATAAAGCGGGTCAGTAAAATTCAGTTAATTCTCAATAATCTTTTGATAAGAGAATCATCCTGGCGCTTTACTCAAGTAGCAAGTTGCCAGAAAGAGAATACCTGAGCTGCATTTTCTGCACTGCCTTGTAAGGACAGGCTAAAATTTCTGCCCTTCAGCTCTACAGAGGGCAAAGCCATTGTGTTCTAAGAGTGATAGCAAAACACCAGTAAAGTCAGAAATTTTCTTGTTACCAAACTACTTTACCTAATAAATAGTTTGCTTAGCCAGTATTTCAGCCTTTCCTGAGGAACCTGATGATGGTAAAATCTACACAAAAACATACTGTATTTCTATTTCCCCCCTCAAATTTTAATTGAGAGTAAGGGAAGTTTAAAATAATGTGTTATAAACCTGCAAACTATTCTTATTACTGTTAGCATTGATTAAAAAACAAAAGTGAGAAAAATTAACTTTTAGTATATTGCCAATAGCTAAGACATTAGTTACAAAAGAGTTTCTCCAAGACATTTCATATTAATTAGCATTTCATTTAAAAAAAAAGAATTCTTCAGAAAGGGAAAGTAGCTACAGGCTGAGGGTGTTTCTCCACAAAAGCACATTTTCTATAAATGCTGTGCTCTTTGAATAGTGTGCTAGTGGCCAGTCAGATCACTGGGGGCAGGTCAGAAGGAATGAAAAAATGTGACTTTTACCTCACATTTACATAACCTTCTCCTTTGAAAAGTCCATTTTCCTGCTGTCTTTAAATAACCTAAGGGCTCTTCCTTCTAATGTTAGGCTGCAGAGGCCACTGAGGAGCATAAACATTGTTCAATGAGCAGCATAGGATAAATGCAAACAAAATATGCTCCCTTTTCTTCATCTTAGATACTGAGAGAGATAGACAAGAGAGAGTTAGACATGTGTCATGTCTATCTACTGCATGAAATATGATACATTTTGGAGAGTTAAGCATGAATAAATTTGATGAAAGTATAAAATACCAGTATATTTTTAATACTGTGTATGTACATATATATATGTATATCTATATATAGATATACATATGCACACATATGTAAGTCTTCACACATATTTTCTCATTCCACAAAAATATCTGTGTACATATTCACTTGATAAAACTGTCTATACTCCAAGATCCCTGTTGGAACTTTGACTCATCTTTAATACACTTGGGAAAAGGTAGTTCCTAGAACATATGCACTCTGGTCATGTCTAGACCTTCCCTATATGATCAGAGCTACTGTGCTTTTCACTGTATCACAGAAGTGAGAAAGGAAGAGTAATGCATCTGGGAAATTGTTGGAGTCCAGGGTATTCCTTTGGTTACCCTGGAGGGTCAGAGACCTGGGCAGGGGGGTCTGGGACCCCAGCCCAGAGCTCAGTGAGACACTGGCTTTGATTTCAGTCCATGGGAGAGGCTTCTTGCACTGCAGGAAGCATTGCAGGCCACAAGAGTGTGACAGATTGTAGTTTAGTATATCACAGGGTGGAAAAAACAGTATATTTAGGTTTATAGCATTGAAGTGAATGGGGACAAGATGGAGAATTTGGGGCGTTGTCTCCTTCTTCTTCATTTGTCCTTCCCTCACTCCATTTCTGCAGTGACGTGGCACAAAGTAGCTAGTGAGGATTGGGTCAGAGTAAAATGACCTTTTTAGTAATAGTGATAGACATTGGTAAGAAATAGTAAATATAAAATATGTAGCAATTAGTATAAAAGATAAGGACAACCCAGCTCGGGGGGAGATGTGAGAAGTCCAAGCTGTGGCAAACATCTTGTTGGACTGAGAAAATTGTAAGATAAGAAACAATAAACAAAGTATGCAACCTTGAAAAATCTAAACCTGAAGATTCCGTCTCTTCCTTCGGTTTGGCACAGAGCTCTGCAGAGGGCCAGGACTCTAAAACCACCTGAATGCCGGGGAATTAAACCCGACAGGAAATGAGCTTGTATATATGGGAAGAAAGACGTAGTGCACATATTTCCATTAAGGGAACTCTAGTTAGTGAGTTAACACAAAAGGATTACCAGAAGCACCATGCTGCTGAAACAATGTTTTCTTATACACTTCAAGCCTTGATGGGAGCCACAGCATAATGGTTTGTTGGGCCAGAGACTGAACTATTTTTTTTGCTGAAACATGATGCCTTCTATAGCTTTTTTTTTTCTACAAGGTGTACTAGCTTTGTGAAAGCTTCAGAAAGGCTGCTTTCAAATCTATAACTGAAAGCCAGATTAAAATATTGTTATAACATGAAAAAGAAGAACATGAAAGCCATTTGCTAAAGTTAAGTTCAAGTCCGTACAGCGCCATTGGATATAGAAAAATTCTTCCTATTTTTCCCTAACACCACCCCAAGAGAAGTCTAATTCCACTTGATGTCTTCTGGGAAAAAATGTAAAAGTAAAGCCTTGTTTGTCCTTTCCTACAATGGATATAAATTTTTCCCATCAAAGTAATTTTTTCCTCAGAGTTCTGTTTTCTAGGGAATATCACTTTTCCCAATGCTTAGAGAGTCCAAAGATTCCAACTGGAGTGCATACTCAACTAGATAGTAAAATGACAAAAAATTGATATTTCACTATATTAGTTGTCTTTCTTAAGTCACTACTCCAGCTGTGGGAAAATATCTGACCCACTCTTCATCCATGCAGAGATAAGTCTTGCATTCATCAAGGATGAATTTATCAGTAACCAACTGACCCATCATGTATGTCAGACAAAGCACCAAGCATAAAGAAACAAAAATGGGTTTGGTGATGAAAGAAGCTGCATATTATTAGTAGCAAAGCAAGCATCCTGGCAACAGACAGAGAGGAGGGGTGATACCTCTACCTCTCATTTTGAAGTCAGTCATGGATCATTATATGCTGATCTTTCACTTGTCTCTTACGTGTTATATAAAGACCTGAAAAGGAAATGTATTTGTACAATAATAACAATTCATTTATTTTATAGCCTATTTCACTTTGTTGTCAGCTAATTAAATTCTGTCACTGAAGCAAATATGATTGATTGTTACCTGCAGCTGCTCCCCGTAAATCTGTCTACAAATAGCTTCTCCAAGATAGTAAGCATTCTGACACTCTCTAAAATACAGTCAGCAACAGAAACAGACAACCGTTGAAAATTTAATCTTAACAAGACTTCCACTGAACTCAGGGGGATACCATTTTTAATTAGAAAGAGAATGCCAGACTCTGAGTAGCTAGCTTAGCAAAGTTCACTAAGTAACATCTGATTAAAAGGCATAAGGTGGACAGCTTTATTTTCCCTCTAGGAAAGCCAACAACTACAAAAATTATTTCCTTCATAAAATGCATTTAGTTGTCAAAATGACAGGCTTGTCAGACCATGTGGCAGATTTTTTTTTTTTTTTTTTTTTTTTTTTTTTTTTTTTTTTTTTTTTTTTTTTTTAAATTTTGTTTCCTACTGATGTGCCAATAAAGAGAACACACTGCCAGGGAATTTTGTTATGAACAGTATCGTGTATGATGGTGTGATGGGACAGAAAGCACTCTCAGAAATGCTGCACTGACACAGAACTGGAAAAAGTGATTCACCAGTGGTGGTGCTGCCATTCAGACAGACCTTGAAAGGTTGTAGAAATGGATATTGCGAAATCTCATACAGTTCAACAAGAACTACAAATTGAACAGTCATAGAATTATAGAATGACTTGGGTTAGAAGGGACCCTAAAGATTATCTAGTTCCAAGTCCCTTGACATGGGTAGGGATGCCACCCACTAAATCAGATTTCTTAGGGTTTCATCCCAACTGGCCTTGAACACTTCCTTGGATAGGCCAATCACAACTTCTCTGGGAAACCTCAGTGCCTCACTACTCTTACAGTAAAGAGTATCTTCCTAACATCTAATCTAAATATCTCCTTTCTTAGTTTAAAAACATTTCTTCTTGTCCTCTTACTACATATCCTTGTAAACAGCCCCTCTCCAGCTCACTTACAGGGCACCTTCAGGCACTGGAAATCTGCTATAAGGTCTTCTCATGCCCTTCTCCAAGTTGAACAAGTCCAGCTCTCTCTGACTATCTTCATAGAAGGCATGCTCCAGCCCTCAGATTGTCTTTGTGACCCTCTTCTGGATCCAGTCTATTCAGTTTCATGTCTTGTGCTGAGGACTCCAGGGCTGGATACATTACTGCAATGGGGGCTCTATGGGGCACAGTAGAAGGAGAGAATCTCCTCCTTTGACCTGCTGGCTACTGCTCTTTTGATGCAGCTCAGGATGTGATTGCCCTTCTTTGCTGTGAGTGCATGCTGTTGCTATTTTTTATCCACCAGTACCGCCAAGTCCTCTGCAGAAATGAGCTCAGTGAGTTCTTCTGTATTCACATCTGGGATTCCCCTGACCCAGGTGAAGCACAGCACTTGAACTTGTTGAACTTCATGAAGTTCTTGTGGGCCCACTTCTCCATCTTCCTCAGGTTGCCCTGGATGGCATCCCACCCTTCTGTTGTGTCAACTGAACTGCTCAGCTTCATGTCAACAGCAGACTTGCAGAGGGTGCGTTCAATCTCACTCTCTGTGTTATTGATGAAGATATTGAACAATACCCATACCAAGACAGAGCTCTGACGGACATAATTCTTCACCAGCCTCTACCTGGACATAGAGCCATTGATCATAACTTGTCTCTTGATTTTTTCTGATCCTCTTTAATACCCCTTCTAATTAGGATAGGAATTGTCTTCGTGGTTCCTATTGACTTGTTTAAATTCTGAAAGACAGAGAAGTTGATCACACTATCCACATTATACTATAGCACAGTTTAGGCTTCTCTGCAAACTGTGGACAAGGATGTACTGTTGAGATAGCCTCTGTGAAATTAGTGAAATTTGGGGTAGGGAAAGAACAGAGAGGTGATAAAATATATTGAAACTGAATTTTAACTTTTTTGAAAATAACCATCAGATGAGGCCTCCAATCCTTGATATCAGTGATTACTCAGTTTGGAAAATTAATTCACAATTAATTCAGTTAATTGTTCCTAATACCTAACAGGAACTGACTGGTAATATCTTATAATATGGAAAGGTGAAAGTTTCAAGTTTCCTTCTCAGTGCAAATACCAAGCAGTATGATCCCTGTTCCATTTATTCTGGTAAATGTAATTTTTGTTTACATATATTATAAATTATGTATGGAGACTGACTCTATGTACAGGAAATAACAATATTCGTAATGAAATGTTAATACTGCCATCTGGCTTCTTTGTCTAGCTGAACTCTAAATGCAAATCAAACATACACATTTTTTCTCAAAATGCAGATTTTTCAGAAGGTAGCTATCTTAATTCTTGTCCATTTTTCTTCTGTATTTAGTTGAAGAACTCTTTGGCTATATGTGATAGCTTTTACAAGAAAAAATTAGCTAACTCGCATATTGACTTAGAAGCTTGCTAGATCCTTATCTGTCTAGTACTCACTTATCCAGAAGAAATTCAAACCTGTAGCTTACTCATATTAAATCATACTGTACTCCTCCATTTTCAGTGTTTAGCAGTGGTATTTCCAGAAGAAATTATCACCACATAAATGAAAAAAAAACATAATTGTGCCATTTTATGAATGCTTGTTCTACTGAAAATTATTTTTCTGTCAATGAAATTGCCATTCATAATTTAAATAATTGTCTGCTGTCACTGAAGCAACCGTACTCTCTGATGCAGAGTTGCATGTGTATTCTGCGTGTACAAAGGTATATCCATCCTTGTATTTTACGGTCTTTCTAAAACGTGGAGAAAAGGTAGATTTCAGGTCTGTGGAAGTAAGCACTGGGTGTCTTTACACACCTGTGAACATGTTCATACTAGAAAAGGAAATAAACCTATCTTAGGTGCAGTTATGTGAACTTGTGAGGTCGAGAGTAGCTTCAAGCACGCTCTTTCTGGAAGTGAAAGCGAACAAAATAAAATAAGGCACAAATTTTACAAACACTAGTAAATTATTTCCAGACTGCCTGGTTCCTAGGAATGTACTACCCTGCTTTAGGTAGTACTACATTTAGGAATGTACTACTCCATACTTTACTATGTTCAGTTTATGATTATGTATGAATAGCAATTTTTAAATACGGTGTGAGCAAGTTAGAAGCAGTCTCTGGACAGTTAAATAGATCATGCCATCAGCAATTTCAAAGCTGCTTAACTGCACTGAATTTAAACTGGAGTACTTCTTCCCAAAATGCATACATGGTATCACTTTCAGTTCACTTATTTGCTCTTATATTCTTAACCTGACTTCTGTTTTCTGTTTCATGGACCTTGAAGTTCAGCTCAGATGCTCTAACACAGAAACCTATGATCTTACATATGTACCTACACTTCTGTAGACATCTCCACAATCAAAAGCTGAAAGGGGGTCCCCATTGTCCCTGCAATTGTAGTGCAAATGCAGTTTACTCAAGACTAGACAGATTTTGATCTAGAGAAAAATCACTGGGTTTTGCTGAGGAAAATGCAGAGAGGCATGCCTATATAACAACAGAAACACAAAGCTATTTTGAAACTCACAGTATTTAAAACCAGAAAGATCTATGCTGTTTGCCCATTTATGTGCTGGTTTGGCTGGAATAGAGTTAATATTCTTTATTAGCTAGTATGAGGCTATGATCTGGATTTATGCTGAAGCAGTGTTGATAACACACTGGTGTTTTGTTACTGCTGAGAAATGCCTACATGCCATCCAGGCCTCTCACATTTCCCCAGCAGTGAAGAGCCTGGGGTACACATTAGAGAGGAGACAGTTAGGAGACCTTACTCAAACTGACCCAAGGGATATTTCTTACCATATGTTGTGGTGCTCAGCATAAAAAGCTGGGGAAAAAGATAAAGGGGGGGACATTTTTAGTGATGATGTTTGTCTTCCCAATTAACTGTTCTTTCCTGGGAGTGGTTCCAGACAGGTGCTCTGTCTGCCCATGGAAAGTGATGAATGAATTCCTTATTTTGCTTAAATTCCTTGTATTTTTCTTTGCTTTTTTGCATGTCTTTTGCTCTACTTATTAGACTGTCTTTATCTCGACTGATCTGAGTTTTCTCACTTTTACTCTTCCGATTCTCACCCCCATTTCACTACCTCAGCAGGTGAGTGAGCAAGAGGCTGTATGGGGTTTAGTTGCAGGCTGGGATTAAACCACAGCAATCTGGATTTAAGCCTCTCTCAACAAAGCTCTGAGATTTACATAGAGATTTTCCCAATCAATCCATCATCCTTTCAAATAAAAACTACTTATTTTTCTTCTCATAGAAATACTGTTTCCTTCCCTGAAGAACCTGGCAGTAGATCTTTTGGTCTGCTTTGTTCCCTATATCAGCCAACACTTCTAAAAAATAACAGGCAATGAATCGGGACCTATGGAAATGTCCTTTCCCTGACTAGAAAATAGCACTCATAAAATTATTTCCTGTGTGTATTTTTGCTTTATTTCAAAGTGTCTGCATTTTGCTCTTTTCAGAGAAATTACTATCTTTTTCTTCCTTCATTAGTTAAAATAATTCAGACACACAGAAAATATTTTTATCTATAGTGCATTTCAAAAATCTTCTAGGTCTCTATTACCTCAATGAATATATATTTTAGGTAAAGTTCAGTTTTACAACGTCTGATAGTTTTGAAGCTTTTATAAACCAAAGCAAGAATTCAATAATTTTGTAATTGTGTTAATTTGGGGGAATTTCAAAGCTGAAGATGACTCATTTGTCTTTTCTTAATATTATCTGAATCCAAAGACTATCTTTTTTATTTGAGATCCTACAGTTAGTCAGTGGTGAAATGAAATCACTATGACCTCAAAATTTTAGAAATTGCAGTAATCTGTTTACTAAATAGCACTGAATTTCCTTTTAAACTCTAGATGTGTTTTATAAAGACAGTGTTTGCTGTGAATGTTTCTAGAAAAACAAAATACTTTCCTCTATACTATCCCAATGACATTTAAAGATGCATCTGTAGCCTTAAATGAAAAAGGGGAAAATATCTAAACAGTCTCTGAAGACACTGTTGGTATGTGCTAAGTTGCATGGAGAAGACTAAGGACAGGGACAGTTTGTCTAAGTAGACATGGATTAAAGCTAAAATACAATTTTTGTACATCAGATATCATGTAAGAGCAAAATCAGAAAAAAACAAACCAAACAAAACAACCAAATTTATATAAGAGGGTCGAAGCAATTTTATCTCTCAAATAAGTTCTTAGCAGGACATTGAAAACCATGGCCATTTTATTAGGCACTGTATGAAATGGGTTTATAGTGCTAGTCCTAAAGAACTAAATAAAGAATTATGAATATATATATATTCATATATATATATTCATATATATATATTCATATATATATCACATAGGTGATATTCTGAAAATGAGTAGGGAGTTTATGCAGGACTGATCACCATTTCCACATCAGTGCAGGTTTGCCTTACAGTTATACCAACCTTTGTGTGTTCCTTGTGATAGTGAAGTTAAGTAATACAGAGGAAGGCAGAGAACTTCAGTTCTTTGTCTTAGCCTTCACTGTGAGATTGCCTAACTGGATATTTTCTACCTGTTCACTTTATCTTCTCTTTGGTTTGGGGGTCTTTTTGTTTTGGTTTGGTTTTGGTTTGGTTTGGTATTTTTGGGGTTTTTTTTTTCTGATTTACCAACCTTTCATTTATCTGTATATTGCAGATTCTCTTTTTCTTTTTTACACTAGAAGATAGAAACAAATTTGTCATTCTCTAATTTACCTTTATTAGTGTGTTTCATTGTCTGTTTCTTATTTTTATTTTCAGTGAGAATGTATTTATGCTGAACTAATAAAATCTGCATATGAATGTGCAGACTTTCAGGTAACACCGCAGTTTTGACATTAAGGTTTTTCAGGCATAACCATATTGCTCATTGTTTAGTGTTCTTTCTTTTTCTTGTATCCTGTAATCAGTTATTCCACACAATTTCCTGAGCTTAGTTTCAATTTACATGAAAAATTGTGATCTTGTCCTAGTTTTATGCATCAAGTACATGAAGTCCATATCTATCTCAAAGCTAGAAACCATAAATAGAAGAACTAAGTATTAGGTTCTAGAAATTTTTGCTTTATATATACATTAATAATTTAACCTTTTATTTTCATTCCCTGTAACTAAGTGCAATGCTTGACAGTTTATAGGTAGTAGATAACTGTGAACCATGTTTACAGTGGAACTATATAGTACTATTACTTTTTGTTCAGTGGATGAGGAAAAGCAGCAGCTACAATAGGAAGTAAACAATGAGGGAGCTGGAATATATCAAAAATTCCATGATAACTGATGTCTAGGTTTAACCAGAATGATTATTTTACTATAATTATTTTTAAAAGTCAAGTTGAGAAATTTTCCACAAAATGTTCAGAAGGTAAAAGTAAAATATTTTTTACTTACCCGTTTCAGTACTACTGAAAGGTTTTAGTCTAAGGTAGCAACATAGGGTTAACATTTTATTCTCCTCATATTTTAATTGACTGAATATTGTCTGTCTGGCCATGAAATACATTGAATTTATATTACTATATAATTTAAATATTTAATATAAGGTTTTTAACATAGAAATGAAAGTGTTCAATATTTTTGAGCTATGTTTCACCAGCTATGTTCACTCTTGTTTCACCAGATTTTCTATTCTGTGGAAGAGTGGCTTTTGAATCTCATTTGATAACACTCCACAAAAAATTACAACTAGAAATTTCCCTTGGAGAAAAATTAATTCTATTTTTACATACTGGCCTCATGATATTATAAAAATATTCTAAAACTGTTTTGCTCTCAGGTTACTAATTATGACAGTTTCAGGTTGAAACCAAGCAGAAACACAAATTTGTGTAGTGATTTCAAGATTCCTGTATCCGAACCATAGCACCAATTAGTGTAGTGGTTTGAGTGCCTACTAGAATTATTTACTCTTTTTCTGCTGTGAAATAGGATTACGTGAAAAGCAAATCAGGCTCAAAACTTGGGTATAAAGACAGGTTTATTAACAAAACCACAAGAGAGAAAAAATAATTAATAAGAATCAGAATAAAACCTTCAAAACACTTTCCCTCCTTCACAATGTTCTTTTCCCTTCTCACATATAGAGAAAAAACATGGGACTCTAGGTCAGTTTACCACCTATAAAATAGTCTTTCATCAGCTTTCTCAGAGAGAGAAGTCTCTTTTGGTCTGCCATGGAAACTTCCCCACAAGAAAGAAAAGTTCTCTTGTGGCTTTTTAATTCTCACAAAAGCAGCTGCCCAGGAATCTGCATTTGTGAAGCCCCTTTCATATTCACACAGCCTTCCCACAGCTGCATAATGGGCCATGTAAATTAATGGGGTACCATTTTAAAGATGAATGGTTCAAAAGCAAAGGTTTTCTTCATCTCTAGGAAGAGAGATATTTTCCATTTCTGGGGGCGGATCTTCATCTCATCTCATCTCTCTCTCTCTTTGTTCAAGCCTCTCATAAGTTCACAGCTACTTTAATATTTACTTAGTTCACCACAAATACCTTTGTTCAGATCTACAATTTGAATACTCTTATCTCCCCATCCATGCCTTCCACAACTTAGAGGGATATTCTAGTATATCATAGTCCATTACCATGGCTTACCAAAGAATTTCAGCCTAAAACCAAGGCATCTTCACATTCTTTTTCCATCTAAAATTCAACTACTCCTTCACTGACTTTGATATCTTCATATTGTCTGTCTACATGATTTCACTCTGTCCTTTTCTCTCACTTGAGAGAGGATTAGTGCTTTGCAAGTTTCATGTGCTCAAGGAAAGAGTTAGTATTTCCCTCAGGTCTGTTGAGGGCCATGATGGTGTTTCCTGGCCTGTGGCGGTGCAAGAAGCGTTCTGTTAGGTTTTTATAAGAAGTTTATGTTATGGTTCATTTCACTGTATCCCCAACGTTGTAACCCTTTTTGTGTTTTCTGTATAATAAGGTGTTTTGTGTCAGTCCTCCCACCCCCCACCTGACTTGGAACATCCTCTCTGCCCCCCCTCACTCTGGGGCAGCCTGTCTGTCACTCCAGGGGTCCCTCACGGATTGTGAAATCTCAGGGAGAGGGCTTCAGGTGATAGGTCCCCTGGGAGGAATTCCTTTAGCTCTGGATTTTAGTGGTCCAAGGCTTGGGGGTGGGCACACCTTGTTACCCCCTGAATCCCCTGATTTGTTGTCTTGTTGTAGCCTCCCTGGATCCCCTCCCGTGCTTATAAGGTGGACGAGGGAGATTCAAACTCTCTTCAGCTCTGCTCTCTCTGGCCTCTCTGGCCTGAGGTCTGGACTGGCTGCGGACTTCCCGCAGCCCGGCCTGCAAAGCTGAGAGCCAATCTTTTCTTCTGCTGCCATTGCTGTCACAACATTATTTGGTCCAGCTGCTGCTGAGAAGCCGATCCGAACTGGGAACTTCTGTGGCTGTGTTGACCTGAGCTAGCCAGAGGTCATCTCCTGCCCAGTGCGGGGACAGAACCAGACACACTGGCCAGTGGCCAAAGGTGGTAAATTCAGGCCATGCCAGGGCTGTGCGAGGATCCCACACCCAACTTCAGATGAGATAGCTGAGCCTCCCTGCTTGGCCGGATGACTTGGTAGCAGCAGCCAGAGCTGTTTACAGTGAAGGATTCTTCAGAAAGCTGCCCTGAGTGGGGGGAAGGGGCCTGGTGCCTCAGCAGGGGCCACCTGGCCTGGCTAGGCCTCCCAGGGCAGCAATGAGGGTGCAGCTTTAGAGGCAGGATGTTAGCAGCTGCTCAGGCCCAATCTGGCTGGGACGGGGCATTCTCTTCTCCCCTTCCCCTGTCTGGGAGTCGCCAGCCCCGGCCCTGCCAAGGCCAAGGCAGTGGCAGGGCCGGGCCAAGCCGTGCCAGGCCTGGGAGCCACGTGGTGGAGTGGGGCCGACCCCCTGACAGTTACCTCTTCTCAGGCTGGAAGGAAAGAGAACTTCCTGGATTTTTCCCGGTTTTCAACCTTTAACCTCTGCTTTCACAGAGGTGTATTCCCATATTTAATTGGTTAATCAGGTTGTTAGTATTTAAAGCTCAGCACTGGTTGGTTTTGCCACAGTTTTCTTAGAAAAATCACTTCCATCCAAAACCAGCTCATTAATTTAGGTCAATGTTCCTAGGTGTATTACTGAAACTTAAAAAAAGTTTTAAAAAGTCCTGACTAATTTCTTTAAATTCTTCCACATTGCATTCCTACAGATGTGTAGAGATTTTTCACCATTCGTGTCCCATGCATCCCAGTTTTGTCATTAAACTGGATAAAACACAGAAATAATTTTAGAGCAGAAACTTGAACCTCGATTTCTTTAAACTCTCTGTAACTGTGTCCTACTTTCTAGCCAGCATGCAACATATCCTTCATCCTTTCTCCAAATCTGACTTCAGTTTCTTTATTGAACTTGATTTATTTTCTTCATAGTGGTAAAGCTTTCTTTAAAGAGATGGATAATATTTCTTTATGTGAATCAGACTAACACGTATCTAAACGTGATGGCATCTTATAGAAAGAGAAAGGAACTGGTGCAATCTCCTTCATCTGCTTTCCTGAGGTTGAACTTTAAAATAATACTTTATGGGGAAAAAAAGGTGTTATTTTGGTTGCATTTTTAAAATATATATTCTTTCTAAGAGTTATCATTCTTCTTTGATAAGTTTTGTGGAAAAAGGGCAGGGTACACTTGGCTGGGTAGGATGAATTATCTTTAAAAACATTCTAATTACTCATAAGAGAGGTATAGATAACCTTATCAGATCAGATTTCAAAAACCCTAAATTGCAGCATTAGATGCTATGTTTAGGGTTAGGCATTTGGAATGAGCTGTGCAGAGGTCAAGATGTCCCAGAATCCAGCTCATAATTAGGATAATTTAATACACATCTCAAATAAAATGTCTACACACTGATACTGAAATTTAAAAAAAAAAAAAAAAAAAAGGTAATACCATATAATGCATCTGTTTTCTTCATTTTGTTTTATAAGAAGCCACGAATGACTTTTAAGTTATAATCAGGACTAAATCTTTCTCTGAAAAAGCTTCAAGTCCTGACAAATATTTCCATAATACATATGAATATATATTTTTTGTAGAAAAATATGAAATAATAAAATTCACCTGCATTACTGAAAATAAATGTCAGGAAAGCTCAAAGTTAGTCATAGTTCTGAGTGCCAAGGACACATTGATAAATGAACTCATTAATGACAAAACTGTGTTGGAGTCCAGGGCATTCCTTTGGCTGCCCTGGAGGCTCAGAGACCTGGACAGGGGGGTCTGGGACCCTGGCCCAGAGTGAGGAGGGACATTGGCTTTGATCTCAGTCCATGGGAGAGGCTTCCTGCACTGCGAGCGGGGTTGCAGGCCATAAGAGTGTGAAAGATTGTAGTTTAGCTTATCACAGGGTGAAAAAACAATAAATTTAGGTTTCCAACATTGAAGTGAATGGGGGCAAGATGGAGAATTTGGGGCGTTGTCTCCACTTCTTCTTTCTTCTTCCCTCACTCCATTTCGGCAGTGACATTGGCACAAAGTAGTTTAATGGGGATTGGGTCAAGGTAGAAATGACCTGTTTAGTATTAGTAATAGGCATTGGTGAGAAATGATAAATAAAGAATACATAGCAATTAGTATAAAAGATAAGGACAGCCCTGGGCAGGAGGAGTCATCAGAGGTCCGAGCAGCTGCAAACATCTTTTTGGACACTGAGAAAATGGTAAGATAAGAAACAATAAACGAAACATGCACCCTTGAAAAATCAGAACTTGAAGGCTCCGTCTCTTTCATCCGTTTGGCTCAGAGCTTTGCAGAGGGCAAAAAAAGACTCTAAAACCACCTGAATGCCAGGGAACAAACCCGACAAAACTGAAACAAAAATTCAGCTTTATTGATGTCTAACACTACTAAGAAAAAAAACCCACAAAATTGGATATTTCCATAGCCTGCTCATTTGAAAGACTGTGAAGACATTATAATTACAGTACCTGACTCTAGAAAAAAAAGCATAATTATGATCATGCTTATCTAGCACCTTTCTTTCAAGCATCTAAAGTGCTTTGTAAACAATAACTAATTAAATATTCTCATAATCTCCTTTCTAGTGTAGAAAACGAAAACAGTTTCTTTATAAGTCTCTTTTATTTAATGGTGTAGGGTGACAGGTGGGAAGCAGAAAATTTCTTCTGATTAATGTTACACCAGCAAGTTCATCTTTCATGCTTTGTCATTTTAGGAGGCTATGCAATCAATGTTTTTATGTTTTTAGCACATCAAACACAAAAACAAGTCTGGGACTTCCACTGCCCTTTGTGGAAAACAGTTTTGCCTCCTAGATATGTAGCAACTTTTTGTATTAAACTCATGTTTTTGTCTGTTACCTCCTTTTACAACAGTGGAATGTCATAGAAAATCTTTATTAGATCATCTGTGAAGGCATCCCCAGAAAAATTGAAGAAAACAAAACACAGCTTTAACGCAATATAAATCTTCTGAGTGTTTTTGATTATTTTTGAAGTTCATTATGTAAAAAAGACTCTTTATAGCAAACGCACAAAAGATCAACAGAAGATCCAGACAACATAACAAATGTGTACCATGACTCCACTTTAGTTTTCTCACCATTCTACAGCTGAGCAGGATTGAACACGTCCAGAATATTTTCATCAAGTGACATTCAGTTCAGTCTCATCAAAGAATAAAAAAGGTAATGCCTGCACACATGTGCAGTTAAAAGATATTTTTCTCTCTTTGGTTGTAAATCTAGTGAAAGCAACATGGGAAGAAAGACCTGAGGAGAGATAAAGGCCTGGGAAACAAAATAATGAAGTAAGAGAATGGAAACACATATGTTTATAGAACATTGTTCTATTTATAATGTATACAATGTATATAATGTATATAATGTGTGTAAACACACACATATGCAGATATTAATGTATTAATTTATTTTTTTATCCAAATTTGCAATTAAAAAAAAAAAAAGTTCAAGGGCAAGAGAAGGAAAGATCCAAGTGTCAGAAGTTCATTTGGTTTCCTTAACTGTCTTATTTAACTTTCGGGGTGTACTTTGTCTACTCACCAGAGTAGGTGCTTCACATTTTGTTCTGTGACAAAATGAACACATTAAACAAATAAACTTTGTCTTTTTAAAATTTCACATTGATTCTTCTGAGACGCATTGTCTGTCCCTTTTGTGTCTTGGAACACACCTTTGTAAGTGCTGTAGCTATATTCTGTGAATATTTAATACAATTGCTGTTTTCTTGTAGGAAAGATGAATCAACTTGGTTATGCCTTAGGAGCTGGGAGCTACTTTAAATATGCAACTATTTTCTTCAAGTCATTCCTGTAGGCAAGAGAGAGCACATCTGCTCCCTAGTAACTGGAAAAATTCAATAAATGAAGCTTCATAAAGCTATATATATATTTTTTTTTTTTTTTTTCAGGATTTGCATGAGATTTTCCTACAAAAGAATATTAAATGCTGCTGGAAGTTATTTTTCAAAAAATAAAAAAGAAAATCCAAAATTAGAGAATGCATGCTTGAAATATATCAATATATCTGGGGGGGGGGTTATCCATTATTATGATCTGTAATGGGTTGGGGTTTTTTTTGTGGGAAATAAATGGAAAATATTACTCTTGCTGTTCTAGTCGACAAAACTAGAAGCCATAAGGCTTGCTCACATTTAAAGACGAAGCTAAAGAACAGTTTGAAAGGAATACAATGACTACAGACCAGAATTACCCAAAGTAAAAAAAAATTATATTGACATGTTGGTGGCTCACCCAAGCAGTGAAAAGCCTACTCAGCTTCCAGTGAACACTTGGGTGACTTGTAGGCAGTGTTTTTGCTACAGTATTTCACATACCAATCATTATCAGAGGGAAGAAACAGAGTAAGACTTGAATAAAATCTTAAAATTGAAGCTTAACTCTGATAAATGTCATCCAGCTTGATATTTTGATCAGACAAGAAAAATAAAGGTGGTAGAACCTGATATTTTGAGAAACTAAAAAATACTACGAGTGCTTTCAGCAGTAGAATTGAAATTGGATTCAAAATTACTGCCATTCTGCCAGACAATGTTAGTACAACACCAGTATTACAGAAGGGCCAAGAGACTGAAGACTAAATTGGGAGCCATTATGCTGAGCGTTATACATAAAGCAAAACGGTGTACAGGAGGATGATTGTTGCCTTGGTCCTGCTGGCCACACTATTGCTTATACAGGCCAGGATGTCAATGGCCTTTTTGGCCACCTGGGCACATGCTGGTTCATGTCAAGCAGCACACTCAGGTAATTTTCCACTGGGCAGCTTTCCAGCCAAACTTTCTTCCCCAAATCTGTAGCATTGCTTGGGGTTGTTGTGATAAAAATGCAGGACCCAGCACTCAGTGTTGTTGAACCCGATGCAACTGGCCTCAGTCCATTGATCCAACCTGTCCAGATCACTTTGTAGAGCTTTCCAACCCTCAAGCATATCAACATTCCTGCCCATCTGTCTGCAAGCTTACTGAGGAGGTACTTGATCTCTTTGTCTGGGTCATTGAAAAATATAGTAAGCAGGACTGGTACCAAGAGAGTTAATTCTGGTTAATTGCTTCTATTTCTAACTATTTAATTGTTCATTTTCCCTTTTAATATTCAATATGGACTAAATTGCAATTCAAGTAGCTGCCAGTGGTTTAAAACAGCACTGACATATTCCTTGATACAGGAGATAGCAAAATAAAGAATATATACAATGTTTTAATCTAAGAAAATGGACATACAGAAATAAATGTTGGTTGGTTGTTCTCTGTTTTTTAATCTAATGAAAAATTGTTTAAATTTGCAAGTTGCTAGTTCATCATACATGCTCAAGCTGTCAACTACTAAACTTCCAAGCATGCTAAGATTGAACTCTACATCAAAATATCCAAAAAGGTTATTCTAAGTAGTTTAGAATTATAAAGAAATTGTGATCTGTTTTATTTTGAGAGAAGTTAAGAAAAAAATCTTGTTTTCATAAGTTGAAAATGCATTAAACTAAAATTTGGAAAGCTAATGTAAAAAAAATGTTCAGGAATTTCTCACTTTTAAAGAAAAATAATCAGTAGTGAAAAGCTATGCTTACTGGATTTTAGTATTTATTATCTTTATATGTAAGCAAAAATGTAATGAAATA
Organism: Hirundo rustica; assembly: GCF_015227805.2. Lineage (NCBI taxonomy): Eukaryota > Metazoa > Chordata > Aves > Passeriformes > Hirundinidae > Hirundo > Hirundo rustica. Next base: position 16,649,725 of record NC_053450.1, read on the forward strand.
AAGCTTTTTCTATACTCTAGATGAGTGTGTGTATATCTACTATATACATATAATGACTATAGCTGTTATAAACAATGTTAAGGCCGTTAAACATGATATGGAAATATATACCTATTATCATGCATTATAGCTCCATATACGCATGCATTCAAATTACGAAATAGCTTTATGAAGAATTACACTGATATTCTGTTTACCCAGCATACCAATTTATTTACCCATTTTGATTTTTGCACAATTGGAAAGACATTAAATTCTTTCAACAATATTACTTTTCTCAAAGATACCAATCAAAATTTTAAATATGTGTAAAGAATTTCCAAATTTTATTCCAGAATATGCCTCTTATTCGGTGCTGGCACTATGATTTTATTCTTCTGCCTTAATCTCTGCAATCCCTAATTACTGGTTGAAGGTCAAGTGCGTGAGTTAAACCAATTGCTTTTATTTTTGCTACAGAACATAATTTTTCTCACATTATTGCATGGCTATATACGGTTATTAGCACACTGGAGTTGACCAATGCAGTAAAATTTCAAAAGTTATTTCAACTTACTTTAAATTTGTATATATTTCTACCTAAACTATTCTTGTAAGTAAACTTAGGAAAATGTCGTAATTACTCATGTCTGTAAAAAGTGTCATAGCTGAATTCTTTTCAGGATGAGAAATTGATGCAGTTATTGAAAATTATGTCTTAAGCCTTGTATATAGGATCCTTTTAAATGAGATCTTTAGCATTTTCTTTTATGCTAATAGGCAGTGGAATAACATTACTAGGAGTCATATCAAAAATAGTATATTCAAAGGTCCTTTAAACATAATTATAAATTATTTTAATTTAAACTGTGATAGTATTCAGTGAATGATTTACTACAGCACAATTAAATGTGCTTCTACATAGTTTAGCAATTTTCCACTTCATTGCTGCCATTTGAAAATGACGTCAGAAATTTCTTCACTTATTTCTTCTTAATGATTTATTGTCATGCTTGCAAATCATTTCAGTTGACTACTATAGATTCCTCTTTCCTCAGTGCAGACAAAAACACCTTTTCTCAAACTATGTTTAAAAAACTATTTACCTTTTTAAGTTCTAATTGCTATGGTTTGTCTAGACGGCAATGGAAAATTCAATATAATTGACTATGATGAAATGTTAATATACAACACTAATTATCCCTTAATCCTTAGATATGTTCGTTGACTATGTCACAATTTCCAGTGCTTGGTGATGTCAAAACCTAAACAGCGTAGAGAAAACATAGCAGGAAAGAATTTGTAAAAGATTGTTCACACTCTTACCTTTGAGTTACAGTGGAGCTTCAGGCCCTAAATACTAGATCAACTGTTAAGAAAATCTGATTTTTGCAGATTTCAACGCAGCATTAGCTCATTCATTGCAAACCTGATTTTTACCTTTTTTTTTTTTTTGGTAATTTAACTCTGCTACATATATATATATACACATACGCACATATATATATACATGTAGTGCTACTACAACACAAAAAACCTGCCCAAGGATTGCTATTAACAATAACCTCCCCTGAAGCAGATGGAAAGTCAAACATAGTGCTCAACTATCCTTCCTTTTAAAATATTATTTCTTGTTTCTAACAATAAAGTCCTTTGCTATATATTACAGAATCCCAGAATCACAGAATTTTTAGGTTGGAAGAGACCTTCAAGATCATCGAGTCCAACCCATCTCTAATACCTCAACTAGACCTTGGCACCAAGTGCCACATCCAGTCTTTTTTTAAACACTTCTAGGGATGGTGACTCCACCACCTCCCCAGGCAAGCCATTCCAGTACTTTATCACTCTTTCAGTGAAAAACTTTTTCCTAATATCCAGCCTATATCTCCCTTGTTGCAGCTTGAGACTGTGTCCTCTTGTTCTGTCAGTTGCTGCCTGGAGAAAGAGACCAACCCCCAGCTGACTACAGCCACCCTTCAGGAAGTTGTAGAGTGTGATAAGGTCACCTCTGAGTCTCCTTTTCTCCAGGCTAAACAACCCCAGCTCCCTCAGTTGATCTTCATACGGCTTGTGCTCCGAGCCCCTCACCAGCCTCGTTGCCTCCTCTGGACATGCTCAAGCATCTCAACGTCCTTCCTAAACTGAGGGGCCCAGAACTGGACACAATACTCAGGGTGTGGCCTCACCAGTGCCGAGTACAGAGGAAGAATGACCTCCCTGCTCCTGCTGGCCACACCATTCCTGATAAAGGCCAGGATGCCATTGGCCTTCTTGGCCACCTGGACACACTGCTGGCTCATGTTCAGCTGCTGTCACCAGTACCCCCAGGTCCCTTTCCTCCTGGCCACACCATCCCCAGCCTATAGTGTTGCAGGGGGTTATTGCAGCCAAAGTGCAGGACTCGGCACTTGGACTTATTAAACTTCATCTTGTTAGACTCTTCCCATCTGTCTAACCGTTCCAGGTCTTTCTGCAAAGCCCTTCGTCCTTCCAACAGGTTGACACACACTCCCAGCTTAGTGTCATCTGCAAATTTACTAATGAAAGACTCCATGCCTTCATCCATGTCATCAATAAAAATATTGAAGAGAGCTGGCCCCAGCACAGACCCCTGAGGGACACCACTGGTGACTGGCCCCAGATGCAGCACTGTTCACCACCACTCTCTGGGCCCGGCCATCCAGCCAATTCCTAACCCAGAGAACAGTGCTCTTGTCCAAGCCACAAGCTGCCAGCTTATTTAAGAGTATGTTGTGGGAGACAGTGTCTTACAACAAGTTGAAATCAAAAAGAATGCAAAAAAAAAAATCTTTCCTATAAAATGTGAATTTAGTCTGTAGAGAAGTGTGGATCTCTTTGTTGATTTTCCTTTTTATTTTACTCAAGAAACCTGAAGAGTGGCTTTGTAAAATGATCTAATGGTGCAGTCCCAGCTGCCAAAATTAAAAATAGTCCAAGAATTTTTCTGAGCACTTAAATCACAAGAAAATACAATATTCTTCCTGTTATTCTTTTGTGCTGATTTAGCACGGAAGGGATTTTTTCAAGAAAGCTATAGTGAAACCAATTAGTGACTGGCTTCAAAGTTGACAACTTGAATGACCAATTAGAAAGAAAAACACGCCTCTGGGAACACACAGGCTTAAAAATCAGAAGAACCCCAGGAAAATCGCTCTTCCTTCTGGCTTGCCAGCAGGTAACGCTGGCTCGGCGGCAGCCGGGTGGGCTGGGTGGGGCCCTGCTGCTCCACCAGGCTTTCAGGGCCAGGCCTGGCTGCCACCAGTAGCAGCTGCCAGCAGGGGAGGGGAAAGCCACAGCTGCAACATCTATCCAGCTTTAGAGCTTGCTCTGCCGGCCAGGCCAGGCCAAGGGAGGTGTCTGTTGGGCTCCTGACAGCAGCTCCAGGCTTGGGCTGTGGTGGGCCAGCCCGGATTGTCACCGAAGGGCAGGCAGGAGGCATCCACCAGCCAGGCAGCTCAGATCCTTCCCTGTTGAGTTCCATCCCCATCAGCACAGCTTTCAAATCTCACTGTGAGCTGCAGCCTGAGAGAGACCTGGGCAAGATGTTAACCCTTTCCTTGCACAGATGAAACTTATAAAACATTAAACCCTCTCTAAATGAGAGAAAAAAAGCCAGACTGGGGACCTGTAAAGGGACAATATGAAGCCAGTGAAGGAAGAGCTGCCCCTTAGATGGAAGAGATGAGAAGTTCCTTGGCTGAAAGGCTGAAAGTAACAGACTGCAATATGCTGGAATATCCCTTTAAATTGTGGAAATATGGATTGGGGAAAATGATTGTTCAGATTGTGAATAAGCAAAGGTATTTGTGATGTACTAAGTGAATATTGAATTAGTAGCTGTGATCTTGTGATCCTATGAGATATTTGAACAGAGAGATGAGATAAGAAGCCCTCTGTCCCAGTGAAGAAGAGAGGTCTCTGTTACATGAGATGAAGAAAAGCCTTTGTGTTTGAACTGTTCATTTTTAAAATGACTCCCCAGTATGCATGTGTCCATGGCCCATATGTAGCTGTGGGAAAGTCTGCATGATACGGGAGAGTCACAACTGCAGAAGTTTCCCAGGCAGCTGCTTTTGTGAGAATTAAAACCCACAAGAGAACAGTTCTAGGTATTCAGTGGGGAAATTCCATGGTAAAGTAAAGAGACTTCTCTCTCCAAATTAACAGATGAAAGAGTATTTTATGGGTGGTAACTGACTAAGGGTTCTGAGTTTTGTTTCTTTATGTTGTTAGTGGGAAAGTGAACACTTGTGGGGAGGAGGGGGAGTGTTTAGAAAATTTCATTTTGATTCTCATTTTCTTCTTTTAGTGTGTGCTAAAAAATCTATCTTCATACCTTTACGTTTAGGTCTGCTTTGCTTTTCTGCTTTCTATTGCACAGAGGGAAAAAGAGTAAACACTCAGACCACTGAACAAAATTTGGTAAACAGAAACAGGCAAATGTGAAACCACTACATCTTTTAAGAAAAATTGTACCTTTCATGCACTTTAATAAAAATGAGCATAGCACATACTCAGTACGATGCTTATGTTATACAAAATTATGTGGTTCTTGCAGGTATAAGCGCATCGGGAAATAGAATTATGATGCTGAGTCTGAAAAACCTTCACAATCTGAAGACTAACCTGAAATAATGTCTCATATCATAGAATGTACCAAATAAATGGTTAAATATTTTGAGATGAAAAAAGCTTTTTCAGAAGGAGGGTAAAAGAAAGAAGGTGGTAGAACCTGGTCAAGAGGAGGGAGGACAGGGAACACGGAACTATGTTTCTGCTCTGAGCTCCTCCATTACTCAGCTGTTGTACAATTAATATTAGCGTTGAAAGATACAGGCTACCACTCCCTTCAAGATCACTAACTTCTTACCTTAATTAAGAAGCAAGGTTAGCTTCTCCTGAATGATGGCTAAAAATTTTTCTTGTAGATTAAAGACTAACTATTGTTTCTGAATTACACCTGGATCTCTTCCAGTAAAAAGCAACATATCAGAACTGAGACTGATGCCATAAATGCCTGCTTGACACAGAGTAATTTATTTGCAAGTGAAAGAACAAGAAATAATCCATGTGATTACTGATATCTGATTAATCTTCATGCTGGAAGAACTCAGACATTTAGGTTCCTTGGGAACATCTAATTTTAAGGTATTTAAATAGTAAGTAAAACTCTGCTTCTAAGTTTCAGACCATCTCCTGTCTTAAGACATGAGACTTTCAAACTGAGAAGCTTGGAAGAGATTCCTTAAGTCAGATGCAGAGTGGTACAGTCAAAAGATTAACCTGGAAGTATGCAGTTTATGAAATTATCCTCAAAATCCTTTTGCACTAAAAGTTAAATGCATTTCATTATGTCATTTATAAGTTAGTATTAATTAAAGAATTGCCAAAGAATAACTTATCTGAAGATACAGACATTTCTCCCTTGTACCTTATCTATATTTAAAGTAAATATAAGAAAGATACAATTAAAAATATTATACCTAGCCTATTGTCTAAAATCAGTACAATGAATTAATAAATGTAAATCAACAAGCACTAATGCTAAATACTATTAATTGCTGAAAAATTTTCTGTCACTATAGAAGACCAAATTACCCATGAAAGAGCTCTTGCAGTGAACAGGAAGAACAGGCATTAAAGAAAGGTTTTATTTTTTTCAGCATATATTAATATACATGTCACTGGAAGACTTTGAGCAGCATATACAAATAATAATTTATTAAAGGCTAACAGTAGGTTCAGTGCTCTTGAGTGGTGTGGAATGCTATGTGGAAGCGGACACTTCTTTTTCTTGTCACATCCTTCATAAGCTCTGGACTTGAAGCAACTGCTTTAATCTTGCAGTTTGATCTCTGACTTAATGGAGGCCTAATGAGATTCCTGATATAATTTGTCAGTCCTACAGCTGATGCTAAACTAAAGCATGCTTTAGTTAAATGCTCTTGATATAAATGTTCCCAGCAAGAGAGAAAGCAGCAGAATTTTTGAGATGTTATTGCAATGGCTTGGAAACTGCAGTAGAATTTGTGTGCCAAATCTGAATTTATTTTGCTTAGGTTGAAGTGATAGGATCATGTTATATGCTTGTTATCTAGCATGAAGAGCTTACTATTGCTACTCTTATTCTTTTCTGTAAACTGTGATTATGGCCTCAGCCCTTCATTTTCTCTTATATTTACTGAATAGGTTGAATAGGTTGAACTTTTCTGATGTATTTACTCAGAGCCAAATTGACCCATCTTTAAAATATGATAAAATTTCTTGTCTTGCCAAGTAATGCCTATATTTGACAACTAATTTATAACCTGCCTGTCAGTAGATAACATACCAAAACATTAATAGTATAAAAAGTACCATTCACTAATACACATGGCAACAATTAAACATTTAAACATTAAAAATAATTAAATACTGTATTTAACAGTGCAAAGGTGAAGAACCAATAGAAGCTGTAAATTATGTTTAGGCTTAAACACTCCCCCCCCCCCCCATTTTCTCATGTATTTCCTCATTTTCCTTTTGTGTACAAATATATATTCTTATATTTTCAGCATACAGCACATTATGTCGTGGCACAGACATCATTCTGGTGATTTCAAGTGATTTGTGGGTGGTTTGAGAGGCAGCAGCAGTTCCATAATTTCATAGCTACATTTAAAGGTATCATGCAAGTAGGTCTCCAATCACTGTCCAGTCTCCCTATTTTCCTTAATCCTATTGTAGCAAAATAAAGGATATTAATCCCTTATCCTAACTTAGCATTAGTATTTAGGTGTGCTGAAGCCTAAGTCTGCAAGCTGTGATATCCTGAACTTTTAGCTAGTTAACTAAAAAGAGACTTGGAGCTGGTTGGAGCCGGAAGATAAGGAAGCAAGAAAGGTTGCTACACTCATCAGCAGAAGCTACAGCCTTAAAGGTAAGAAAATAAATGCCTCACCCAGAGACAATGAAGGGATCCAATGAGGAATGGGAAGACCCCAGACATTGTTACTGGTTGGACCTTTAATGAGAGAGGTGGGGAATTTAGACTGTCAGGTAGAATCACGCAGAGATTTCTTGGTTTAGGATCCATTCCTGGAAGGACACAGGTTTAGGTGTTTCTATTGCTGTATTATTTAAATAAATTACCTTATTGGACCTAAAGCCTGAGACTGCTACAGCATAGAGAGTAGAAAATTCTTTAACAACTACCTATTTTTGTTCCTCACAATTTCATCTAACCCTTGCAAATTTTTCCACTTACTTTTTCATGTGAAAGCATCATTATTCCCTCTGCTGTATTTCCCTCTACTAATTTATTCCAAAGATATCCCTGGAATTATTTAAATATTTACCCCATGACACCAATGAATATGTCATAGCTGTTGAGTTCTGGTGCATGCTCAAACACCTCAGCTCCATCTGTGATTGAGATCACTCCTACTTCTTCCATTACTCTCCTTCCATGAAAAAGACATAAGCTCCCCTCGGGTCCTTACACAGTGTTGATTTTTATATATTTTATGTATAATTGGAGATATAAAATAGAGTCCTGAAGAATTTTGCATTTTGGAAGTTGATATTAATAATATGAAACTATGGAAAGAGAATAGGAAGAGTGAAGGGCTCAAATACTGTGCCAGAGAGATCCATGGAGAAAAAAAACACATTACAGCCTACTAGTACTTCTGGAAAAAGGACTTGAGGTAGCACTCTGTTGGTACATTTAACAGGGGAACTCAAGGGGAGTTACAACACTGAAGGAAGCCAGTATAATTTGGCAGAAATGTCTTTGTATTGTCTAAATCACCTATATCTGGATTTTATGGTTCTGCTATACTACAAAATGAAACCCTTTCTTTTTTCTTTTTTTGATTAGAAAATTGATATTTCTGATTATGTTCTGAACAGCTAAAATGCCTAATGTGAGATTAAATGAATTCTTTTTATTTGAGTATAAGAGGGAGAATACCAATTTTCCTAATATTAGAAAGCACACAATATAAGGGTATGTAATTTAAAACACATTAGCAGCTGGATATTTCCCAATCCTTCATTGAGCTGTCTGTAATGGAAGAGTATTGTGTAATAACCCCTTTCACTCGCTTATGCTCTGTACGATGGCAAATCTGAAGACTGTTTTAAGGTGAGTCTCTGATAAGCACAGAGCCTAGATTATAATCAAATCTTTTGATAGGAAGTTCAATAATACAGTGAAATAACTTGACAATTATGAAGGATAGTTCACTTCAGAAAAAAAGAAAGAATAAGTTTTCTTAAAATTTTGAATAACCTATGTTAATCTTGGGAATGTGGTATGTAAATGAGACAAGAATTCAGGAAAAATCAGGCAAACCGGATCCTTTGAAATAAAACTTCAGGCCTTAGGTTTTTAGAGTTTTTCTCCTGCTCCTAATTATTTTCACAACTTCCAGAAAACAGCTGTCCTACCAAGGCCCACCACTAATTCTCTGAATTACAGAATGCATTTTAATAGATATTTTGAAAATGTTACTCAATACAACATTGATGACTGGGAAGGCTGCAGCTTGTAACCCACAAGCCGGTCTTAGGAATGAAAGATCGTTATATAGACATCTGTTTTCATCTTATGAGGGCAGTTAACTCTAAAAGTACTATCATAACTCAAGAAAAATGTGATGGCTTCAAATCTAAAAGCCCCACTTTGAAGTCATGTGAAATCCAGATTCTGTTTTCAAGAATATATAGTAACCCACAGTTATAATCAATCTTATTGTTATTCATATTTTTGATAATTTAAAAAAAAATAATAATGAGGAGAACAAAAAAACTCAGCCCTGTATCTTTTCTCTGCAAATGTGATCTTATTTTCTGCCTAAAACAAAGAATTTCAAGCACAAAGCAGTAAATTTTAATGGCTTCTCCAAAGAACAACACCTTTTTTAAGATTTAAAGCTGGTTGGATTTAAATGCTTACCTCTCTGTAAGGCTTGGAGCCTATCTATTCTGCCCAAAGCTTTGCAGCAAATCTGTAACAGCAGCCAGAAAAAGTCACTGAATTTTTTGTAGTTGTCTCCAGTCCCTGAGTCACAAAGCAGGAAAAACCCCTAACACGGGGAGCTAATATGTATTTTTCTACTTCTGGGATACAAGCTGACAAAAAAAATATCAAGTGAGATTTGGATTTCAGTTTCTGCATGCACAGGCACCAGATTTACATTTATGGAACTGGGCCAACAATTCTGTGATGGGGGAAAAAAAAAAAAAAAAAAAAAAAAAAAAAAAAAAAAAAAAAAAAAAAAAAAAAAAAAAAAAAAAGAACACACAACTACAAAGAAAACCAAGCAAAAACCCAAAAACCTTCCCCCCCCAAACAATTAAGCAAGTCATCCCCACAAACTTAGGCCTGTCTTTAAAATGAAAGTGGATTCTGATCATCTTGTGGCACCTAGTTTTCATCATATAAAATTCTAGTGACTTAGAGATGCCCAAGAGGTCTTACGCCATCTTTGGGGTTTTTTGGACCTATTGAAGATAATAACAAAACTCATATTTTTGAGGACATTTTTACTGTTCTTCTTTCCATTTATATGTAATTTGAAGCAAATAGACTCTTGCTGCCTTTACTTCCCTTCCCTTTCACTTACATGCAACTTAAAATCACTTGTCTCACTAACAAACAACCACAAAGGTGGTTTCTTTTCACATTAAACATAATGTCTATGTACTTTAAAATTAAATTCAAGTTCAACATGTCTGAACTTTATTATTTCTTTTTTTAAAACTATAGCCTTTAACTTTGTCCCAACACATATTCTTGCATCTAAAATATGCATGAGTATTGCTAAGCAATGCTTAGCAGAAGCTGTTTTTAGAAATTTCTGCTTGTACAACAGCAACTCTTTAGTATTAATCATGCAAATTATAATTATGTTCTTCAATAGAAATCAAATTTTAGCCTGTTAATGACCTTTATAGACATTTTTGTGTCAGCAGCAATCATCTGTGCATCAAGTTCAACCACATCTGCATAAGGCAATTTTATAAGATCTTACTGTTTAAATCAAAATGAAATCATCAATTGTGACTCCACTAATATCAGTCTAACATAATGCAGTGGCAATTTGTTCCTGCTTGCCACCGCTGGCAGAACTAAGCAGCAGAAAAATTATTGAGACAGATGCACAAGTAATCATTTATGTCACCTTATTGATGCATTCATGATTATCCCTTAATGAGGCAGAATTTCTTAAGAGGGAGTACTTGTCCCTAATGAATGTTTCTTCAGATGCCAGACTTGTTTGTCTTATACACCTGCTTTCCTTATATGACCTGCTATCCTTAATTACTATTTATAGGAACAGTGGAAAAGCAAAATTCTTGAAACAGCAGTAGATAAAAGATCCCACATTTCATTACAGGAAAACAAACTCCGATAAAATAAAATGAGATTCTGAGATGTGACTGAGGTCTTAATTCAAACAAACAAACAAGTTTTAAAAAAGCAAGAAAATACAACATAAGATTTTCATGCAAAATAAAGAACTGACAGCCTTCCAATGGACTACTGATGGCATTTGATAACTCTGTTTCTTGGTTTTGTTTCTCTTCAACTCAAAAGCTGGAGCATAATTTACCCTGTATTAAATTTGTTTAGTTCCTGTTAATATTGCTTAGAAGTCCAATAAAATAGCCCCAAATTCTCGTGAGGTGGAGAGAGGGCAGTGCTCAACAGCCCACTGACAGAATGGAATCAGGAAGTGACTTGAATTGAGGGGAATCCAGAGTCCTGTTATATCCTAGAATTTCCTATACAGTATTTCCTGTCATGAGAATGGGGATATCTTGGTACCAGAAATGGGATTCAAAATGATTGTTTATCTAAGAGAATGAAAAGTAAATTTATTTTGATTTGTTTTGTTTCAGTGCATGTGTAGGGCATTTTCTTTACTTCTTTTCTCTCCAAGATTAATAATATATCTATAGGTATGACTGTAGAGTAAAGCAAGTTTTCATCTCCAAAGCCCTGGAGAGAACTCTGTATTTCTTTTAAAAATGGATTTATTAAGATTGTGTTCTCCAAATGCAGGACATCAGCTCTTTACTTTTTTATGATCGTTTAGTTGTAATTACTGTCTTTTAGTATTCTCTTTGCATCTTGCTATAGAATGTACAATTTTGAAATATCTTTTGATTTTTTTAAATAAAATTGCTTGAAAAGCTATTTTGACCTTAATTATTTACTTGCTATGAAAGCTAAATGGTGTATCCAGTTTCTTATAAAATTTCACCTCAACAATTTTATTTTATACAGATTTATACTTGTTAGACAATAGTATTTATATGATGACAATGAAGGCAGGGACAATTAATATTTCACTTCAAGGCAAAGAAATATTTTATCTAATTCTCTACTTATCTCTAGTGAACAAATTGGCAATTAATAGTCCTACTGATGCTCTCAGAGAGTATTCAGAGTCAATTCTAAGCAGTTGCAGAAGGAGGAGATTCTGTCATTATTGGAGAAAACAGACATGCATGGGATAAGGGCCTTGCAAAGTATTTATTCACAATTATTCAGAATAATAGAAAAGCTGGGAATTAGACAAAATGATCCTTGCTGGGTGCCCTCAACTCAGTTTGTTCTGTGATTCTATGAACAACAGTTGGTTGGACATTGGAGTAGCTGATGCGAGTGCTAGGCCATTCAGCCTTGTGTTTTTCTAGGCAACTTATAAAAAACCTCTAGTGAGAGAAACTGCATAATATCTGAGCAGTCTATTTCTGCATAACTCTCCAGGTTTTCTTCCTGTTTGTCTTACTTTTTAAAATGTATTTTCTGAACTTCCCAAGCCACAGTTTACGGCTGCTTGCCCTTGTTATATCATCTACCACAAATTCCTATGAAAATCTGCACTGAGAATGAGTTCCAATTTTGAAATACAGACCTAACACTTCAATGGGCAAACATGAAAGAAGATTTTTTTTTCTGCTGCATACAATTTTTTTATAACTGTAAGGCCAAGTTACATGTGGATGTCTGTGTCAATAATCAGATCTTGAAAGTATAAGTGCAGTAACAGCAGGATTTTAGATAACATTTTGATGTCTCAGGAGCTACCCTTCTACTAGAAGTATAGTCTGACCACCCTCAGAAAGTTCCTTGCTTGTAAAAACAGCAATGAAATTCACACTACGGTGATATGATTAGTAATTAGTATGCACCTGCTGGGTTTGCCCTGATAATTCATTATTGTGAATTTATCATCAAAGTTGTGGTGTGTTGATTACACATTAACTTTTACCACATTACCAGTGGACCAGTGAATTGATGATATATTATTGTAGAATGTCAGGTAAGCACCAATAGTAAAATATAAGAGATAAACTTTGTTGTTCATTTGTTTTTGTCAAAACAAGATAACTTTATGATGAAGAAAGATACTAGCACAAGCATGAAGGATGCTCTCAACATCCTTCATCATTAAACAATGGACACTGGATATAAAATTGGATATGGGCCAGCAATATGTTCTTGCAGCCCAGAAAACTGGCTGCATTGAAAGTAGTATAGCCACCAGGTTGAGGGAGATGATTCTCCCCATCTAATCTGCTTTCATGGGACCCCACCTGAAGTACTGCATTCAGATTTGGGGTCCCTGGCACAAGAAAGACTCGTTGGAGTGTCCAGGAGAAGGACACAGAAATGATAAGAGGGCTTGAACACCTCTCCTGTGATAAAAGGATGAGAGGGTAGGGGGTTGTTCAGCTTAGAGAATGCTCTAGAAAGACCTTATAGTAGCTTTTTAGTATATAGAACAGGCTTGCAAGGAAAACAGACATAGACTTTCATCAAGGCCTGCAGTGACAGAACAAGGGTTAACAGTTTTAAACTGAAAGAGCTCTGGAGTGGTGCAGGTCTCCAAGAAACTGCATTTCACAATCCTAAACTGTTTCAGAGCAAATTTTATAATACCTTTCTGCAGCCAGAGCACCAAGCCAGGGCCAGTGGGACCAAGGCTGCATATTTTGGTGTCTGGTGAATCTATTTTCTTCGCCTTGCAATGTAGCAGCATCTCAGAACTGCAGCGCAGATGCCAGGTGGAAAGAAGAAGTGAAACCCACACCACATGTTTGGAACTGCCCAAGACAATGCTAGAACCCCCCATTTGCCACCAGAACTCCTTTGTAAGCTTCTACCTTCCCACATTTGTTCTGGAAGGAAGGTTGGGCTGAGTGGGGCTTCTCTACGATATCGTCTATTCCAAAGCAACTGCCATTTTGGGGAAGGAGCTTCTCCAGGATACTGTCCTTGTCCTCTTATCCATTCTTCCAGCTACAGTAACAGCCATCTTGGGGGAGAGGCTTATCCACCATCCTGTTCCTGGAGAGTTCATTGGATTCAGCACCTTTGTATCTTGTCATTATTACTGTTATCTTGTTGCTGTTTGGACTTTAGAAAACTGTTATTTTTTCACTTATATCTTCTTTCATTTTACTTCTTGCCTAATTGGTGAAAGGGGAGTGATTAAAACTGAAAAGGGGAGGTAACTAATGTTGGAGTGTCCACCCCATACTGTTGTCTTAAACTAAGACAAAGAGTCAGGAGTGAGCCCCATCTGGCCTGGCCTTGAACTCCAGGATCTGGGAGTCTACCACCTCTCTGGGCAGCCTGTTCTAGTGCATCACCACCTTTATAGATGTGGTGGTGCAGAACTGTTTTATTAGGTTTTTATGAGAAGTTTATGTTATGGTTCATTTCACTGTATCCCCAATTCTGTATCCCTTTTGTGTTGTCTGTATAAGAAGGTGTTTTGTGTCAGTCCTCCCACTCCTCACCTGACTTGTAACATCCCCTCTGCCCCACCCCCCCTCTGGGGAAGCTTGTCTGTCACTCCAGGAGCCCTCCCAGGTTGCGAAATCTCAGGGAGAGGGCTTCAGGTGATAGGTAGCCTGGGGGGAATTCTTTTCTTCTGGAGGTGGTTGGTCAGAGGCTTGGGGGTGGGCACACCTTGTTACCCCCTGAATCCCCTGACTTGTTGTCTTGTTGTAACCCCCCTGGAACCCCTCCCCCGCTTATAAGGTGGCGGAGAGACTCTCTCAGCTCCTCAGCCTCTCAGGTCCTCAGCTCTGCTCTCTCTGGCCTCACTGGACTGAGGTTGGACCAGCTGTGGACTTCCGCAGCTGGCCTGAATAAACATCTTTTAACCTGCAAAGCTGAGACCCAGCCTTTTCTTCTGCTGCTGTTGCTGTCACGACACTATTTGGTCCAGCTGCTGAGAAGCTGAGCCAGCAGGTAATAGCCTGCGTGCCCCCCGGACTGGGAACTTCTGTGGCTGTGTTGACCTGAGCTAGCCGGAGGTCAGCTCCCGCCCGGTGCGGGAACAGAAACAGACACAAGTAGAGAATATTTTTTTTCCTAATATCTAATCTAAACCACCTCTCCTTCAGGTTAAGGCTGCAGCTTATCACTACAGTCCCATCTGAAAAGTCCTTACCCAGCTTTCTTTTAAGCTCCCTTTATGTGCTGGAAACTGCTCTAGAGTCTTCCCAGAGTATCCTGTTTTCCAGGCTGAACAGCCCCAACTCTCTCAGCCTTTATTCATAGGAGAGGTGTTCCAACCCTGTAATTTACTTAGTGCTTCTCCTCTGGATTTGTTCCAAGAGGACAATGTTTTTCACATAATGAGGTCTAAGATTAACCTGAAATACATAGATCACGAGAAAGAGATAGAGAAGGAGATTAGATAGATAGATAGATGCACGCAAAGTGAATAATTTATAAGTGTAAATGAAATCTTAACAATCCAATTCAAGAATGAATACTAGTCTGTCTAGATCTACCTACAGAAAGTCAATAATAAAAATATAAATAGAAAATAATATACATATATATAGAAAATCAGTAATAGTAATAAGACAATTAAAATTGTAGCACACACTCAAAAGTTTTTGTCCCTTTTTCACAGTGTACTGTTTAGCCTTCAATTGTTTGCCTGAGTCATGGAATCATAGAATTATTTAGAATGGAAAAGACCTCCAAGATAATCAAGCCCAATCATTAACTTAACACTGTCAAGTTCACCACTATACCATGTCCCTAAGTGATAGATTTTTTTAAACACCTTCATGTAGATGACTTGCCTATTTGGTGACTTAGCTACCTCCTTTTTATGTGTGTTCCAATGCTTAAAAACTCTTTCCATGAGGAATTATTTTTCTTGTATCCAATCCAAACCTCCCCTGGTACAACTGGAGACCATTTATTCTTGTCTATTTCTTGTTATCTGGGAGAAAAGAACACCATACTTAGTACAATATCTTCTTAGGTAGTTATGGAAAGTCATAAGGTCTCCTCTCTTATGGAAAGTCATAAGGTCTCCTCTCAGCCTCATTTTCTCCAGGCCAAGCACTCACATCTTCCTCAGCCAATTCTCATTAGACTTGTGCTTCACCATCCTTGTTGACCTTCTTTGGGCATGCTTCAGCATCTGCACTTACATGGGGTCAAAGTACAGCACCTGGCACTTCACCTTATTGAATATTATACAATTGTACTCAGCCCATCAACCCAGCCTCTCTGGATCCCTCTGCAGAGCCTTCCTACCATCCAGCAGATCAATGATCCTGACTAATTTGCTGCCAACTGGCTGAGGATGTGTTCAATCCTCTCTTCCAGGTTATTGATAAAGGTATTAAACAGGACTGGCCCAAATACATTTATGAACAAATCCCTGCTGAATCTAACTCCATTCACCACCACTCTTTGAGGTCAGCCATCTAGCCACCATTTTCCCAGTGAACACTCAATCTGTCCAAGCCAGTGACATCACTGTGGTGGTAATGAAGGAATCACAGTGAGTATCCAGAAACCATCACTGGAAGGAAAATAATGTTCATAGGGATGGTTCTTTTTTGTTGGCATGTGATATACTTGGGGTCATGTTTGCTAATTTATTTTTATACTTTTGCTCTTTCTTTATCATTCTGCAGCTCCACTTTGCATTCAAGTTCACAGAATATTGTATCTCTTACATAAGATATTTTTGTTACCACTAAACCCCACTTTGTCTAGCTCCATGTCTACATGGTGTTAATGACCATGGCTGAGTTGTCAAAGCTGTATCTTGTGTCTTGACTTCTGAAGGACTCTGATACTGTACCAGGCCCGTGTTTTTCTACACTGTATCAGTATGTTAGAATTTAAATTAATCCCATTCTACGTAATGTGCTTGCTGCACTTTTTACCTAGAATTCTGCTTGTATCACACAAAGGCAAATAAAAGTAAAACAAATTAGCCATAGACAGTCATTTGGAAAAACTGTTGTCATAGCTAAACCGAGTAAAACAGGACTGCAGTTAGGTTATAGCATAATGGAACATAACTCTTAAACATTGATCCTGAGGCCTGGCAAATTCAGTACAGAGGTTATGGCCCATCATGGTAATAGGAATATATAGTTAGACTCTCTAGTATACCTGTGAATCTGAGTTTGTTACATTTTTATTTCAAATTAAAATTAATGTAAGATTGCTTCATCAGCATGGTATTTGTTTCTACAGTGGAGTAGGGAAATCCAGTACCAAACATGCAACCAGGAACAACTTCCAAAGATCATTATGTTTTCAGCTGTTATTGTGTTGGAGCAATGCAGCTCATGCAAAGAAGACTGCAACACTTTCAATACCAGAAGATCTCATCATTCTTTAAAGTTGTACCTATTCTTTAAAGTAACAATACTTGTGATCCTTCCTCTTCTAAAAGAAAAAGAGTAGTAGGTTTGTGCTGGTAATAGCAGTTTTCTTTACACATCTAGTCAATTAGCAAATCTAACGAGAAGAAATTAAAGGATTCTTTATTTAAATATCATGGACAGGCCTATAACTAGTATTCAAGCAATAATTATTCCAAACTATATCAGTGCAAGTCTAAAACATAACAACATGGAAAGTCAGTAGAAAAATGAAAAATTATAATTCATTAAAATTCAGTTTGGAGAGTTGAAGTGAGGTTAAGAAGATATTGCAGAAGACACATTTTCTATGTAGAGAGTCCATTAACATGTATTTCCTATCAAAATATCTCAATATACAGGATTGAGTACTTTTCAGACCAAAATCAAGGAGTAATAAATAGGACAAGGAAAAAAAAAAAAAAAATAGCTTTGCATCTCCTGACAAAAGAGTTTCACAAGTTCTATCATGTTTTAAGAATGAATGTAGTTCTTAACACTGTCTGGAATACTTTAGAAATATTAGTTTTGGTGTTTTTTTGGTGGTTTTTTTTTTTTTTTTTATGGAAAAAATTGGAAATATTTGTCTTTTTATCAGCAAATATACTCTCTTCTGTGGTACCTACTCCTCTTCTGGGCAAAATATTTTAATACCCTCCTTACCCAAGCATGCACATTTATGCTAAAGAAGCAAAAAACCTAGGTCCTACCAAACTGAGGACATTAACTTGCTTAAACTTTCTGCAGTTTCTGAAGGAGATGCAGGAAGGATGAAAAACTCTGACCAAGTTCTACAGGATACTGAAGACTTGTCTCACCAGGCAACCATTTACTTTCCCTGCCCATTACAGCATATTGCACATTGATATGTTCAACACTTCATGCCACTCTCTCCATTAACAGGAAAATAAACTGAAAATTCATTCCTAGTTCCCACTTCAGCTTTAATGTATAAAAATCTTTGCTTCTAATTATCATGTTTTTGCAGACACAAGTATTACATGAAGAACCAATTATAGTTCCCATCCTTGAGTGAGACTACAGCTTCATCTGAAATTGTGAATTATTCAGATGAATAATTTATGAACAATATTCCTCTATAAAAAGTCAGAGAAGAGGGGAAATTATACCATATTTTAACTTCAAGCAACCCTAGCCAGTTGAAAGGATGGATATTTAGTAAACAATATTTTTGGTTAATGAAGCAGGTTGTTTTTTGTCGAACAACCAAACCAATTGTTGAAATGGACTTTATTGAACGAGACTTCAGTAACAGATAATGCTTTCTAAACAATTTAGGAATAGAATTGAAATAATTTCACAAGCTTAGATGCTTTGACTGAAATCTACCCAAATGTAATTATCTTTTTCGAATTGAAATGTTTGAAAAGTGAAGATTAAGTCTTAAAAAAGTGTAGAATTTGAGTTTCATCATTCTTATTAAATGTCTTTGACATTTACTATGGAAAAGACTAGTCTGATAATCCATTACGAAAGCAAAGTTTGGTTGGAGAAAATTGGTATGTTTGCATAAAAATCTGAAGGAATTCTCTAGAAATTCTGTCTAAATTATAATTAAACTTTTGTATATTCTTGGGGATTACATGCAGGAACAAATTAACTGAAACTAAAATTAACCCAGTCTGGCATAAAATGCATAAATATAAAGGCTATTTTTCAAAATCACAGGTGAAAACAGCCAATGTTAGAATATTTATAATGAAATTGTAAAGTTTAAGTTTGAGTTCAATATCTCACACACACAATATTTGCTATAGGGTGTGTAATTCTCCTCCATTTATTACTGCCTAAGGCGTGAGCTGGGTCCCTTCTTGATGTGCCACTTTGCTATTCAATTAACTTGCACTCACTTTCCCTGTGTTGGAAGAAGCTACATGTTGCAGCATGCCCCTAACACTCTGAGTGATAGTGTTAGACCTCTGTCTAGAAGAAATGTATTCAAGAGGTCTCAGTGACAGATGGAGTTTTCAAAAGTCTGATGTCTGTAAGCTAAATAAGTAATGATCATAAAGTCTATGAATTACAAATGCAGAATTACACTTGCAATGCGGTACTGTACATTAAAATTGGACTACAGTCCAAGGTTAAGGCCACATTGTTATGCGGTAGTTAAGGCCACTACCAGGAGAACAAACAAACAAGCAAACAAACAAACAAACAAACAAAAAAGTCTTTTGAATGAAGCAATAAGTCTTTTGAATGAAGGACAAAGATTACAAATTTTTTCCCTGTTGGATGTTGTACACTGATGTAGTCATCCAATCATAGAAAGCCAGCAGGTTGGTCAGGCTGCATAATACATCCTCAGAAAGCTGAGGTTTCTGTCACATGACCTTAAATAATACCTGATAAATAATAATTTTATCAGATATATTTATTATTCTTACAAAGGTTTAGCTGTTTAAATATAAAGTACCATGTTGCACCTGAGCATATACATATTTATTTTGCTGCAATAAGTTAAAATACCTGTATGTACTGGCTTGAAGGCAAAACCAGCAAGAGACTCCAAGTCAGAAAAAACAATTTAATAGGAGAGAAAAAAAGGTAAAATAAAATAAAATAAAACACATACAATAGTACAAAAGATCAGACAGAGTCAGAATACAACCTGAAACCGTGGTGGTAGCAGTCCAGATGAAGTGGTCTTGTTGAAGCAGTGTTCCCACAGAAAGGTCTGGTAGCCCTTGTCCTCTGGGAATCCAGTGGGTAAGGCTGCCTGTGCTGTCCCAAATCCCAGATTATATCCAGATGGGAAGGCTTGCCTCCTCCCCCTGAGCAGAGCATCTCACAATGGGCTGATATAATTTTATCAGTGTTGCAATGGGTCCTTGATTGCCCCTTAAACAGAGATAGCTCCTGGAGGCAGTTATCTGAGTCATGCAGCAGGGCATTGGTGGGCCATTAACAGAAGATAGTCTGGAGGAAGGGGGCAAGGGAAACACTGCCCAACCTAGTTTCAACAGCTCATGTAGATGGTGATAGAATACATACTTTGGGCACATCTTACATTGTAACCCAGGACACTGTGGAGTTTTTATGCTTTTCTTCTACCTTAATGTTTTTAGGCATTGACCTACATTTTAGACAATCAACAATAATTACATAAATGTCAACAATTTGTAGCAGTTTTCTGTGTGAAAACACATTGTTTCTCCATCTACTTGAACATTTCAATTGCAAGAAAATCTTTTCTGGCTTTTTTTCATTTACGGATTTTGTTATTTCACAAGGTAAGGACTACCCCTCTGACCAAGACAGGCAGAATGTTACAAATGACATATCAGCACGTGTATCCTGATAATCTTGGGGTTTTTGCTTGTTTGTGCTTTTTGACTTAGATTTTTCATAAGTATAAAAGCAAATACATACAATACACCATTGTTACAGCACTGTTGTTTTCATCTTAGGGGGTAATGATGAAAAAACATACCATAGAACTTCCTACGGCATTTTTACGAATCTTTCTTTTAAATGAAATTTTCTTGCTGTTTGGTTAACTTCCTTCATGCAATATCAACAGATTTCCGTCGTATCTTTACTATATTTTCTCACCTTACTATCTTACACATGGGAAGACTTCATGTACTTTTCCCCCAAAACTCAATAAATATTAGATGATTGTCAATACATACAGAATAACTTGGACTTCCATCCTGTAAGACAATTCAAGCCTGTTCCATATATGCTTTTTTCAGAACTAAACTCAGATTAGAGAGTCAAATTTGGCTTTCTAAAGTTTCTGCTTCTCCATTATCTAACATTAGAATAACTACCAGTGTTTATTATTTGCCTCCTTTAAAAAAAGTGTTTTCTAAAAATATTGTTAAAGAGCTGCGAACAGATGGACAGTAATGTATGTTTGATAAACACGGGTTAGTGAGGATGCATTATTTTCTTTTGTTTACAACAAGGAAAAGAAAAGAAAAAGGAGGCGCAAGACAAAATATTGCTTGGTTTGTTTCGTGTTTTTTGCTTTTTCTCTTCTTGATTTCAAGTTTTGCTCTTCAGTTTCAATTCCAAAATCATTATTCCTCTTCTGAAACTCATATAAAATAGCTGAGGGCTATTAGCGTGTATATATATATATATATATATATATATATATATATATATATATATATATATATATATATATTCATTTGATTTCCAAGATAAAATAATATATTGTGGACTTTGGGAAGTGATACCAATCTTCAGACTTTTTCCTTCTAAGGACTATGACAGCCTTCATACTTTTTCATTTTGTGAGAACAGCCAAAGTGAGTTTATTATTCATCTCTTATCATATTTTCTTCAAATTTGAGTATGTTATATTTCCTTAGAAATCTGTTTTAGTAAATGGTGCTGTATGTAAGTGGCTTTTAGAGGAACAACTGGGATTTCTCATACACAATGTTGCTAAAAGGCTATTTCTTATTAAGCAGTGTATATGTGTTTTAATAAGAATGAAGAAGCTCTGACTTTGAAATTGCCTAAGGCACTGAAGAGCTTTGTGACTATTTGGGATGCCAGTAGCTTCACAGACTGAGAAGTGGAACAATTTCTGGTTTCCCCAAGGCATCACTATCTGAAGAGTTGACCTTCTTCCCAACTTGAGTTCCTGCTGTCATTGTGTAAAACTATGAAGTACAACAGTTATTGCCAAGGCGAAAAGCATTTTAAGTCATATTACCCCCCTGAAAAGTAGTTCAACCCATATAATTATATGAAAATTACTACCGTTGCTTAATATTGATTCTGAACTAAAAGTCAGAAACAATTTAGAGATGTGCTTTCTTACAATCCCTCATGTTTTTTGCTGTAAAACCCCAAAAATTACCACTATTCTACTCAGTCAGATACCATCATAGAAGGCATTGCACACTTCTAATGCTTTTTGGTGTCTGAACATGTGAGTGGTTAAAAATAATGGTGGTTCTAAAGCTGTTATAGCCAAAAAGCATCCTTGGTCTCACAAATTTTTATTCCCACATATTCTCCAGAAAGAAAACATGAGTCCCTGTGTGCACATATATAATACAGGCAGATGTGGCAGTGCAAGGATTGTTTTAACAAGTTCTTAAGTAATTTTGTAAGTTTTATAAGAAGTTTTATGTTATGGTTCATTCCACTGTGCCCACATTTTCTGTAACAATTTGCTGTATAGCAAGTTGCTTTATGTCAATCATCCCACCCCCCCACCTATCCTTGTCAATCCCCTCTCCCCCCTGCTCTGGGGCATCCTGTCTGTCACTTCGGGACCCCTCCCGGGACTCAGGAAATTCCCAGGAGAGGCGTTGAGTGATAGGCTGGTGCCTGGGAAATACTCTTTTACCCCCTTGTGAGTGGCCCAAGGTTTAGAAGTGGACACGCCCTGTTACACCCCGAATTCCCTGATTTGCTAAACTGTTCTTACCACCCCTGAATCCTCCCCCGTTTATAAGTTTGGGGAGGGAAATTCAAAGGGCTCTCTCGCTAAGCGGTTGGATGAGTGGCGGAGCTCCTGCCGCTCAGACCTGAATAAACCATCATTAAACCTGCCTAGCAGAGAGTCGACTTTTTGTTTACCGCCACAGTGACGATGCAATTAAGGCCAGCCACTGGTGAGAGGCTCAGTCCCGCAGGAAAAAGTTGCTGGCTTGCAACCCCGACCGAACCACTTTGGCCGCTGTGCAGATCTGACCCAGCCAGGGGCCAGCGCCTGCCAGGCGTGGAGGACACAGCCACAGGCATATATTTGCTTATATATATCTATATGCTATATTATACCTAAAAATTATTTACTAATACATTTCTTAGATCATAATGAAAATATTGAAATTTTAATATTTTATCTTCTTTCTCTCATTATTGTTAACTCTCATTGTACTGATTAAAGCCATTACAAAATAAACTACATAATTGCAATAGTTAACTATTATATTGGGTATCCAGAACAGTGTGTAAGTTACATAAATTAAAGAAAATTGTGTGAACATTTGTGCGTATATACAAGCATATATCTCTATTTCCCCCTCCATCTTTGTAAGGACCCCTCAATCAAAATGTTAGTAATATCAAAAACATTGTTTTCAAAGAAGATCTCAGTTCAACTAATAATATGTCTCCCACAGAAAAGTGTTGAACAAATATCCTTTTGTAGTCTCTTGGAAGAGAAGAGGAAAACCCTAAAGGCTTTTTGGAAGAGTTTTGGTGGAGAAAAGGAAAACATGACAGGCATCATCCTTTTTTCCTCAGTGTCCGTGTTTTTATGCCCAAGGAAATGAGGCTATTCCTGGTCCTTGTCTGGAAAGCTAATCACATGGTGACATGTGTGTCATTTCTCATAGACTAATATTGAGCAGCATTCCTTTTTGAAATTTCTAAGTGAGACAGGTCATGTCAAATCCCATTAATCAAAAATGTCATTTATTGTTGCCAGTATATGATACATAATAGGGAAAAGCCTAAATAAATTGTTTTTATGGAATGCAAAAATCTTCACTTTTGAAACTCTTGAGCAAAGAGGGATAGCTCTAAATGCCTGTGTACACTTATGTCCTTTATTAAAAAAAAATGAGTGGAACCATCATGCTTTTTAGAAAGAAGGCAAAGATGATTATTCCATATACAGGCATCAAAGCATAAAGTCTCACAGTAAAAATGCCACACATTTGTAAGTAAAAGCTTGTTTTTGAGCTTCTAACTTTAAGAAAATTTGATTAAATATAAAGGAGGGTGAAATCCATTCACATTTCATTGAGTAATTTTTCATTTTATCTTAAAATATTGTAACTGGAATTATAACATAGGGTGAAATTCCTATTCTTGTTAATATGATGGGTGATTTAAATACTACATTACCTTTCATATCATGTTACAGAAAATAAACAAGAATGTAATAAAAAATAGAGTGGATGTTGGTTGATTCCATAGAATCTGCTAGAAACATAAAATCATAGAATGCTCCAGGGTTGGAATGGA
The DNA here is from genome assembly GCF_015227805.2 of Hirundo rustica. Taxonomy (NCBI): domain Eukaryota; kingdom Metazoa; phylum Chordata; class Aves; order Passeriformes; family Hirundinidae; genus Hirundo; species Hirundo rustica. Next base: position 16,673,392 of record NC_053450.1, read on the forward strand.
CCTTAAAGATCATCTGGTCCCAAGGACGCTTGATGGTGTCATGGGTCGGCACAGTTTAATTTTTAGTTAGGAAGAAATGTGGAGTGTTGCCCTGTAAGGACCTTGGAATTGTTTTAGAAAAGACAAGGACCTATGAGAAGTTAATTTTAGATATTGACATTTGCTTTGACCTCTAAGAATGTTGGATGTGACTTTTGGAAGTACCCATATAAACCCTGATTCGAGTCAAGCCTCTTCCTTTCAGTCGAGAGAAAGGTAACATTGTATGGCAGCAGGGGTCGGCTGGGCCCCGTCACTCTGGGCGGGGGCCAGGGCCGGGCTGAGCCGGGCCCAGAGCAGCGGCCCTGGCCGGGCTGTGCCCCCGGGCCCGGCTGCTGCCGGCAAGGGGGCCCGGGCAGGGCCCAGGTATGGGCATGGCTGGGCTGGGGCCCACCCCGATTTAAACTGAGGGGTGGCCAGAAAAGGCATTTATGATCCTGCCTGGGTTTTTTTGGTTCCAAACTGCCCCGGTGCTCTGATCTGTGATCTCTCAGCATGAGTTCTTGCCTCTCTCACCAGCATGGCCTTGAAAATCTAACACCATGAGCTACTGCGAGAGAAAAAAAGACTTTAAGCAGATCTATCCCTTACCTGGCAAAATGAAACTTTCAAGGCCTAACCCTTCCCTGAGAGGGAGAAGAAAGTGAGAGTAGATGTAGAAAAGACACAGCATGAAGTCAGTGGAGCAAGAGTGAAAGAACTGATTTGAAGAAGTGGACATTTCTAACCAGACTTCTCCGGTATAAATTGTGGAGAAATAGGCTATTTCTTGTAATATCTTAATGTTGTTCGGGGGAATGCTCATTCTAGTCAAAAGCTGGGGGTTGATATAATTGAGATTTAATTAAGAATGAAGATAATTTTAGAGAAAAAGTGATTTGAAGCCCTCAGCTCCTGGGGTAAAAGGAAGTCTCTATTTCTTTTGAGATAGAAACTATTTCAGAGATAGAAGAAGAGAATCTTTGTTTTATACTAGAAGAAGCATTCTTAAACAGTACTCCAAATACACTGAGAGGCCCATAAGTAGCCAGGGGAAAATAGGTAAGAGTGCACAATCTGCAAAAAAAACCTCTGGGTGGTTGCAGATTTGTGACATTAAGAACCACCAAACTGTTTTTGTCTTGTAGCAAATATCTCCATAAGACTCTAGAGAGACTTCTTTCCTAAAATGATAAAAGATTATGTTTAAATACTAAAACTGACTGAAAATCACAGGTTGTATCTATGTTGTTTGTAAGAAAGTTAACAGTTTGTAAGGGGAGGGAAGAGTGTTTTGAAGTTTCATTTTGTTGGGGTTTTTGTTTGTTTGTTTTGTTTGTTTGTTTTGTTTGTTTGGTTGATTTTATTTGTTTGGTTGATTTTTTTCAATATTTCTTTTCTTTTCCATTCTTTTAAGGTGTGCTAATAAAACTATTTCTTTTAAGCTTAACTCTGCTTTGCTTCTCCTAATCCTCTCCCACAAAAAGAGAGTAAGCACTAAGACCACTACACTAAATTTGGCAAACCACTACATATGGGCAGGGATGCCTCCCACTAGACCAGGTTGCCCAAGGTCTTATCCAATCTGATTTTGAACACTGCCAGGACTGGGGTGTCCACAACATCTCTGAGCAACTTGTTCCATAGTCTAACCACCTTCAAAGTGAAAAATTTCTTCCTAATATTTAACCTAAATTTTCCCTCTTTTAGCTTTTTTCTATTGATGCCTTTTGTGCCTTAAAGTCCTACGCCAAAAAAGATTAAAATGAATAAAGTGGTTACCATTTATTGAAAGTCCTCCAGGTGCATTTATGGCAGAATGCACAGGTGATGTAAGGCTTCAGTGCTTTTATAAGTTTGGCAAATTAGCATAATTTACAAGAATCCCCAAGCAGAAGTACAGTTAATGAAGTAATTCCCTCTCTTAGTTTTGCCCCTATTGAGGCATCCCCGCTTGCTTCTAGCCCTACACTGTTTATGTCTAAATACATCGGAAAGCAAAATGGCCTGGGTTCATTGAAGAAGCAAGATTAGAATAAGATTCCAGGAATGTGTTTGTCTAACAAAAGTACTGAATTTAGCTAAGAAACCATATAATTATAAAATAATAGTCTATGGAGCTAAAAATATATGAAAAATATATAAAAAGCAAAAATCTTTTGGCATCACTATCACTACAGTTTTTGATGAAAATCCTTCTCCAGCTCCTTTGTAGGTCTGTAGGCCCATTCAGATTCTGGAAGGCTGCTATGAGGAAGCACCTTTTATCCAGGCCAAACAGCCACGACTTTCTCAGCTCATCTGCTGAAATGTTCTGCTCCTTCAGATCAGAGGGATGCCTGGAACAGAGAGAGTGCATTGGGAAGTGCATGTCAGGCAAGCTAGTCTCTGGTTTGCTTTCCTAAACTGTATATTCAGTCACTGGATTAGAGATATAGAGAAAAATGCCTGCCTATTCTTTAAGTTTTTTTGTCTATGGACCCTCAGACTTTTTTCTTTTTTTTTTTTTTTTCCCCTCTGATCAGATAACCAGAGTTCTAGTAGTCAGAAAATTACTGGATTTTCACCTTTCTTCAAAATATGTAGTAACAGTGAGCACTTCTTAGATGAATATTTACAGAATAGGTCTTAAAACAAAATAAGCCTGGTTTTTCTTCATTAAATACATTTTTGTATTTCATTATCACTAGGAAAGTTATGTCATATCCTCTCCAAATTAAGTAAAAATATCTTGAAGGCTGTACAATGAGAATTTTAAAAATATTTTACATTCACTCTTCAAACACTGACAATAAGGGAAGTAACCAAATATCACTATTTCAGATTATTATTAAATTTGTGATGGACTAAGTTTTTCTTCCATGTCACTACATGCATTACTACAAAATTCTACAGAGATGTCATTTAAAAAAAAAAAAAAAAAAAAAAAAAAAAAAAATTGAAAAAGTTTGGAAAATAATTGAAGGAAGAAAAACGTGTATGTTCCTCATTTTCAGGTACTCAGTTACCCTTTTTTCCAGTTGATACAGAAGTCCCTTTGAAATTCAAGTCCTAAAGTACTTGTGTCAATACTGTCAGTGTCTACCAGGTGGACTCACAAAGTCTGTGATAATTGATCTGGTAGTGTACAACACCATACGGTTAAACATTTCTGTAGCACATCACTTGATAAATGACTATGACAGTAACTTTTCACTATGGATTCTGCAGTTTCTTTTGTAAATGTTTTTTGGCATATATAAATAATGCTTCATCACACCCACCAAACTTACTTAATGGTGAGAACCTATTTAAAATTACAAAGCTCACACCTATCCTCCTTTTTGTTAGCATATATGCTGATCAATAGTATTTTGCAGATATTTAAGATTTCCTACCTACTTTTACAATAATTCTATAAATTTCAGTTTTTGACTAATCTGGTAGAAGGAAGTAAGGGAGCTGCTCCCTTTGCAGCATCAGGAATTACAAACTATTTTCTGAAAGATGAGTAAGTTTTAGTATTCTTCCATGGTTTAACCCCAATGTACACTTATGTCAATATTTTTCTCCCCTGCTTTATGAAAAAAAAGAAAATGGAGAATGTTAAGGGAAGGACTACTAATTTTTTTCTCTACTGAAACACTGCAGCAGTAGGTTGCTTTTATTATTTAATATTTGAATATATGGTAATAGCTGTTGTTTAACCTCTCAATAATATGTAAGGAAGCAAAGAGCATGACTGTCATATGTAACTACGCAAGTGGGGAAAAAAAAAAAAAAAAAAGACAAAGAACAGAAAAACAAAGGACACGGTGAAGAATGAAGGATAAAATGTTCATTGAAATCAATATGACCAGTTATACCTTAAAAGATGAGAGCCTCTATCAATGTCTTCCTTTAAGAAAGCTAAATTGATCAAATCATTGGGGTGGTGAGGGTTAAATGTTTTAAAAATAGTACCTACTCTGCCTGAGATTGTTCTCTGAAATTAGTTTGAGTACAGCTTATGCAATGTAAAGACATTTTCCTGCTGGTGCAGGCTCATACCTAAGGACTGAAAAACTAACAAGACCAATCCATAGTAATATATGTACATCTCTTTATCTTCGTAAAAACATATGAAACTCTCAATTTGCCAGCTAGTTTCAAGTGGTACAGAAAATTATGCATTTCAAAGAAAATGTCTATTAGCCAGGGGAAAAAAATTAAAAAATGAGATTAAAAAAAAAAAAATAGTACCTATTTTAGATATAATAAGGATTTATATCTGGAAGCACTGTTGTCACTGATATTAATCTTTTCATTAACTTATTTAGCATGAATTCATAATCTGGCTGACATTTTAAGTAAGGTCTCCACTGTGTCTGAAATAATCAGTTTGTTCTGCATGGCAAAACTATTTACTCTTGTTATGTTAAAATGAATCACATTAAGAGAATCTCACTTCAGCGGGCATTTAATTGAGATCAGGGATACAACACTGGTAATCACTTTACAAATGAGTTCCCTGTTTGCATTCAGTTCTGACTCTCAGCTCCTAGCAACTGTCAGGTCTTTGTTAATAGACCCATATCAATGGAATTCTTTAGAATATATCCCTGATGAAATGAAAAGAACATATCTTTTACTATGCTTACTAGTGGCCTTATTGTATTGTGAACTATTTTTGAAAATCAGGACACATAATGTTACAATTGCATTTGACCTGAGACAAAGCAATAAGATTTTAATAGTGTTATAACATTAAAACAAAGCACAGCTTGCATTTGAATATGTAGCAAGTAGTATTTTATTGCCAGACTCATTCGTGAGAAAGGCACTTGTCTTAAAAACAGAGCGAGTAAAACAATAAATGCCATACAGACCGAGGAATCATGGAAGATCACATTAGTAACTCAAAATCTTTCCTTATATAGCCTATACATAAATTTAAGGACACTGATATTTGCATTCATAACCTTATCTTTTATGCAGTGTGATACATAGAAATAAAAAAAAATTGACAGATAATGGTTTCTCTTTAAAAACCGATGTTTAAAAATGTTGAGTTATCCATTTTAGTTCAAAAAGTAGCATTAAAACAGTATTTGTTCATAAAATAGCCCAATTCTTTATAAAATCAGCTGCTTGTGTTGAATTAATTTAAAGGGTTAAGACCCACTGGACATTCTGTCATTACTTGTGGATGGTTCAGCTCAATTGCCTTCTGCCTCTTAAAATGCAACATTCTTCAAGTATCTTAGAGTACTAAAAACTTTCATCCACTTGCAGAGCACATGTGAAATCCTCCTTTCTGACTTCACCTCTGTTGCTGTGTATTACTTGGTTTCATATTGTATTTCATTTTTATATTGGGTTTTATAATGGTTTCTTCTGTACTCCCCATTCTCCTGGAAAATGTAACATCCCGAAGCTTGTCCCTGCCCTTCCCCCAGCCCATTCTCCCACATTACTCCCAGTCCCCTTCCTTGAATGTTCCTTCAACCCTGTTCCACTCCCACCTTGTCCCTGATTGGGTATAGGCTTGTCCCCTCCCAGAGCACCTACCCTGGTTTAAGCCGAAGCCACACACGATCAGGTCTCTTGATCTGGGGCTCTTGATTTGGGCAGTTGGACAGGGCAAAGGCTCTGGGGCAGGACCACAGAAGAAAGACAGAATAAAGCCTTGGTTTCACCCCCGGATCAAATGCAGACTTCTTTCCTTTGCTGCCAATGGAGCCTTGCTCTCTCATGCTAAGGGAAAGGTTCTCGGCCACCTCCTGGTTTTTAGGACCCTGAGAAACTTCTGTCTGTGGCTTGTCTCAGGCTCTCTGGGGCAAAAATGAAGCTGGGGAGCTCTGTGGGAGAGACAAGCCACACACCTCCACTATTTAACTGCTATGTAAGACAGCTATTCTTTACCTGTTACAGGACAATGGATGTTTTCTTGAAATTTTCTACATGATTTTGTAATATATTTTTTGATGGAAGTGCAAGTTGGTGGCTTATTTAGATACACTTCTGTCACCCTGCACAACCTTAGATTCAATCTGTCATTGTAATGAAATACTGTACTCATCCTGATATAGTCCTGGGGTAGTATTACACATAAAAATATATGTTTTGGATGAATCATTGAAATATTGACCCTTACCTGACTCAGACGTTCTTCAGATTTTTTTAGTGTAGCCAGTCCCTGTTTCAATCCATCATTTCATGTCATGAAAATTCATGCATAACTCAACAGGAAACATGCAAATTGTTTTTATGGCTCATACATAAAGATTTACTGCAAGACTACTAATAAAACCAAATGTCAGTTTAGCCAACTACTACACATTTTGTCAGTCATATATGTTTTCCTATCAAAGTTGGATCACAGGGAATTAGATTTTTGGAAATTAAATTCCTCAGTATTATAATTAAGTAGCATGAAGATATATTGCATGACACGATTCTAAGCAAAATTATGTTGCATATTTTCACAATAATACCCAGAAGACTACTATGCTATAACACAGTTATGAACTAACATTTCAGGACAGAACGTCCTCTCTGCCCCCTCAGTTTATTTCAGATGTTTGATCTGTCTTCATTTTAGTTTGAAAAGTTCTAACAAAGTTTATTGCCGTGAGGAAAACCAGAAGTAATGTTAGCCATGGACTTGTTTTTGAAATGACAAACAGCTGGTTATAAATCAGACATATATTCTATGTGCCTTTTTTTTCTGCACCATAACGATAACAAAAGAAAAAAAAAAAAATTATTACTGCAAGCATTCTTTCCTTTTTTGATAGATCCTTTTGTTCTTGATTTTCAGATTAAAGTACAAGAGGACTTTTCCTCCATTTTCAGAGCACTAAGCATACCCAGTGCTGCCATTTTCCTCTAAGTAAGCATTTATATCCCCATATAAGTGGACTGATTTGGAAATAGAAGCTGAAGCAAATAGATTTATAAATTCTGGTTAATCCTCAGTTGAAAGCAGTGCCTAAAATTAGGAAGAATTTCCCAGAGTTATTCAGAAAAGGTAGCTTTTATATAGACATTTTTAATCCCAATATTGTACATTACATATACATACAAATAGTTTACAACTAAATAAATGTTAGTTTTATCTTGACTCAGTAAAGTAAGAAAGTTGGATTTGATCCTAGAAAAGGCTGAGTCCCCACACTTGCCTTTTACCAGAGCAGAAGTAAAAAATGCTCAGCAACAGTATCTCAGTATAAAGGATGCTTTAAGATGTTAACACATCTACTAAAATTCCTCCTTCCCCTGAAATTTTTTTCAGATTTTTGGCATATAATATTAATATAAATCAAATGTTATTTAATGCAAAGCATTGCATTTTTCTGAGAAAATGCAAAAACATAAAAAGTTTTTTCTTTCCCTGTCTGTTTGGAAAGTTAGAATGTGAAAAACATTTAAACAGTATTTAATTATAAGATTATTATTTTTATGAACTTCAGAACATTACTGTTTCATTAAGTTCAGATTGAAGGAAACTAATGTACAAATTCTACTTATTTTTCCATAAAAAAGAAATACATTTAGTTATTAGATTACTACAAAAATCATCACTCTGTATAACACAAAAATAATATTGAGCCTAAGTATTTTGTAATAATATTGTGGTTTGAAATCGGCCAAAGCTGGGCACTCACAAAAACCATTCACTCATTCTCCTCCACTATAGTTAAGCTGAGAAGGGAGAAAAAAATGAAGGGCTCGTGAGTAAAGATGAGTATTAGGAGAAAAATACTCTAGGGGCAAAACATGTTTAAACTTACACAGTATAAAGAAAATTTATTATTAACAGAGTCAGAGGAGGAATATGAGTAATAAAATAAGCCTTTGAAACACCTTTTTCTCTCCCAGCCCCTCTCTCCCTCTTACAGACAGCACAGGGAGACAGGGCACAAGCATTTTGGTTTTTCTAGAAAAATCCTCCTTCAGTTCATTTAGGGAGAGGAACCTCTTCTTCTCTGCCGTGGGGTCCTTCTCTTGGGAGAGAGTTCTCTGTGAAATTTTCTAGCAGGGTTCAAATTTTCATGAGTAGCAGTCCTGCCCAACCTGCTGCAATGTGAGTGAGTCCCTCCCACAGGCAAAGAGTCTTCCCCAAACTGTTTTACATGAGTCATTAGTTCATGGGATGGAGTCTTTTAAGGACGAGCTGTTCTAGTTTGTAAACATGGGTCCTCTATCTCTGGAAGCAAGAGTCTTCTTTCTCTCTTTGGGTCTCCCTCTACAGCTTTTGAGCACCTTTTCCCACTGGCTGCAATCCCCCCACATCTCATAAATTACAGGGGAACAGCCTGTTTTAATACAGTTTTCACCATGGCTTGCAGATGAATCTCAGCTCTAATGCCTGGAGCACTTTTCCCCCCCCCCTCTTTCCTTTCACTGACTTCAGTGTCACCATGTTATCCCTTTCCACATGTCTTCACTTCTTCCTTTTTCTCCAACTAAAAGGGAAAAAAACCTGTTGGTCGTGGGTGCCATTGCCAACAAATTCCACCAGTTCATAGATTTCTGCAGGACTTCACAGCACTGAGGAGGTAATTTTGTCAGGCCTCCGTGTTGGTGAATTGCTCACCATACCCCTCACCGCCAGTCATGTTGTCCCCGCTGCAGCGCTATCTTCATTCAATGCCTTCTTTATGCAGGGCACCAAGAAGGAAAAGCTATTGCTGCTGCCTCTGCCCTTCTGCTCACAGCATGGCTGGTTAAAAGCAGCTGAGCAGGTAAAGTGAGCAATGCAGAAATATCAGCGGCCACATGGCCCCAGCGCTGGTCACATGGCCCCCAGCGCTGGTCACATGGCCCCAGCACCATGGCTGCTCCCAGTGTTGGTTGTGCCAAGATGGCCAGGATGGCCGCCTCCTCACCTGCTGAAGAAGAACTGTGCGACCTTTTGTTCTTCTTAAATATGTCATCACAGAGGCATTGCCAACTTCTCTAATTGGGTCAGCAGTGTGTCTATCATCACAGCCTTCAGCGATTGGCTCTCCTAGACACAGTAGAAGCTTTGAACAGCTTCTCTCTCAGCCTCTGTGGCTTCCCTTCCCACAAAAAGAAAAAAAAAAAGAAAAAGCCAGTCTGCATTAAACCAACACAAATAGTCAATTTTTTTCTGTTACATATTGTGCAGTACAACTCAGAATCATCTGCAAGTAACTTGAAATTAGTTTTCATCTGTTATGATGGAAGAACAAAGTATCATTCACTGGAAATTAATCAACAAAATGTAGAAATTTTGCAGTTTAAACAAATAATAGAATCCTGATCAATTGTGGTTTGCCTTCACATCTGTTGCATAGCAATCCAATCGTCAGAATATTTACCCAGAAAGTTGTGTTTAGCTTTCAATTTGACAGGAATTATCCACTGAGCAGAACTGAGTTCTACTCACCAGAATGCATGCATGTTTTATAAAAACTAATTGGATTAAAACAAAAAATAAAAACAATAATGGATTCTTGAATGTGAGATTATTCCCAAGATAGGCTGGGATTGTGCAATAAACAGCTACTGTATATAGTATGGCGACAGCATCAAAATAAAAAGGCAGATACTTATTCACCTTCCTCACAGAAAGCCAGAATAATGTCTCTTATAATATCAAGGGAAAAAATTACAATTTTTAACAAAAATGAAGTTATTTATACTGTCAATCCTAATTGAAGTAAAAAAAAATCCTCTAACCTAAACCCAAAAACAAATAACCAAGCAAACAAAAAAACCCCAAAATCCCACCAAAATTATAAACAATTATCTTCCTGTGATTAGGACTTACTGTAAGCACTTACTAAGTGGGATGATAATTCTGCCTTTCAAGACTTTGCTCAGGAGACACATTTCTGCCATACTATTTAAAATATGCATTTACATCTCATATTTAATTCTGACATATAAAACACAGATGGGCAATATCAAAATTAACAAAAAGCAGGTAAGCTAAAGTAATATGACAGATATCTATTGAATTTTTAAATAGGACAATCAGTTACATGCATTTGTTATCTAAATGAGAAAAATATTTTCAAAGAGGATGTGCAAGGATAGAACATTGTGGCATTTATTATTTGCAATTTGATTCCCAGATTTACTTACAGAGGAAAATTTTAATTGAAAAAAAAAAAAAAAGAATTCCTAAAGTCTCCTTGACAGCTGTCCTACCAAAAATCATAATTTATAAACTCTGAATGTATATAATAAAAATAATGAAAGCAACAACTTTTCATCCTCTGATTTGGCTCAAAAAATAGATTGAATTTTTGGCAGCAGTGAAGAAATGCAAACCTCATTTGAATAACTTCTAGCATCTGGTATTTGTTCCTTATGCTAATTGCACTTTTACCAGTATAGGAGAATAACTGAAAGAACTTTCGTGTTGTGATCTTATCAATGTTGGTTGTATTTTTCTATTGTTGCAAATAGAAAAGGTTCTGTTCTATTTAACATACAAACACAGATATTCTTATAGCCAGAAATATCTTACAGTGATGTCATTAGGTAGATTCAGGAGCTTCTAAAAACATACAGCAACTTATACCAGTCAATGAACTCTCAGGTAGTCTACCAAATTATATATGTCTTTAAAAGAAAAAATTATTACTGTAATTCATGTGTCTGTGTCTGCACTGATGACTAAGGTTAACCATATAACCTTCTTTTAGCTTATGCTTACCAAATGTTAGCCTCAAAAATACTTTAGATGACCCTACATTTATATGGTTATTTTCCTCTCTTGAAAATTCTGTTAAAATAGTAGGAATTAAGTCCATACAGTTCTATGCTGTCTTGTCCTTTTTAAGCAGCCAACATATGCACTATACCAGCTGAGGAGATGGCCAGCAAGAATCTCACATCTTCCTGCACCTCATTTTCTAAATAATTTTCTATTACCCTTGAGACAGTCCTTGAGAATCCTGTTATCTTTCCTATGTTTAGATTCAGCACATAGATGTTCTCACATGTCCTTGGTGTCTATGCTCCCACAGTGCCAATGAATACTAAGGTTCATTAAAGTTATTTATTTGTATGTGTGTAATGCCATTAAAGATATGCCATGAAATCCTCTGGATGCTGTTGTCGAAGAACATTATTATCCTGTATGCCCTTTGTACCATTTGCCAGACATATTAATGTTTTTGATACTCTAAGTCATCGGAAGTGATGCTGGACACCTGTCTTCAGGGAGCAGAATTGTTCTGCTCATCAATGCAGAGAATGAAGCTGGAAGACACTGCATCTTTGTAACAGAAATCGTAATGGAAGTAAAAAACCAGATTTGTTAGAATGAAATATGAACCACAGAAATTCTTTCTTTTGGGAAGGGGATTCTCCTTCAAACATAAGAATACTCAGACTTCTAATAATCTGCTTTAAAATGATAACTCTAAGTTTTAGAAATTATGAAAAGGAATTAAACTCTTGTTTAGTGTAAGCTTTTTTTTTTCCATCCAGTAGACCCAGTTCTCAGATCATTATAGTATGTGTCAAACCAAGAGGAACTGTCTCTTTTTCACACTAGAATTTTTTTTTCTTTTTGTAAATATAATATTAAATGCAATGACTGAAAACTTTACAATTTTTTTTGTAAATTAATAAGATTCCAGACAATAAATCTTATTTACAGACTGATTTATCCGGTTGAAGGTAAGTAGATTATATTCTACAAATTCATTTACAGCTGTGGTGGGTTGATCCCAACCAGCAGCCAAATATCCATCCTGCCATTCACTTATACCCTTCTACCTGGTGATGGAGCAAAAGATTATAATAACAAAGATACTTGGTTCAAGATAAAGAAAGTTTAATAAGAAAAACAAAAGCTACTTTTGGAAGGAAAACAAAGAAATTATTTTGCTACTTTCTATTGGCAAGAAGATATCTAGCTACTTAACTCAGTATATGGATGTGGAACCTGGGAAGACAAACACCATGATCACAAATATTCACCTCCTTCTTACCCTGAACTGAGCCTAACATCACACAGATGATGGACCACAGTATTGGTCAATTTGGGTCAGCTGTCTTCGCTATGGCCAATCCCAGCCTCTTGCCCATCCCCAGCCTTCTGAGAGAATGTAATGAAATATCATCTGTAAGAGTGGTCCTAACATAATTTATTGTATAATAAAAGACATTAATTATTTAAATTTATTTTAGTCGTTTCCTATTTTCATATAGACAGTTAAAAGCTTATGGGCTATAAATGACTTCCTCTCTTTCAGTCTTGTAAGTTAAAGTGGAGTAATGATTGCTGTTGCTTCTACCTTTAATATATGGTTTAAATCCAGAAACTGTAGCAGACTAAACAGTAAAAGTAAGAAAATAAGAAAGGTAAAGAGAGTCTCAGGTAGCTACTTCAGTATTCAACACAAAGGCAACTTGAACTGTGTTTGCTTGAATCTCTATCCCCAGAAAAGAAATTGAAGATAATAACAGATTTTTTTTTATTTTCCACACAGCTTGGAAAAGTCAGAAAGCATTAGCATAAAATCTTCCTAAGCCTTTACTTGCCCATCTTTCACTTCATCCTTGTATTAAATATTAAATCATTAAACTATCTACAACAGACATAATCCCTTACTATATATCTGCCAGCAGAGAAAGCTTTCCTGGACTCTGCTAGATCTATTACAAGCCTATGCTGCTGCTAGTATCTGTTCCTGAATGTAGGTTATGGCTTGCTCACTTGTGCTTGTGCTATTTTCATCCAAATCATGTGTCTTGTTTCACTTGTGGCTTACCACTGTCACATTCACATAACATTTTGGCAGAATGAACATATGTGTCCAGTGATGCCTTTGCTCCCACTTACAAGACTCCCTTTTGATATTTCTGCCACCTAGTTCTTCTGCTGAGGAGAACACAGGAATATAGAAGTAAAGCATATTTGTGGATATGAACTTCAGGTAAGTCTGTGGTAAGGTAAGCCTGGTTTTGGGGCTATATTCTGGGAACAGAACCAAAGTTTGTGCTAGTCTTGCTTCATCTCTGAATTTCAGGTGATAACATCTCAAGTTAGTAAATGAGTTGATGCACTGAAGTCTTTTGAATTGGCACGGTTGTTTTGTGGATTGAAGTGCAAAATTAAGCCTTGGGTTAACATGGTACTGTAGGCATAACCATCTGAACTAAAAATCAAATAGAATTAAGCTATTTTCACTTACTCTAACAGGCTTTAAAACATAATCAATTATTCCTGTGGCTCTACGAGAAGTGATGCTACTTTTCTATATTTACTATGAAAGACAAAACATCTCACGCAGAACCTCTAGTCAGGGTAATTACATTCCTTCCATAAAACAGCTGGTCTTCTTAGTATTTTATGAACAGTTTAGGAAAACTACACAAAAATGAACAATTGTCCAGATGTAAATGGTACTAGTTACATACATGCATGACACTAAGAGTGTCTTCTCTACAAAAAGTAGAGTTAATTGCTGTTCTCAACATGATCCTGTTCCACCTTTCCTTATTGTGTTAGTATGAATAATGTAAAGAATCTGTCAGAATTATTTACATGCTCACCAGAACAATCTGACTGTAGCCAACTGTCTCGTGCCTCATTTCTTCTATTCAAAGAGAGAATGAGGGATAGAGACTATAGATAGAAACAACAGAGATTTCTCTGCAGCAGAACTCAGAAGTGTAGCTGTTAACATTTCCCCTTTATGTTTGATGGCCTACAAAAAAAATACAGTTCCTAAGTAGCAAGCTGTGTGTAGATTTGCTATAAAAACATTAGATTAACTTTATGGAACCTTGGGTAGCTTTAACCAGTCTCCACTTCCAGCTCCTTGCTAGCTTTTATATATATATATATTTTTTTTTTTTTTTTTCCCCTCTGCCCATTTGTTACAACTAAGAGCAGGAATATGTTGCCACTGAATAATCATTAAAAAAATGATTCTTCTATTTCTAGTGTCATTCTGCTACAAAAATTGAACAGGTAGAAGATCAGCTACATAGCAATATGAACGGCAAGTTCATTTATTTATTTCATTTATTATACTGTCAGTATTTAATAAATACTGAAATATAAAGAAAATACTGAAATATAAAATAAATGTAAAGTAAATACCTTCAGCCTGCTGTGACCAATAAATGAATGTCTACAATAGAAGGTGGCTCTAAGGAGGAAAGATGAACTTAACACAGAGCTGACCAGAAGATGGCCTTTTTTTCTAGATTAATGGTTTCACCAGATGAGTAGATCAACTAGCTGCATGAGATGACCAAATCAAGCAGTTATATCAACCAAATGAATCAACTAGTCCTGTAAGTGTTTGTACTGAGTTTATCAGAAGACTGCAAATATATTCCTGAATTAGTGAGACCAGCATGGAAATGTAGATTTATTTTTTTTTTAAGCAACTTGTGGTGGTGCAGAACTGTTTTATTAGATTTTTGTAAGAAGTTTATGTTATGGTTCGTTTCACTGTATCCCCAATTCTGTATCCCTTTTGTGTTGTCTGTATATTAAGGTATTTTGTGTCAATCATCCCATACCTCACATGACATGTAACATCCCCTCTGCCCCAACCCCCCTCTCTGGGGCAGCTTGCCTATCACTCCCGGGGTCCCTCCCAGATTGTGAAATCTCCGTGAGAGAGCTTCAGGTGATAGGCAGCCTGGGGGGAATTCCTTTGGCTCTGGATTTTAGTGGTCTGAAGCTTGGGGGTGGGCACACCTTGTTACCCCCCTGAAACCCCTGATTTGTGGTCTTTTTTGTATCCTCCCTGGGACCCTCCCCCGCTTATAGGGGGTGGGAGGGAGGAGCAAGCTCTCTCAGCCGCGCGGTTCTCAGCCTGGAAGCTCCGAGCCGCTCGCCTCGGAGCTTGGAGATCTCTGCTAATAAACATCCTTTAACCTGCTAAGCTGAGAGCCAGCCTTTTCTCTTCTGCTGCTGTTGACTGTCACCTTTGGGTCCAGCTGCCAAGCCGAGAAGCCAAAACGAACTGGAAACTTTGTGTCTGTGTTGACCCGAGCTAGCTGGGAGTCCGCTCCCACCCGGAGCGGGGACGCAACCGGACATAATTGGCGCGCCAACGTGGAGCACACCACGCCGGCAGAAGCAGCTTGGACCACGTGGAGCACGGCTCCACGGTGACAGAGCGTCCAGCGCCCACGCAGGGCCCGGAGACGAGGCGGACCCTGCGAACGGACTGGGGCTGATTTAGCCCGAAGAACAGTCTCTGGGCGTCACGCACCCCTGTGAAATTGACTTTGAAACAAGGCAAGTTCCAGGGGAAAGAAGGGGAGCTTCGAGCCCCGACCGGAGTCCTTCTTGCAGCAGAACATCCAGACCACGCATCCCCCAGGCACAGGAACAGGTAAGTATACCCACAAAGGGACATACTTACTGGTTTTAGGGTTCCCCCGAGGGAGGGGGATCTATTGGGGAGGAAAAAATCCTCCAAAAATAGCTGCGCAGCTAAAGGGTTAAACCTCCTGTGATTTAGAGCGAACGGGGTCCGCGGGGGGAGTGCTTTTCATCTGGGTTTGGGTTCAAAAGCAACTTAGTATCGAAAACATGGGCGGAAAGCTCACGACTGCTCAGAAAAGGTTGTATTATAATTATGCGTCAGTAATTAACGAGGCCAAATTGAAAATCTCAAAAGGCGAGTTAAGAAGTTTTGTTCGCTGGGTTCATGTGCATTTTCCCCAAGTCTCTCCGGACAGTCTCTGCAGCCCACAGTTCTGTGGCACTGTAGAAAAGGAATTAATTAGGTTGATTCAAACTGGGGACAAAAAGGCTACAAAGTATTTTACTGTAGCAATGAAGTTAAATTCGGCAATTCAATTTCAAAAGGGAATGCCGAAAGAGCCCAACGGAGAAACGTGTTCTCCCCCTCCTCCCCCCACCTCTTTTCCCCGGTCCCCATGTCCCCGGGAAAGCGTTCTCGATGGAGCGGCAGGGGTCCCGCCCGCCCGCTCTGCCTCCGGGGCACCCCAGCCTCCACGCCGGTGCTGGCCCGGTGGAGCCAGGAGGGAGATCTCCGGCAGCACTGGCCATGCTGCATGGGAAAACCCTCCCTCCCCGCTTTTAATCGGGTCCAGGTCCGCGTGGTCCTCTCGGGGTTCCCAAGATGGCGGAGACCGCATGGCGGGGGACTGCCCCGCCCCCTCAGCGCCGCCCACCCCACGTGGTGCCGGCCCCGGCCCGCGCGGCCCCGCCCCCGCCCCGCGTGCCGCGGCCGCGCTGCCCCCCCCAACCCCCTGTGGCTGCGCGTGCGCACTGCGGCACCCCTTCCCCCCCGCAGCCGCCGCGCCGCCGCCCGCCCCGGAGCAGCCCGGTCCCGGTCCCGGGCCGCCGGGGCTCGATTCCGCTCCCCCGGGATCCCCCCCGCCCCCCCACTCCTCAATGATGTCAGCCCCCGGGCAAGCCGCGGCCCTTGCAGGGACTCGGTTGCCAGGCAACCAAGTGCCTCAGGGCACAGGCGTCCCAGCTCCCTCAAACCCAGAAGTGCCCGAGCAGGGAACGGGGGCCGATGGAGCTGCCAGCTCCTGCTCCATTCCCACCCTTGCCCCTGTTACCTTCCGCAATGCCCGCGGTGGTAACAACAGGGCAGAGTATCACCCATTTCCCCGAGCCACCATCAAAGAGATCTGCAAAGCTCACAGGATATATGGCCGTGATGGATCATATTTCAGAGGGCTTCTCAAAGCAGATCTCTCTGCAGAGGAAGTGGTGCCTGCTGATTTAAAGTACCTGTTTTCTTGCTTTTTAAACCCAACAGAGTACATCCTATGGGTCACAGCTTGGAAAAGGCTGCTCCAGGACGCCTTACCAGGGCTCCTCAACCATGTTAACACCAGGGTTGATGCTCAGGGAAACCCTCTCACTCTCGACCACCTGGCTGGGGAGGGGCAGTGGGCAGAAGCCACTGACCAAGTGGTCATTCCTGTCCAGTGCCTCCACGTAGTGAGAGAGACGGCCCTGACTGCATTCTTCAGCATGCAAACACAAGGTCCTGCGATTTCTTATTCGAAAATCAGGCAGGACCAAAGTGAGTCTTTCACAGATTTTGTGGAAAGGCTGTCCCGAGCTATTGAAGCTCAGGTCAAAAATGAAATGGCTCGGGAACACATTTTATCGGAGATTGCGTTTTCAAATGCAAATGATTTATGTCGTGCTGCAATTTTAAGTTTACCCCTACACCCCAAACCAACCTTACCAGACATGCTTCAGGTATGTCACGTAAAGGTGCCTTGTATGAGCTTCTTTACAGGTCTACGGCCCAAACCTCATCAAGTTGCAGCCATGGAAACTGAAGATTCCCAAAAAACACCGAACACCGGGAAGAAGCATTCTGCACAAAGCTCCCAGAAGTGTTTTTTGTGTGGGAATTTGGGGCATTGGGTTTCCAAATGCCCCCTCAAGAAAGAAGTAGAGGACCTCAAAAACAAAAAAGGGGGAGGGGAAGGGGAAAAAGGGAGAGGGTTTAAACCCTCACAAAAAAACTGGTGAAAGAGCGCAGGTCCGCCCTGCGTGAGGAAAAAAATGGGGTGGACCGGGCAGGAGGGGAGGGGAAAGGGAGCCAAGGGAAAAAGAAGGAGAAGCTGCAATGCCCCATTCAGGGTGGCAGCAAACATAACACACTGGAAATGACTTACACGGACCATGACATGGCACAACCAATTTTGACAACCAATTCTAAATATACCCCCTACAGGTTGCAGCTCACGGAGGGTTTGCACCTGAAAGACGACAACTGGAATTTTGTGTCAGTTGACAACAGTGAGCAGGGTACCTGGCCAAGGGTCAAAGGTAAGCTCATCATTGTGGGAGACTGCAAACACACCCCAAAAGAGATCGAAATTCTTCCAGGAACATTTGATAACAATCCTGGAAAATTCGTTCTCTGGCTACGCTGCACTCACCCACCAACATTCCTACCTAAAGGGCAGACAGTTGCCCAGATCATACCCACCTGGGAACACCTGGAAGAGGACAACATACCAACAGCTTGTCCCGTGCTCAACATCACAGAAGTGAAACCCCAGGTGGGATGTGAGTTACAGGTGGGTGATGAGGCCATTAACATCACAGGCC
This sequence comes from Hirundo rustica, assembly GCF_015227805.2. Lineage (NCBI taxonomy): Eukaryota > Metazoa > Chordata > Aves > Passeriformes > Hirundinidae > Hirundo > Hirundo rustica. The sequence goes on from NC_053450.1 coordinate 16,691,444, forward strand.
TGCTCCACACGGACATGGACGTGACTGTAATCCCAGCTAAGCACTGGCCGTCACGTTGGGCCTTGGAAAACGTGGCAGGACACGTGCAAGGAATAGGGGGAATGCAATTGGCCAGACAATCAAAGAGTGTGGTGCAAATTAAGGGGCCAAAAGGGCAGTTGGCCAGTTTACGCCCTTTTGTTTTGGATTATAGGGAACCCTTGTTGGGGAGAGACCTGATGGCCCAGTGGGGAGTCACGATTGACATCCCAGACCCCCCACAGGATTTTTGGGCGGCGGTCGCTGAGGAGCGCCCTACCCACAAGCTGAATTGGAAAACAGATGCACCAGTGTGGGTTGAACAGTGGCCGCTTTCAAAACAGAAATTGAAGGCGCTCGAAGAGCTCGTGGAGGAGCAGTTAGCTAAGGGTCACATTGTAGAGACCACCAGCCCTTGGAATTCGCCGGTTTTTGTTATCCGGAAGCCGGGGAAGGACAAGTGGAGACTCCTCCAAGATCTCAGACAAATTAATAACGTGATAGAAGACATGGGCTCTCTTCAACCTGGGATGCCTACCCCGACCATGCTCCCACAAAATTGGAAATTGGCTGTTATAGATATAAAAGATTGTTTCTTCCATATTCCCCTACACCCTGACGATGCACCACGTTTTGCATTCTCGGTTCCCACTGTTAACCGAGAGGCCCCGAGGAAACGCTACCATTGGAGGGTTCTTCCCCAAGGGATGAAGGTGTCACCTATCATCTGCCAGTGGTATGTGGCTTCCTTGCTATCCCCGGTCCGCGTAGCCGCAGAGAAAGCAATCATCCATCATTATATGGATGATGTGCTTGTGTGTGCTCCCACCGATGATGTCTTGTCCCACGCACTTGACCTGACAATTAATGCATTGGTTGTTGCAGGGTTCGAGCTGCAGGAAGACAAGGTTCAAAGGATGCCACCTTGGAGGTACCTGGGGCTGGAAATTGGCAAGCGGACCATTGTGCCGCAAAAATTGGAAATCAAGGCCAAAATTCAGACCCTTGCAGATGTCCATCAGCTGTGTGGGGCATTGAATTGGGTGAGACCCTGGCTGGGCCTCACAACTGAGGACCTAGCCCCTCTTTTCAATTTATTGAAAGGGGGAGAGGAGCTGAGTTCTCCCAGGGAACTAACCCCGGAAGCGAAGGAGGCGCTGGAAAAGGTACAGCATCTCATGTCCACTCGGCAGGCTCACAGGTGTGATCCAGACCTGCCTTTCAAATTTATAATAATGGGGAAATTGCCACACCTCCATGGAGTCATTTTCCAATGGAGAAATAACATCAAAAAGGACCAGGGCAGAGAGGACCCACTTCTAATCATAGAATGGGTCTTTCTCAGCCATCAAAGGTCCAAGAGAATGACACGTCCACAGGAACTGGTGGCTGAACTGATCCGAAAAGCCAGAGTTCGGATCAGGGAATTGGCAGGGTGTGATTTTGAATGCATTCACATTCCAATTGGATTAAGATCGGGCCAGATTACAAAGGCAATGTTAGAACACCTGCTTCAGGAAAATGAAGCACTGCAGTTTGCTCTAGATTCCTTCACTGGGCAAATCTCAATTCATTGGCCAGCCCACAAAATCTTTAATCAGGATGCCAAATTCACACTGAATTTGAAAGATGTTCGGAGCAGGAAGCCTTTAGAGGCCCTGACAGTTTTCACGGACGCGTCCGGAAAGTCCCACAAGTCAGTTATGACTTGGAAGGACCCTCAGACTCAGCAGTGGGAGGCAGATGTTGCCGAGGTGGAGGGATCACCTCAGGTTGCTGAGTTGGCCGCTGTCGTCAGGGCTTTCGAAAGGTTCCCCGAACCCTTCAATTTAGTAACGGACTCCGCTTATGTAGCGGGGGTGGTATCGAGGGCAGATCAGGCAATACTGCAGGAAGTGTCTAACACCGCACTGTTTGAGCTGCTTTCTAAGCTTGTCAAGCTTGTCTCCCACAGGGAGCAGCCATTTTTTGTGATGCATACAAGATCACACACCGATTTGCCAGGGTTTGTAGCTGAGGGGAACAGAAGGGCTGATGCTCTTGCTGCTCCTGCAGCGATGGCCCCATTGCCAAGCATTTTTGAGCAGGCAAAGCTCAGCCATCAGCTTCATCATCAGAACGCGCCTGGCCTTGTTCGCCGGTTTCACATCACCCGGGAACAGGCCAAGGCAATTGTGGCTACGTGTCCCTCATGTAATCAGCATGCACTCCCCACCTTGAGTGCAGGGGTAAACCCCAGAGGTCTGAACAGCTGTGAGCTGTGGCAGACTGACGTGACACATATCCCCCAATTCGGCCGATCTAAATATGTGCACGTGTCTGTGGACACTTTTTCCGGTGCAGTTTTTGCTTCTGCCCACGCAGGGGAGAAGACCTTGGATGCGATTAAACACCTCATCCAGGCTTTCTCCTTCATGGGCATCCCAAAAGAATTAAAAACTGATAATGGCCCAGCGTACCGTTCCAAGGAATTCTGCAGCTTCCTGCAACAATGGGGAGTGGGTCATAAAACCGGCATCCCTCATTCCCCAACAGGCCAAGCTGTAGTGGAGAGGACCCACAGAGAAATCAAAAGGGTCCTTAACCAACAACAACCGGTGTTGAAAACAGAAACACCACAGACCCGATTGGCCAGGGCTCTATTCACTTTGAATTTTTTAAACAGCACATTTGAGTTTTTAAACCCTCCCATTGTTCGTCATTTCGGGGCAAACCCTCAGCTAAACATCAAAGAGAGGCCACCAGTCATGGTCCGGGACCCTGAGACTGGAAGGACAGAGGGACCTCATGATTTAGTCACGTGGGGCCGTGGGTACGCTTGCGTGTCCACCCCCACGGGGCCGAGATGGTTACCATCAAAATGGGTGAGGCCCTATGTCCCGAAGGTCTCGGGGGAGAAAAAGAAACTGCCACAGGTTACTCAAGCAGCTTTTAGGAGGAAAAGGAGGGAAGATTTTTCCCCGGATGGTTTCGCTTTCCTGAATGACCCCTGCTCGAGTGCTGATTGTTTGTTTTAGTTCTTCTAGTCCCGATGGAACCTGTCCAGCGCCAATCCCCTGTGCTGAGGAAGTTTCACCTGCTCCTTGGTTGGGGACTGGGGAATTTCGGGCTGGGTGGGTTCAATTTTGAAATCAGTTTTGTTATTTTTGTTTGTTATTCTGTTAATTTTAATTGGATTTGGTATCATCAAAAAAATGTTAAGTAGATTAATTTCTAGCACCACACATGCCCCCTCTGTGAACCATGTTGCTGTATCATCCGTGCCTGGATGGGAGGAAGACGTGGAACTGGAGGAAGACCCAGAAGACAGAAGACACCCAGAGGATGAACCTCAGATGGAGTGGCCCACTCAGCCAGAGTGGCTCACCGAGAGTTACCCGGACTTCGAATATCATCCTCCTCCGTTCCAGCCCTCCTCCTGTCATTAAAACAAAAAAGGGGGAGATGTGGTGGTGCAGAACTGTTTTATTAGATTTTTGTAAGAAGTTTATGTTATGGTTCGTTTCACTGTATCCCCAATTCTGTATCCCTTTTGTGTTGTCTGTATATTAAGGTATTTTGTGTCAATCATCCCATACCTCACATGACATGTAACATCCCCTCTGCCCCAACCCCCCTCTCTGGGGCAGCTTGCCTATCACTCCCGGGGTCCCTCCCAGATTGTGAAATCTCCGTGAGAGAGCTTCAGGTGATAGGCAGCCTGGGGGGAATTCCTTTGGCTCTGGATTTTAGTGGTCTGAAGCTTGGGGGTGGGCACACCTTGTTACCCCCTGAAACCCCTGATTTGTGGTCTTTTTTGTATCCTCCCTGGGACCCTCCCCCGCTTATAGGGGGTGGGAGGGAGGAGCAAGCTCTCTCAGCCGCGCGGTTCTCAGCCTGGAAGCTCCGAGCCGCTCGCCTCGGAGCTTGGAGATCTCTGCTAATAAACATCCTTTAACCTGCTAAGCTGAGAGCCAGCCTTTTCTCTTCTGCTGCTGTTGACTGTCACCTTTGGGTCCAGCTGCCAAGCCGAGAAGCCAAAACGAACTGGAAACTTTGTGTCTGTGTTGACCCGAGCTAGCTGGGAGTCCGCTCCCACCCGGAGCGGGGACGCAACCGGACAGCAACTCAAATTGTAAGAAAGTGGACAGTGATCAAAGGGAATTTCAAAGAAAGCTGTTGTGGTTTAGCCCCACCCACAGCCACTCTCTCACTCTCCTCTGTGTCAAGATGGAGGGACAATCAGAAAAGTGAGAAAACTCATGGGTTGAAATAAAGACATAGGTAAAGTAGAAACCACACAAGCAAAGCAAACCAAGGAATTCATTCACTGCTCCCCATGGCAGGCAGGTGTTTAGCAATCTGTGGGAAAGCAGGGCTCCATCACTTGTAATAGGGACTTGGGAAGACAAATGCCGTCATTCTGGATGTCCTCCCCTTCTACTTCTTCCCCCAGTTTCAAATGCTAAGCGTGATGCCCTGAAGAGTGGAATATCCATTGTGTTCAGGGGTAGGGTTGGTGTGACAGAAAGACCTTAACTCTGTGTAAGAGTCAGCCATTTCTCAGCAATAACAAAAATATCTCCATGTTATCAACACAGTTTCTAGCACAAATCCAAACAATACCCCCATACAAGTTCCTATGAAGAAAATTACCTGGGCCAAAATCAGCACCAGAGCAATAGGACTATGCTCATTTCAACTCACATATTTCTTCCCGACAATCAGGCTGCTCAACCTCATGACAGTGAGTATGCAACAGACATATGGTGGGTATCACATTTATAGTCCAATTAAGCTGTATATTTCCTTTCCTGTATTACATTAATATAATTTGTACTTGCATTGTGGTACAAGTACTTTACTGTATCACTTATGTAAAGCCAAGTCCTATATAGCATCCACTAACCTCAGGAAAGCAAACTTGGTATAAAACGCTGTCTTATACTTTGTAATCTTACACTCATCAGATCATAGGATCATGAGTTTTTGGAATGGATCTTAAATATCATCTAGTTCCAACCCTCCTACCGCGGGCAGGTACACCTCCCACTAAGCCTTATCCAACCCGACTTTAAACATTGCCACGGTTGAGACATCCACAACTTCTCTGGGAATGTGTTCCAGTGTCTCACCACACTCACTAAAAAAATTCTTCATAATAGCTAACTTGAATTTCCTCTCTTTCAAATTATACACATTACTCACTGCTCTAGCATTACATTTCCTGACAGATATGTAAAATAACAGTTCCCAACAAACATCTAGAAGGACCTGCTCACATGATATAAACTCTTGACGCCTGCTTGTTTTAAATACCTACTGGTATTTAAATAGTTTCTACTACTGTCAGCATCAAATTAACAAAAAAATCACTGATCCTGAGCAGCAAAGAACAGATCACACCTGGCTAATATGAAATGAACTGCAGTCATAAACTACATCAGTCATAAAGGCAAAAAACCACTGGGTCCTATCTTTGCCATTCTTCTATCAATATCTAATTCTGGAATTAAAAAGTCAGATCAATTCTTAATATTTGCAATCTAAATTATAAAATGCAGTGATATATTATGCATAGTAGGATTAATAACCAATATGATATACAATTGATTACATAAATATTAATGAATCTTTAGGTTTACAGAATTAGTATCATAGATGCCCTTAAAATTCAGCTTCCTATTAAAATTTAGTATTCACACGTGTCACACATGATTTGTAATTATTTGAATTAGCCAGGTAAAAATTGCTGCTAAATGCAACATGACTACACCTGCAAAAACAAATATGAACCCTTATTTGAACCTTACTACAAAAGCTTTAAAGCAGAAAATTTCTTTATGACTTAACAGTGTAAGCATGGACTGCCATCAGTAAAATTTTCTTATCTTTTTCATAATACTTATTTTTCTATATTGTTTTTGTTCCCCTGTAATCCTATATTTAATTGATTTAAAAGGACACTAAAAAAATTATTGGGGATAAAATGAGAAATCTCTTTGTCTTAATAAATACTCTCACTACTGAAGCTCACCTCTTCACTACGGCATATATTGAGTCTGATTTGGCATATTTCATAGATGGGAGAGAAAGTATAGTTTTTCTTTATGATTTGCCTAGCTTTGTGGCCTACATTAATATATTTCCTGGTTTTTACTAGTTTTAAGGTATGTTTACTGCAATTAAGTGGCTATTTGGAAACAATGAGATCAATTCAAATTGCACTGGCAGATGGAGCAAGGATTGAGAATTGGGGTGTCTAACCTCAACAGATGATTCAGACCACCTACTGTTCATATCTGACAAATCCTTGAGGAATAGAAGCCTCAAAATGAGCTGTCAGCACCTAAAACTTCTTTTCAATTCTTAAATGAGTTGATGATTCACTCCCTTCCACAGAAGACCCCAAGAGACAAAGTTCATTTGGTGTATACAGACAGTACACTGAGAGGTAAGCATTGAATTCAGACCAATATTCTGTTTAAACTATCTATTCATTGAAAAGAAATGTGTAGACATACCCTAGGGACTTCTCACTACTAGCATCTGACTCTACTGCCCTAATAGAGATGGGTGGTGCCAGGGAGTTATATACACACTCAAAAATAAAATGTTCTGTCTCTATATGCCTTCTTCCATGATGCTATTTAAAACACTGCCAAATGATTCTAATTTACTTTTATCTGTGATAAAAAAGACCAGACCACTTCTAATACATCTCTGCATGCTGTGGTCTACCATTCTGTAAACCATCATTATACATATGTATGCACACCTGCCAAGTTTTCTGTTTTCCAGTACACAGAATTTTCTAGTAACACCAGAGTTAGAGTATACAAAAAGTCTGAAATGCCCCACAGCATCTTGCTTTTGCTTAAGGGGATAGCTCTTATGACACCTATCCTGACCAGAGGAAACTTTCCTCTGTGGCTGCTTATCTCTAATGGCTTTGTGTTCAGATCTGCCTGAGAAAAATGTCCTGAATACCATTGAGAAGGGATTCTGAAGGGGAAAGAATGGACTATCATCTAATCCTTCTTGTAAAAATCATGTCTTTGTGTTTTAAGCAAAGCAAGAATTTATCAATCTGGAAGGTGAATAAGCAGGAGTATTCTAACATAGTTAAAGGGATTTGTTCTGCCATTGAACTGACACTTAAATATCATCTCACCTATACATACTTAATGCTTGCAGTCTGGGACATGTTGTAATAGGATGACAATTGTCAATGAACTTGAATAACTTGCTATCATGAATAAGAATCTGGTAAAAACATAAATTCAATGTCTAAACATTTGTAGTTGGAACAACAAACTGTATTTATGCTGCCTGATGGTATCTAAAACATCCTCACAGAGCTGGAAGATAGGAAATTAAGAAACTGATGAAGTCTCTGGACCACAGGCTGGAGTCCAAGCAGGTATTATGAGTATCTCAAATGACAAGCAGATTTTGGCAGCTGCATACAGCCTAGAATTTAACTCATATACATATATTTTGAGATAAGTAGCTTTTAACACCAGAAGACAAAGTTTTATCTTTGATTTTAATGTTCTTCATAATGCAAATGAAAGAACCCCATCTAAAAATATTATTTCTGGGTTTTGTTTGTTTGGGTTTTTTTGGCAAACAGAATGCCCTTTAGAATGATGTCTAAACTTGACTTAAAAGGCTGAAACTGTAAGAACACATCACATCCCTAGATCAGCTAAACAAAGATTTATTACCTCCATGTAAAAAGCCTACTCTTATCCAGTTTCAACATCTAACTATCAAATTCGGCCTATTTCTGTCAATTTAAAGGAGTATCTGCCAACAAAAAGACTCAAACCAACAAAACTGCAACATCTTTATTTCTAGGCCAGCATCTTGAAAGTTCAAATTTCCATGCATAAAAGAGATTGTGGTTTTATGCTACCACCAGAAAATTGCAGGACTGTCCATCTCTTGAAGGAAAACACTTTACATAATCGTTAGCCATACTTCCTTAACAGACCTCTTTCACTATCTTATGGACAACAAGAAGTGACATTAGGGTTGTCATTAGACACATATTCAGAACAAATAAAATTTGAGCACTTCATTAAGTAATCAGAATAAAAAAGAAATGCATAAAATGAATCTGTTCACTAAAAAATAATCTTCATAAACATTCTTCACGTTACTCCCTTGGGAGAAAAAAAAAAATAAAATAAAAATTTAAAAAGGCACCAAAGACCAATCAAATTAAAAACCCAAAACAACCAAACCAAACTGAACAACTCGGAAAAAATTAAAAAAAATCAGCAAGTTTCCATTCATTTTTTGTATTCGATGTGCAAAGGAATGAGGGCCAAAGTAAAAAGGACAAATGTAATGCAGCAGTTTAAACACTAATGCCACAAGTTTGCTTTGGAGACCTTGGGATCTATTTAAAGCTTAATTATGTCACATAAGAAATCAACAGGGCTTTCCAAGGTGATAAAAACCAGAGCCATCCAGTATTATGTTTTTATTCATTTTACTGGAACCACATTCAGATGCATTATCATGTTAGGTGGTTTTCACTTATTAGAACAAAAGCAATCTGTAACAAATGGCAGACAGTTTAGGAGTACAGAAGGAAAATAGATAGAGAAAGACTGATAAATGGATATTGGGACTGCGAATATGAAAAAAACTATATTAATTATAGTTAGGTTGGCCTGAACAGCCTCAGAATGGACACACATACTTTATTTAATATTGCAGAATCACACAGAGTGGTTGGGATTGGAAGGGACCTGTGGACATCATCCAGAGCAATCTCTGGCTAAAGCAGGTTCACCTAGAGCAGACTCAGAGAAGGAGGCTCCACAACATCTCTGGGCAGCCTGTTCCCAGGGCTCAGTCACCCTCAAACTAAAGAAGATTTTCCTCACTTTCAGATGGAACTTCCTGTGTTTCAGTTTTTGCCAGTTGCCCTGCATCCTGTCACTGGGCACATCTGAAAAGAGACTGGTCCCATCCTCTGGGTACCTATCTTTAAGATATTTGCATGCATTGATAAGATCTGTGCACACTCATCTCTTCTCCAGCATAAACAAGCTGAGCTCTGTCATTCGCTTGCTGGAAATACAATAAGAGATTGGCTAAGAAGTGTTTTGTTTGAAATTTTAAAGCAAAAGGGAACATTATTTTAATTTTGGTTATTCTCTGATTGAAAATAATGATACAGTAAAGCAGAAAATAAATAAAGATGACAGAAAAATTCAAGATATAGCCTTACTTTTAAAAAGAAAAAAAAAAAAAGTGCTGCTTTCACATGCAGATATTTTGAAAATATTGTGGAGTCACCAGTGGGCTCTCAAGATGGTTAATCTGTCCATTCTCCAGTGCTTGTTTACTTACTGCATGTACATGCACAATTTTCTCTAAATATCTAAAAGTGCAAGGTAACTATACATGGTTTTGTGATGGTGCTTAACAGGATATAATCTGCTATAAAACAAATACAAAGCAATATCTGCATATATAACTACTTTATTTGAGAGGAATATAAAATATCAGTATTTTTCAGAATTTGTTCCTTAATACTTTAACTTAATAAAGTATTGCTTTTCTTGTCATCATTTAGTTAAAAGCCTCTAGTAGAAAAAAAGAAAAGCAGAACCAAATTGTCACATTTTCTGTTTTTTTATAAGGCAAAAATCAACTAGAGTTCACATTTTAACAAGGAACAGGATAGACTATTGATCTGCTCTACAGGAAGAAGAGTAGATAAGTGATGGATGCAGTGGTAGAGCAGTGGGAATCACTCCATGGATGACCCCAAATAATTTTGATGCATTTTTCTCATCTAGTTCTAAATCTTACAGTCCTGTTCTCCATGTCACAAGGTTACAACTGTTTTACTTTTACAAAGGCAACTATTGGACCCCTAACTGCCTGAATTTTTACAATTTTAATTCATCATAGTACTCCTAGATCTCCCAGATCCAATTCTTGATTTTATCAATAAAAATATAAAGGCACCACAAGTCAGCCTAACCAGGAGCGCAGCATTATTTTTAATATGGGATATAATTATGACAATGAAAGATTTGTGAATTTTGTGTTCTAGCATATGTTATTGAATTCTGGAGGACAATAAAGTAATAAATGGTTTTGACAAACTCATGGGTATCTAGGGAAGTACATGGCACTGCACACCAATCCTTTTGAAGTGTTTTAAGCATTTCAGAAGTTCTAAGATTTTGTTAACTTCATATGACTTCTGAGAAAGATGCAATAGAGTTTTCCAATAGTTATTCACAAGGACTTACAAAAAAACTATTTACTTCCTCCTTGAAACTTAACTATTGAAATACCATTATTATTTTGTAAGCCTGTGTAATTTTCAGTAACTGTCAGTAAGCTTCTGACCACACAGAAAAAACAACAATCTGAAATGCTTGTGTGATGTTGGATGAGTTTTTAATTGCCCTGAAAGTTTCTGTCTATAATGCATATAGTTACAGAATATTTGAGGTTGTAAGGGCTCTCTTGAGATCACCTGATCCAATACAGAAAGCTAATGCATTTCCAGTATCATGTCCAGATGGATTTTCAATATTTCTAGTGACACAGACTCCATAACATCCCTGGGCATCTTGTTCCAGTGCTTAGTCACCCTCTCCAAGGAAAATATATTCTTGTGTTCAGATTCAAATTCATGTTTTTCAAGTTCGTGTCCATTATTTCCCATCCTGTCATTGAGCACCACTGAAAAAGAGTTTGGCTCTGTCTTCTTTGCACATTCCTATCAGTTATTTACATAGAGGGATGAGAGTCCAGTGAGCTTTTCTTTCTTCAGACAGAATAATCCCAACATTCTCATCCTTTCCTCAGATGAAAGATGCTTCAATCCTTTAATCATATTCTTGTACTGAGGAGTCCAGCACTGGACACAGTACCCTTGATATAAGATAATCACATTGCTTTAAAAATGGCTTATTAATTAATAAGTTAATCCCTAGAGTCCATTTTTGCTTACTACATCGAATTATTCACCTTGAAATTAAAATGCTTCACAGGAACATCATACATGCCTACTTCTATTTCCTGTATTTTTTTCCTTTTAAAAGGGGCCAGAATTTCCTTTTCAGAACAGAACAGAACTGAACAGAACAGAACTGAATGCCTTGAAATATCTTAGATGTCAAGAATATATAAGTTGTTGCACTAAAGCGTTCATAAAATGGAAGCCTCACACCCAGCAGAAATTCTTTGTCAGTATTTTGTTTTGGTTTATCATTTGGTAGGTCATGTTTGAACCATATGCTTACTTAGACATAGGTCTATGAAAAGATAGCACCTTTTTTCACCAAATCCTATCTCACTGATGCTAAAATAGACAAGTAAATACCTTTGTTGTTCTCAAAGTACAAGATCTCCAAGGTGACAGTGAAAATAAGAAAAAGTAAAGGTGGGAGAGTGCAGTAAAAGCTTAAGAAAATAAATTACATTGGCATCTCTGAAGTGATGAAAGCGCGAAAGTCTTGGGGTTTTTTGGGGGGGATGTATTTTGGGATGTACATTTTGCGATATACATTTACTTACTCTACTTGCACATGGTACTGATTTACAGTACCATGTGCAAGTAAAGTATATTAATTACTATATCTAATGAATTGCATTAGGGGTGGGAAAGAATCATGTCCTAACAGTGAATTTTTACAATAAATGCAAGAATGTAAATTTTGAGGAAACCTGTGAAAAAGCTTACTTCCTCTTGCATGAATTTAAATTCCAATAATGTGCAATCCCAGTCTCAGACAAATCAAAAGATTTTCAAATATCTTGCTTCAGATCATATGAGTAGCATTAAAAATTCAAATAATCTTGACCAGATATTATCTAGTGAATCAACTGGAACATTTAGCCTTTTCATTTGTAGTTCCTGTTTTTAGGTTGTACTTCTAGTCTGTTTTTATTGTAGGTAGACACAGACATAGATATTTCCTATGGATAAAGGAAAATAAAAGTGAGCATATGTGACAGGTTTTTACCATTTGCAAAAGCAAGGTTATAAACACCATTTAATCAATGTTTGCAGGGGGATGGAATATCAACTAGGCAAATACAGAAGCCTTCGTTGGAATCATTCAGGATTTCCAATCACTATAAAAGGCTGCCATCTGCTGGAAAATATTTAATTAAATCTTAAAACCATCTTTATGACTGTCTATCAAATATGGGAATCCTCTTGTCAAGGAAAAAAAAAAGAATCCTTTGATATTTCAAGATGCCTCTTTTTGGTCCTTGAGATTAATGATTTAAAAATTTGCATAGGACAAGAGTTTCAGATTGTAGAATGGCAAAAATTAAGAACTAAAATTTTACATTGTTTTTTGTCAGAGGGCATAACTTAAAATTAAATACATGACTGCTTCATTTAATGTGAGATAAATTCTAACTTCCTTAAACCTGAAGGACAGGTATCTATTTTTTATGAAAGAAATGAATGACCATGATTAATCATAAAATTTTTAGTGAGATTCAGTACTTTGCTGTCAGATAGTGAGAGTTAGTATCTTCCAGAAGTCATTGAAAATTACATTTAGAAAAATTTGGAGGTCATTAAGTGAGAAATATACATGGAATTTCTAAAGATTACTTAATTAGCAAAGACATAGCACTGCATTTCTCCACATTTGTTTTCTTCTTGTGAAGGAAAAGGAGGAGATACCCCAGGCCAGCTCATCAGATGCACAAAGACAGTAGAGCCATGAAGTTACTTGGTCCCTTTCAAGAACGATTTCTGTGGGTTCTTGGACCTATTTATTAATAAGAATGATGCTTTGTTCTTTCTTACCACAGCCAGGGTTAACAGGGGGAGGAATAATGTTGCATTCCAAGCCACATACAGTCCTTGAATTACTCCAGTCTAAACCTGTGCCTAGACATGTATATTCACAAACAAAGCTAAATGAAAAAGAGAATTCTGTGGATTAGAACTCACTTACTCTTTTATAGCCACCTGTTTTAAAACTACAGTTATCAGGACTATAATGATTTCTTTTCCTAAAGAAGCTGGACACTTAATCCTGCACATACTTAAAATGAAATTTAGAAATTTAACTCAAATACCTTTATTAACATCTAGTGTGTATTTGTAGTATGTAGTAATGTAGTTAAGGCAGTGTCAATTAGTTACCTATTAAATGACAATAATTTAGCAATTAAGTTAAACATACCCAAGCACTACAGAGTATAACCATAAGAAAAGTAAAACTGAATTTCAGAATGAAACCAACTGTGTATCAAGGAAAGCTGATCTGGGAATAACTAATGACCATTTCAGGAAGAGGGGAAACACCCTGGGAAAAATCTCAGTTTTGGTGTTCTAGATTTAGGTGCTCTAGGTTTAGAGTTATGATAGTATGTACTGTATTGGCTTTATATCTCAGAGTCCTTATATATGGTTTTGGTTAACATCTGACTATTTGGTTGATTAAGCAATCCTTTTGTCTATATTAGGTTTAGTTGATGAAAGAAACAAATTGATTTTAATAATTTTTCTGAGAACAGAAAAGTGTTTTTTCATGATTTTCATGCATGAAAAATTGAATTCCTGCCTTTAAAAGAACACAATAACAGTTCTCATGGCTTGTGGGAAGAAGCTTAAATATTTGCTTTGAAAAGGTGCAGAAAATATAATGAGAAAACCCTGTGTACAAAGGCTTTGTCAGAGAATTCTTTAATGGGAAGATATTTTATCAAGATTTTTTTTTTCATCAGTATTAATGGTATTTTTGAAATTTATTCATCTTGAAAAATATCTAGACAGGGAGTATTTACATTCAAAGGAATGCATGTAAATGGTCTTTTTTAAAAAAAGTAGAATTAAACCAAAACAACTAAACTCTTATCCAAAAATTATTGACCTATATGAAAATTAGAACTGGTTGAAAATATTGCATTATTTAGTCCATTAAAAATATTAATAAAAATATTTACCAACAGAGAATTAAAACAAGGGACTCAAAACTCTTAATAAGTCATAGATTTCACACACACAAGGAGAGAAAGAGCCTCACATACAGATGACTATATGATTTATGCCTAAAAGCTACTAATCTTGCATTTGGAAATAGGAAACAAAATGTGAGAATGAGACAACATTAACTATTCTCAGGCTGCAGCCTTGAACTTTTTTTGTGTTTTCTTTCCAATTCTCTCATTACCCACAACTTCTCTGAGCAAGCTGTTCCGGTGTCTCATCACCCTCACAAGCAAAGATCTTCTTTCTTACATGTAAAATAAACCTACTCTCTTTCAGTTTGAAGCCATTCCCATTGTCCTGTGACTACATGCTCATATAAAATGTCCTGCTCCAGTTTTCCTGTGGGGTCCCTTCAGATTCTGGAAGGCAGCAATTAGTTCTCACTGAAAACTGAAAAAATCCAGACTGAACATAACCAATCTGTTGAAGGAGAGGTGCTCCAGCCCTATAATCAACTTTGTGGCTTCTCTTTCATTTTTTAAGGCCAGCTTGGATGCAGCTCTGAGAAACCTGGTCAATGACAGGGGTTTGGAACTAGATGATCTTTAAGGCCCCATCCAACCCATGCTATTTTGTTTCTATGATTATCTGCTCGAATTAATTTCTCCAGAGGAAATATTGGACCATTACATGTAAGCGTTACTTGAAATAAGGCAACAGAAAACAGAGACAATACAGAAAGCTCTTGTGAAAGGAGAAGTTTTGCAAAATACCCAAACCAAAATAAAACAAAAAACAAAAGGCTCGCCACTTTAAAATTTGTACATATGTGAGAAAGTGGCTGGAGACCACAGAGAACCAAACCTGTCAGGCTCTCAGCTTTCATGCTGAGAGGGAGTGTGCTGACATAACTGCCTTAATATTTAAAACTCTCACCTCTTCTGGCTTTTGATTTGGAGAATAACTCATGCAACACATATATATTCTGTAGAAGTCTGCTGAAGAGGTCTGCATACCATGTGGAAAATGTGACTCTCTTGTTGCTAACACTGACACTGGTGACTGGGAGAGACTGATAAGATTTGCTAGAGGGAAAGAAGAGCTATTATACCAAAATAATAGAATTCAATTGTTGCCTTACTTGAGCCTTACTCAGTCTTGACAGAAGTAGCTCAACACAGGTTATAAACAGTTTAGAGGGAAAAAACCAGGGAAACAGATGGGGTCTTTCTTACAAAAGGAAAATACACTTCATATACTGGGAGATTCTGAACTAGTTGTAGCAAATGCATCTGGATCCAGATGATGCTACTTCTGCATTATGTTATAGTTATTAAGATTTTTCATCCTAATCAAGGGTCTCAGCCCAAGAAAATAAAGTCTAGATTTGTTCCAGTAGTTTTATGCTTAATCCTTATATCAGTAAATCAACATTTTTTTCACACAGGAGAAAAAAAAAAAAAAAAGTCTTGAAACACTACACTGATCATCAGAAAGCAGCTCAGTGGTAGATACATTAAGCAGATGCTCTATGTAACAAAGAGATCAAAATGAATTTGGGTGCAGAAGGATTATGTTCTAGGACAACTTACAGACATCCTTTCTGAATCTATCTTTGAAGATGGAACAATAAAGTCTGCTGCTCTTTTTGTTTTAGTTCTTTTAGTCCACCAGTATGGCAAGAGCCACAGGCACAAGAATGCCTTTTTATAGTAGATGTGACAGTAACCAAGTGAAACCACTGTCTTTTAAAAAGTTGATTTTTACAAAAGCCACATGAAGTATATCAATTTAGTGACAGATTTTGCCCTGACAAAGTGTTAGTGACACCATACTCACCTGTTGTCTGGTTATTTTGAAAGAATCTAATATGATTTTTTTTTTTTTTTTTTTTAAGCATTGCCTTCTTCTCTCTGACTTGTACAAGTCCTGCTGATACTCTTCTTAAACCTAGCGAATATAGATATTTTCACAATCTGAATTCAAACCAGTCAGAATCATCTTATTCCTAATGATAATGGATGTAGCAGATGCATTTGTTGTACATGACAATTGAGTTCCTCTGTAAAATCCCTATGTATCTGGCAAGCAAAGTAATAATAACTTAAAAATCTAATTTAAATTAATAATAGTTTTAGCATTTTCATATTTAAGTCTTCCTTTCAAACTATATAACTCCACTGAAAACAAGCTGTGAGGTATAACCACTGTGGCCTAAACAAAACAGGATATGGCAGGTGAATATTCTAAATGCAATTACAAAAATACCAGCTGAATGAAAGAAATGTGGCCCGAACATTTGAGAAATAATGATAACATGTGTTACTAAGATGTTTGTAATATTAATAAGAATATGTTAACTTGCTTTACAGATTGAAAGATATAATAAATTGGCATTCACAGTCCTCCAGCAACTGGATTGATTTGAATGGATTTCCCTGTGAATGGTGTAGTGAGAGGCGCTAGATATGTTTACATTTTCATTAGTAATATGGAAAAGAATAGACCAAATATTACCTAAATTGAAATACTGTCTTAAAGTAAGGTATTTTGCAAATATCTCCAAGATATAATAAGATCATAAACACTTGAAAACATGAACCGCAAATGATCTAGAAAAGAATTACACTGGAAGATCTTGAGGAAAAAATAAGCAAAAAATAATTAATTTTATGTGTTTCTGTTTAACATGCTAGTTATGTAGAACTGCCTGCAAAAAGCTATGATAATTATAAAAGTCTTCTTGTTTAGGTGTTGAATTGGAAATAATGATAATGGAATTAGTAGAGATACTTGTGCCAAAAGCATTTGAAGTCAAACTTAAAGCCCTTGGAAACATTTATTTGGATAATATTATTTACAGAAAAGGAAATGTCTCAGTGTCTATTTTGTATGAGGCCAGAGTGAAAAATACTGCAAGAGCTGTTCATAGTTCATCATCAAGGTTAATTTTCAAAGCTCATATTGACAATCATTTGGGGTGCCTACACCCAACAGCAAATTACTTTTGAACAATATTCCTCATTTTTGACATGCCAGTTAATTGATGAAGCAAGTTTCACTCCCACTACTCTTCTTGACAAGGAGTATTTTTTATTCAAACCAAGCCATTACTGTTTCATTTGAATGGGCTGTGAAATATTTTTTAGTCTCATGGCAGACCTAGGTACTCATTTTGGGATTCAGTTCTGAATGAGGTGAAACCCAGTGGTTGAGTAAGAGAGAGAGAGAGTAATTTCTTAAAATGTGATATTTTTGTGTGCAATTGTTAACTTATCATTATAAGTTCCCATTTTCCTTGAAGAACAAAGGAAACAGAACTAGGTGAAGGTCATTCAGAACTAGGCAAAGGTCATTATACATTAATGGCCCTAACAAACCAGATAGGAGGGCATATTTTAAACTAAAAGTTAAGATGCGGAGGACATTGTGACATCTCACCCCTAAGAAAGAACAAAGTACCTAAAATTTGTAAATGCTCATGGTGAAAAAGAATGACAGAAATCTGAGGATCCAGAATCAGAAAGTTTTATTGGTAAATTACACACTAGACATGGAAATAAGATTCCTAGTCTCTGGCCCACTATATAAGCATGTGGAAGGGAATTTTGGATAAAGGTGAAAGGGAAGAGATTAATAGGAAAGGAAAAGGAGGGAAGGAGGGAAGGAGGGAAGGAGGGAAGGAGGGAAGGAGGGAAGGAGGGAAGGAGGGAAGGAGGGAAGGAGGGAAGGAGGGAAGGAGGGAAGGAGGGAAGGAGGGAAGGAGGAAGGAAGGAAGGAAGGAAGGAAGGAAGGAAGGAAGGAAGGAAGGAAGGAAGGAAGGAAGGAAGGAAGGAAGGAAGGAAGGAAGGAAGGAAGGAAGGAAGGAAGGAAGGAAGGAAGGAAGGAAGGAAGGAAGGAAGGAAGGAAGGAAGGAAGGAAGGAAGGAAGGAAGGAAGGAAGGAAGGAAGGAAGGAAGGAAGGAAGGAAGGAAGGAAGGAAGGAAGGAAGGAAGGAAGGAAGGAAGGAAGGAAGGAAGGAAGGAAGGAAGGAAGGAAGGAAGGCCTTCCTTCCTTCCTTCCTTCCTTCCTTCCTTCCTTCCTTCCTTCCTTCCTTCCTTCCTTCCTTCCTTCCTTCCTTCCTTCCTTCCTTCCTTCCTTGCTGCCTTCTCCATTCCTTATGACAGGAATAACTAGTCCTGGCTCCAGCATTGATCCTTTTGAGGAAATATCCAGCACCCCAGCACCACCTGGGCTAGGGGATGGATACTTTCCTATGAATAGGTTTCTCCACCCTGAAGATATGTTCCTCATTTTCTATGCAGATTAGTTATTGTGCTCAGTTCATTCTGGAAAGAGATCAGAAGGTTTCAGGGGTCTTTTGTAGTCTTGATGTCTTGCTCTCTCTCTGCAGTCCATGCCTGCTTCTTGGCCTCATTCCTGCACCTGTGTTGTCTTTTTTTTTTTTTTTTTTTTTTTCTTTTTCTGTGTGTGTCTATCTGTGTCTGTGTCTGTGTGTGTCTGTGTGTGTCTGTGGACTAGAACAAGGATGTTTGTCCCAGTAAAGTGCTGCTGTACATCCACCTGACCCCATCTCCAATCAAAACTCTTTTTTTTCTCATGACATATTCATACCAACAGACCTCAGCTCTATTAACCAAAAATTCTTATCTGTTATAACTGTCCTTGGTTGGATTTACAGCCATGTGGCTATTGAGACAAAAAAATTAGCCCTGAATTTTCTGTGATTCTACAGACATGCCTTCAAGATAACTGGTAAAACCTAATATAACAAGAAAGTTATTTTATGTAAAACATCAAGACTCCATTTTATTATAAGTTAAAATAAAATTAGAGTGTTGCCTGGAAATAAGGAATTGAGTTCAGTTGTTGAAGTTGCTGTAAAATCAAGAGAAAGCATTTTTTTCTCATGGTACTTTTTCAAACTACCACCAAGCATTCCTGGAACTTCAAGAAATAAAATTTTTTGAGCTGTTCAGTTTGCACGGTTGTTTCAGATCATCTATTGACTCCCAGGGACAAGAATGAAATAACTTCAGCACAGCAGGCACAGTAGGCAGGAGGAACAATGGCAAACAAGTTCAACATGTGAGAATCATACCTATAAAGTTCCTGGGGAGTGTTCATAGCTACTGCATTTCTAGAAGATTGATTAACTGTGGGACATGATAAACTGCCTGGAAAAGCACATGCTGTGGAGCAGGATTTTCAAAGACATATTTCTGGCACCAAAGAGACTACTGTACCAAAGCACTGCATTGCAGGTCCAAAGAAAGCAAACAGTTCTGTTTGAAGACCATAACCACATAAGTTTGTTCTTGACAAAATATAAAGCATTCGATAGCCAGACAATAAATTTCGTGAGTTTTTACCCTTCTACTATTTTATGGTACCTTCATTATTATTTCCAAAATGTATCATTATGTCATCTAGGCAAAGAATCTGCACATGTCTGAATTCAGACAGATTATCAAAATAAGGCTGATATAGAGAGGAAAACCATTTTAGCTTTCAATTGTGTAACTTTCATCTGTCTTTGTAATAAAGGAGTAATAATAGTTTCTGTTTAAAAAAGCTGATAACATTTAAGAATTTATATACCTGTATTCTGTTTCTTTCTATTGAAACACTTCTTAGTTATTTGAACTCATTGAAAAGTTTGTTTTAAAATAAAATATATCATGGGTTATTAAATCTCTTTTAATACCTTCTTTAAATTCTTCTTCTCAACCAATCATAATAATATTGTCAGCCTTCCAAACACATCAATGATAATACTGATATTTTCTAGTGCCATTATAATTTTAATATTTTTCAATTTTATGTTCCAGTTGTAGTTTAATCCTAGTCAGCAACTCAGAACCATGCAACTGCCCATTGACTGCCCTCCACAGCCCATGTGGGATGAGGAGAAGAATTGAACAAGAAAGTAATACTTGTGGGTTGAGATGAGAAGAGTTTTTAATAATTCAAAGAAAATTAACTACAAGAATGCTATAACAAATAATAATAAATACTAAAAGTAATTTAAAACAGCAAGGGACAAAACCCAAGAGAAACTAATGATGCCTGAAGCAATTGCTCACCACCAACAGGATGGGCATCTATCAATGCCCATCCCATCTCTAAGTAGTGATTAATCCCTCCCAGCCAACTACCCCAGTTCATATACTGGGCATGAAGTTCATGGTGCAGAACATTCCTTTGGCCTGTTTTCTTCAGCTGTCCCAACTGTGCTACCTACCATCTTGTGCATCTCCAGACTAGCAGAGCATGACACTGAAACATCCTTGACTCAGGGTAAAGACTGCTCAGGAACAACTGAATCTTTGTGTTATCAACATTATTCTCATACTAAGTCCAAAACACAGCCCTGCACCAGCTACTAAGAAGAAAAGCAACTCTAGCCCAGATGAAACTAGGACAGCTGCTCATAAATAAGAAAAAAAAAAGTTGGACAGTCACAGACAACCATTTAAAGCACTCTCTTCTGGTCGGGCAGCATCAATACCACCTAGATCACCCACAGAATAGGATATTGGGATATTTAGGTTTTTTACAAACTTTATTTCTCACTCCATTTGTCCTTTTCCTTTGTATACTAATATCATTCAGTTCTGGCAAACTTTTGTTACAGTTATAACTACTTTGTTGTTCTCTGTTTTCCCTTTAAAAAGTAAATTATGATGAGAACATATTAAATGAGATGCCTTCACAGCCAATCTTCAGCCAAGTATTATTCTACTCTGTTTAACAGAATGTGGATAGATTGAGAATGTTATGTGATTTTATGTTTCATATTTAATTATTCTTTCTATTTTATGCCTTTGTTTTTACTTTTTTTTTTTTTTTTTTTTTAACTAATTTCTGGATGACAAAAAATGTGATACTTACCATGTTGTGGTATTCTGTTGTATGTAGTAAGAGAAACTAATTTCAAAATTAATAACACAGGCAAATGGTGAGAATTAAAAGAGACTGAAGTAATTTACCAGTCAGAGGCCACAAATTAACTTATTTTTAATAGTTAAAACCATAATTTTTTAAACTTTGCTGCCTCTTCATTTTGTTTCTCAATTCTGTGATAAAGCCTCTCAAATTAAATCAAGTTTTTTCAAATAAACAAAAAATTGAATAACATACAAGTGAAAAAGAACAACAGGTTGCAAACTGTTAATTTTTATAATTTCTTGAAAAAATCATCATTGTATTTATAGACAGCTGCTGGGCAGCTACCCTATTGTGTTATAGTTTCTATCACTTATAACATGACCAGCCTCCAGAAGTGTATTGCATCAGGAGCTCACATTATTTTCAAAATGAAGTCATAGTTCGAAAATTGTGAAATGCCATTATCTAGTAAGAGTAGAATGAAAAAAAAATGAAATTGCTGCACTATTCACAGTTTATATTGCAGAATTTATTACAAGTCATTGAAAGAAGGAATTAAAGTCTATATTTGTGTGTAGAATTTTTTTCTCTCCTAATCTATGCAGGAAACACTCCTTCAAACACACCTGCTTTTCCTTTTACCAATTTAAGTTGGTAAATTAATGTTTTAGGTAAATTGTTTTATAAATATGAAAGTAAACTTAGTTTGGAAAGTTATGTTTTCCCAAAATTTATCTTTTTCTATTTTCTTCTATTTTGTTGGAGGTTTTTGTTGTTGTCGTTGTTTTGGTTTGGTTTTGGTGTTTTTAGTTTTGGTTTTAGTTTTGGTTTTGTTTCTGAGTAAGAATATCATCATTCAAGCATTTAAAAAGTAATAATTAACCTTCAACCCCCGCTTTTTCAGCTTTCATGAACTAAGAATAGCAAAATTATCAACAGTTGTAATGCATTAATTGGGTTTATATTGTGTTTCATCAGATTTGTAATGTTTTTTCTCTGTATCATGTGGTCTGTCCTTGCTCAGCAGTGCCCATCCTCCACACTGGAACGTAACCCAACTCCGTTCCACTCCCACTTTATCCCTGATTGGGCAGTGGCTTGTCCCTGCCTCTGGGCCCTGCCCGCTGGGGAAAAAGCCCCCCATGGGACAGGCCTCGCTCTCTCTGGCACTGGTGAGCCACCAGGAAAGAGTTCCAGCCAGGCAGGGCAGGACTCCAGAATAAAGCCAATATTCCCCCAGTGAGAGAGCAGGCTCTTTCCGACCTGCCATCGGCGGTCGTCTGGTCTCATAAAGAAATACCACATCCATCAATCAACATTTTTGACTGGAAACTGATTAGATGTCGGAAAATTCAGAGCAATTTATATAAGTATTTAGCCATAAATTATGAAAAAACTCTTCTCTTTCTAAAAAATAAAATTTTGTCTTTTGATTTCTTTTAAAAATAAATGTTTTTCCTGGTTTGGGACAAATTTGGGAGAAAACCCCTATAGAATCCCTCTAAGGAAGCAAACCCAAGTGTCCCCTCCCTCCAACCAGTCTGGTAAAAAAAAAACCTCTTTGGAGAAAAGTGGAAAAAACTATTTTACTAAACAAATGAAGTGCATACAAGTATAAAGAATGAATAATATGAAACAATAAAACCTCTCCTTCTGAAGTGAGATGGCAAATTGAGAAAGTCCTTGCCGTGGGTTTAGCTCGGCTCTCTCTCAGTCTCTCCTCAGTCCCAGTCCCTCCGGCGCTGCTGGAAAATGCCGAGGTCCAGGCCCCGGTGGGGCACAGGTGCAGCCCCCAGTGCTCCCCTGGGTTTTCAGTCCAGAGCAGGTTTAAACAGTTCCAAGAAAAAGGAAAAAAAAAAAAAAAAACAGTCCAGGGAACTTCTCTGCCCTAGCTAGCTGAAACTAACTAAAAGCAAAAAAAAGATCTCTGTCCTGCAGTCTCTCCAAGCCTCTGCCGAACACCCCGTCCGCAGAAGAATGTGGAGGAGTCAGGTAGTTTTCTCAAAACAAATTCCACGCTTCTCCTTGCTCTTAGAACCAGTCTTAAAGGCACAGGACTCAATACACAGCACAAACAGAACAGACGATTGGGGATACAAGCATCATTAAGTTACCCTAGGACAATGTTCTAACTCAGTAAATTACTAACTCATTTGAAACCAAACTGAAGCAAACCCAGGATAACCAAGAAGTTCCTAATAATACTCCAAACTGATATTGGCATTTATACTTTTTCTCAGAAACAATGGTGCATATGTCTACTTGTCTCACATTATCTCCATATAGTTTGTTCATTACAAAACCATTTTAAAGGGAAGAGAACATTTAGTTTGAGTTCATCTTGGGCACCACAGAGTGACACGAGCCTGCTATCCCTTTACCTCTGCCATCTGTTTATTTGCAAGACAGGTTGTAAATAAGAAATGATGTTGTCCTTTATAGGTAGTTGTATATGTGCTTGATTTTTACTTAGTCTCTCAACCCATCCATGGCTGTTTCTCAGAGGTAGCTCTTCACAATCTATCCTTTCCTTAACATAGAGAGCAACATCTCCACCATTCCTTCCCAGACTATTTCTTTTGAAAACCTGGTGGCCCTAAACTGCAGTACTCCCATCATGTAACTCCATGTTCATGTGATAGCAAATAAATCAGGGCTCTCTAATTTCACTTTGGTTCCCAATTCCTGTTCATTACCCATCTGTGTGCTCTGGTGTAGTGGCGCCTCTGCTGGGCTGTTGGCCTCTTCACTTTTTGGAAGGCATGCTCTCTAATTCCTTTGGGAAGATTAACAGGCATTTCCTTGATATTCCCTAAAGTGCTGTTGTTTCCTTACTGATGTCCAGTAGAGCATGTTTCCTGGGGCAAGAATTAGATTCTTAACATTTATATCTATCATTTACTTTCTGGTTACCTAATACATAACAGTTTGGTAACATGACCGGGTTTTTATTTTAGTTAGTAACCTTGACTCATTTCTCCACCTTGTGGACTCACAACTTTTTGTTGACTGTAGCATGTTTTATCATTAAGACAGATTCACACAGAAGAAACTCCATAAAAGCACATAGGTACTTAATATCCAGTTACTTCTTCAATCACATGACATCCTGAAACCTACCCTTTTCACACAGGTAATAGAAAAAAAAAAAAAAAGAAAAAAAAAAAATCATCTTCATATCATGGTCTATAAGAACATAGAATTGTTATCAGAGATTTTGCATCTTGAATGTCCCTTCAAATTTTCAAGCCCTTTTAGAAAAATTCCTGGTTATAATCATAAAAGAGTAGTAGAAGACTGCTGACAGTTGAAGAAACAGGTTTTAGGCCAGAAAAACCTGTCTAATTATATACAGGTTTGTACACATACGTCTTACTCTATTTTCCTCTTGTTCTACTTGTTCTTTCCATAACAAAGTGGCAAATAGACATTCTATTTATATCAAAATTTTAGAAGCTGTATATTTACATTAAATACTAAATCAACCTGTATCAAGCAAACTTGACCTTCCATTTTACTGAACACCTACATTTTAAATGGAGTTGCTTATGCTCAATATCTTTGAAAGCATGTATCAGATTCGACATTCATGTTGAAGGATTTGAATTAATAACTGTTATTGACTTTTCCTCCTTCTCTAGTACTTATTGTTTGCATTTTCATTATAAATGTATTATTGCAAAAGATATTGCAGACTCTTTTGCACTGCAACAGAAAAACAGAGAGGACTATAAGCACAAAAAATGTTTCTGAAAGAAGTAGATGAAAACTCTGAGATGTGAATATGTAGAGATGATTTGAAAGGGACAGCCAGAATAAATGCTTTCACATTCCTTTTATTCCAGTGGCAATAATGTAACAGAAAATAACAGAAAATTACTTGGCCTGAACAAGCAAAACAGAAAAGTTTGAAATAGTGCAGTTCTTACCAATAGCTTATTTCTAGTGCATATCCAATCACCATCACAGTAAACAAGCTTTTGAGGGTCCAACAGTGTATAGCCAAGTATAGACACGATTTTATGGACACAGTTTTAAATAAGATTATAACATAAAGGATCTAATTCATACTGAAGTATTATATAATAAGGATGAAAATAAGTATTTGGTATTTGACTGCTCCATAAAATACTGAATGGAGGATTTTTACAAAGGTGAACAGAAACATGAGAATATTTCATTTTTAACTGAATGATATATTAAATGTAATGACTTGATTTTGACTAATGATTCATATACATTTTTATTTTCACATATACACATTATATGAAAATTTTGCTTCAACTACATAAAAAAGTTTTAGAAAAGCTCTGATGTTTTCCTTTCCATCTTTAGAAAAAATGTTTCAATTTGTGACATAACAAAGGCACATTACAAAGTAATCAATCACATTGATTGAATGTGATTGACATTGAAGAATTTAGATTTCCAGATGTCACATTTCACTCTATATTCACATCTCTTGTACTAAGTGTTTATTGTGAGCTTACTATTATAGCAAATCATTGTCTGGTGCTAACTGCAGGTAATTAATGAACAGCAGAGTACAATTCTAACTACAAGGAAAGTTGTTTGAGATACAGGAAAAAAGAAAACTCCAACAAAGTAACCAACCAAAAAAAAAACCCCTAAAATTTCCCAAACCAAAAAACTGAGAAAGAAGATTTAAAATAAAATTAAAGAATAAATCAATCTGAGATTTAAGTGACATAAGAATTTAAGAAAGGGTCCTGAAATATTTCAAAAAGTGAAGTTCAAGAAGACCATATAGGCTATGCTTCCATCTTCATGCAGACATAAGGGCATTCCTTGCAATAAAATTTACAGTGGTCATATTAGAACTGTACCCTTGGCAAAATGATAGCTACATTTAAAATTTACAGTCATTAAACCATATTTTATTGTGTCTTTAGGGTATCATAAATATTATTGTAATAGATATTTTACATGTAATTGGAGAGACAGTGGTTCAAAAGGGATAAATTTCTACATGCAGCTCTCTTTTTAGTTTATTTCCAAAGTTGAATATGCTGACAGAAAAAGTTCACGTAAGTTATATTCCTGTTAATAAGAGTCAGTATTAAGAAAAGGATGCTTTTGTACTAAATTCAACCTTTATTATCTGTTCTATCATCATGAGTGTTTCCAGTTCTGTAATCATCTGTACTGAAGGTCAGACATAAATCCAAAAAATTGACTATGAAAATTTCACCCCATTCCCTATGGGCTGATAAATATTCTTATCAGAAGCAGTGCTATTTCTATACCCTTCCCAGGCATTAAAATTGCCCAAAATGATAACATTTGTGATCTACAGACAGAATCAACAGGACTATCCTGGTTCTGGAATGGTATTCTCCAATTTCGCAGTCCTGCTAAAACAACGCCACTGCTCCCTGCCCCTCCTCCTCCAAGTGGAAGCACAATAGGCAAAGATCACAGGCTGAGATAAGACTTAACTGGAATCAACAATAGGGGAATAAAAAACTGTGGTGGTGCAGAACTGTTTTATTAGGTTTTTATAAGAAGTTTATGTTATGGTTCATTTCACTGTATCCCCAATTCTGTATCCCTTTTGTGTTGTCTGTATAATAAGGTGTTTTGTGTCAATCATCCCATACCTCACATGACATGTAACATCCCCTCTGCCCCAACCCCCCTCTCTGGGGCAGCCTATCTATCACTTTGAGGAGCCCTCCCAGGTTGCAAAATCTCAGGGAGAGGGCTTCAGGTGATAGGTCCCCTGGGGGGAATTCCTTTAGCTTTGGATTTTAGTGGTCCAAGGCTTGGGGGTAGGCACACCTTGTTACCCCCTGAATCCCCTGATTTGTTGTCTTGTAGTATCCTCCCTGGAACCCCTCCCCCGCTTATAGGGGGTAGGAGGGAGGAAAAAAGCTCTCTCAGCGTCTCAGCCTCTCAGCTCTCAGCTCGGAGCTCTGAGCCTCTCTGCTCCTCAACTCTGGAGCTAATAAACATCTTTTAACCTGCTAAGCTGAGAGCCAGCCTTTTCTCTTCTGCTGCTGCTGGCTGTCATAACACAATCGGGTCCAGCTGCTAAGCCGGGAAGCTGAAACAAACTGGGAACTTCTGTGGCTGGGTTGACTCGAGCTAGCCGGAGGTCAGCCCCCACCCGGTGCGGGGACGGAACCAGACACAAAAAACAATGACAGCAACAATATAAATCAAAAAGTTTTAAGACAAAGAAATTATTTACATGGAAAGCCCATGATAAACAAACACTGATCTGCTCTTCTCCACCACATTTTCTCCTGACCAGTGAGAATGCCCTTCTACTCAGATGCAAGAGTCCCTTTCCTCTGCCCCATTATTGGCAGGAGGTGGTAATCAAATAATATCAGGGTCCTGGCCACTCCTGGCTATTGCAAAAAATTAACAGTGTCCTGGCCAAAAATAAGGTCAAATATTTACTAATAATTTTATTTTCTTAATAATTAAAATAAGGATAAGGAAAGGATATACATGAGATGCAGGGGTTTAGTGGTTGAGATTTTATGTGACAATGGGAAAATGTTTGAAACCATCAGTTTATTTGTGGCAATCCCTTGAAATTACCAGAGTCTAGTTGTTTAATTAACACAGACCATTGCTTTTAATTGTACTAAAATTACACCATTCCTTCTTTTATTATTGGTACCATAGATGTTGCTCTCATTTATGCAGAGTTTTAAAATATATTCTTAATATATTTTATTTCTCTTCTATCACTGAAAACAAAACAAAACAAAAACCAAAAACAAACAAACAAACAAACAAAAACACCTCTGCATTTTTCTTCCCAGTCAGGTCTGGTAATTATGGAAGAAAATATAACCAATCTTTTCTTTATCTAGTGATCTGGAAAAGCAGGTTTACTCATTCACAGAATACATTTTGGCAACAGTGAAGTTTCAAAATACTGATATCAGAAACAAAATATTTTAATTTTAACATTATTAAAATAGCACACTTCTTTTCACCTGAAATTAATTATTAAGTAATAGAAAAAAATATTTACTCAATATTTTACAAGAACAAGGGAGATCTCAAATGGGTCTGTGGAGCAAGACACTTGACACTAAGTGATCCAAAGCTATTTGATATAATATATATAGAAGGTATTTTAGTCTGCATTGTAAAGCTGACAGCCATATGCAAAATTTTCTACATAAAAAATGTGTTATCAAATACAGGGAAGGAAAAGAAAGATATGGATACCTAATACTTCCTTAGTTCATCCACTTCCCACCAGACAATGCAACCATCAGAGTTTAACAGTTTATTTAATTAAATACTGATGATGAACCCAAATGTAAGGTGAGAACAATACAAATTATTTGGGAAAAATGCTAAGGTTTGTTGCTGTGTGTTTTTTGTTTTCATATTGTATTTCATTCTTATATAGGGTTTTATGATATAATGGTTTGTCCCATACTCCCCTGTTCTCCTGAAAAATGTTATATCCTGAGGATTGTCCCTGCCCCCGTTCCCTGTCCATCCTCCCACACTCCTCCCAGTCCCCTCCTGCGGGCCCTGTCTGTCATTCGGCTGTTCCTCACAGGTTCTAGAGAGTTTGGGTAAAAGACCTTGAATGATAGGGCAAAAGCCGAGGAGGTTCCTACCTTTATGTTCCCCAGGGGTTTCCTTGAATGTCCCTCCAACCCTGTTCCACTCCCACCTTCTCCCTCACTGGTGTTGCTTTGTCCCCTCCTTTAGCCCCTCCCCCGCATATAAGCCTGGACCATGCGGCCTCAGCCATGACTTGGTTTGAGCTGCAGTCTGAGGCAGACGTCCAAACAGGATGGGACAAAGACTGAAATAAAGACCTTGGATTAGCCTTCGGATGAAGTCTGACTCCCTTCCTCCACCACCAACAGGGTCTCTCTCTTGTGATAAGGGGAAAAGCCCCTCGCCGCTCCCCAGGTTTCTAGGACCCAGGGGAGTTTTCCTGTCCTGTCACAGTCTCGAGCTAGCCTGGGCGAAAAGGAGCAGGCGGCTCCGTAAGAGACGAGCAACCAAGGTTTATACGTAAAGTGCACTTTCTAATGATTTCTTAAGCATCCATCTTCCACCACACAGCCAGACAAGTAAAGTAAGAGTCCATTGAAATTATTCTTGATTGCCAATGGTATAAATGATTTTCTAGCTGACAAAAGGTGGACTTTCCCTGTAAAAGTGAAAGGTCAAATTTCCTGAGAAGAAATATCATTCATGCACTAGAAGGACAACCTTAAATGGGAAGAAAAAGGTTTCTTTTCATCCACCTGTCATACTGTTACAAGGACAAATCCATGGACAAATGAACAAATCATGGACAAATCCAGCTCATGTACTTAGAGATGCCTTGGGACAATGTCAGTAACATTAAAAAGGCAAAAATCTTGGTTTTTACAGATGTATTTTCCTTGAGTCCTGCCATACTCCTCACAGACCCTTTCTGCCAGCTAATTGATTTTCTTTGTTTCTAACATCCAAGCAAACAAACTGAAACATGTAGTTGTACTTTGTGCTGATGGTCTTGAATAACAATTACTCATGATACTGCGAGATATATGTAACTGCACCATGGAGAATACCAGAAATCAGTTCTGCATGTTTAACCAGAAGTCCATGGTGTCTCTTCGATCCTGATATACATCATCAAGGATGGCTCCACTTATGCTTCTAGCTGTGGTCAACTACAGTTACCATCCATGTGGTTAAATAGTGTGTTCCTTCAGTATGAAAATTGTTATTTTCACATGGGAGATTTCTATTTTCTTAAATGTGGCAACCTTAAAATATTTTGTAGCATATATTTTCAGAAAAAAATATGGCCTTTAATCGTCAAAGTTATCTTTTATTTGAGATGTAGATTAGTCATCTTTTAAAACTTACCACTGTTTTTTTCCCAGGCATTGTTCAAGTAATCCCTAGTAAATTTTTTGCCACACATAATTTTTACAGTCTGATTTTTCTGATTCCTCAGGGACTAAAAGCAACATGGAAATAGTAAAAGGACAATTTTTTTTCCATATTTTATTTATAAACATATAAACATATGGATATATTTTTCATATGCATCACTTAATAAATATGTAAAAATAATTATTAAAATAATTTTAATAATGACAGTGTGAAATGTACATATTTTTCACACCTCATATTCAGCTAATGAAGAATGCTTAAAGCAATGGCATTACTGGTTTAGAGTTTGCAGAACTGGAAGTTGGAGAGACAGAAGTACTCTCCCCACCTCCCAAAGCAGTGGTCTTCTAAATTAGTCAAATAATTTACAGCCTCAGATTTCTCATCTTTTTAGTGTTTTGGGGGGGGTTGTTTATTGTTTGGGGTTTTCTGTTTGGTTAGGTTTTTCATAAAGTTACTGTAACATGTAAGAACAGACTTATTGATTCCCTCCATTGTATATATTTGTAAGTCTTTGGTATTATTTGCACAGCATTGTTCCTCATTTCTATTTTTAGTATTTTATCTATTCATATTGTTTCACCTCTTTAATTTTCATTTTTACTACTAGGTATTCCATTACTTCCAGCAGCAGTAATTTCTCACATGCATTTTGACAAGCTGGTAACTATAATCTAGAAGTTGCAGCAAAGAAGTATAAATAAATAAATGAGAATAAATTAGTTTATTTTAAAACAAGAAAAAATACTTGTATATTAACTTTGTGTTCCAGTTTCTACAGAAAGTGAAACATGTTGTTTTCTTTAAGAATCCAAGATAATCAGAAAAATACTTTGTTGTACTCACTCCTTAATATTTTCATGGCAGCAATGACCCAAAACAAACAAACAAACAAACAAACAAACAAAAAACAAAAAACAAAAAAACAAAAAACAAAAACCAAACCAAACCAAACAAAACAAAACAAAACAAAAAAAGGGTTGCTGGGCTAGATGGAAATATATATGAAAACATAGACATAGATTTATCCTTTAAAAGATCAGATTCAGGCCAGATGTTGTAGATTTTGATGAAATCCTGTAATTTATATTTGCGTTAGTTCTTAGCAACAGCTAACTTATTATTAGCCTATTAGCCTTGCTAATAAAAAATATTCTTGGAAAACAGTGTAAATATTTGTGTTTTTCAAAGTGCAGATAAACAGTTACATTATGTCATTGCAAATACTGTGCAATCTTATAAAAAACTACAAAAAATGGAAACTAATATTTACCCTGTTCCCTTTGAAAACAAGACCATAACAAGAAAGAATGTGAAGTTTTAAGTGAACTTAATGATTCTGAAATAACATTGTGCTTAACACTGGAAACACTAGAAACAATAGTGTGTTTTTTGCTTGTTTGAATCATCTTTTGGCTTTAAATGCAGATTAAATTCCAAATATAGTTTCAGCTGTTGTTACAGCTTGACAGCTTTTTGGAAACAAGCTTAGAAGAGAAAATCCTAAATGTCTGATAAACAACAATTTCTTAAAATTTTCTAAGGCAAAGTTATGAAAGCTTTCAACCAGGACTTAATATAGAAACCGATTTAAAAAAAAAAAAAAAAAAAAAAATCTTGATTAAAAAAATGCAGCTCCCCACAAAATCTGAAGAATGCCTGCTAAAGTTGATTCAATAGAGAATACTTTAGATTCTAAATTCAAGTTAAGAGTGTTGTGGAAGAAGAGAGATTTTTAGAGATAACGATTCTTCATGTGAGTCATGATTTGACACTGGCCAGATGCCAGGGACCCACAAATGCTACTCACTCACCCTCCCCTGCAACTGGACAGAGGGGAGGAAATATACTGAAGGATTCATGAATTGAGATAAGGACTGGGCAAAAACATTCATCAATTACTATCAAGAGAAAAACAGGCTCAACTTAGAGATATAAAATGAAAGTATTACTAAGAAGGTTAGAATAAATAAGCCCTTTAGACACCTTTTCACTCCCCCACCCCAGCCTCTCTCTCCTTCCCACTGATAGTGGAGGAAGGCAGGGGAATGGGAGCTTTAGTCAGAAAACCTGTGGCTTTTCTCACTGCTCAGGGAGAGGAGTAATGCCCTTGCTGTATGGTGGGGTCCCTCCCATGGGAGACAGTTCTCCATGAACTTCTTTAACATGGCTCCATCTCAGTAGCAGCAGTCTTCCCAAAAGTGCTGCAAAGTGAGTCCATCCCACAAACAGCAGTCCCCTCAAACTGTTGTAGTATGGGCCACTCTTCCATGGGGTGCAGTCCTCCAAGAACAGCCTGTTCCAGCCTGGAAGCAGGATCTCTCCTCCAGGTTTCCCATGGGATCACAGCCTCCTCCAGGCATCCACCCGCTCTGGCATGGGCACCTCCCCCATGGACTGTGGGTGGATCTCTTCATTCCTCATGGATCCATGGGCTGCAGGGGCACAGCTCCTTCACCATGGTCACACCATGGCCTGCAGAGGAATCTTGGCTCCAGTGCCTGGAGCACCTCCTGCCCTCCTTCTCCACTGCCCTTGGTGTCTCCATGTTGTTTGCCTGACATGTTTTCACTCCTCTCTTCTCTAGCTGGAAAATTACTACTGTGTCACAAACTTTGTTTTGATTTCTTCTTAAATATGTTGTGACAGAGGCATTATCACCATCCTGAATTGGCCCATGCCGTGTCTCTCTCTCTCTCGGAGCCCCAGCTCCATTTTTGCCTCAGCTAGCTTGAGAGAAAAAACACAGCTGGAAGGATTTTTTCCTCAGGTCCTTAAAGAACCCAGAGGCTGCAAACATTTTCCTTTAGAGAGAGCAGGTCCCTGTTGATGGCAAATGGAAGGAGTTTGCCCTTGGTCTGAGGGCAATCTCGGCTTTATTCTGGGGTCCTGCCCCCACAGGGTCCAGAGCTCAGTCCAGTCCCCATCCCTGTCCCTGTCTCAAGAGCCCAGAGAGAGATTTTTCCACGTGGTCTCCTTGTTTTTATCCAGGGGGAAGGGGCTAGAGGCAAAGACAAGCCACTACCCAATCAGGGACAAGGTGGGAGTGGAACAGAGTTGGGTTACATTCCAGTGTGGGAGAATGAGTGGGGAGAAGGAGCAGGGACAAACCTCGTGATACATTTTTCAGGGGAACAGAGTAGTACAGAAGAAGCCATTACAAAACCCAATATAAAAAAAAATACAATATAAACCCTAATAATGCACAACAAAAGGCCCAGCCTTGGCCAGTGGCACATCCATCTTCAGAGCCTCAAGGACTGGCTTTTCCAGACATGGTGGAAGCTTCTAGTAGCTCCTCATAGAAGCCACTTCTGAGGCTCCCCTGCTACCAAAAACCAACACAAAGCACACTAGCTAGCTTCCAGGCAGATATTTTCTTTTATCTTCCCAGGCACAAAGGTGAGATTCACAGGTCAATAGTTCCCAGGATCCTCCTTTTACCCTTTTAAAAGGTGGATACAATGTTTCCCTTTTCTCAGTCTCCTGGGCCTGCCCCTGATTGCCATGACTTTTCAAATATCATAGACAGTGACTTGGCAATGACATCAGCCAATTCTCTCAGGATTCTGAGATATATTTCATTGAGCCCCACAGACATAAGGTACCTTCAGGCTCCTCAGGTGGTCTTGAGCCTGATATTACAGTGTGAAGGACTTTATTCCCCCAGTCTCCAACCTGCTGCCTACCCCCTGAGAGTTATGCAGAAGCAATCTCTCAAATTAGGTAGAAGTAATACATTGAGGGAATGACATCTGGACAATGGAATATGGAAAAAACCCCTGTATATTATAAACATTGGAAAGAATCATACCACTTTGAGACTTAAAATATGATTGTTTGAGATCCATTTATCCTTGTCATAGTTCTGCCAAGACTAGGGAAGTACATGCCCCAAGATTTTGTCAAGAGGATATAGATTTCTCTCTGTTGTAATCTGCCAACCATTTTTATTTCAATAGATGGATAAGGGTTTTGAGAACGTACACTGAAAAATCACTATAAAGAGTTACAAATTGCCTAAGTCAGATAATAAGAATGCTGACAAAAAGGTGATAAAAGAGTGCTTTTAGTCACTTTGCTGTCATCTTCAGAAGAAATGAATCACTGACATAATTCATAGTTTTTGGAATCAGCTGGTGATAGGATCCATTACCATATTTAAACTATCTTTTCAGTGATTGTCACAACTGTTCAGACTACAGGGGAGTTTGGATTTTTTATCTTTTGCATAACTTGATATGATCTCATCTTCTATCTCTCAATATAGTAAATGTTTTCATTTACTTTCAAATGCTTCAGGTATCAACATAGTACACAGTTGTACAGGATGGCGTGTGGAAAAATTATGTTTGTTTGACTTTGTCAATGTGGTCTGGAAATCAGCTTTGCTGTGAGGGGAGGTGTGATAATTTGTGTAACGTCTTCTGTGAATGACATTTCCAGGTAGCAGCTGGAATTGCTCACCCCATTTCTTTTCCTGCAAAAGCTTCTGCTACTTTAGTCCAGGTCTACACCTCCTAAGAAAAGAAAGCTTCCCCTTCAAACAAATTGAAGAAACTTAAGTTTCTCTAAAATTCTTTGAATTGGCTTTACATGAGCTCAGTGATTCCCTTGAACTGTCCTTCTGCCCATCTCTTTGTATATCAGTGAAGAAACACATGAATTACTTCATTACACAATGTTAAGAAACACCTGCAAGTGAATATTGATGCTCTATTTGTTCCTGAAGTGAATACTTAAACATCTGATGATATATATGCACCAGGTTAATGACTAAAATCCACATATCCCTGTTTCAGAGTGAGGTGTCTAATTATAATGCTATATAGTGTCTTCTTTTGCTTGTTAAACAAATATTGAATTAGCTTTTCTTCTGAAAAAATAAAACTAAGCACTCTTCCCACTCTCATACTGCTTTGGGATATTAGTTTATAACTTAGAATACATATCTGGCAGAAAGAGCATTTCTCTAGGCAGAAGATCATCTGTTTCTCCAGATGCTTTCTAACCACTGAATTAGTGGATTAAAGAAGTGCAGAGAGGTGGAAATAGGGCATTTTACATTCTGGCATTTATATGCTGAGTTCCATCTGATAGTGGTTCCTGAGAAAGCTTATGAGAACAATTTTTGGAAGCAAAAATGTCAAAACAATGCTTGAATCTGATCAGACTTTGATCTCTCAAGTCTCTTCTTGCAGTCAAAATGATGAGATTGGGTGGGATAGAAAATAGACTGAAAATTGATGGTACTCTTATGATTTGTTCAATATTCAATTGCCACACAGTTGATGGAGACAGCACAGTGTTGGGACTAGCACAGTTTTAGTTTATTAATTATACTGAAAGGTGGGATGGAATGCAGTCTCATCAGGTTCATGGATGACAGCAACCTGCGGGCAGGACCTGGCAGTGTCCAGGTCATTGAAACATAAATTATTCTATATTCTGATTCTACGAATCCAGAAAACAATGAATGATGACATAGTTAAGAGTCTTAAGGTAAGGTCTAACTATTGATTTGTCACTTGGCAGTGGCTTCATGTAGAAATTCCAGTACAAATTATAATTTTCACTAATTTATAAGAAAACAGAAAATTTACTATCTAAAAAATTCCTTACTGAAGGTTCAAAAGTAAGAAGTGTTCCATTTTATTCTTCTAGCATTAGATTTTACATAATCATAAAGCAAATCAACTTTCCAAATTAAACTTTTAAGTTTTTCCATGTCAAGGAACATGTAAACAATTGTGAAATAGATTAATTGATAGGCAGAACTAGATATGAATCATGCTGAAGTTCCAAACTTTAAACTTCTCTTTAGAAGCTTTAATACAGTATTTTAGAAATACTTTTGGAAAAAAGAAAATACAGTTTCTATGAGATATGAAATGAAGTTTCTGTGGTTATTTTGCTTATTTGAATTTTTAGTTTAGGTCTGTGGACTTACTACAGTATCATAAAACAGAGAGAAATTACTGAACACATGGTCTTTGCCAAATATGTTGGAAAAATGTTAGCAATTCAGAAACACCTACAGGCAGCTAATAATACAAGCATTTTTAACATCAGCGGATAATTCCATATCTGATTAAATGCAGCAGGGGCATCACTATCAGATTTTCAGCCTGTGTAATTTCAAACATAACAAATTTGCTAAAACAAAAACATTCTGATGAGAAGAAATAATTTATACATTAGAGGCTTTCTCCACTGTATCTTCACAATTCAGATAAATTGCTATGTAAAACTGTGCTGCTGGGATGTTATGCATCCATCTAACAACACATGAGTTAGAGAAAGATAAACCTGTGGCTGTGCCTTTCCACGCCGGGTGGACGCGGGCCCCTGGGTGGCTCAGATCTGCACAGCGGCCAAAGAATTTTCAGTCCGGGTATGTAAACAGGTTATCTTTACCTGCTGGACTCGGCTTCTCAGCACTGGCTGGT
The DNA here is from genome assembly GCF_015227805.2 of Hirundo rustica. NCBI lineage: Eukaryota > Metazoa > Chordata > Aves > Passeriformes > Hirundinidae > Hirundo > Hirundo rustica. The sequence continues at coordinate 16,727,632 of NC_053450.1, forward strand.
CCAAACAGTGTTGTGACTGCGGCAGTAGATAAAAGGATGCCTCTTGGCTAAGCAGGTTTAAAGATGGTTTATTCAAGCCGAGCTGCGGGAGCCCACAGCTTGTCCAAACTGCTGGCCAGAGAGAGCTTTGAATTTCCCTCCCCGATCTTATAAGTGGGGGAGGGTTCAGGGGAGGTCACGACCGGATAGCAAATCAGGGAATTCGGGGGGTAACAGGGGGTGTCCACTTCTAAGCCTCTGACCACTGACAAAAAGGGAAAAGGGGATTCCCCCAGGCACCAACCTATTCCTTGACGCCCCTCAGGGAATTTCCCAAGCTGGGGAGGGGTGCCGAAGTGACAGACAGGATGGCCCAGAGTGGGGGGGGAGAGGGGATTAACAAGGATAGGTGGGGGGTGGGATGATTGACATGAAACAACTCAAAGGGGATGGACTGTTACAGAACTGGGGGCACAGTGAAATGAACCATAACATAAAACGTCTTATAAAAACTTGATAAAACAATTCTTGCACCGCCACATAAACCTTGTGAATAAAATCACAGAAATTAAACCTTTGGTATGTTAGCAGAAAACAAAATCTAATTAAATGTAAGCTTTTTTTTTCATTATTATTTCAGACACCTAATCAGTATTATTGTTATTGCTTTCATAAGAGATAGAAGCAGCTACTGCACTTCCTTCTTACTGTGTTAGCAAAGTTGGTTGCTAAATCAAATATATTCTTTGGGACTTTTCCTGGAGTAGTAGAGTTGCAAAAAGCTGTGGGACCACTTGTGATGTGCTCATTAATTTGCCCTAAGATCCATGAAAATGGAAAGTTTTTCATAAAATCAACTGAAAACCCTCAAACATAGCTATTGCTTGCTTTCTATAATTATTATAATACAGGAACCAATTAATACTTACAGATAAAATAAAAAAGTAATTTTTTTCATACCTAAAATAAAGTCAAACAAGACCCACTACTTCACAAATGTCTAAATAATTTTTAATTTTCTCTCCATAGGTAGGAGACCAACTACAAAACATCTCACACCTTTTACTGTCTGTACTTGATGCAATCTAGTGGCCCAGCATCTTTACAAGAAATCTGTTTCTTAGCACTTTGATCACCCAGATAAGATTTTTAAGTTTTTTATCAATTTCATTCAAAATTCTGAGTCTTTTGAAATTCTTCTACAAACCTGACAGGAATGTGGGGTTTTGGTTTTGGTTTTGTTTTTTGGGGGGAGGTTGTTTGCCTTTTTTTTTTTCTTTTTTTTTTTTTCTTTTTCTTTTTTTCTTTTTTACTTTAAAGAAATTCTTCAACATGTGATTGGAAAACATCAGCTGTAAGATACTTCTATACTTCTGTACCAGTAAGCATGACTGTAGTACTGATTAATTTCATTACTACACATAGCTCTATTTCTGGGCATTCTTATTTATCTGAATTAAATACAGATAGAGCACCATTGCTACTGGAAGAGAATCAACATCTTGTTTATCTAAAAATCATATTAACAAACTCCCTTAATATTTCTGAGAATGTATTCTTGGGAAAAAGTTTCATCATAGAAGAATGTAGTTATAGACAACATCATAAATTCAGTTCAGTACCATCAGTGGTGCTGAAAAAAGGCAAGAATGAAAGTGAGAACTAAAAGAACACAAGAAGTTTCTTCCTAGTGTTTAAGAAAAAGAAGGGTTTTTTATGTCAGACCGTGACCCCAGAAAATGGGTCAGACTTGAAATTGTTCAGATCTCAAAAGTATTTGGGAGGTCTGAAAAGTTAAATTTTTAAAAATGTATTTTAAGCTGAAATATATGGTAATGTTTCACCTTTTGAAAAGTACAGGCTACATGTGACAAATTTGTGGTTAAAAAAAAAAAAAAAAATTCTCCTATATTTTTCCCGTGTGTGTGTGTGTGTGTGTATATGCCTTAAGGCTATTTTACATACTTCCATTTCTCAGTATAGGTATCACTATAAGTATCTTTTGTGTTTGACTATAACAGATGTCAACACCTAGATGCAGTCAAATCATAAGGCATATTTTCTGCAGGTCTTGTGTTTGTGTGGTCAGAAGATACTTTAGTATACTGTGGTGGTGCAGAACTGTTTTATTAGGTTTTTATAAGAAGTTTATGTTATGGTTTATTTCACTGTATCCCCAATGTTGTAACCCTTTTTGTGTTTCTGTATAACAAGGTGTTCTGTGTCAGTCCTCCCACCCTCCTAGCTCTGGGGCAGCCTGTCTGTCACTCCAGGGGTCCCTCCCGGATTGCGAAATCTCAGGGAGAGGGCTTCAGGTGATAGGCCCCCTGGGGGGAATTCCTTTAGCTCTGGATTTTAGTGGTCCGAGGCTTGGGGGTGGGCACACCTTGTTACCCCTGAATTCCCTGATTTGTTGTCTTGTTGTAACCTCCCTTGAACCCCTCCCCCACTTATAAGGTGGAGGAGGGAGACTCAAACTCTCTCAGCCTCTCAGCTCTCAGCTCTTGAGCTAATAAACATCTTTTAACCTGCTAAGCTGAGAGCCAGCATTTTCTCTTCTGCTGCCGTTGCTGTCATGACACTATTGAGTCCAGCTGCTGAGAAGCCGACCAGCAGGTAATAGCCTGCGTGCCCCCCGGACTGGGAACATTCTGTGGCTGTGTTGACCTGAGCTAGCCAGAGGTCAGCTCCCGCCCAGAGCGGGGATGGAACCAGACACAGTATACGAAAGATATTAGCTACATCTATTTTGCTGGTAATACTCAGAATTATCTTTTCATTTATTGAATTCTCTTTTTATGTAATCAGGACAGAAGCTAAAAAATGTATGTATTCTGTTCTACATCAGCAAGCATCATGTCACGCAATAGACACTACAAGTTGTTTGATTTATATATGCAAATCCCAAACACATAATGGTAAAAACAGAGTGGCTTTGTTTTGATAACCTTAGTGATTCACACCAATAAAACATAAGACACAAGTGCTAAGACAATTTTAAAATGTCATCCGTAAAGTCATATTTTCTTCTAAAATAAACTACCCTTTGATAAGATCATCCCACTGGACACTTCAAAATTTATTTTGCCTAGTGTACAAATCATTTAAACCTTCCCAGTTATTAAGTTTGATTGAATTTGTGCATTGCTTGGGGTTCATAGTCTGCTCAAGACAGAATGTGTAATTATCAGACAAGAGACTCTCAAAAAAAAAACTGAAAAGCCAGAAAGACTGAAAAGCAGAGACTAGAAAACAAACTAGCAACCAAACAGAAACAGAATGAAAGGAAAATATAAGGAAAATGGCAATTCGAAACAGATTAACTCATTCCTCTGAAAGACTGAAACTAGTACCAACAAATGTCTCAAGAGTGTAGTAATGGTTCTGGATCTTTGGTAGCTTTGAGCTACAGAAAAACAATCATGACAAAAGAATATCAGCCTTGATCTCACTACAGATACAAAAAAATATTGAACATATATTTGTAAATTTTATCATGCAGAGTGTAAGCAGATTTACTTGCTTACCAACTTTTATGTGATACATTTCCTGACCTCATAAATTAAGTGGTTTGATTTTTTTAAATTACCGTTCTCTATTGAATTTCAGAAGAGTTAGTAGCCCATAGTACCCACATTATAAGATGGAAAGGCTGGCCTGACCTTTTTCATCATCTAAGTTTTCAAGTAAATATTGTCTTATCTGCTGTGCTTTGGGATTAATCAAATTTAATGTTCTGACATGTTCTACTGTACTTTTTTCTCCATAGAAGTTACTAGATGGGGAACTGCCCTGCTTAGAGGCCTTGAATAAATTTAGGGATAGGTGATCATCAACCTCTTCAGTCTCAGCCAGATGGATTTCACTTTAAACACAACCATGGCATAGCTTAAGGGCCCCAGGAGCCTTGGAGATGTAACCTTAACTGCACAGAATATTTTCAAGACAGAAAGTGGATAAGATAAGAAAGTGTAGGAATATTGACATGGGACACGTTGTTATGCCCGAAGGATGGTCTCAACTAAATTTGCTTTTATAGGCCTTGCTACTGTTTCTTTTTTGGCTAATTACAGATATATTTTACCTTAGTAACTAGATGCACATCAAAATGATATATTGTTCTAAACTTTAGAAGACATTAGTGTTTATCAGTCAAGACTTTGAGGCCCATACACTTCCGAGGTTTTGCATTATTTAATTCCTCATGAAAATGTTGAGGTTAAGGAAAAAAAAAGACAGGTTGTTTCTATATTAATTTTAAAACTGCTCGAAAGAATAGACTATTATTTCCTGGCTCCAGCTACTTTAGAGGTCATCATCTGCTCATTCAAATGATACTAGAGGTTGGCACAATTCCATCAGAGAAAAGTTGTACTGGCAGGGCCTATAACACACTAGTCTTGACAACAGAAAAGTTAGCAAGGTCGGAATATCACAGTTATTAACAAATGTAGTGGTTTTAATTTAATAAAACCAGGCGGAAACACCAATTAATGTAGGGGTTTTAGTGTTAATATTTTTGTGGGAGGGAGAGATTAGGAGAAAAATAAACAAAACAGGCTTAAGCTTAAAAATGAACAACAAAAAAAATAGTTTTATTAACACACACTAAAAGAATAGAAAAAAAAAGAAAGCTGGAAAAAAAACTAAAACAGAATGAAACTTTAAAAACATGCTTCTTTCCTCTTACAAACTATTAACTTTCTTATTGAACAACATAGAAAGACACAACTTAGGATTTTCAGTCAGTTTCACTACTTAGACATAACCACTCATTAATCTAGGAGAAGAGTCCTTCTAAGACCTTTTATGAAGATGTTTGCTCACACACACATCCGCTGCCGCCCAGAGTTTTCGCAGACTGTGATGTTCTATCTGCAGAGCTTCTCAGTGCATCTGGGGTATTATTATTTACTAATACTTCTTCTTATCTAAAATTATCTTTGTCTCAAAAGGCTGAGACCTCCTTTTTGACCCAGGAGTGGGGGTTTCATTTTCGTTTTTTATTTGGATTCCCAAAAAAATCTCTATTACACCAGTCCTTAATTTTGATTAGAATAGCATTCTACCCAAAATAATACTAAGAATGCTGCAAAGAACAGTTCATTTCTTCATAGTTTACCTTAGAAGAGTCCGGTTAAAAATGTCCACTTCTTCAATCTTATTCCAATATTATTAGTTCTTTCACTTCTCATCAAACTGACTTCATGCAGTGTCTGTTCCAAGTACCTTTTTCTTTTTTCTCTCAAGGAAGAATTGTGCTTTAAAAGTTCTGTACTGCTAAGAAAGGGTTAATTTTTTTGCCCAGGCTTGCAAAGCAACGTGCACACGTGCTGGTAGAAGAAACCAGCAAATGTCCTTTTTTCCACCCCTCGTTCTCATTTAAGGCAGTCTAGCTCAAAGTTGTTATGGAGCTGCAGGCCTGCTTGCTCCGCTGCCAGCCGTGATTAAGCTGGGCCATGTTTTGGCCCCTTCTGCCATGGCCTGAGCACATGGCCCCGCACTGCCGAGCTGCAGCTGCCCCTCTCCCCTGCCTGCAAGCAGGGGAAAGGGGCTCAGCCGGCCCAGGCCTTCCCCGTGCAGGCAGCAGCCCCCAGACCCACGGCCAGGCCCGGCCGGGCTGCCCAGAGAGACAGCAGGGCCTGACCTGGCCCGGGCCTGGCCCGGACCACCCCGTTACCTCATGGCAAGTCACCAAAGCAAGAGAGTGAGCGGTCAGCTGCAGATAACTTTTAAATGTTCCTTCCAAAGTTGCACTGACAGTTCTCATTGGTCAACTTAGCTGTCAATATCCCAGCCTGCTTTCTGATAGGTCCTTGTCCTCCTTCCCCCAACCTACACCACGGTTAGGGCAGGGAAAAACATTTTACATTTTTCCATATCTAGAAAACAAAATTGTGCTAACCTATGATACAAATATTCATCAAGTAATACCTCTCTTGACTGCTATTAACAAAGGGCAAGGTAAACCTAGGAGTTTCTGCTAACGGTGCTTGAATTCACTTTTCAGGTTTAGAAGGGGGACTTTCAGGAGGACTTAATTGTTTTAGCCACTTAACAGTACAGACGGATGTGCAATTGTGCTAAAGAAAAGCAAATATTTTTTTTTTCTCAAAATTCTTTCTTCACCTTCTTCCTGAGGAACCAAGCACAGTAATGACTACACACATACCTCATAATTCCAACTTGTCAGAAGCATAAGCAACTGCAGATTCTTATAGATCTTTTTCCTCACATTATCATAGACAATCTGATTATAGGCAAGTCAACAACTATTGATATTTTAACATATGCAAGCTAAAAGTAATGACGACATAACTTAATAAATCATTATATTTCTCTTGAAGTAGCAAATGGTTCTTCCAATAATATTTTTGAGAACCAGACTGAGGTAATACAAATTTATGTCAAGTTTAGTCTTTGTTTATAGATCCAAAGGAAACAGGGGTTTTTTTCGCACATTAGTTCTTGCATAAATATTTGAAAACCTTCATGTTTCAGTTATTCCCTCCTGTAGTATCCAAGCTTGCAAATTTATCTAATGAAAATACACATCATAGTTATTTTCTGTTATTTTCCCCCTGCCTCAGAATGGTCTCCCCCTTTGTGTTTATTACAATCAACTTGGCCCTGTCTTAAGAAGTTTCAGTGATATACAGTTATATTTTAAGTTTTGTCCAACATTCAGTAATTGTTGGGAGAGGAAAAGCTTTTGTTATGAAGACTTCCAAGAGGGAGAAAATCGTGTTTCACAGCAACTTATATTAGTCTCATTTTTCCTATTATATGTATCTGTTTCTAATAGAAATGAAAAATGCTCCAGATTTGCAAATTCGGGGTTTGGCCTTAGTAATGATATTTGATTTTGAATCTATATTCAGCACTGCCTTTTTGCCACCTCTGTTGTGCAAGGGACCAACAAGCCATCAAAAACGTAATGAAATATGCAACATACATATAGCTTCAAGCAGCCTACCAGTGACAATCTGATCTTCACTGGATATAAATCAGCTGACTTGAAAAATCCTATGCAATTTGTAGTAGCTAAAGTTATAGTCCTTGTTTTTCATCATGCTTGCAAATAAGATTGCAAACTTTAGTGTTACATATCAACCTGAAAGGTTGAAGTATAGTATCAAAATTTAACACATTACCCTGGGAAACTTACCTTCTAGAATGGTAAGATGGACCATGGAAGGGAAAGCAAAGACAAACCTCCATAATCATGTAATGGTGGTAAGTCTACCTCACAGATTCACACAATATATGTGTTAAATAACATCCCTTCTTAAAAAATAATATCTTATATAAAACAAATTTCTAATTAATATTACTTCTATGGCTTTTATATGTATTTGAAATTACAGGTTAAAATATATTTACATTTTACTAGAACTACATAAATTAAGGAAAAATATGCTTTATTGTGAAAAGTTGCAGATTGCTGGAGTATATATATACCCCCATATATTCTGAACCATCAATAATTAATAGTCATTGTAGCAGAGCATTCATTTCATGAATGGCACATTTCATGAAAGGCAGGACTTTGACTGTAAGCACACTGAGGAGAGAAGGAACAAAAATGACAGCAAATTAAACTCTTAAATATCTAGAACACTATTATTCATATGCATCAAAACTCATGTCATGCCTACTATAATTAGACTAAAATCCTTACTTAGTCATAAATTCTGAGCAGATTAGGAACCTATAAGATTTAGACTCTTGCTATCATTAAACACGGATGGAAGCAAACACCATTTTGCAGTGTGCAGGCTGCTTTTAACTGTAATGTCTCAGGAACATCTATTACAATTTTTTAACATCTGTAGAGGGTTAAAAAACCTTTCACAGACAACTGATTAAATAAAAAATCTGAACCCCTCCTGAACATCAGATTATAAAAAGATAGGACCAATGACTAATTTCAGCTTACAGTCAGCATCAGAACATTACAAAGTGAGATGGAAAGAAAGATCAAGAGACTATCTGAGTATTAGATAAGTATTATTTAATAGTATTATCTATTAGTATTAGAGAAGAAATTTCTTTGGATTTCTGTGAGCCCAAATTAAAGGTCCAGAACATGGTTAGGGCAATTCCAAACACAAATGCATACAGAGTGGAGAATGGATTAAGACCAGCCCTACAGACAAGGACTTCTGTAGTGGGAGTAGTGAATTAGAAGCTCAACACAACCCAGTAATGTGCACTTGAAGCCCAAAAAGTCAACCTGTCCTGGGCTGCATCAAAAGTGGCATAGCAGAGGGATGTGATTCCTCCCTTCTAATTTGCTCTCATGACAGCCCAACTGGAGTACTTTGTTCAGCTATAGGGCCCCCAACATTGGAAGGACATGAACCTGTGGGGTAGAGCCCAGAGGCAAGACCCGAAGATGGTCAGAGGGCTGGAATGCCTCTCATATGAAGACAAGGCTGAGAGCTGGGATTGCTCAACTTGAAGTTACCTTGTGGCAGCCTGTTGGGCAGGATGAAACTAGAAAGCCTTATAAATATGACTGCTTAGATTTTGAGAATATGAAACCTGTAAGTGAGATAGAATTGAAAGCAAGTTTCGATGTCTGAGATGTCCTAGTTACTGAATGTCTGGAAAACAATTATATGGCCAGCTGAAGGTAATCCTCCCTTAATTAAACAATCCCCCTTACCTACAGATAAGTCCAAAGGTGAAATGGAATGTTCTGTCTCACCCCGCAATGTAACCCTCCCCTGAAGTATCAGGTATCTGCAACCCCATTGGCCCAAGTCTTGTTCCAGCCCACCTTGAAGCCCCCCGATAAGGGGTGCCCGAGGGGCTGGACCTTCTCTTGGACTCTTGGCCTCCTGGCACATTTTCCCTGGGACCCTCCTCTTGGAACTTCCTCTCCCTACCTCTCCCTTCTCCCACTCCCTACCTCTCCCTTCCCCCACTCCCTAAGGACTGCCACAAGTTGCACCTGGCAACTCCAAGCAAGGCCCCACACCCTTTATAATAAACCACATCTTCTAAAAACTAACTTCAGAGATCTCTCGTCTACATCCATCCAAACTGTCCCAGCGGAGCCCTTGTTACAGCAGCCTTTCATTACCTAAAGTAGACCTACAAGAAAGTGGGAAAGGTTCTTTTGAGTCGTTGAAAACCGATATAGTCATGGACAAAGACCCTCTAACTAATTAAAATTAGGAAGTGGTATGTTTATTCACCGGCCGGCAGCACGGGAGTCATCTCCGAAAGGCGTGGCCGCCCCGAACAAGGCTCTTTGCTCTCTATTTATTTTCCAAGATCTTACATACAATACATATGCATAACCTCAGCACCTCCCATCCCCGCTCTATATTGAAATGAGGTTATTAGTCCTTCACGCGTGCGCAGTTCTTCTCTTGAATTGGGTCAGTGGTCTCGAATTGGGTCAGTGGTCTCAAAGGATGATGTCAGGAGAGTCTTCATCAGGTCTCTGTGACCCTCTGGCACGATCCAAGGTCCCCTGCTTTGTGATTTATTGGTATGAAGTCCAGGTGCTGGCCATTGTTCTTACTGGTTTCAATCTGTTCTTAGGACGGTTCACTTACTCCACTTTTTCTATAAACAAGCTCATAATATAACCGTTAGCTCTAGCTTGGGCATCTAATAATCATTAACCTACCATTTACTAATCTAACTTACATCTTGATCAATATCAATTGCTTCTAACCCTTAGCTAAAATCTTAACTCTTTAAAATCATGTTTCACTTTTTTCTAGGGCTTGTTATGATAGGAGAAGAGGGTATAACTGTAAACTGAAAAAAGTTATGCTTAAATCAGATATTGGGAAGAAATCTTTTACTATGCTGGTGGTGAGGCACTGGAACAGATTGGCTAGAGAAGCTGTGAGTGTCCTGTTCCTGGAAATGTTTAAGATCAGATTGAACAGGGCTAAGAGCCACTTGATCTAGTGGACGATGTCTTTGCCCATGGCTGGCAGACTGGGACTAGATGATTTTTAAGGTCCCTTCCAACCCACACCATTGTACAGTTCTGTAAAATAATGTTCCCCTGTATGAAGATTTATCATACATAAACATATGCTTCCATGCATTACTTAGCAACTAAAGAGGAAGTATTCATTAAATGGAAGTTACTCAAAGAACAAGTAAAACACTACCATGTGAATGCAGATGCAGGCTATAGAGTAACATCCTTTTCTCAACAGCAGCTGTTTCTTCTACTATAGATATCTTAGTTTCTATGAAACACCTGCAACATATTTCTATGTGTTCCCAACATGTCAATTTAGAATACATTTATTGCTTATATAGATATTGACTATCAAGTAGTAGAAATCTCATAAATATATTTATTCACCTTTTCTTTAAAAATATCTGTAATAATTTTCATGTAGCTTGTTCAGCCATCATATCAATATAGTACAAGTGCCACGAGTACTGTATATGGCTTTCTGGGACTGCCTCATTTGCTGCTTGGAATATTATGCTATCATAACTATACAGATGGCTGTACCTGAGTGATCTAATTTATGTCTGGTTTTGTCCACACAATATGCATTTTCTCAATTTCTATGTAGACAATAACCTCAGAGATACATCTTAATTGAGGCAGGGTACAGTGTATGCTGAACTTAAGTATTCACAGTCACCTAGTCCCCCAGTGATACTGCAATGTAGTTCTAAAAAGCAATTTATTAAAGCCTTCTGGAAGAAAAAATATGAACAAGTTAATATTCCACAAACCCATTCCTGTGACCCAGCCTTATGTAATGTAACTGTCCCTTGGGGATTATGAATTATTCTTCATGCATTCACTCACTTTTGATACCGTGTTTTTCAGTAGAAATTTCTTTACAACTTCCCATCTAAAAAAGAAATAAAATATATGCTTTAAAACACTACGACTATAACCCAGACATCTCCACATGATAGTGTAATATAATTTGAAATGGAAATAGAGGGAAAACATGCACATCTTGCATTCATCAATAAACTTTACTATGCAGAACTGTTTGTATATACAATAATTATACTAGCTTGCCAAGAAAGACATCTTTCTTAAAAAGTGATTAAGGACATTTAATAGAAAGGCACTGAAATACTTCCTATAATTCTGTTATTGCTAGTAAGAATATGTACTGTATTCTTACCTTCCACAGAGTACTTGTCTCCACTATGTTGTATGCTGAAATTTTTAAAATGTCAGTCTGTGTTCATATGCATTTGTCTTTATTCTTATTTACTTCTTTGCTTTATGTTCTGCAAAAAGAGTCTTCAAATGTTTTCCTTATTTATTTACTTAACATCTGTCCTAGGTTACAATGTAAGATGTGCCCAAAGTATGTATTCTATCACCATCTACATGAGCTGTTGAAACTAGGTTGGGCAGTGTTTCCCTTGCCCCCTCCCTCCAGACTATCTTCTGTTAATGGCCCGTCAATGCCCTGCTGCATGACTCATAGGTAACTCCCTCTGGGAGCTATCTCTGATTAATGGGCAATCAAAGACCCGTTACAAGACTGATAAAATGATATCAGCCCATTGTGAGATGCTCCGGCCAGGGGAATGAGCCAAGCATTCCCACCTGGATATAATCTGGGATTTGGGACAGCCAAATCAGGCAGCCTTACCCACTGGATTCCCAGAGGACAAGGGCTACCAGACTTTTTCTGCGGGATCACTGCTTCAACAAGACCACTTCATCGGGACTGCTACCACCACAGTTTCAGGTTGTATTCTGACTCTCAAAGTCAGTGATCCTTTGTACTATTGCAGGTGTTCTTTTTATTTTACCTTTTTTTCTCTCCTATTAAACTGTTTTTTTCTGACTTGGAGTCTCTCACTGGTTTTGCCTTCAAGCCAGCACATCATCAATTCCACAAAGAAAAAGTCAAGTGGCAAGATAATAGATAAACAAAGGTGATTGGAGCAGAACATTATCTAAGACTGATAAAATATAAGTCTCTGTTGAGGTAATAAAAGCCCTAAAAATGGTATTCAGCTGGCATAAAATCTAGAAAAACTAAATAGAGAGTTATAGTTATTCTGCAATAACTCCTCCACAATTCACTCCATTTTTATACTTTTCCCCCGTTCCAATGCGGATCCTTCATGGGTAGTGTTCTGACAGGACCCTGCTCTGGGTCTCCAGGGGTTGCAATTTTCTCCAGTCTGCTCTTGCTTGGAGTCCTTCATGGGCTGCAAGGATATCTGCTTCACCATGGTCCTCCATGGTCTGCAGGGCAATCTTGGTCCTTGTTGAGGGTTAAATTTCCTGTAGAATTTCCCGCCCCCCCATAAGTTGCTAGGAGACTAAATACTGATAGTTAAAGGGTGCTCAAACCGGACAAAGGAAGTTGATCACTTAGTTTTGGGGGAGGGAAAAAGCTCCCGGGGAGCTGAGGGTGGGGGGCTCACTGCTCTCTGTTTGCCAGGGAGGACAGTCGGTTGGGCAACGGGTAGCTGCCTGGAGTCCACAGTTGGCAGAGGGGTCTGGTCCTGGGAATTCTATCATCTGTTGGAGTGCCCAGGAATTCGGAGTTTCTTCGCTGCCCTGCTGGGTTTTGGGTCAGCCCGGGTCCAGCCGCTGCAGGTTCTCCAGCACTGCTTGCTTCATCTGCCAGGGCACCCCCCTGCCTGCCGAGGACAATCCACCACTTCCAGCCATCAGTGCTGGAGTTTCCACCGCTTCCAGCCGTCAGCGCCGGAGCTTCCACCTTTTGCCCCCAGGGTTCTTGGTTCTGTTTTATTGTTATTATAATTGCTGTTGTTGTTTGTCTGTCCTGTTATAGTTACTTGTAAAGGACTGTTATTCCTTTCCCCATAGCTCTGACTGAAAAGTTTTTTTAATCTTCCAAATTGTAATAACATGGAGGGAAGGATTTGGTTCCTCCTTCCTAGAGAGACCTGCCTCTCCTTGGCAGACACCTTTCTTTTAAAACCAAGACAGTCCTGAAGACAGGAGTGCCTTAACCATCTTTTCTCTTTTAACCTTGGTATGTACAGGGCTGTTTCTCTCACATTGTTTTCACTCTCACATTTGGTTTCTGAAAAATGTTATCACAGAGGCACTGGAAGTATTGCTTGAGCTCAGCTGTGTCCTGAAGAAGATCCCCTGGATCTAACTTTAACCAGACGGAGCCAGCTGTAGCTGGGATGGGGCAGCCCCTCTCCTCTTTTTTCAGATACCACCCCTGAACTGCTACCACTGCCAACAACTGGACACATAAATCAGATACAAAGGCAGGGAACAAAAACCACAGTTCAGCAAGAGAATCTGCTGAGTTCAGAGGGGTCAGGCCTATGACAGAGCTTTCCTTATTCCCATTACTTTGGTTTTAGGCTTAATTACATATTACCTAGAGATGAACAGTAGTACAGTTATTCAGCTTCTTTGATAAACTTCAGTTATGGACTATCATATAATGGCTGTAAAGCTCCAGAACTCTGTCACCCAGTCCTTTAAAAGGGGCTTATATTTTCGTGGCTTTTTCTTACCCTGATTAAAATGCAAGGGAGAAGTACTGACAAGGTATTCCCAAGAGATCAAAACAACAAAAACTTTACTAAAAAACTTCAGAAAATTCAGGGACTCTGGCAAAAGTTTAAAGCAATATTCAATCAACATCAAGCATTTCACAAAACATTAACTTAGTAAGCTCTAAGCCCATTCAACTTAGCAAATTCCAACCTACCTGAATTTAAGTAACTCAAACTTCATGAAGAATGAATTAGAAGAAGAGATACAGAAAATAACAAATATAGCTACCCCTCATGTTTCAGCTGATGTAAAATCCAAGGGAAGGTAGGCTCAAGACGTGTTTTTACTGTTCTTTGGCTTAAGTACCCCTTGGCTTTTCTGGGCCCTTACCCCATGTGGGACTTCTGTTCTGGTGGCCAGTGAGGAGCTGAGTTAGAGGCTCTAGGGGCAGGTGAGGAGCACTGCTTGCAGTGTGCCAGGGCTTGGTGACCACTGCAGAGTCTGGGATACAGATCCCAGTGGGGTGGGGTGTGCAGAGCAGGGCATCACCTCACCAGAGCAAGACCCAGCCTGTCCTTTCCACTCACACATGTGCCCAAAAAGTTTCAAGCCCAAAATCTCCTCCAGTCTCTCAAAAAGGTAGATTACGGAAATTGTTTGAGCATTAAAATATAAACCATATCTGAATTCAAGAATACACAATAAACACTATCTATTTGTGAAAATTGTCTTTTACGAAGTCTTGAATTTCTGATGATTTGGTATAAAAATGAATTGATCTCAGAATAAGCATTTCAGCTCTCTGCAAAGCTCATAGGGGTTGCAGCTGTTTAAACAAGGAAGATGTTGAGATTTTTTTAATTTTATTTTTTAAAACAAAGGTTCTTCTTCCTTCCTTCTTTCCTCCCTCCCTCCCTTCCTTCCACCCTTGAAAATAACTCAATCACTCTTTTCTTTATTTGAAGTAATCTTCCTATGAATTGAAAGGATCCAACACATCAAGTAAATTCCTTCAACAGAAATAGAAAATAAACTATTTTGAGGACTGAGCAGGAGGCTGTAATGGTAATGTCTGATTGCCCAGAGTTCAGCCATGATTATTTCTTCATAATAAGAACCAGGCAGGACAGAACAGAAAGAACACAAATGTTTCTTTTAGTTCAGTTCACAAAGGTGCAGTTACAATGTAAGCATGTCTGATTTATATTTAATCAGATGAATTCAATTCTTTCAGTCAAGAGTCAATTATATGGCTGGAGGTTTTAAATAAGCTTATGCTGCTTAAAAAAACCCTGAAAGATGCTTGATATTGTTGTCCAATATCAAGCTTTAACATACATATCAGTCTACCCTAACATACATATCAGTCATACACAGGAATATATATTTTCCATTATAGTGGATGAGAGTCAATGCAAATTTGACATATTTTGTCATCTAAATTTTGGATTTGAGCAATTCAGATCAGTTTCCTTGATAAAAGTTATTCTCATTTGGGATTATATCTGACAGGAGCTGCAGAAGACTGATGGTATCCTGGATTGCCAGCTGAAGTCCAGTACTTTCAAAGAAAATAGATGCTTACCTTTTGTTAACAAGGTCTGAATCTAAATAAGAATCAGAGCCTTGAGTAAGTCAGATCATGTCAGTTGCTTAAATACAAACATAAATTGCCATTGTAACAGCAGCAGAGCATTCAAGCCATCTATACAGATATATGAAGATATATGTCAAATATGGTACAAGAAAGAGATGTATACTGGGCAGATGCCTAAAATTTTTGACCCGCAGTTACAGACCAGATAAGAATACAAATATGTAAACCAATACAGATTTAATGGATTTAAGGTGAGACTTTACCAGTAACTGCAGAATTTGTCCAGGTTAAGCATGTCTATTTTAGATAAGCAAAGAAATGTTTAAGTGAAATTTGTTCAGCTGTTATACATGTTGATGGAGAGTCTGAGTTCTCAAGTTGTTTTTCAGGCCATGATGTCGTTCCTTAGTGCAGCACTATTACTTGTTGAGGTTAGTTTTGAATTTTCCTTTTTCCTGCTTTGTTTCCCCATAGTTCTACACGGTCATTCTTCACAGTCCTATTTCATAAGATCTCAGCTGATGCAGAACACATTTCTATCTTGGCTGGAGCTGTATCACACACACCAAGTGCAGGTGACTCTGAATCCTGTATTAATTACTGTGGCCTTCAATACTGCCTTAATCTAGTTAATATTCTCCCTGCTTTATTGCTATGAATGACAAAAAATGTAACAACAGAGAAGACAATCAGCCTTCAGAAGAACTAGCTGCTAATTCAGGAAAGTGAATGGGCTTAATGGAATTATGGCAAAGGATTTATGTCCCTGATATTAATACAGCATGATCTTAAGAACTGGGAATAAAAGAAAATCCCAGGATATCAGAGGGGAAAACATTTAATCCTTTGGCTTCTCTTCTAAGTAATTTAAAAATTCTGCTTTCTTTTGTAGTGTCTCATGTAAATTGCTCAAGAACAACTGTTATTCAGTCTTCTAAAAAGATGCTTAGGAACTGTGACAAACATTTATTTTCAAATATGATCTCTCTGTTGGCTCTGTAGTTTCATTCAGAGCTATTTTTAATCTATTATAAGATATCAGCAAGACTGATCTCATAGAGAGGGTGAGTTTCAAAATCTGTTAGTCCATAATAGCTAGTGTTGGGGCACTCGGTTTTATGTACAGGCACTGGTGCAAAATAACAGAAGGAAGCACAAATGCTTCAGTCTTTATGTTTGGACTCTGTAGGAAACCTGCTCAAGACTCTCCACTGTACAAGCCACAATTCAATGTTCTATTCTAATTAAATAACAAAAAAAATCAGGTAGACAGAAGCAGGAATTAGACTGAAACATATGCTAATGTTCATCAAGGGCAAGTCTCTTTTTAAAACCTCTTGTCAGTTTTCTCATCCTTACTCCTTTTCTAATTAGGCACTTATCACAAAGAATAATGTTTGTAAATTTCCATGATGCCAGAAAAGCTGCAGTGAAGATGGCACAGAGAAACATATGCACACTATGCAAAAAGTTAATAATCTCAGAAAATATCTTGAGGAAAAACAATTTCAAAGAAAAGACACACGTTTCTTAATATTCTCTCTCTCTCTGACCTGGAGACTGTAGGAGCAGTAGAACAAAGAAGTCTGGGAAGCAATGAACACAGAATCTAGTTTTTGTAGAAACCCTAAACAGTTAAATTTTAAAAACATTAATTCTAAAGAGTCTTGTTTATTTATAAGAGTGTTAGTTTAAATAACAGTATTTTTCGATAACATATACTGTTATCACCTAATAAGAATCCCACAAGTACTCTTACAGCATTCTAAAATATTTTCATACCTAGCCTAATGATTATTTTTCCTTTGTGAATGTTTCATGCTATTCTCTGATCCTTATGTTGTAAATTCCTGAAGTCAAACATGGACAACTTTTTTCTTTGATGTCTTTACCCACCTATAGAACAACATTCCCAGTAACCAACAACCTAATACAACAATCTAATACATACATTAAGAATATTGTGTCTATGTGACTAAGTAAACAGATCAGCATTTTGTTTTGTAGCAGGTGCTGATTTTATTGATTCAATTGATTGAACTGTACCTGTGCAGTGAGATTATTGTTAATGAGATATCTGTTTAATGCACTTTGGAAACTGCAAACTACAGGGCTGAGGAGCAGAATCACAAGAGAGAAAAAGATTGGAGGTGTTTGTATTATTGTTGAGGTTTTATGCTATCTGAATTTTAGAGATTTTTGGGGATTCTTATTATTCATGACTTTCACATCCCAGTAAAGTACATGCTTGATTTTAATATACTCTTGTATCTGTATTTCATAGTATGTTTGAACTGTTAGTTTGCAAAGATGTAGACTGTTCATTTAATCTAATCTACTTAGAATAAGTCAATTTTAATTTATATTAAACAGGTCTTTGATAATGAGATTCTTTTCAACATGTCTTTCAATTTCCCTATAGTCCTGTAGAGCTTGACAAGGATGTTTTTGGCAATTATGATTTAATTATATATTCCCGAAAGAATTGTTATATAAAGCGAAGTCGTATAAGCAACTGACATCTATTTAAAATCAATACTTTTCAAAGACATAATTCCCACCATTCTCATCAAAGTCTTGAAAGAAGTCTTTGATTCAGCATGGATTGTAATGTGGGATGGAAAGTTAAACTTCATTGGGTTTTTTACAGTCTCCAGAAATGTAATTTATAAAGCATGTCAGAAACTTACTATTATTAATAAATATATGCCTGAAGAAAGGTTACCTTACAACTGTATTTTTATTCAGCCCTAAATTCTTATAACGTAGGAAATATAATATCTGCTTGTAGCTCAACCTACATCTACTAAAAATATTATTAAAATTAATTAAAATATTATTAAAATAAATGAGGAAAAAACCTAACAGAAAAGAAAAAGGAAATTTATTGTCTTAAGTTTTGAGCATATTTTTTTCTTATGTTAGGACTTTCTGCTAAGGAAAATTCTGCTTTGATTTAATATCAGCCTTTGACATTTCACATTGTTAACCTCTTTCCATCTTTTAAAATGTGGTCTTAATTTCAAAGACACTAAACTGGAAAGATCACTAAGATTAAAGGAAGTTCTCAAGAAGACAAAAACGTATTTGCTGTTGAAGTCTAGAAAAACTTGCCCATCAGGCGTATTGTCTAGTTCCTTCTTAACATTCTTGTGTGGAGTATTGGCAGATTCCTTGATATTGGCCTATACCCCTTCCCAAATTTTGGGGTTTCATTTTGCTGAACCCTTGACACAGAATTTCCTGATGATGAGTTGCTTTAAAAAAAAAAAAAAAAAATCTATCTGCTTCAAATTATCTGTCTTCCAATGAAACTGAACAACCACAACTTCTTATGAACCATTGTGAATAATGCTATTTCCCCCTTCATCTACACCATACCCTAAACATGCCTGTTTTCTTTACCTACTGCTCTAGCCTTTGCAGGATCACTGCAAATTTAGCTATCAATTCAAACAGAAGACTGCAACGTCACATTTACTGGGAATCTATATAGATTGTCCTTATTTAGAGCAGGTATAAAGTGTAAGTGAATTCATACATTAACTAAAAGGAGCAGGAAACATTCAATATCCACATTGACATATCAATACCCACAGTGCTATATGAACACATAGGATTCTCAGCTGTGAGAGGAAAATAATTCACTATCTCCATGTCAAGAAGATTAATAAACCATAGTATCAGCTGCTCCATTTTCAAAAAAAGACACATTGAACTCAAATGAGAAGGAAGTGAAAGACAAACAGTATCAGTAATATTTTCCCACATAAATTGCATTTAACAGGACTGCTAATTTAAAAAAAAAAAAAAAAAAAAAAAAAAAAAAAGGAAGGCTTGGTACAATACCCAAAAATACCTAAAGCCCTGCAAACCATTACATGTCATGTTAACACCAAAATATGGACTAGAGATATCTGACAGTTTCTTACATTCCTATCTATGAAATGGTACTACCTTAACTCCTGTGCCATAGGTGTAGGGTGATGTCCAGACTGCTGAACCAATATGTGAGGAATAAGCAAGGACTTGCAAAAGTTACCAGCCACATGGAATACTATTAAAACTTCTTTTCTGAATGTGTATTGTATCCTGTATATCAAATGCTAAATAAGAGAAGTGAGAAACTGAGATTATAGAGGATAAGATCTAGAATGGCTCCCAATATCAGGAAACATTACTTGATGGCATGAAAAAGACATCAAGATTAATAATGGTATAGGTATTTACATAATTTTATGGTGGTGATGGGAGCTGACTACAGGTAAGTATGAAGTTTCCAATGCCAAAAGGAGAAAAATTTTATTCATAAATTGTGTAAAGAATTAAATATTTTAATATAGGCATTTGAATAATAGAAACATGATCCATCTGTCATGATGCTGAGCTTCCAGGGAGGAATGTAAGATACTTCTATGCAGACATCTTTAACTGAGATAATTACTGAGTTTCCTGCCAGTCAGAGAGAAATGGATACATGTGGGAAAGAATTCAAATCAGCTTAATAAAAAAATTTAAAATGGGTCAGAGTAACTGTCACCTGAACATAGTCTCATTTTACATATGCCTTTTTTGCATGATTATTTTAAATAAAGTACTGCTGGCTAGAGAGGAGAGGAGAAAACTGATTTGATTTTTTTGACCCTTCAGTTCCACTATTGCGAATAATCACTCAGAATCGTCTGCAAGCTATGGTAATTTAAAATGAGTTACTCAAGGGTTATGGACATTCTTACTGTGCTGGTATATTTTTGTATCTAAAAGAGAGAAAGATACAGAATAAACTCTGTTTGGGTCAGGTGAAAAATTTAGGAATATTTGACAATAACATTATATTGCAATGACATAAGTCTGTGGTCTGGCTTTCACAGGTCCATTAGGTCAGAATTTGACATTTACAGAATTTTATGAACTATATTTGTATGTTACAATTTTTCTTGCATTCCTTCCTTTACTCTTGCAATCCACGGTTCATCAGGTTTTTCGAAGTGCTTTCTTTTGAGGTTTTGCTTTAAAAATCAAGTCTAGAAATGCTTTAAGAAAAACTGCAAGCCTCTATCAGTGTTTAAATGCTGTTAGCTTCAGCTGTTGAAAATAGTCCCAATGAACATGTGGATGATGATAGACTCAAGACAATCCTATCTCCAAGAGCTGTATTTTTATTCCACTTGCCAAAGTGAAGCCTGCATTGGCAGCTTTTCTACTCCAGTACGGGTGTTTTCCCCTCTGCCCACAGCTGTTGTGCATGACATGGATCAATAATGCAAAAAAAGAAAATTCTGAACTTAGGATTCAGACGGTGATTTCGGAACAGAAAAAAGAGTTTGTCTATATTATTTTGATTATCTGCAACTGCTTTATTCTTCTGTTTAAGGATTTTAAGCTAAGAATAATCTTACGTTACAATATAGACTCAAAAGAGGGACTCTTCAAACACTGCATAGCTGTTGTGCAAGATCACTTTGCTCAAATTAAGATGCACAGCATCTCGCAGGTGTCTTGTACCTGTCATTGGAGATGACGATCAAAATAAAGATTTCTTTTGAGCAAGACTATAATATACATATCTATAAGTCTTAACTTTGGGATATAGAGGTTTCATTTTTCACAAATGGTCTCTTGTATCTTGTCATTTTCATCATCTCAGATTCTGAGATCTCATCCCAAAGAAAATACACAAAAAACTGTTTTATTTAATACATGTGAAATAAGTTGTGAATAATCTAGTAAAAATTCTGCAGGTCAGAGCTTTGTTAGTACTTTTTCCATATTTTTAATGACTGATATCTGTTTCTCACCTATCCCAATGTCAGTGTAAAAGCTCTCTTTCTAATCATCTCTCAGATTATTAGATTAGTTGGAGATATTATAAAGAAAAGTCTCACTGGAAGTTTTCAGTTATGGACTGACTCCATGAGGTTTTTTTTGTTTGTTTTTTTTTTGTTTTTGTTTTTGTTTTTGTTTTTGTTTTTTGTTTTTTTTTTTTTTTTTAAAAAAGACAATATTGAATTAAAGATCCAAAACTTTATATGTAATTTTCCAATGACTATTTGATCTTCAATAAACTATAGGGTGAATATAAAATTGGCATTCACTAACTACTCTCTGAAAATTATTATTAATTGCCATCTTCGGTAGAATATTTCAATTTCAGTGAAATCTCATGTTAAATCACACTCCCATTTATTTAATTTTAATTGATTCAGCTTTTCTATTATCTAAGATTTCTATGCCTTCTGAATATACAGGCTTCTTTGGTGTGTGTCATGAGAGATGTCAGGAAATGCAGGTAAAATATGAAAATATTTTGATTGTATTTTCCTAAACTAATCTTCTTTCTTCCTAAACTAACTTCATTTCTTCCTTCCTTCCTTGTCTCCCCTACACACAGAAGTTCAAAAAGAAAGCTCTTCTCCCTTGCCTTATAGTCTTCTGCTATGTTTTGGTATTTTGTGAATTTGTTTTTTCTTGTTGCGTAACAAATTCTATGAGTTTCCATGAAAACATAGTTAAGATGTATTGAAATCAAGGGGTTTAATTTTTATCTCTGTCACACATTTTCTTTGTGTCCTGGACTGAACCAATATTGCTGTTTCTTGTTGCGCCCTAATAAATTTGTCATGATACTTCTTGTAGACCCACCCATTTTGTTTTATTCTGTTGGTAACATTTCAAGTGCAAATAAAGATTCCACATACTTAGCTTGTCCCACCAGTGTCCTGCATTAAGAGCTGTAGGAAATATTTGAGGTCTGATTTGATACTAAGAAAAGGGTTGAATACCAACTCCCTGGGTCATCCTATGCAATCATCCCCCCAAACCTCAAATTGCCACGTTACAAAAGTCATTCTTTGAGAAATAGCAGAAGGAACCTATTTCAGCATGAGTACATTAATTTGGCTAGGCTACTGTCTGTGTTGAAGAATTTTCTAATACAAATTTAAGTAATATAGACCAGCACATTGTTTTCAAAGCTTTCAAATTATGATTGTAATATGTTAATAAAATGTAAAGATAAAAGCTCAACCAGAAAGTACCATTTTCAATCTATTTAAAGGTATTCCATGATAAGTTCCTTAAACAATCATGTTGATCTAACAAAATTACTTTCTCAGCTTTTTCTGAGGTATGGTAGCTAATTAACTCAAATGCACTGAGCATTATATAGCCTCATCTGAAACTGAAAATAAAATGCAAAAATAGCAGTTAAAATATATATATATATATATGTTTAGACAATGATTTATGATGTGAAATTGTTGAATTTATTGAATACTGTTGTCCCCCCTAATATGGTTCATGTCTCGCACCCACATGTGAGACACCAGACTGCTCACACATAAGAAGTATCACCACTGTAAACAGTGCAGTTTCTAATTTTGTTCATACATAAAGTCTGATGTAAGATACTTAAAACCATTTTCAACAATACCAGTGGTCTTTGGAGATTTTTTTTTTTTTTTTACTAAATCATCTTTCCCCAGCTCTTCTTCAAATATATAACAATAATTACATTCCATTAAGAAAATATTTAACTTGTCATGTTGTCAGAGCATACAATTTTTTCCATGTCATGTGTTTTCAGGGAAGTGCTATCAGGTAGAACATCAGTTATATTTTCAACATTGTTTTCTTCTAAGTCAATTCTATGACTTTTTAAATATGTTTTAGGGTTTTAAAACTGCAGTTACAAAAGACAATAATGTGGGTATTTTTACTCAAGTGTAACAAAACAATTTTTAAAATTATATAACAGAAGTAACACTTTGGATAATTATATAAGTTTTAGTGTGAAAATTAATCTCTTTGGTAAACAAATATCATACATGTGATTATTTGGTACTTGAATACCTTGGTTCACTAGTCTGGAAAATAAATTAAAACAAAAAGGGAAATATTCTGGAATAAAAAATGGAAATCCAACCAGAAACTTTAAATACCTTCAAAAATTTAAGTTTTTATTTTTCATGTTTTGAAAGTCTCAGGGTAAACATGTCATTTCAATCAAAGAGGATTCAGGATTTCAAGTTAAAGTTGGAAATCTAAAGTGGAAAGCAATTTTAATAGTTGAAGCTACAAATCATCTAGAACATAGCTGTGATAACAGTTCTGCTTAAAAAAACTATTTAAGCTCACTGAAAAGTTAATGTCAATTTGAAAACCATTAGATCACTTGTGATTTAGATTTGCAGAACAAGTAAAATGTAGGTTTTTCACAACGGAGGTGATAAATCACAGTTATTTTGAAAGTTTTGATCAAAACAAATTAAGACTTAAATGTAAGGAATTGACAGTCTGAGAATTATCTGTGCCTTGCTCTCCACGAAGGCTGATAATGCTTCTAATAAGCTTAACTACAACATTGTTTGATTTTTTTTTCTTTTCCCCTTGGCTTGCTTTGGTTTTCTTTTTCTGTTTTTGTTTGGTTTTTAGGGTTTTTTTGTTTGTTTGTTTGTTGTTTGGGTTTTGGTTATTGTTGGGGTTTTTTGTTTGTTTTGGTTTTGGTTGTTGTTTGGGTGTTTTTTCCTTGTCATGGCGATGTCCATTTTTTGTTTTGATTGGTTGACTTTTTTAGTATACAGTGTTTAACACTTCTCCATATATCACATGCATCTTGGCTTAATGAATCTCAGGCCATTAAAATTTGGTCTGAATTTGCACGAATGTTTGCAAGTGAAGAAGAAATATAATATTTGTCAAATATGTATCCACTGCCTATCTAGATGGTGATGTGCTTGCAATAGGCTCTGTCTACTCCTTTGTCAGCTACAACTCACTGGTGAAAAATACAAGTAATTCAAATCATAAGACTAGCCAAGCTGATGAACTGGCATGTTAAGCATGTTAAAATCAAGCCTGTATTTCCACTGCTATATTTTTTATTCTTCTTTTAAATAATCATAAAGGCTTACTGATTACTTTTTTACAAATCTCTTGTCTAAATACTGATGTAATAAAGTCTTGCAATTTTTAGTTGACAGAACACTGTATGGTCCTTCAAAAGGAGAAAAAAAAATGCCTAAATAATATTTTTATGACTTTTTATTTTCTGAAATAATACCACACTTAGATGTATATAATTGCTATGTAAAACAAAACCAAAAAAAAGTAATATTCAAATCATCATAGTTTAATAGTATATATTTAACCAAAAGTTTGACATATTCTCTTGGTTTACAAGCAGCATAAAGAATGCCAGCTAAATAAAGTTTCTGTAAAAGAAGATATCAGCCATAAAAATGTATGTTCTGTTATTGCTGAATAATAAACTCACTAGTTAGTTCTAAAAGATTCTGACAGTTTCTGGGATGAAATTCAAATGTAGATGAGAAAATACCTCTTTGAAATCTTTAAAGATGTCAACAAACTTATCAAAGTTGTATAGCTGCAAAACACTGTAAACACATTGGGAACAGTAGTATAACGGCTGTTTCTATGAGAATCTCTCCAGAAAGAAAATGTAATCACTTTAAAGGTACTGAAGAGCATGTCTAAATAACCATAATACACTGTATTACTTTCATGTCTTCTATATTCACATTGTTTTGGATCCAATATCTTGTGATTATTAAAAATCTATTCTGACATTCTTCTCTGCAAAGAGCGATTGAAAATGTGATTGAAAATATACTCTCTACATAGTCTATGGAAGTTTATTGTTATCCATATAACCTTTCCTTATATATTTAATCCATTTGACAGCTCTAGTAACAGGACTATGACTATTACTGCATGCTTCACAGCTTTTTATTTCACATTATACATTAACTGGAAAATTTGATTGATCCAATTAGCAGTTCTAGGTATTCCAGGGCAAACTACAAGTCCACAAGGTTATTCTTTTAAATTACATAATATGTTGTAATGAAAGCTGGCTGAACATCTAGACCAAAAATTGTGATAATCAGTATCACCTATCCTTAGTAATTCTGCCTTTTCATTTTCGCTGATAAAATAACCCTGATTTCCATTACTCGTGTGATATCTCAGACATGGGTACTGTATTTTACTTTCCTTCTGTGGTGCTTTAAGAACAATTACTTCATCACCCTTTTCCTCTTGCAGCTCCTGACTGCATCCTGTTTATTTGCATCCTGTTTTCTCACAGATTTTTTCTTAATATCTCCATTTTTTAAAGGCTTCTTGTGTTCTCAACTGTTTGTCTTCTAAATTCTTCTTTGCCTTCCATTTCTGCATTCCATAACTCTGTAAAAAAGTTGCAGATGTCCTCAGTTTATCTGGGTCTTCCATATTTCTTTTGCTATGCATACTTATTTCATATTATTTTCTCTTTTTGCAGGACCAATGCAACAGATTCTGCTGGTGTAAATGTCTGTTAGGAGTATGCCAAAAAGCAAAAGAATTTGGACAACATAAACAACCAAGAAAATTCATTTCATGCTATCAAGTGGAGTTCTCTGCCAGTTTATGTTTTGCTTTTTTCCAAGGCAAACTGTGTCATAGTTTGTAGTTTTCCCCACGAGATTAGATGGCTGCCGATGGCAAAAGTGAAAGAGTCTGCTCTCTGGTACTGGGTTGGATATTACAGCTTTTATTCTCACGTCCTGCCTGCTTTGCTGGAGACCTTTCCTGATGACTCGCCGATGCCAGAGAGACCTGGCCCCTCCCTTGTCGTGGCTTTTTCCCCCAGGGGGCAGGGCCCAGAGGCACCACCCGATCAGGGAGAGGCGGGAGGGGAACAGAGTTAGGTTACATTTCAGTGTGGGGGATGGGCACTGCTGGGCAAGGACAGATAGAAAAAAACATTACAAATCCGATGAAATATAAACCCAATTAATGCATTACAACAATAGTTGCAGATATTGGTATGTTTCTCACATGACAAAATTCATATTCATAATTACTTGATTATAGAGCAGTCAAATAGAGCCCAGCTTCTGTCAAAAAATATAGTGAAAAAAGTGAATACTTTTTTTAGAAAAGTTCTGTTTCTTTTCCTTCAACTATATATTCAGGTGTGTAATTTGCTATTTAAATAAGCAAATTTTGAAAAAAAAAAAAAAAAAAGGTGTCATATCAACTGAAATGTAAACCAACACAACAAGTATAATACTCATGATAAAGGGACTTGTGTGAAAAATTCTACCAATGCTACCATTAGAATATCAAATCATAGTGATGTATAGACTTAAATGATAATGTCTTTGGACTTTTTGTTCTGAGAATACATCTGAGGATAAACAGTAACCTGAGCAAATCAAGCAAGCTAAAATCATATTTGTTCTGCTGATCTAGAATTAGGGAGCATCAGTAAATATATAGACCCATGTTAAATTTTGTGAAAATAATAATAAAAATATAGTACTATTTTATCATCCAATTAATAAAATATTGGATTTTAATCCTTCCAATTAGTCAAAAAGAACCAGATAAAAATTGAAACAGCAATTCAACCAAAATGACATATGAGCAACAATTCTAAAAAATAAAGAAGTGCTTGAACATGTCACTGAAAACTAAGAAAAAATTATTCATATAATATTTTATGTACTATTATGGTACAATAACATTATTAGATACCCAATCCTCTGTGTTTCAAACGTGGAAAAATTTCAAGTTATATAAGAAATCACATGGACTGTAGGTTTTCAACAGAGGGAAGAATTAATATATTTGTAATATGAGTATACTTTGAAGCATCGTGACAGGGACACTTAAATGCATCTATTGAGTTTACAAGTTAAGTTCTTTTGATGAACTACCCTTGCATTTTATTTAAGAGGGAATAAGAAATAGCAAAAAAGAGAGCTAGAACTTCTATGTAATTACAATTCTTTGTGGTAGAAATGAAGAATGGCATTGCTGATCAAAGAGTGGAAAGAAACAAGCCCAAAAGACTACTGCTTCTCAAGAAAATGCATTGTTGCTTGAAGGCTATAAGGCTGCCCAGCTCCCAAAGACAGGCAATTGAGGGAGACAATAGCAGAAATGTGATCTTGCAGCATACTTCAGACTGAAAAGGCCACGTGTAAAATAATGAATATGCCATTGTGGCATCTCTAAGCTGAGGATTATCATATGACTAAATAATTGACCACTTGTTCACATTCTCTTTGTAGTGAAAGAATCCATACGAAGTGACAGAATTCCTTCAAAAGAGACAAAGAGAAACCCATCACAGACCTATAATAGTGGTGGTTAGAACATTTATGTATGAGCTGTAATATCCAATAAGTATATTACATTTAAAATTTTCAGAGTGAGTATTTCTTCAATGCATTTTAACTGTCTGATTAACATGCTCTTAGGTGAAGATAATGCCTGGATCTCTTGAATGATCAGCAAAGAGGAGGAGACAAACCAGAGTGGGATGTATCAGTAGATTGGAAGGAAGAATATTGCTTTCAGGAAAACCTTAGACCACTAAAATCTAGTAGAACAGACACAGAAGATGTAATAAATCGACAAGCCAAATTCCGTAAATCAAAATTTAGAATTTTATTTCAAGACCTAAATTCAGTCTCCAACAGCCACAATTAAAAGGAACAGCGTCGAACCCCGGGGTTTTGGCACTGGGTGAACGTGGTAACGGACTCTATCGCTCTGTAACCCCCTCTGTTCACAAAATGTGTCCAGCACCACCAGTTTTTATACAGACTTTCGCTGAGAGTGGACAGCGACCATAGAGCTCTTGCTTCGTGGTAGCTTCATCAGGTATTCATGTTCAGGTCCCAGGTCAGTTGAATAGGTTCTCGGAGTGGAACAATGCAATGATTGCCGGGTCCGGAGAAGGTTTGGAAATGTTAAATTGGGCCGGAACAGATAAGATACTAATCTCCTCCAAATCGTTTGATCGTTAGCACGCCCATTTCTGGGGAAGGCATGGCCAATCTCCCCATTTTTCCATTCTTTTAGTTTTGCTGGTTGTCCCGAGGCTTTTCCCAGCAGAAATTCTTTCCTTCCCCAACCCCTGTGTCCCCTTGCAGTTTTAGTCTTTGTTAACCCTAAACATACTTTAGGTTTACAGATCTTAAATCAGACCAAACGCAGATCAATTTGATATT
This sequence comes from Hirundo rustica, assembly GCF_015227805.2. Classification (NCBI taxonomy): domain Eukaryota; kingdom Metazoa; phylum Chordata; class Aves; order Passeriformes; family Hirundinidae; genus Hirundo; species Hirundo rustica. The sequence goes on from NC_053450.1 coordinate 16,755,701, forward strand.
GCATATCACTACATTTCAATGTGAATTAATTACATACCACGTTACCTAACACGAATTAACTTTAGGTCACATATCACAGAAGATATTTTGAGAGTTTTTATTACCACTTCAATGTTTGCCTCAGACTTCCTACATAACAGTTTGGTGCATATGCTCCTTAGTTAATTTAGCCTTATGGCTTTAATAATTATACAGATCCTTCACAAAAATTCAGTACAGAGAAATATTCTGTGTTCATCCAGCACTTCTACCTTTGGCAGACAGTGCTCTTACCCACTAAATCTCCAAGGCTGCTTCAGATGCATGATTCCAAGCACCCATGTAGTAAACTGTGTTCAAAAGTTATTTCTGTAATCTCTTAGAGCCATTTTGATGCTGTCTTTTACCTACTTTACACATATACTTGCAATACATCTCAAAGCCTTATGGTTCTAGAGTGTGTACTTCGGAATGGCCAGTCTAAAAAAGGAAACACCTGAGCAGTCATGCATGATAATGCCAGTTTAGAGTAGCTTATTCTCTTCATTCTCAGTTTGGAGATGCCAGAAGGAGGAAGTTGAGTTGAGCACCATGTATTTTTATAGAAACATTATACAAGGTTTAAAATTCTTCTTGCCAGTTAGTTAGAAATCTACATGTTAACCAACATGCAAAAGGATGAAAGTTAATGGAACAGAAAATGGAGCAGAAAGACATTAATGCAGAAAATGCCTACACTTAACATTCCGTTCTCATCCGCTCCAGTACCACAGAATTTTACCTTTAACTTTGAATTACAAATCTCAAACGTAAAAATGTACAATATCAATTGAACTACAAAGGAACAGCCCTTTAAAAGCCATTATATTTTTATTTCTAGGTAATTTTTCAGAACACATTCAGTCAATTGCTTTGTTTATGGTTTTCATACAGTGGAAGTAGTGAGTAAAGCCACAGACACAAAAAAGAAATACATTGAATTTCATTATGCTATGCCTTTTTCAAAACTGCAACATTATAGCATATAGGCTGAATGTGTGCTGGAAAGCATTAAGGATCTATTTTTCTTAACTTTGCATGAGAGCTTAACGAGGCAATAGTGACTACCTCAACTGCCTAATCAATGCTGACTGATTAAAATTACACTTAGAACTACTGCCAATAAATAGAGATACCATCCAAAAAAAATTAAATTTAAAAATTTTTAAAGGAGGTGTGCTGGTTTTGCATTGTTTGACATTTAGTGAGGAGGGAGAAGCCACCCATGGAAATGATTTTTCTAAGAAAAGCTGCTAACAGTTTCCTCCATGCCTGACAAAACCAATCAGTGGCTAGTTTGAATATTGACAACTGGTTAAACCAATTAAAGATCTGGATACGTCTCTGTGAGATTCACATTTTAAGACAAACAAGCCCAAGAAAAGTCTCTTTTTCTTCCAGACAGGGAACAGGTAACAGGCTGGCCCCACCTCCTCCCTATATATATATATATAAAAAAATCTTTATACTCTTTGAAGTTTTGAGCCTGCTTTGCTCTTCTCCTAATCCTATCCCACAGCAGAAAAAGAGTAAGTAATTCTAGTGGGTGCATTGGCATTTAGCCAGTGCTCAACCCGCCACATCATTTGGTGTGTTGGTTGTGCAATCTTGAATTGGTGAACCAAAACCACTACAAGAGGGAATTATTCTCTCCTCTCTTTGGCGCTCTTTTAAAATTGATTAGTCTTCAGGGTAGAAAACTGTACAGAAATTTAAGGAGCTACTACAAGAAAAAATGTTATAAATGGAAAACTGCCAAGGAAATTTTCAAAGAAAAATTGACAAAATAAAATGTGAAGATTAATCCATTAGTGAGACACACAGAGAAGTGCACACTGAAGTGATAAGTGAAACTTTATGTCAAGTGTGATCAGCTCCCAGCTATGAAACTTGGGGGTTTTAATGGACTTTTCACTTTTCCTGTATTTTTTTCTGAATGGTTCTTTAAACTGTAATTATAAAATTATGTTTCTGAGGACTGTATTGAGAAGGTATGATCATTGCCAATTTTAAAGGAAACAACATTAGTGTATCTAGTGTCTAAGAGACTACAGAACAAAACATTTAAAATGATATTGTAAAGAGAACATTAAATATTGCACCTCTTAATTTTGTATCCATATTTTCCTTACAGTATAAATTATAGTAGTCATATTTTGAGGTAAATTAAATATTATCTTAACAAAATAAGGATTTTTGGGCTGCCAAACAATCGTCTTTTTTATACCACAATAAGAGGGAAATGAGAGAAAATGATAGTTCTATCCCATGGAGGTAGTCCCTGTTGCAGACAGAAAACAGCATAAAATCAGTCATCACTACAGCAATTGTCTCATTTGAAACGGATCAGTCAAAAAGCAGCAGGCTGTCATTCAGGCAAGATCTTTGTCATTGTTTCTCGCATTTCTCCATATTTGCATTGCAGGTGTTTGAATTTAAGCTTGTTTCATTAGTGACTTCTTACATATGCCAGCACTAATGAGACATTTCTGTGGGTAATTACCTAATTTCAGTAATGAGGAACAACATAAATGGGTGAAAACTGGACAAACGGGCATTTCAAGACTCTCAGAGAGGGTATCTTCAGCACCCAGACAGCATGTGTTTCATCAAAAGGAGTGTGAACAAAAAATCAAAATGGGTGATTTTTTCCATTCATACAGCGCTTGCAAAACTCTGTCTGAAGAATCCGATACCATTTTGGGCCACCTCATACAAGGCAGGTGCTGACAGTCTGAAGGAAGTCCATTGAAGAGCTTCCAAGGTGGTAACAGCGTTCTGGAACATATGCCATAAGGGCACTGATTCAACCATGAAATCAAACCTGCCTTAAGCAAGAAGTCAGATGTGATGAGTTTTGGAGGTGGGTCTCAGGAGGAATTTTATTGTGATCCTGTGATTTGCAGAATGAAAATCAGATTTCAGATCTTTGCAGGCCCTGCAGAGAAAACTAAATAGTATCTTGGAGGGATTACATGCAGGTGAACCCATTCAATACCTGTCTGTAGGGTAATTCTCCTTTATTATAGGCAAGCATTACTAGTTTAGGAAGACTGCAAGTACTGCATTTTGTGTAGTTCATGCCTATGAAATACTCGTACAAGTCATTTAGACATGAAGCTGACTCAGTTCTCTTATGTTCCCAGCATTCACAAGTGCTCACATATTTCTCATCTGACTTTTGTTGTGGCTCTTATTTCCTTTTTGTCACTCATTTTCTTATCCAGCTTAGCCATGCTGGCAACTTTGACAGTCTGACTGTGCCCAGTCCAAGTGAACAAGTGAAGCTTATCAGAAGTTACCCTTTTTACCCTTTTTTTTTTTTTCTTTTTTGTGCCTTTGATCACAGAACTTGAACTTATGTCCCTTTATCTTTTATCAAAATAAACTTTCAAATCCTTTGAAGTACAGCAGCCTCAAGAGTGCTGGTATCTGCCCTCGTCAATCACACATGGCTACAACTATTTTCTCACTGCTCCTTTTGTGCACGGTGTGGGAAAGCACTGCTTGAATGAGACAAATAGAAAAATGTTACAATACCCTGTTACATCAAAACCATAAAAAAGGAAGAGTCTGCTGAGACTTATGCGCTTGAAAGGATGTCCTTGAATGATTTAAAAATGGTGTGACATTAAGGATACATCACAATTCAAAGATGAATTGAAGTTAGGTACTTAATGCAAGCTGTATCAGAACTGTGAATAGACTTTTTGGCTGAAGTATTGTCTCATTTGGAGTGTTCTTGCTGTTTAAAATTGCATATAAGGCATAACATTTTCTTCTATTTAGTGTTTCATCTTTCAGAACGTGTTGTCAGGCAGTATCTGTACTTCCAAGGTGAGGATGAACTGCTGAGGACTGCTCACTATTTTCACAATGTTCAGCATCTTAAAGAATTGGCCAGTGCCCTCCTGGAAATGTTCTTTATTCTGATGAAGTGAAAAAATTATAATCATGCACGCAGAAGAGGAAGTTGAACCAATCATGTCTGCTAATATGTAGTGCACAGAAAGAATCCAAGCAGAAGTGTATTACTGGCATCTAAAATAGTGAATATCACTCAAAGAGACATAGGTGACACAGACTGATAAAGGCTCTGAGGGGAAAAAAAAGAGTAACAACAGTGATTGGCAATCTGTGACATGCCAAGTGAACAGCAGGAGTGTGGGAAACAGTGCATGCTTTTTAGAGAAAATTTACAATGCTGAGGTAGACCTTCCAGCTGAGCAGGAATGGAAGCATGAATGTGAGAGAATGATGCAGAGAGCATTATTGAGGTTTACTATCTAGTCTGAAACATAATGGTAAAAAGAAAATAAGGAAAAGAATATTTATACACAATCTCAGAGGCCTTAGGCCAATAAAATCATTGTTTCAAGAATATTACCAGATATTTTCCTAGTTTGGCACCATATTTATCTGTTAAATCAGTATTTTTGTGGATTGAGCTATAGTGGAAATAATATTAGCAGACATGAAGGTAAATTGCAAATTGCTTTATAGAGGAAGTCTGTAACTATTGTTCATAACACGTGACTCATAACAGGATGAAATGTAATGAAGTATTTTGTGCTATAATTTAGGAGAAATGAATGAGTTTTAATCAAGATTAAAACATACTCTCCTTCTCTTCTTAAGAAAATCCCTTATGGTTTTCATGTACTGCTCATTTTTTAAATTCTCACTTTGTCTCTTTGTCACCCTGGTTTTTCTGAGTTTTTTAAAGCTTTTTGATTGTTCATAAGATGGAGTCAGTCTTTTTAGCTTCTGTACAATATTAGGAGCAGTTTTTGCCTTTTCTCACACATGTAACATAAACAAATCCTTTGTTTTTCATTCTCTGTCCTTTGTTTGCATATTTCTAACCTGAAAACAATTGTAACTGACAGTTGGTCTGGCCATTCGGCTGGGAGGTGATAACTCCAGAAGCCAATCCACAGCCAGACCCACAAATGTATAAAAAGTAAGAAATAAAGAGGCAGAGAGGCTCTCGGCCTTGGGTCAGCCTTGGGCTCTCTCAGAGGAACAACTCTGCCCTGCGAAATCTTTCATCTCTGTGTGATTGCTTTGTGTGTTGCGATCACATTTGTTGATATGCAGTTTTTCATGGACACTAAATTAGTCATAAATATTTATAACTTTATATATATAAATCTTTATCTGATCATACACTTGGCATTAAATTTACTGGGTCAACATGCATAAACCATTTACATTAACATACGTTGTGAGAGCTATGTATAGATTATAGATAAAGCACTTTGGAAGCCTACCATTAGATTTTTATTTTAACAAAATATGAATGTGAAACATCTCTGAGTTTATATCCAAAATTAGTAGCTGTTCAACCATAGACAGTGACATTTGGTGATCTACCTAAGGAGCTACACAGTCAAACAATTAATATAGCAAAGTAAAGAGACAACAATGGTAATCACAATTTTTATATTTGTGAGGCTAACATGTCCATTTACTGTCAATATTTCAAAGCTGGAAAAAGCTGAGATATGACATTTCTTATAAGAGATTTCCAGTCTAAACTTTAATACAGTCAAATTCATCCTATGAAATATATAAGGGAAATCCTATAACAGAGAGGTAATTCCATGTTCCCTATAACCTTGTTCATTGAAGGCATTGATATAGTAATTTCTGCAATGAATTGACCACTCCCACAGTAAATTTCACAGCTGCTTAATGTCTAGTGGAGATCAATGATGATTTGTGTCCCTCAGGAGTCCATATCAGCAGCAGTACTGTTTAATGTCTTCATCAATGACAGACAATGGGATTGAGTGCACCCTCAACAAGTTTGTAGATGATCTCATGCTTAGACGAGCTGCTGAAATGACAAAGGGACAAGATGTCATTTAGAGGAACATGGACAAGCTAGAGAAGTGGCCCATGTAAAACTCATGAGGTTCAGCAAGGCCAGGCGCTGGTGCTGCACTTGGATCAAGGCGACATCGAGCATCAATCCAGGCTAGGGGATGAGCAGATCAAAAGCAGCCCTGCTGAGAGGGATTTGGGAGTGCTGGTGGATGGAAAGCTGGACATGACCAAGCAATGTGCGCTTGCAGGCAGAAGACCAAGTTTTTCCTGGGCTGCATCCATAGCAAAGTGGCCAGCAGGTTGAGGGAAGTGATTCTACCCCTCTGTATCACCTGGAATACTGAGACCCTCACCTGGAATACTGCATCCAGCTCTGGAGATGTTAGTACAGGAAAGACATGGACCTTTTGTGGTAGGTCTGGAGGAGAAGGAAAAGAAATATCCCAGGGCTGGAATGCCTCTTCAGTGTGAAAAGGCTGAGAGAATTGGGGTTATTCAGCCTGCAGAAAAGGATCCAGGAGGAGCCTGGAGGTTCCAGGAGGTTGAAGGTTTTTCGTACTTAAAGGGGACTTACAAGCAACATGGAAGCAGACCTTTTAATAGGTCCTGTAGTGATAGGATAACAGGTAATGATTTTTAAAAAAGAAGGTAGATTTAGACTCCATATTTTTTTATGAGAAGAGTGGTAAAACACTGGAAGAGTGGTAAAACACTGGAAAAGGCTTCCCAAGGAGGTCCCACCCCTGCAAACATTCAAGGTCATGTTGGACAGGTCCCTGAGCAACTGGATCTAGATGAAGCTGTCCCTGGTCCTGGCAGAGGGATAGGAAGAGGTGACCTTTAAAGGTCCCTTTCAACCTGAATCTTTCTATAATTCTATTATTTGGTTTCAAAAGAACTAGGCTGCTATAACTAGTTCTAAGGCAAATGGCATCTTGGGACAACCAATAATTCCAGAAGAATATAAATCTCCAGGTATGAAATCAATTCAAGAGAAACATTAAACTCTCTTCTTGCCCAGTGTAACTTCTGCAGTATTCAAGGGGTAATGTTAATTAGACTCAAAAAGGAAGCTATGATTTCCTCACTGAGAACAGTCTTTCCTGTACATTTCCAGGGTAATTCTCCCTGTGGCACTCTTTACAACTCCTTCTATTCTAGTTCTTGCCTTTATTCTCTTTGTCCTCGCCTGTAAGGTCACTGAAGTAGTAGAGTATTTTGTACATCTCCAGCTCTATTCAATAAGTTATAAAAGTCAGAAAGTGGACCTTTAGATCCATTTGCTGAAGTTCATAAATACTAAGCTTTATTACAAGAAGTTGTGGACATTTTTAAGATTAGAGAGAGAAAAAAAAAGGGTATCTGCATTTTGTCACAGAAACTCATATGTAATCAGAACTGAATTCTGAATGAAAGGAGTGAAATCTGTTCACTGTCTATTGTCATTGCCTATAACATAATATAGTCTTCAATTGTCCTATTTCTTTCACAAAGGAGGTGTTGGAGTCCAGGGCATTCCTTTGGTTGCCCTGGAGGGTCAGGGACCTGGGCAGGGGGGTCTGGGACCCCAGCCCAGAGCTCAGAGAGACACTGGCTTTGATTTCAGTCCATGGGAAAAACTTCCTACACTGAGAGAAGGTTTACAGGCCACAAGAATGTGAAAAAATAGTAGTTTAGCTTATCACAGGGTGAGAAAATAGTAGTTTTAAGTTCCTAGCATTGAAGTGAATAAGGACAAGATGGAGAATCTGGGGCGTTGTCTTCTTCTTCTCCTTCTTCTTCCCTCACTCCATTGCTGCATTGACATGGCACAAAGTAGTTAGTGAGGATTGGGTCAAAGTAAAGATAACCTTTTTAGTAATAGTGATAAACATTGGTAAGAAATAGTAAACAAGAAATACGTAGTAATTAGTATAAAAGATAAGGACAGCCCAGCTCGGGGGGAGACGTGAGGAATCCGTGCAGCTGCGAACATCTTGTCGGACTCCAAGAAAATTGTAAGATAAGAAACAATAAACGAAGTATGCAACCTTGAAAAATCTAAACCTGAGAACTCCGTCTCTTCCTTCAGCTTGGCTCAGAGCTGTGCAGGGGAGCCAAGGACCCTGAAACCACCTGAATGTTAGAGAAAGCCCCCGACAGGAGGAGGAATGTCTTAAATTTTTGATAATACAATGCAGACACTTACAATTATAGTGGTCTAGTTTGGACGTCACAAAATGGCACATAAGATAGGGACACAGTTGCCTTAAGATATCATACAAAGACAGTAGTGGGGTTTTTCTTTTCCAGTTACTTTTAGTGTAATAACAGCCTAAAAAGTCAGAAAAGTCACTTTTAACTTTCAGGGAGCGCTGCCATTTACTAATAATAAATCCATGTGGACTATATTCAGTAGTCTACCCCCATATACTTATATCACAGAAAACTCCCAGGCAGAACTGCTTTGTATGTCTGCTGGCTTTGTGACCAGAGGTCAAGTCTGAAAGCTGAACCTGAAAGATTTCAAAGAAATCTTCTCCAGGGAACTTAACACCTTAACATTTAGGTCTCTTTCATGATTAGCATTTAAATGTGGGTCAATAGTTCACGTCTGAGTCAAGCATGTGCACCATAGAGAGCGGGTTCACTGCCACCAGTCATATTGTTTTGCTCATTGGTCTTTCATTGTCCATTTTTAGTAGTAATGCATACTACAACTCTTCTTGCTGCCTCACGTATCACAGATTCTTATAAAAAATAGCATTAGAATGTTTATATCTGTTAACATCTTAAGTACATGATTACCTAATCTCTGCAAAACTTCTGAATAGATTAATCCCACACAAGTTTAAGTGGTATGTCTGTTCTAAAAGAATAATAACCTTTCATGACCCGTGATTTCTGAGCAATATAGGGGCATTATAGGGATACCACTTTGGGCCCTGGGTAAAATTGCACAAAGGATAGCAATGAAAACAGAGAATAGGCATTAAATGCATGCTGAACATACTTATGTAGCTATTTTCAAATGCAATGTAGATTTGAAAACCAGTGAAGATATAGCAAGGTGCAGAGTATGTCAATCAAAGTACAATCCTCCATTTTGCCAAAAGAGGTCCCCACTCTGTAATTGTCTTGGCAAAGTGAAGTACAGATTTCAAGGAACAGTTAAAATTTAGCCTAGAATAAAGTGCATAAAAAATATTTTTTTATTCTGTGCATATCTGTAAATAATGTTGTTTCAATTTTTATACATGTATTCTACAGTCTATTTTCCCAACATGTACAACTTTGTAAATGTAAATTAATACACTTGTCATCTTCCAGTATGACCAGTTTGGATTTTCCTACCAGAGCCAAGTAGAAACCCTGCAGAAAAGTTTAGCAAAGGTGATCCCAGCAAAGGGAGGGTTTAAGATTTATACTGACACTTTAGGGACATTAAAAGGAAATGAAGATACACTAATGAAGATGCTTGAGGCAGCAGAGGAAAGCACTGCAAAACCATGAATCAGGTTGATATACCCTGCACCTAAAAAACTGTTTTGTTCACTATTTCACCCCAAAAAACAGGCTTTATAAAGCCTCCAAATTTTAGATTGCACTCCTATTATTTCTAAAATTAAAATATCAGGAAAAAGATTTAGTGAGAAATACTCAGTTGAAAGATCATGTTAGGCAGTAATGATCTCTGGTATTTACCAGAGTTTTAAATGCCTTTTGTTCTAAAAAAATTGTTCAAAATGAACAGGAGACAAAGCCATTTAGTACAGTTCCCTTCTTATATAATCATGCCTGAAAATTTGTTTTATATTTAATTAAATTATTGCACATTATAGTTAAAATTAAAAGTAATTGCCATTTGATTAATATTAAATTAATGGCCTGAGAGACATCAGCTTTGTTTAGACTCTTGTATTATTAAGAGAAAAATAAATTTTTTAAAAAATGCTCAATTTACTAGGCATAGAAAATGTGAAAATTTCTCATGTAATTTGATGATCAAAGACAGAGTAATATCAAATTGAACCACAAAGCAAGTCAAGTGGGATATGCAGTCATATCAGTCCAGTGACATAAACTCACTGTTGCTAGGAGCTTTGATATCAGCCAGAAATATGCTGAGAAAATTAATTAGAGAAAAATCATTACTGAAGACATAATACCACTGATCGTCATTACCCATCATCTAAAAAAGGACTCACATAATTTGATAAATTTTCTTATTAATGTGGAAACATGGATTAATGTTTACATAATAATGCTATATTTAACCAGTTGCTGTCAGCATCCTTAAAAAAATAGTTACAACCTGGAAATGTAGTAAATTATGGAAATTATTTTCTAGATTAGGATAATTTGCAATGACAAAATATTCAGGTTTTCCACCCTACTTAGTTTCTTTTTGATGTGAATGCTGCTTAAATATTTATCTCATTTAGGTGTGCTTATTGTTTGTCTTTGTTGACACTTTGCAGTTACTTTATAACAATTCCATCTCTGACGTCTTCTTTGCTGTCTTAGAGCAAGAATTTATAACTATCCAAATTGACAAAGAGAATAAAAATCATTTCATGTTTCTTCAGAAAACTTGGCCCCTACTGACAGACAATAGTGTAGAAACCACTAAGAGTTAATGAGTTTGCAGCACACTCAACCAGTTTTAGTATAATAAGATAAATTGTGAGTGATAATTGTGCACTGGCATGATCTGTATTAAAGCTCATCACAGCAATGGTCTCTGTACTGGAACAAAAACAGTCACTAAAGACACAATTCCCAAGAGGGACTAAGGATAATTAGATCATAAATGCCACCACAGTTTTTCCAGAGCATGCAGCAACACATAGCAAGAACAGTATACAGGTTTTCGTGGAGATTTTTTTTTCCATATATATACACCTCATTCTCCTTTTTGAACAAAAAAACCTGTATTCTGAGCTACTATTGCAAACACTGTCAGTACATATCCAAGCTTTTTTTGTGGTCTCTCCAAGAAACTACTACTATATAATCCTAGAAAAAGAAACTATAGGCTGTCATTGTGTTCTTCTCAAAGCAGTCCTCTGTCCATCCAGGCTAGCTCTGACACTGCGATCAGTCGGGGAACACTCCTCTGCATTTTGGGAAACAGAGGAGCAGCCAAGGGGGTTTTCCCCTTATCACAGGAGAAACCTCGCCAGAGATGGAGGAAGGGATTGGACTCAGATAGAGGGAAAAGTCCAGGGTCTTTATTCAGTCCCACACGGGAACATCTCAACCTTAGGAAATCTCTCCAGCTGAGCCGCCCCGGGCGGTGAGCTCCGAGATTAAATACAGGGGAGGGACTAAGGGAGGAGACAAACCAACATCCAATGAGGGACAAGGTGGGAGTGGAACAGGGTTGGAGGGACATTCAAAGAAACCAATTAAAACATAAAGGGAGGAACTTCCTCGGCTCCTGCCCTATCACTTGATGACCTTACCCGAACTCTCTAGGAGCCAGGAGGAACAATCGAATGACAGGCAGGGCCCGTAGGAGGGGACTGGGAGATATATGGGAGGATTGACAGGGAAGAGGGGCAGGGAAAAACCTCGGAGCATAACATTTCTTAGGAAAACAGGGGAGTACAGAAAAAAACATTATAATGAAAATAAATAATATAAAATACAATATGAAAATAAATAACACAAAACACAATGCAACAATAAGCCACCTAGCTAATTCCCTGGAAATCTTGTAGTCTCAACTCCCAGTCAAAACAGGGCTAACTAACTGGAAAATTAGATTAAATTGTTGAAGATCTTGTCCAGCTGAATTTTGAAAACCTCCAAGGATGGAAAGTCTGAAAATGCTTTGAGGAACCTGTTTTATGGTTTAGCAACACTGATTATGAAGTTCTCCTTACATTCATTCCAACAGCTTGTGTTTATTGCCTCTGGTAATTTCCCTGTGAGCCTCTAAGATGAACTGGGCACTATCTTCTCCAGGCACCCTCCTCCTTAAGTTATGGAAGGCTACAATTAGATCTATCAGGATGTAGCAAGCAGGATGCAAGGGCAATGCTAGGGCAGGCACAGACAGTTGTGTCACAGGCAGTTACCCAGGAGGGCAAGCAGAGCACATCTGGTGATGGTAATCAGGTTCAACAAGAATACAGGTAGCCAAAAAAGTCCCTCTTGAAAAAGCAGACCTGAAGCCAACTTAGGAAGCTGAGTTCTCAAGTCAAGGCTGGGGTAGATCTGGAAATAATTAGCCGGGATTAGAAACCATACCAAAATTTCCAGACAAGGCAATCATGATGAAACAAGTCTGGAAGTCAAATCTTTGAGTTAAAATTAGTGACTGAATGAACTATCTCTAAGGTTGATACAACACAGCTTGGGCCAGAAACACACACTTACCTCCAAGTTAAAAACAGCTTTCATTTGAAGAAAGGGAAAATACTCTGATGAAGCTTCTTAGCAGAGGTATTTGAAGCAGCTCCGAATCCTCTTCCAGACTATCCTTGAAGACTCCTAAGGACATCTGAAGCTTCTCAAATATCCCTAATAATCAGGGAGCTGGCTTTTGAGTGTACACTCCCAAAGCTACTTCTTCCTACTGTCAGTGAAATCTGCTTTCCTGATCTCCTTACTGGTAAGGTCTAAACAGCATTTAATACCAGTACATTAATTTACCAGCTCAGAATTCCACTCACTAGTGCATTTCTACACTTCTTGTTCATTACACAATGAAAACGTTTTGAGAGAATGTTTTTGGGGTTTTTTTCCCCATGAGGTTGTGATGCAAACACAGTTTAAAAGGGGGCTGATTTAGATAAAAGCAAAGATAACTTACTTCCAGTTATCTCTCTAGTTGTATGTACAGACATAACTATTGCCGCCAAGTGCACTCGTGAGTTGATGATTTCCATGTCTGTTTCCTTCTTTCTTCCAAGGAGACCAGTATTGATTGTTCGGCATGAGCCTACCTCATATATTCTTACCCTGGTGTAACTACTGAGTTTAGTACTATACTTGATACACAAATAGTTATGGGAACACACTGAAGTACATGTTCCCTCCATAGGGTGAAACTTGACAGCATTGAAAAAGCAGATGCTGAATATCTGAGTGTTAATTTTGTTTTTCATCCTTTACCCTTATCCACACAGACAGAGGTTCCAGTCACATCTGCCCATCTACTACTACTTGTGGGCTTATTTTGTTTCACAGTATTAGTAAGATTTTGTGTAGCTAAGCTAAATGTTAGACTAGTAGGAATGTTTATCCTAACAGTCAGAAGTGGCATTTGCAAAGATATATGTGTTTCATGTTAGCTAGATGTATTGCAAAACATTTTGAAGAGGAGATGGGTGGTATCCAACTTACACACTTGCAGGGCCAAACTGTAAATGTCACTGTTTCCTCAAAAAAGGTAGGCATATTATTTCAAGTTAAAGAACTCTGTTGCATTGTGTGGCAACAGTGATCATCCTGTCCAGGGAGGTAACAAGCACTGTCTGGGAAACAGACAAGACGAGTCTCTTTTCTTAAGCTCAAGAATCCATTTATTGCCCCCTACCCCAGGCTGGGGAGGTGGTGAAGACGTAGAAGAGTGAGAAGAGGCAGGGTCATGGGTTTTATAGGGTATTGCAGGGGAGGAGTCTTAGGGTTTGGGTCAAGGGTGGAAATAACACAAGGAGAGTAAGATCAGATTTCAGCCTCCTCAAAAGAGGACTCCACAGAACTCCAGGCAGGGAGTATACCTGAATGCTTTGATTTGATCCTGTTGGTTGTTTAAAGCAAAAAACAAAGAGCATCCACTTGTAAGAACTTCCATTTTTAAGAGTTTTTCTTTAAAGAACAGGAAAGTTGCTCATTATGCTTCTTTAAAATTAAAAAAAAAAAAAAAAAAATTAGAGAAAACTCTTATCTAGCTTTTTCAGAGCTGCTGCAATATTGGAAATCATGGAAAAAGGAATATAATATCATGTTACTAAAAAAAAAAAAAATCTGTATTGAGGAATGCTGTTGCCTATTACAGTATTTTCCAATTTAAATCTAGAAGAAAATGTTTAAATAAAAAGGAATATGGGAATGGTAATGAACTCAGGATATGCCTTTTTTCCTACTCAGATACCTGCTCAGTGGCCCTTGGTTGTTATTTTAAATACATACTTGCATAAGCAGATGAGCAATCTGTGTTAAGATATGTATTAAGAAATAGCATTAATTGGTTTTCGATCAATTTTATAAACGTAGATTCAGTCACTGAAATGGACTTAAACCATCTCAACCTAAATAATTTCAGAAAGTATTAGTAGAATTTTCTGTGGATGGAAAATGAGGCAAAAGTTTGGCATAATCTGTTTTTCTCCTATAGCAGCAGATCTTTCTACTTGTGTTTGATGATTACCGCAAGAGTGACCAGATGTCTCAATGCTAAATGGAATGTATACATATATATGTGCTAGTAAACTAACATAACAGGAAAAATGAAGAGATCTCTGGTTAGAAGCATCAGGCAAATGGATTTTTAAGACACTTTCTTACAAGTATTAGATAAGCAGAGTGCAGACTGCAAAATTATATACCTGCGCATGCATTTTACATAAACGTACATGGTGTTATGTCTCCTTATAGATATATGCATTTTTGAAGATTTGTATAAGTGCAATAAATTTCTTCATTAGTAGCAAACACTAATGCTGACTCTTTTCTTTTCAAGGAGACATTTTAATTTGCATCCAAAAATCAAGCTTATAGCTGGGATACAGTTGTATTTCCAGCATTATAACAGAGCTTTGTTATGGTGTGAACAACCAGTTTATGAAAAATTAATTTTAAACTAATCCTCAACTTTACAACCTTCCTCTACATATTAAAAATAACTTTTGCCACTAGTGGATTAGTGAGACTTTCCATCTTATTCCTGTGATACACACAGGCTATCAGAATTACAGTGACTTAGCTGACAGAATTTGAAGTTTCTCCCCAGTAATATATATCTGTTTTTAGATTTCAGTGAGTTCTGAATCAGAGATTCTTTTCAGTCATACTAATAGCCTCTGCACTACATTTTAGAGTAAATTTCTTCACTTAGTCCTTAGTTAATTAGAAAACATACCTTAGGGTTGACAAGCATGAAAATGTTCTGTGGAAAACATTCATTAATGAAGCCATGTCCTTGTAAGAAGTAATGGTCAGTTTTGTGCTTTTGTAGGCACTGCTTTAAAAATTCAAATATGTGAAAAAAGTGGTTGATATTCCTAATCTTTATATTTAAATCTTTCCTCAGATACTTTAAGACACATTCAGCCAAATAATAAGTATAATGCTCTGTGTCTGTTTCTGTTCCCGCACCGGGCAGGAGCTGACCTCCAGCTAGCTCAGGTCAACACAGCCACAGAAGTTCCCAGTCCGGGGGGCACGCAGGCTATTACCTGCTGGCTCGGCTTCTCAGCTGGACCAGATAGTTTCTTGACAGCAATGGCAGCAGAAGAAAAGGCTGACTCTCAGCTTTGCAGTTTAAAATATGTTTATTCAGGCCCAGCTGCGGAAGTCCACATCTGGTCCAACCTCAGTCCAGCGAGGCCAGCAAGCCAGAGAGAGCAGAGGCTGGAGAGCTGAGGAGCTGAGAGCTCCGAGCTGAGAGGATTTGAATCTCCCTCCTCCACCTAATAAGCAGGGCAGGGGTTCAAGGGAGGTTACAACAAAACAACAAATCAGGGGATTCAGAGGGTAACAAGGTGTGCCCACCCCCAAGCCTTGGACCACTAAAATCCAGAGCTAAAGGAATTCCCCCCAGGGGACCTATCACCTGAAGCCCTCTCCCTGAGATTTTGTAATGCGGGAGGGACCCCTGGAGTGATAGACAGGCTGCCCCAGAGAGGGGGGTTGGGGCAGAGGAGATGTTACAAGTCAGGTGAGGAGTGGGAGGACTGACACAAAACACCTTATTATACAGACAACATAAAAGGATTACAGAATTGGGGATACAGTGAAATGAACCATAACATAAACTTCTTATAAAAACCTAATAAAACAGTTCTGCACCACCACATGGCTCAGATAATAACAAAAGGTTAAATTCCAATTCTCTAACATTTCTACTCTATTGGAAGTGCTCAAATAAACAAAACAAATGTTGATTCCTTCATTCAAAACTCATCTTTCTTCTCTTACCTATTGCATGGGAAATAAAAAACAATCTTGATATTCTATTTTAAAGTATAATTTTACAAAGTTAATAATCAAAAAGGTGGTAAAAAGAATGCAAAAAGAAAGGTCAGTATTTTAGATTAGAGTTCTTCAGTCTAATATTTTCAGATATGTTGTGTTATGAAGACTGAACAGTAGAAAGCAGCAAAGAAATTACCACAGACACATTAGAAATATTTGCCAAATCCATTTGCAACTGAATCTTTTTTCTTCTCAAACCACAATGCACAAAATATATATTATTGATTTGACTGATTAATATTTTAAAACACTGTGGAAGTTTTTCTGAAAGGTAGATCCAAATAAGAGGTAAGGAAATTTTTAACTTGACTCCCAAAGGCATTTGTTGTGCTGGAAACAGCTAGGAGGACAAAAATAAACCACGGACCTAGTTGAGAGAATGAGGAACAAACTGCATTACAAAGCTGATATCATAAGCTTTATGAGAGACAGGGTTGGAGACATAATCAGACATGATGGTAGTTAATCTTAAGATCAGGACAGAAACACTAAATGCAAAGAAAATTGTCAGAGGGAATAAAAAAGTGTTTTCAATTCAAAACAAAGTACTGAAGACTACAAATTTGTTCCCATTTCTTGATCAGTTAAATTCATTGCAATTCTTTTTATTACTTTATCTATTTTATCTTCTGTAAACTCTGAAGTATTGTAAGGAGTCTAAAAATGTCTTATTCTGAAAAACATTTGAAGTAATCAGTAAGAAATAAAAATTACAAATACATTATTCCTTAGGAGGTGTAACATAGTTTCTTCCTCTATTTAAGTCCAAAATTTTTCCACATTTCACTGCCTTCTTGAGTCATTGTGTTTTGGTGAATAAATTGTCCCCTGCCACATTTTTTCTATGTGTTTGCCTGGTAAGATTTTGGTTTGGTCCACCTAGGCAGAGAATCTATTTCCCTCTGAAAATGAGATACTGGCTAAATGCCATCAAACATGAACGCCTCAGACTGCATCTGAATAGTGACTTTGGTGATTCTTTGAAGAGCTATTTACTCCTTTGTCATGGGGAAAATTTGAGCCATGTCATTGCCCTCACACATGCTGCTGTAGATACTTTATTTCTGCTGTGCTACTATCACAAGTGAAATGAGAGTCATAAAGACAGCCAGGGAAATTCTCTGGATATTGAAATTAAATCTTAATTTTGAAGCTCAAATATACCTGGCTTCTACACAAAATTCTTTCCTTTGAGAAAGTTCCAAGTCATGGAAAGAAGGGTAAAGCCTTAAGTTACCACAGATGGGCTGTGAAATGCGTTGGTTGTGCTTGCTTAGACAAGTTCTCCCCATATTGTCTTGGAGCAATATTACATGGCTGAGATTAGATTAAGAACTTGTTGCCAGTCAGCTAGAACCTACAGGTAGCTGAGCAACAGATATGTCCATCATTGTAATGTGGATGTGGGATACAGTAATCAATGGTATATTGTAAAACAGGCTGCTCCACTAAACCCAAATAGTTGTCATCAGCTAGGAAGACTCTGCCTGTAGATAGCTGAAAGACATCAGAGACTGGGGAAAAATAATCTTCTCCCTTCATTGCTTGGTAGTTCTTAAATATTCCTAATGATCCTTGGGTCTTTGGCTACTCCTTGGAAACCAGGGGATGGTATTTGTTTAACATTTTATTTCCTCTGAAAGGTATTTTCTTTTATTGAGATGTTGACCTTGCTGTGATTATCTGTGCCTTTGTGACAATACTTGGTTGCTTTGGCAATCGACGGGCACAGAAAAAGATTTCTTTGGTGTTTGGTTTGGGTTTGACTTTTTTTTTTTTTTTTTTAGCCTAATAAATGTCTTAAAGGGTCTAGTGATTACTTTCTGTTTCATATCAGTCCAAATTTCCACCCTGTACATGACAGCCTATCGCCTACAGAAATGTCACCGAGACACACAAAGCAATCACACGCAGACAAGAGATTTTCACAGAGGTTCTTCTGATCCAGCTCCCAGCTGAAAGAGCAGAGAGAAGAGAGCTCCTTTGTTTATTTTTTACTTTTTATACATTTGTGGGTCTAGCAGAAGATTGGCTTTTTGGGGTTTCCACCCCTCAGCCTCAGTGGCCAGACCAATTGTCAGTTACAATTGTTTTCAGGTTAGAAATATGCAAACAAAGGACAGAAAATGAAAAACAAAGGATTTGTTTATGTTACATCTGTGAGAAAGGTAGAAAACTGCTCTTAATATTGTACAATAACTAAAATGATCTGACTCCATTTAAGAAAATCAAAAGGCTCAGAAAAAACAGGGTAACACAGAAACATCCTTGTTACGAATAGAAATGTCTAACAGAGCCTTAGTGCATTTTATTTTTAAATGTGGTGAAATTTGATACACATTTGATCTGTGTACATAAGTATTTAGCAACTAAGAAGTCAAAGTTGGTGACAATGGTCAGGCTTCCCTTGTTGACCACTGCCATCACTCCCTCATAGAGGACTATTGGACCGGTCACACACAATTTGTTCTTAGTGAAGCCATGCTAGATGATTTGGATCACCTCCTTGTCTTACATGTACCTTAGCATTGCCAGAATTTGTTTCAATGAGCAGCCTCAATCATGAAACAAGACATTAGGCAGTTGTCTGCTGGGCAGGTGGCATAGAACACGGAAAAAAAAAGATGCACACATTTTTGCATTCTCTGTGATTAAGCTGACTGATTCATTAGGTTAGTATACTAATCAGGGAACTCCACAGTGTTAGTTAAAAATGGTCAGAGGTAAAGTAGACATTCTCAAAATGGGCGTGCCATGGTTAAAATAATTTTGGCAGGCTTAACCTTAAAATAGAGAAATAGTGAAACTATTTGGCAGTTGACTAAAAAGCAAAGTCACGAAATTGTTTTCTAAAGAAAATGGCAGATTTTAGAATCATGAAGTAGAGATATGTAGTATAAAGCAGTCCTTTTTAACTGCAACTTGAGCACTGTAGCTCACAAGGTATAGCACTACTTCATGTAAATGTAGATTAAACCTAGAAATCTCTGTTTCCTTAAAGTCTTACAATAATGTTGAATATTTTCATGAGAAAAAGGAAAATTTCAAAAATGGTGTCTGAAGAAGAATTTTGGTGATGGTCCTGAATGTTGAGGCTTAGGTAAGAAACATCGCAATAGCCCATTACTAAAGAAAACGACAAGCAGATAATTGGTAGCTACAGTAATATTGCAGCAATTTTACTGCCTTAAAGAACATTATGACTGCTGTTCTTGACCTTGGTAACTCTTTTGTTGGTGGAGTTATTTCTCTTCTCTTATTCTGTTCTCCCTTCATAAATCCCTCCAGTTTAGAGCTGGAAGAAAATTGCAATATCAAAAACTTGGTAAATAGAAAGGAATAAAACCACTAGAACTGTCAATCTAACACTTCTCACAGATAATACTTACAAAAAAATAAACAAAATTTCAAGAAAGGTACACTTTGATAATATTTTCAAAATAATTTACATCTTGAATTTCTATTAATATTGTGCTTGATATTGAAAGTCTGATTAAAACCCTATTTGAAGCCTGTATAGACTTAATGCTAAAATCATATTTTGTAATCCATAATTTTAAAATCTTGGAAGTAATTCTTATCACAATAATTGATTGTTACAATCATAAATTTTCAAATACAGCAAAAGAAAATACATTTCTTTATATGACTGACGTATAAATTAAACTGTTTTGTTGCAAGGACACTAAAAAATAGGTTTTTCTATTTTGAACACCATTAAACATCAGATCCATCATATGATTTCTTTTTTTCCAATCTCTGTTTTGCAGGACATGTCAGACTAGCTTGGTAAACTGCAGGATAATGGCCTCTTCAGTATTGTTCCTGCTGTCAGATTGAGTGACTTGGCTAGAGGGTTGATGCTTTTAGCTTATGGAGTTGATGAGAATGCAAAAGTATTAGTATTGACTTTCCTCCAGAAGCAATCAAAATTGTTGACATTTACCTTCTAAATATAAAGCCGTCTTCACTAGACTGATATAAAATGATCAGTGTATATCAGTATGTAGTAATTGTTAACAAAATGTCCATTTTAAAGACTGTGTTTTAAAATGTCAAAATCTATGAGTCTTATTCACTTGGCACAACACTTCACTCCTAAAGTAGACCATGAACAGGGTTTTCAGCACCATTGGAAAATCAAGTCAGTTGCAAACTACGGGCTTAGGAGTTTCTGTTTGTAAATATAGTTCATGAGTGATCAGCTGGAAGCTGGCATTATTCAGGTGAGACTCTGCAAACACCTGCTGATCATACACTTGACAGTGTCTTTAGGAATTGCAGTGGAACGTCTACTCTCTGGATTTAGGCACAGTTTTACAAGTTGTGGCAGTTATATTTTCCTCTTTTCCTTAAAGAGTTTTGATGAACATTCACTTCAGTGTAAACACTTCTCTCTAAATTTTTTACAGTAAAAAAACACCCAGTATTTGTTAGAAGAATTACTTCAATTCAAAGCACAAGAGCTCATTGCACTGAAAATGACTCAACAAAGGGGAAAAAAATCTTCAAAACAACCTTGCAGAAAGCAAATTGGATTGCTTGGTTAACATTTTTGTAAGTATTGTATTGTATTATTATATTATTGTATTGTAGGTAGGAGTAAAGGAGATATGACAAGGTAAAACTGTTCCACTGGAGTAAAGAAAAAGGTGATATGACCTTGTGTCATTTTTCAAAATGTCAAATTTTAAGAAAAGTTGAATATTAATTTAAAGATTTGGGGGTGTTATTTTAAAACGCTTGATATTCTTTTAAGTCATGTTACCTGCAGGAAGTTTTCTGGGTTTTTCACTGAAACAATCACAATAAAATTAATTCAATTATGAAAATATGGAACAAGAATCCTGAAACATTTTGATATAAATTAGAATAACCAGAATTTTTTATAAATAAAATTTATAACTGTGTTTTGTACTTTTTCTTAAATGTTCCTTTTTGGAGATTTGATTGTACTTTAATTCAAAATCTTTAAACATGCTAGTAGAGAAATTCCTGAAAAAAAAGTAACAGAGAAGTCACTTTATATGTATAGTTATTCGCACTTGTTTTATAGTGATGAAGTTGATCAACATTTTATTGAAGGAAATACAGAGAAAACATGAAATTATTTTTCTTCCACACTGCACACATTAATGGTTAAGATTTAGGGTCTGAAACATCAAGACTGGTCCAACCTGTTCACAAGTGCTTGTCTCTAAGAAAGCTGACTACAGTAAAACTTACACACTGAACTACATTGTACTCCATGCCTCTAAGAAAAAAAAAAAAAAAAAAAACAAGTAAATTTTTCCCAGCTGCCTTTGCAAGTGATTTTTCACTGGCTTAATGTTAGTAGGGATGTGATAATTTTTGGTGGGTTTTTTGTTTTGTTGTTATTGTTGTTGTTGTTGTTGTTTTAAACATCTCTCATGTTCTTGTTTCTTCTCTTCCAGTTCTTTCCCACTGGACTTGGACACAGACAGAATTATCAGAGGCTGGAGACCATTCTTCCCACTGAATTTAGATGTGGTTATGCTGTTTCAGAATGTTTGAGAAGCTGAAACAATGGATTTGGGATACATTGTGCAAGTTATACTCAGACATTCTGTGAAGATTTATTTTACAGATTTACAGTAGCAAATTCAAGTTCTTTGAAGAATGGTAGCTCTTAATCCGCCTCTATTTGTCAACTGCTGTCAAGAGGAATCCATACTAGCTGTTCCAAGACAGAGGTAAAACCACCCCCACCTGCAGCTCCTGCCATCACTGGCGTGGTCTGATTCTGGTATGGAATCAGCTTGGCATGCCTGCTGCTAATCTAGCAAGGTCTACCTGCCAGGTTTGCTCTACAATGAAACTCCACAATGCTAAATTTCAAATTTTTGCAAATGACTGCAAAGGAATCTGTTATATCCTCTGTTTTTGTCTTTTTTTTCAGCGTACACTAAGGAAGATGATTTTTATTCATATAACTGTGCCAGAAATGCATTTGGCATTTTACATTTATACAATTGCTTAATCCCTCTTTAGGCAGAAAAATCTTCTGATTCTTCCTTTCTGTTTAGAGCTTGTCCATTGTCTGCTCCCACTGCAAACAGCTGGAGTATTTCCATTGACTACAACAGTAGTTGTTTTGTGCCCAAAAATAGATTAATTTTTGCAGAAGATTTTTAAGCAGTTTAGTCCATAAGTCTGTCAGTCAACTTCATGTTTTTGTAAGTCTAAATTAACTTTATATAATAATATATATATGATTTTAGCTGCTTAATTTTATTTCAAACTTCTTATATATATATATATATAATATTATATATATAAATATATAATATATATAAATATATATATATAAATATATAAAATCTTTCTCAAAAATGCAAAACAGTTCCAGTGAGGTAAACACTTCAGTCAATCAAATTCCATATTTTCTATATTTTTTTCCACTAATGGAAATGGCTCATACTAGGGGATGGTGATATCTCAGCAAGTATGTAAATCTCACAGTACATTGACCTATTTGCAAAATTGAAGTCTGAACAAAATTTGACTAAACATTTGTGGGAACTGACCTTCTCAGGTGCTGCATGTTTATTTTTATGATGGCAGCTGTAATTATTCTTGAGATACAGGCACCAGAACATTGCCATTTTGCTCTGTGTACGAGAATAAGCCTTTCTGCACTGCAGCACCCATCATAGTGTGCTAAGTGTCATGCCAAAGTTTTATCTGAACCTGTATTTGCTTTCAGCTGGGGTTAAGAATGCCCATTAACTGCGTCCTCATAAATGATTTCTACTTATTGTTGCCGAAATATAGCGTGGCACAGTAAAAGGAAAAGTCATACAGCATGAATATACAGATGGAGTGGCTAAAATGTAGAATGAACATGTTCAGGATTCTAAATACATATTTAGAATAAATTCTTCACTGACGCTGCGATTTCAGCATGACTGCTCTGAATATAATACAAAGCAGAATTTAGATGTTGAGTTTAGCTATCAGTGACTTGGTAACTGTAGACAAAAGGCCTAATTAGAGTTTCGCAGAGAAGGTGATGGGGGTGCAACCTGGTGAAAGAGCATCACTGTTTGACTTTCACATTAAAGCTTATTTTTTATATTCCCTAACTTTTGTATACTTGCTTGAAGCATGGTTCTGAAACCTTCTTCATATACTATATTTCAATTTTCTGTAGTATTTTACTGTAGCTCTCTACCAAAAATCATTATTTTAAGCATTTTTAAGGTTTATGCTTGCAGTTTTGATTTTCTTGGCTGGTTTGAATATGTTACAGTACAGAAGGTTATGGAACCAATGTATGGATAATGTACACACACACACATAGTTATTGCATAACATTAATAACACTTGTGAAAGAAACAACAGTAAAAGCCAATCTTTTTCTCAATCCTAAAGAAAAAAATCAAGAAGCAAAATCTTAATTTGCAAAACTTATATTAAAGTTCTATATCTATTTTCTTTTATGTAGTACATGACTCATTCTACCTGTCCCCTTTCTTTCCTCTTCTTGTTTACAATTGTAGTGTCCTTTTCAGAAATTTCCTACCCAACTATTATATTTACTAAGCTAATTATATACTATAATTATATATAGAAGAATGGCACTTGGTGGCAATGCAGCACTTTTGCAGACTTTCTAGGAAGGGATGCGTGCAGTAACAATCAAATTGTCAACACTCCATGATGCAGTGGAAGTGTCCAAGAAGAACCTGCACAGCTATAGCACAGCCCTGTGACGGTGCAAGAATTGTTTTATCAAGTTTTTATAAGACGTTTTATGTTATGGTTCAGTTCACTGTGCTCCCAGTTTTGTAACAGTCCATCCCCTTTGAGTTGTTTCATGTCAACCATCCCACCCCCCACCTATCCTTGTTAATCCCCTCTCCCCCCCCACTCTGGGGCATCCTGTCTGTCACTTCAGGACCCCTCCCCAGCTTGGAAAATTCCCAGGGAGGCGTCGAGTGATAGGTCGGTGCCCGGGGGAATTCCTTTTCCCTTTTTGTCAGTGGTCAGAGGCTTAGAAGTGGACACCCCCTGTTACCCCCCGAATTCCCTGATTTGCTATCCGGTCGTGACCTCCCCTGAACCCTCCCCCACTTATAAGATTGGGGAGGGAAATTCAAACTCTCTCTGGCCAGCAGTTTGGACAAGCTGTGGGCTCCCGCAGCTCGGCTTGAATAAACCATCTTTAAACCTGCTTAGCCAAGAGCCATCCTTTTATCTACCGCCGCAGTCACAACACTGTTTGGACCAGCCAGTGCTGAGAAGCCGAGTCCAGCAGGTAAAGATAGCCTGTTTGCATACCCGGACTGAAAACGCTTTGGCCGCTGTGCAGATCTGAGCCAGCCAGGGGCCCGCGTCCACCTGGCGTGGAAAGGCACAGCCACACAGCCCCATCTTACGCAGCTTTACCCATTAGCTGCTCAGACTGTTACCTTTGCAAAGCAGGTCACTAACTCTGGGTGGATTTTTTTCTTCAAGTCTGCAGTGGATCTCATTGCAATCAACCATGTTAGAGCTTAGCTGAGGCTGATCAATCACGGAGAGCCTTGTGCATCACTGCTAGATTTATATATACAAGCCAGTTATTTGGAACTTGTACAAAGCTTATCCTTAAAATACTTGTTACTTTGTTTCTCAAAAGTTTTGAAACTCTATGTTAAAATATTTGAAGGACTATTCTGTATTTGTTGCAGGAAGAAGCCAATCTGAAAGCACTGCTCAAACAAGGAAGACCTGAACTACATCTGTTCTCTATTTACATATATATCAACCCTAATTGATTAGATTACTACTGTAACTAGATTACTACACAGAGAAGCATGGACGGGTTTTGCTGTGCAACTGTTGCCAGATTTACATTCTTCTCAATCAACTGGGACAGAAGCTAAAGGAAAATAGTCACAAAGGTAACAATAAAAATTCGGCATTATATAATGGGAAAGTAAGAGAGATCAGCTTGAAAAATACCTAAGTTATAAATAAATTGTCAGCCAATGCCCACAATCTACTTTTAATCAAATCAAAACAAAACAAAACAAAATCAAATAAACGACCAAGCAAACACATCAACTCCACAACTGTGGCCCTGTGTGGGGGAACATATTCTGCTTGGTCCATGGGATTCATCACAAATGAACCAGAGAGGCTTAGCACTTATTTGACATGAGTATGAAATATGTGAGTAAAATATCATGATGAGACTCACAAAGATTAACAGAGACAAGCACAAAGTTCTGCACCCACTGAGGAATAACTCACTGCACAAACACATGCTGGGGCCAGCAATTTGTAAAGTTCAGACAAGTGTTCTTGATGGGCAGCAAGTTGAACATAAGTAAGCGAGCTACACCTGTGATAAAGAAGGCCAACAGCACCCTGTGGTCACTCAGCAACAACGTAGACAGTAGGTGTAGGGGGCTGATTCTTTTTCTCACAACTGGTGAGACCCCCTCAGAGTTCTGTGCCCAGTTCTGGCCTCTCCAGTAGAAAAGACATGGAAGAACTGGAACAAGGCCAACAAGAAGTCATAAAGATGATGATTGAGGGACTGGAACATCTTTTATAACAAAAGCAACAGAAGGGTCAATGCTGCTTAGTCCAAAGATGAGAAGGTTCAGGAAGACTCTCATGAATGTATGAAAATATCTGGTAGGAGGAAGCCAAAATCAGAGGCCAGACTCCTCTCAATGAGAGAAGAAGGGGCAATTGGGAGAAACAAAAATACAGCAATTTCCATTAAAAAAAAAATATTTTTTTTTAATTGTGAGAGATTTACACCCTAGAACATGTTGTCTAGGCAAGTTGTGGAAGGTTTATCCTTGGAGATATTCAGATCAGAACGAAAATCAGCACAACCCTGAGCAACATACCACATCTGAGTCTGCTCTGAGCAGTAGAGCTGGACCCTGTGATCTCCAGAGAATCCTTCCAGCTTCAAAGATTTTGTGATTCCATGACAAGAAATCAAAATATATTTTTGTCTCAAATAAGAACTGTTATTCACTTGCTTTGCTCATCCTGCTTAGGAAATAAATTTAGGTTATACATTACAGTGTTGTGTGGTCTGGTCCTTGCACAAAATCCTCAATGACTGTATCCATAAATAATATTTCCAGAATTTTTATTTTGGAAGTGTTTCTTTTTTGTATATAACAGTTTGGTTTTCTTAAACTGTTTCCTTAAGAATTCTCTGAGTTTTGAAGCTATGCCAGGAGGAATCTGAAGTTCAATAATTCTTGCAAAAATAATTGGCAGATTGTATTGCTTATGAAATTCAATTACTCATAAATAAAATAAGCTTCTGATTCCTACCTGATTTATATCTGTGTCTAGTACAGGAGTTTAAAAATTTGTTTTGTTTACAGAAAGAGTAGCAGAGTGCCTCTAAACCACAAACCTATGAAGTTTATCTGTACAGGCAGTTCTTATGCATTGTACCAATTTTGCAAAAGTATTGACAATAGCGTAAGAAATGTTAGCCTATTAATCACAAGGCTTCTATGCTAATTGAGTCAATTTATACTAACTCAGGGCTTTGTTTTCCAATATTAAAAAAAAAAAAGTTAATCATATAATGTTTTGTTTCAACATAGAAATTGAAGCAAAACCTACAAAAATATATAGCAAATACTCTCTCTTCCAAATGCTGGTACAGCTTTTTATTTGTACCCTACTAAGTGACCATTTGTTATGAGTCTTGTATACAAATCCTCAAATGAAGTCTAACCCACATTACTATTGACAGGTTACCTATACAACACCAATGACATTCCCCGAAAGAAGAAAAAATGAATTTGAATGTGGTCAGTGTTGCGGTGTCCTGCGTACGCTTGGCAGCGCTGGCCCACGGGCTAGCTCAGTATCTCTCACCGCGGCTCACACGCTCTGGGTCGGGGCAGCTAGTCGCACGAGCCACCTCCTCCCCGTGGGTACTTGGTTCCCCACACCCAGTGTAGGACGAGATGTTTCGGCAACCACGGTGACAGCAAGAAGGAGAACTCTCTGAGCAGGGTAAACTGGCTTTATTAAGTGGGAGACCTGACGAGAGCTCTGCACCAGACCGCTGCTGCTCAGGAGAGCGTCAAACAACGGTTGTGCAAGACCTTATAAGCGAGGGAGGATCAAGGGGTGTTAACATTACAACCAATCAGAATAACTTGGGGTGGAACTGGGGGTGTTACCATGGAACAGGGGAACCAGTCACAGATGGGGAGTAGGGAATTTCCCAGGCACCAGCCTATCACTCTACGCAGTTTCTGGAGCTTTCCAGAATCCAGGGAAGGGCCCCAGAATGATAGACAGGGTGCCCGAGGGGAGAGAGAGAGGATTGACAGGAACAGGTGAGGGGCAGGGTGATTGACAGATAACTGAATGGTTATATAACAAGCATAGGGAGGGAAAAACCATTGAGGAAAACAGCAGGTACATGGAAAAAATCATTACAAAAAACTTCACAATAAATCAAATAAATCAACTCTTGCACCAGCACAGCTCAGAACTGGAGATCCAGAAACAAAATGATAGAGACAAAAGGAAAGACTAAAAGCAACACTTCAAGCCCCTTTCAAGCTTAGTCTTCATTTCTGTGATTACCTTATTGTTCTTATCCCACCTATCACACGGACTTTTCATCTACTCCTACTGACAAACCAAACAGTAGTATTGTTAGTATCAGGAACTGGTTTGTCTGCTTTCTAAATTGTCTGAGTACATCATAGCAAGTGTAGTTCTCTTTATTCTCACTTTTAAAATATTTCTGCTCATGTTGATATTTTTTTAGCAAATCTCATACATGGATAAATGGTTCTAGAAATTTACATAATTATTTCTCAGCGAATACTGAGAAACTCAGCATGAAAAATCTTCTGAACCCCATTATGGATCTACTCTGTGGTCATTTACTCTGTTTTATTACTCTAGAATGTTTTATTACTCTTTTACTTGAATTATTCACACATATTTTGACATTTTAGAAATCCACCTTTACTAAAAGTCACAGAGATCAGTCATGTTTTCAGCAGCCATGTCTCAGCTGATGGTGATATATATGATCTATACCTCTTTCTTTCATCTTAGATAGAATTAGGTTGCCATATAGTTACAGTAGTTATAATTATTTTTTAAAAAATGTTTAATTTCCATAAGTTTTGTAATAAATGAGAAAAAAGCTTACAAGGAAAAGCTTACAAGGAAACTAAAAGCTAAACTCATTGCTATTACAGGGTTTTTTTGGTTTGTTTGTTTTTTGTTTGTTTTTTGGGGTTTTTTTGTTTGTTTGTTTGTTTTTATGGTGGACCACTTATAAGAAAAAACTCCAAACTAATAAAATAGAAACTTATATTTATCAATAAACCTGTGAATTTAGTTGCAAGACTTTATCTACCTGCTTTGATTTGCTGTAGGGTTTTCCTCTGAAAGATATATTTTTTTGTCAGAGACATGTAAAAAAAGGGAAAAAAGAAAATATGTTCACTTTTAAAATTGTAATGGAAAATATTATTTTATAAATCATGGGATGTAAAAGGAGTCATGCAAAATATTTTTTATAAAAATGAATATTATTACTTTTTCTTTTTAAATGTTAAGAAAGCCAGAATTTACTGGACTTATCCACCAACTTTTGTAATTTTCTCCTTCTTTTATGAGCAGTACTTTCATAATAGCTGTCTTGCCTCTCCCTGCACATGAAATTGGGTGATATTCCCCTCATTACTGAACTCTACTGGATACTTTCTATCTTCCCTGATTCTTATTTTGAACAGAATGTGTCAGAACATAATTTCCTTCTCCAGTTAAAGAACCTGGGCTGACAAAACAGTATTCACACTATCTTACACTAAAAAAAGACCCCAAAATTCTTCAAAGAATACAGTAGGAAAAAACTGAGTACTCAGAAGGACTTTGAATCTAAAGGTAAGTTCACATGCTCAGCCTACATAGAAGACAGAATATGGTGGGAGATTAATTCAAGAATTTGGAGCTAAGAAAGTAATCTCTAATATTTTGGGTTTAATTAAGTTTAATTTAATAAAAACTTAATTTTTATTAAGTTTATTTAAAAAGTTATTTTTTATTAAGTGCAAATGACAGTAATTTCTGTTCTGAAATGTTCTTGCTTCAGAACGTAAAACATCCTTGTCCTGCTGTACTGAGCAGAGATAAAATGGTCAACAGAAGAAAACCTTTGTCAATGATTAAAAGTCAGATATTCCTAAGGCACTGAGCCTTTATGAAAAATAATAATTAATATTTGCATTGAGTTTCTCCCTACTGGATTGTGTTTTCCACTACTTTTACCATATGCTCTAATAATTTTTCTTAGATTTAAAAGAAATATAAATAGAATAACCATATGCTTATTAATTTTAGCCTCTATTTCCTTGGCTTATATACACAATGTGATGAGATATATAAATATGTTAATAGAAAAATATAATCATTCATAAAAATAGTTTTCGTAGTGAAAAATTTCCATGTATGAGGAAAATTTTATTTTTGCCATTTAAAAAATAAGCCTTTTTTGTTTTAATTATTTTTACCATTATAAAAATAACCTTTTCTGTTTTAATTCTGTTAGAATAGTGCTTGAAATATAAGTGATAACAATACAAAAATAACCTAAGAGAAAGACATTCCAGCTTGTTGAAAAACTTTTTTTTTTTTTTTTTTTTTTAATTGAGTTAATTTCTATAACTGTAAAGTCAGTGAAGCAGAGGCATTTCCTCAGAAGTGGCTTTAAGTAACTTTTCTGTCTTCTGGATAGCAGTCATGTGAATGAGCACTAAATATACATGACCAGCATCACATCACATTATGTAACCAGAGGTATAATCAGATCTGAAAAAAATAAAATCAATTGAAAAAATATATTGAAAAAATGTAAATGTATTGATTCACATAAAAAAAAGATGAAAGTGGTTCTATTTTGAGCAATTTCATTACAGTTTTCATTGTGTTTTATATATAGTAAATTAAATGTATAAAAATTCCCTGCAGGTATCAAGGCAGAATCATTCTTACAAAAAAATTGGTGAAATAAAACCCCTTAACACCAATGTAAAATTAAGAAGAAAGCATTCTTTATTCATCCAGATCCTCCATTAAGTGATTTTTTTATTGGAGCTTGGCAAGCTTTGCTGTTGGTACACACTAAGGCTTTTTATAACTCTGTGTTGTTTCAGTGGTGTATATGTGACATAGAAAACTAACACTGCATGTTTTATAGCAACTCTGATAAGCAACTTCCTTTCTACTTTCCTACTGGGACCTTCAAACCACCTCATAGCTTTCTATTGGATTGAAAAAAACCAAAAAAATATTTTCAGAACCATAGAAAGATCACAGTTTTGCCCTCCAGAACTGTGGAACTTGGTACACAGTCTCCTCAGGGAAACAATCTCATTAAGTTAATGTCATTTTTAGTGAATCAGAAACAATTTAGAAAACAAACACAAACTGTTTAAAACATCATCACTCTTAGTTTAAGACAGAGCAGTTATTGGAGCCTTAATAAACGTGGATTTAGAACAAATTTCCCCTTTGTTTTTTTGCTGCAATTTATTTCAATTTGCATGTTTGTAATCAAGATAAACTGTTATTTCATGTGTTTTGAGATATGACAGGTATCTGGAAGACCCTGCATTTTGGACCATCATTTCAACAAACTAGTGGTAGTACCCACACCCAGATAGATGGAATTGACATTGCTTCTGTACTGAAACAAAAATCCCCATATAAATATTTTTTAATTAGTTAGATATAAGACAACTTGAAAGAAGGAAGTGGGGGCAGAGGAAGAATAATTTGAAAATGCAGAAGATACAGAAACTTGACAAGAATCCAGAGCTCCTTAGGGTTTATCTGACTGTATTTCTGAAGTTAGTTTATCATTAATTTTCCTGGAAAAACACTTGTCTAACAATTTGGTTTTTTCATCCAGAAAGCAATGTCAATCCAAACTGGCTGTGCACAAGGGTCACTGAAGCACTGAAGTAGATAAAAGAGGTTATGCAAAACCACATTTTTTTCCCCAAACACAAGGGTTCCTTTCTTTCATCTGAATAGTCTTGAAATATTTTAATTCCCACCTTATTTGATGATACTTTTGTTTGACTTCAGCTGTGTAAGACCCAGAAGTACAGACTTGAGTTTCACATTTCAAAGTTTTGCTGTAAATTTATCTTTCTTCTCTCTTATCCAAAATCAGTTATCTTTTCTGTGTGGATGGTGCTGTTGTGGAAATAGGAGAATAAGGAGGATACTTTGAAAGTTTGTGCCTTACACTTATATTTTATTCAAGCAACAACAGTTTTCTGAGGATTGGTACAAGTAATGTGGATGCCTAGGGCACATTGCCATGTGACAGTGGGAGTTTGACGCTGGGACCAAAACAAAAACAGCTCAAATATTGAAGTCATTATGATTTTTAAAAAGAGGTGAAGAGGAAAAAAATGAGTGTCCTGACCATATAAGAAATGTCAGACAACTAGATATTTCGAGGAGATAATACATAAACAGAGCCCTGAGACAAATAATGATCTAGTTCAAAGCTGAGCCTGTAGTGGTTTCCTGCCTTAAAAGCTAAGTTTTTATATTGCCAAATGTGTTGAAACCAACATGAACTTCTTTCATAGGGATAAAAAAACCATATCAATGTCACAAGTGTCAGTGGCAATTTCAAAAATTTGCATTCAAGTCCTATACTCTTGACTTTTTCATAGATTACGAATTTACCTACCAGTGATTTAAGCTTGACTGCACTGTCTGTCACTCTATATTATTCTCAACTGTTCAAGGAATATTTTGACAGAGGTCAGAATGCCACTCTCAGTTTGTATATGTATGTTTTAGTCCCTCCTTAAATATTTTTTTACAGTTCTTTCTTAAAAATATTTTGTTCTCATTTGCTTTGCTTTACTTTTCATCCAGGACATGTTTATGACTATATTATTGCACAGTATAATTTGAATTTATGTATTTCCAGGCAAAAAAACAAACAAACAAACAAATATGTTTACTGTTGTCAAAGTGAGAAAGTAGAGAAGCAGAATGAGATACTAAGCAATCATCTTCTTAAATGTTTTGCCTGAGAAGAATTTGTTTGGTTTTTGGTGTTTGTTTTTTGTTGGTTTGGTTTGGTTTGGTTTGGTTTGGTTTGGTTTGGTTTGGTTTGGTTTTGGTTGGTTGGTTGGTTTTGGGGGGTTGTTTGTTTGTTTGTTTGTTTGTTTGTTTGTTTTTGTGGGTTTGTTTTGTTTTTTTGTGGGTTTTTTTGTAGGGCACAGATATTGGATCTTTTTGAGCACAAACTACTGAGAAGAGATTTTCAAAAACAGGATGCTCAGCTTTGAACTCAATATTATCCTCCAAAAGACTGGAAGTGTCCATATTTTAAAAATTTAGAACTACTTTGTTTCCAAAGTATTCAATAAAAAACCACTTTTTTATTAAATATCAGAAACAGCACCAAGCCTAACAGAGTTCAGAAATGTTTGAACAATCTTCTCAGGCATATAAGGTGACTCTTAGGAATGGTGCTGTGCAGAACCAAGAGTTGCACTTGATGATCCTTCAGGGTCCCTTCCAACTCAGCCTATTCTGTGATTCTGTAACACTGTATAAACAAAAAATGTAAAAAATATTCTTATGAAATATTCTCACTGTCCATAAAATACAATTTTCCTTGGATACTTTTTCTTAAAAAAATTCAAAGTGTTTGTTTCTCGCTGTACTCTTGAAAGATTTGCATTTAATAAATGTGGTGGTGTAGAACTGTTTTATTAGGTTTTTATAAGAAGTTTATGTTATGGTTCATTTCACTGTATCCCCAATGTTGTAACCCTTTTTGTGTTGTCTGTATAATAAGGTGTTTTGTGTCAGTCCTCCCACTCCTCACCTGACTTGTAACATCCCCTCTGCCCCAACCCCCCTCTCTGGGGCAGCCTGTCTATCACTGTGAGGAGCCCTCCCAGGTTGCGAAATCTCAGGGAGAGGGCTTCAGGTGATAGGCCCCCTGGGGGGAATTCCTTTAGCTCTGGATTTTAGTGGTCCGAGGCTTGGAGGTGGGCACACCTTGTTACCCTCTGAATCCCTTGATTTGTTGTCTTGTTGTATCCTCCCTTGAACCCCTCCCCCGCTTATAAGCGGGGGGGAGGGACATTCAAACTCTCTCAGCCTCTCAGCCGCTCAGCTCTCAGCTCGGAGCTCTGAGCCTCTCTGCTCCTCAGCTCTTGAGCTAATAAACATCTTTTAACCTGCTAAGCTGAGAGCCAGCCTTTCCTCTTCTGCTGCTGTTGGCTGTCACAACACTATTGGGTCCAGCTGCTAAGCCGAGAAGCCGAAACGAACTGGGACCTTCTGTGGCTGTGTTGATTCGAGCTAGCCGGAGGTCATCTCCCAACCGGTGCGGGACGGAACCAGACACAAATAAATCCATCTTTTGATTAACAACATGAAATATAATTTAATACACTTAAAGAGGAAGTCATGAAATGTGTGTTGATAGAATGAAACTGAAAACACTGGCATTAAAAGTTTAAATTATACACATTCCTTTTAAGAGTTTAGAAGAATTCATACTTGAAAATCATAGAAAAAGAGGTCTCTGATTACATTCATGGCAACCTCAGAGAGTAGACATCAAGCTCAATGGTACAGTTTACATGCCTGAACAACAGGTTGCCATCCAGAGGGCCCTGGACAAGCTCAGGAAGTGGACCCTTGCAAACTCCATGAGGTTCAACAAAGACAAGTGCTGGTACTGCATCTATGTCAGTCAGGGCTATCCCTGGTGTCATTCCAGTGTGAGAGATGGACAGAGAGCAGCCCTGCTGTGAAGGACCTGGGGATGCTGGGGGATGAGAGTCTGGACATGATCCAGCCACCTGCACTTCCCTGAAAGCCAAACATACCCTGAGCTGCATCAAAAGCAGTGTGGCCAGCAAGGCCAGAGAGAGGATTCTGCCCCTCTACTCTGCTTGTATGGTACCTTACATGGGGTACTACAAACAGCTCTGGGTACCCCAGCACAGGACAGCCACTTGCTGGAGGGAAGCCAGAAGGTCCACAGAAATGATTAGAGCGCTGAAGCACCTCTCCTGTGAAGAAAGGCTGGGACGTTTGGGATTGTTCAGCCTGGAGAAGAGAAGGCTCTGAGGTGACCTAATTTTGGTCTTCCAGTACCTGAAGCGAACCTACAAGGAAGATGAAGAATTTTTTCAAAGGGCATGTAGTGATAGGACAAGGGGGAATGGCTTCAAAGTAAAAGAGACTAAATTTGGATCAGACAATATGTAAAACTTCCTTACTGTGAGGATAGTGTTGACACACTGGATCAGGTTGCCCAGAGAATTTGGGTGTCCCATCCCTAGAAGTGTTCAAGACCAGGTTGGTTGAGGTGCTGAGCAGCCTGGTCTAGTGGAATTTGCCTCTTCCAATGGCAGAGGTTTTAGAACTTTATGATATTTAAGTCCCTTCCAACCCAAACCATTGTATGATTTTATGATTCTGTTTAGGATGAGAAAAGATCACCAGAATCATTCAGTCAGCTTACTGTAACTATCTCTAGCAGGGCATCTCACTTCCTCACAAGAGTTTATCTGTTGTTTGTAAACTACTCAGATTATTTAGGACAAGCTGTCTTGTAGTGAGTTTTTTTTGGAGTCATGGGGTTAACACTGATCTGGCATCTCCAAACTGTCAATAATTACCTAGTATTATTGCTATATTTCATTTTACAGTTGAAAAACAATGTTGCAGGTACCAGATAGTCTCTTTTTATAAAGATCTGCCAGTATGGACACCCTAGAAAAATACTGACTCTACACAAAGAAATTGATGATCCAGAGTTCCTTATCTTTGCTACATAGTGACAAAGGACGCACATTAGCTTAGGTCTCATCAAGAAATAAGAGTTTTCTGGACTGAAGCCATTTCCTCCCAAGGACAGGATTTACAATGCTGCTAAAGCAACAGGAGATTTAAAATGCTTATAATTCTGCTACCATTACTGTGTCTAAGAAGGTCTATTAGAAATGCATTCAAGTCCAATGGTAAGTAAAATACTTCCATACTTCCATGCAGTTACATTGCTAAACACAGAGCCAAATGGTGGTAACGAAAACAATACTGTAATTTGGGAACAAATACCTGGATGGGAGTTGTTTTGAATAGAAAAATGTGTTGAAAAACAAAAATAGGAGGTTCCATTTAAAACTTTTTTGTCTCGTCCTTCTGAAACAAGGAAAAACTGAGTGGTGTCATTCATCTAATCTATAGTTAATTTTAGTTCATAATTGTCTCCTAAACATTTAAAAATCACTATGAAGTCTGAATACTGGAAGAATCAGTGAATATTTTTATTGCTTGAGAATGCACAAAGAATATTTTGGTAGAAAAGCTCTAACAGTCTGTTTGACAGTTGAAGCTGTCACTGCCACAGCAATTAAATTACAGTAATTTACAATATTGCATTTTGAGAACTTCTCATCTATTTTACTGTAACTCCCATTCAGCTACTCCGTCACTCACCCTCCTTAGTAAGGCAGATGGCACGGATAAAGAGAACAAGGACATGAAAGCCCATTGAGATAAAGACAGTGAAATTTCTTGCAGAATTTACTTCAGCTCAATTATTTATTGCCTATTCAAGGAAGGTTCAGATGGGCAAACACTGGAAGAGGCTTCCTAGAGAGGTGTTCAATGCCCCAAAACTGTCAGTGTTTAAGATGTTTTTGGACAATGCCCCTAATAGTATGCTTTAACTTTTGAACAGCCCTGAAACTGTCAGATAATATCTAACTGTTAATATTGTACATCACTTCCAACTGAAAAGATCCTATTCTATTCTATTCTATTCTATTCTATTCTATTCTATTCTATTCTATTCTATTCTATTCTATTCTAATAGATTAATGTAATGAGAAAAAATATATTTAAAAAAACTTTCCTGTACCCTCCCCCCAAGCTCAACTTCACTGCTTTGACAGCCATCACTCTCCCTACTCTCTCCTAAAGGACAGATGGTATGGAGAGGTCATAGTCAGCGGTCACTCTCTCACTCCTTCCTTTACACACTTCCCCTCTACTCTGTCATGGGTTCTTCCGTGGGCCACAGCTTTGATGCCTGCAGCATCTACTTCTCCTCCTTGGACCTTGGTGTTCCCTCTGCCATTTCTTACTCTTTTCCCTCTCTTCTCTGATGTATTTGATGCTTCTAGAAAATGTTAACACAGAGGTGCTGACAGCTTGGTGGGTGAGATCAGCTGTGTCCTGTGCTGGGCCTTTGTTTGGCACTGGGTAACCCTTGACCTCTTCTCAGAGCAGCCATCCCTGCTACCAAACCCTGTCATGGACAGCCAATTCTCATCTAAATTTTCTTCCATAAAATGAGAACTCTATACAGTTACAACACTTAATTACATCTCAGA
This sequence comes from Hirundo rustica, assembly GCF_015227805.2. NCBI lineage: Eukaryota > Metazoa > Chordata > Aves > Passeriformes > Hirundinidae > Hirundo > Hirundo rustica. Next base: position 16,792,165 of record NC_053450.1, read on the forward strand.
TCCTGTATTTCAGTTCAGATTCAGAGAGCAAATTTTATATTACGGGAAATATAGAAGATAAGAAAAAGTAATTCCTGAAGATAGGATGAAATAATTTAATAGAGAGTAGAATTATAGCTATAAATCTTATAATCTCCCTTTAGCAGCAACAAATACACCTGTAAGTTTCCCGTGACTTTTATAATTTCTGTCTTTCTTATGTAGACAAAACATGTGATGCACAATTGCCATTTTATTTTATTTTGGTAATGTCTAGAGGTGTTCTTGTGAGTAATCCTCAATTTTAGATAATTTCATATTATTTGTTGTCTCGTGCAGAAATAAGATCATCTATTCCAGTCAGGAACTGGAGGAAGAGAATGTGGTGTGGTTAGAAGAGACCCCTTATTGTCAGGGCAGAGGATAATAGTGGTCTGGTATGATGCTCCTATCATTCAAGAATCAAGATTTCTAATTTGTTATAGTCAACTTGAATACACCCATCTGGTATTAGAACATATCAGAAACTTAATTTGGTTTTAGTTTAGTTCTTAAATTCTTATGCAACTATTAAGATGTGGACAATGTCTGTAGGACCTTGATTATAATACTGTATTCCTCAAACCTCCATCATGTTATTTTGGTAATATGTAGTGCACCATTAGCTGAAACAAAACATGCAAAACACATTTCATTCAGAGTGTCTGCTAGAACAAAGAGTGAAAAAAACACCTGAAAAATTTATTCAGACATTCATTGACTTTTTGGAGGTATAGATTTTCAGAATTCAGAACAAGCAGAAGAATACATATTTTCTTCTTTGGTATATTTCAGAACCCATATGAATTCATATTACTTCTGTAGGACATATATATTGACACAAATGCTTTAGGAAATTTTGTTATAATATAGTGAGATTATGATTTTTAGAAAATTTGAAAATATATTCATCATATGGCTTACTTATTCTGGGACAGCATCTGTAAACAAGATTTTAAAAATAAAGAGGACTTAAACGTTTATAATAATTATTATTAATTTAAAATTATTATCAGAAAATAACATTATGGAATGCAATCATCATATGAGTTGCACTACACCTCTAGTGAGAACCCAAATTGACTTTGAAAATAATATCTGTTTTGGATTCAGAAAGTAATCAATATAAAATTGAACTAAAAAATATAAATGAGACATTCTCTATTTGATATATGAAAATCCAAGACTACTAGTTATGAACAGTTGCAAGAAAAAGGGTTTTTTGAATCCTTTTTTCTACTGGCATAATTAAGTTTATAAAACCATGGAAAAAAAAAAAAAATCATGTGTCCTGTTATCATATTTTTGTCAGTGAACAGTACATTTTCTATTAAGTTATACAGTGATTGTCATTGGCTGAATAACATAAAAAGTACTTCAGTTCTAAAAGATGGCTAAAGAATTCCTAAAAGATGCTAAAGCACCACACATATTTAAATGTGTTATGCAAATTGGGGCATGCTTTCCAGGTTGTTATATAGGTTTCCAGAATGGAGCTTGATTCAGAAGCTGGTCGGGTTAGTGGGTCTCACTTATTGTAGTTCTTTAGTGTTTATTTTCTAAAATAAATTTCCACTAAGGCAAATTTCTTATATGAAGTATTAGGTTATCATGTTCTTTCTCCATTTTCTCATTATTCCTAACTGTAACCATGGCTTGATGCTATATTTTAAGTCATTATGTTCCATGAGTTCTCAGAGAAGCTTCTAGCAAAATTTAAGATCAGTAAATAACAGGCAAAAGTCTGGTTTCAAATAATTCAATGACTCATTTCAAACCATTCAATAACAATTCATTGTTATTGAACACAGCCTTGATGGACTTACCTTCTTTATGATGCCAGACTCCATTTCTGTTGAACAGAGTGCCAGGGAAATGGTGAAAATACAAGTTCCATCACAACTTAAAGCCACATGAAGATACAGATGGCACTTCGAGTTGGGGAGGCCATGAAGACACTTCTGTGTCCTATAGAATGAGTAGAGCTCAGCTAAATTTCCATTGCCTTCAGCATTGCATAGAATTCACCATACAGTTATACATTAGTAAAAAGTGTTAGAATTAAATTCAACATAAATAGCAATGAAAATTTCTGAAGTAGCATCATGCTCTACACTAGTATTTTCATGGTTTTTGCTTTCTTAAGTGGAAAGAGATTGCAAGCTGGGGAAGGAAAGAAATTGCTTTTGTTGAGCAAAAAAAAGTTATCAGTGAAAATCTTATTTCACAGTCTTTGATTTTGGTATTATCAGATCTGAGAATGATCAGAAGCTACATTTGGTGTATGTAGGAATAAATCTTGACAATTTTTTTGTTTGTTACGTGTTAGAATTTCTATAGATTATAAACCCCCCCAAAACCAGAATGATTTTAAAGTGTCTTGTGAGCCATATTTTCAAGACAGTAAACGCATTCACCTGTGTATTAAGACCATTGTAGATGAGAATTCCTGGAGGCCAGTAAACTTGTGTTAGTGAGAAAAAATATGGTGTTGATGTGCATAATAATGCCAGATAATTTTTTGGTTCAGTTTGGTTTAGTTTGGTTTGGTTTGGTTTGGTTTGGTTTTTTTTGTTTGTTTGTTTGTTTGTTTGTTTTTTGTTTGTTTGTTTTTTGTTGTTGTTTTTTGGTGTGTTTTTTGGGGGGTTGTTTGTTTTTTGTTGTTGTTGTTGTTGTTGTTGGGTTGGTTTTTGGGTTTTTTTTTAATATAAAGGGAACTAATATTGTTGCTGACAAAGGTGTATGCTTCTAAAATCAATAGTGATTTATTTCTCTTCCTGGGAGTTACTTCTGAGCTAAATAAACACACAGTAAGGCAGACTGAAAACTGGCCCAATGATTTTCAGGGCATCACAGAATCTATTGATGAAAGGCTAAAAGACTGGTTAGAGATGAGTCACCAGTGGTGTGCACCCCATGGGTAAATACTGACCTCCTGTGTAACACCTTTATTAGTGAGGGGCAGAGTATTAGTGAGGGGCCTCAGAGAGTTTGCTGACAATGCAAAACTGGGAGGAGTGGCTGATACACCAGAGGACCATGCTGCCAGTCCTGAGGGACTCTGACAGGATGGAAAATGGGCAAACAGGGACTTCATGAAATTCAAAAGTTGAAGTGCAAAATTCTACACTTGGGACATAACAAACCCACTTGACAGTATATCCTGGGGGCCACACAGCTGGAAAGGAGCTTCTCAGAAACGGGCCTGGGAGACCAAATTCATTGTGATCTGAAGGAAGTGCGCAAAGTAGAGTCAGGCCCTTTTGTGTGGTGTCCAGTGACAGGGCCAGAATCAGTGAGCACAAACAAAAGCATTTGTAAGCACAATGGGGCACTGGAAAAGATTGTCCAGAGACACTGTGTTGTGTTGGTCCCTGTGGATATTCAAAAGCCATCTGAACCTTGTCCTAGGCAATCATCTCCAGGTGGCCCTGCTTGAGCAGGGAGGATTTTTGGACCAAAATGAACTGCAGTGATCTATTCCAACACCAACCTTCCTATGATTCTGTGTTTCTAAATTTTTATTTATGTGGGCAAGACAAGACTATATAAATGTTTGTATTAATTTATTGTTGTAACAGGTACATCTAAAAAATTCCTTAAAATAGTCATCCTCATGGGTGAAATGTTTCCTCAAACCACTTAAGAATTTTCCTTTAGAGAATGAAGGTTTACAATGGGAAGATGAAAAATCCAGAGTTACATTGCTATTTTTTGGTCATGTTTTGTGCTTCAGAACTTCCTTTCTTTAAGTAATTACTATAACTTTGTTCTTTCATCTGGTCCCAGCTGCAATGCTCTTGTCTTTCACTGGAAAGTCTTTCACTTTATTTTTTTTACACATGATTTTACTGGCACTTTACTCTCACAGTATGGTACATTTTCTTGTTTTCTTCTTGATTATATGGAGTAATATAAATTGGAAGCAGAATTTCAGTCTGCAAATTAATGCGTTATCCGTTCTTCACAACAGAACATCAATGATTAAATGTTGATAGAATGCTCTTGGCTATAAGTGTCTTTAACTGAAACTTTAAATTATCAGTCATAGTGCCAATTAGATACTAGATAACATGGGTTATCAGTGTTCAGTCATTCATTATACACAAAAGACAATTCAAACTCAATAAAAAATAAAATTTTACTACTAGGTGCAGTTAGATATATCTGCATATGAATGAATTACTGCTTTGTCACTTGATAGTCTTAAGCTATTAAGGAAAAAAAAACAAAAAACAACAACAACAACAACAACAAAAAACTCAAAGAGAGGAAATCCATCTTAGTTTCTAAATGACCCTGATTCAAGAAGGATTAACCTTTCTTGTGGCAGTGAACTTCTTATTGACTTGTGTCAGTAGCACATATAGTGGTTAAAATGGAAAATATTCATGTTAGTGCATATATATTTATCAAGCTTTTTGCTATTTTGTTTTACTGAAATATAGACAGGTCAGTTACAGCTCTTTCCTATATTTTATTCCCTAAGCTTGCACATTTTCTATCACTCTTACTGTCCATATTACGTCTTGTGTCCTTGAAAAAGCAATATCCAAATGTAAATTCTAGAGGTCTCAATGAAAAGAGAAAAGGTTGTGGTTTTCTCTTCTTTCTTCTTTTTTTGTTTCCTTTTTTTCTTCTTTTTTATCTTTTATTCTTATTGGGTTTTTTTTTTCCTTTTCCATTTTTTTTTTCCTCCGTAATTTTCCCAGTTCGTTTTTTTGCTTTTCTGTTGTAAAATTTTCTCAGGGGTATGGGATCTAATTCTCTGAGTTACACCTTGCATTTTATAAATGAAAAATTTCCATTCATTTATTGTTTTGAAAATCAGTACTTTTCATCTCTTAGCACCATTTGATGAAAGCAATTTTTCAGTTTACTCCTCCATGTTTCTCCATCGCACAATGGCTTTTCTTGCGTTTCAAGCTGTCTGGTTCCTCCCTTCATCTATTCTCCATGGTTTTGCTTTATTTTTCAAACAATTGTGGAGGTAAGGAGTTGATGAATCACAAATCTGATAATTTACCCATAATCATGCATTTTTCCCGACCTATTTCTTATCTAAAAGGTTTTCAGTAGTCTGTTCTGTGAGAGTCATATAATGGAATCTGATTTTCTTATGCAATCCATTCTACTCTGTCAAATAACTGATGGATGTTTTGATGATAATGAATAAAATTTGTACTTCATAAGTACATAATTTACTCATTAAAACTACTTGTCTAAGTGTTTACTTGTTGTGAATTATCTTGAATAAAATCTCTTAACTTGCACTATCTTTAAGTTCACAGACTGGTTCACTGACATAATTAAAAATGACAAAATAATTTTTACTGAAACGTAGTTTGAGTCTTCTTAGAAAATCAAATTATATGAAATTCTATAGTTTTGCAATTTCATTACTTTCACTAAAAAGCTAGAGAAAGGTCTCTGAAACTTTCAGTGACATGCTTCTTGCCATAAAGTGGGGTAAAATATGTGCACGTTTTATTGTAGTGCTTGAAACTTTGCAGCCTGACAAAAAAAGCTGGATAATTTATTACTGAGGAGATTCAGCTTAGAAACAGAGTGTGGTAGTGCAGAGTACATATTTTTTGTGTGCTTTTGCAATAAAATGTAAAATTACTCCTGTGGTATTTTGTCCTTTGCTATTCTTTATTACTACTTTTTCCCAGGTCATTTCTTCAGCTTTAATTTATAACCACAGAAAAAATAATAAACCCAGTATCTTGTATTAGGTAACATTCAGGGTGTTCTGGTACAGAATATATACAAATTCTTATAGCATGCCAGATATTACCCTGAATGTCTGGTGCATGTGTATATTTATGATTGCACAGAACACATCAAATGATGAAAGACAGCTATCATGTCTAGGTTTCCATATCTGCCTACATAGATCCTTTTGTTCTTCCAAATTTTTTGTTCCTTTTTATATTATTGTTATTGTTGTTATTATTATTATTATTTATTTCCATTTCCTCACAGCATGGCTAAGAAAGTTTAACTTTTTCCCTCTTGGATGTTCTGGTTTTGTTATTATCATTTTGCCAGAAAATCAATATAGGTAAAACTCATATGGCTCTTCCACAATCAAAGTTCAGAGTACAAGTCTAAAAATGACTTAGCCACTTCAAATTGCATCAGGCTGAAGCTTGATAAATGAGCTGTTACTATAAATATAAAGTACTTCAGAAAAAAAAAAAAAAGCCTCACAACAAAACATCTAAAATCAAAACATCTAAAATTAATAAGCTGCATAAAAATATGAAAGAACAAACACCTAATTAAAGATTTTCAATTTACCCATGCTTTTGATAAGCTATAGAAGTATTTCAGACAGTTGTTTTTAAGCATCCTATTTTTTTAAGTATACACTGCTATAATTATTAACAAAAAATGGATGTGAAATTTATAAATCTTTAAAATATTTATTCATGTTTGCTTGTATGACAATTTTTTTTTCTTTCTTCTAGTTTTTCATCCATTTGATTGTTTTAACAGTGCAATTCATAACTTGAAAGGCTAGGTTAAAAAATTACTCTTCCATTTAAGAGTTCGGAAAAGGCTATTGAATTCCTTAGGAGCTTCATAAATTCAAATTCTTTTTCATGAACTCTATGGATAATCGTCTGACTTCTTTCAATCTCACTGTGTATAAAACAAACATGAATTACAACAACTTAGAATTATTTCAGTGTTACTGTTATAATTATTACCTTGCTTTTTATAGTATTGATAAAATGCTTCTTTTCTGGGTCATCAAAAGCTACCTGTCTGATGCTTTACAGATCCAAGATCTGCATATTCTAGCAATAAATTCATATACCTAAAACTGTTCCCAACAATTTATGCAAGTTTACACTTCATTTTTCTTTTTCAGTGTAGAGCAGTAGATGTCTGCTGCTGCCTGTATTTTTGTAATATCTCCTTAAGCAACTGCTAGTATTTCCTAGAGGTCTATTGAATTATCCTGTGCCTTGGGCAGTTGGGAGATACTTTACAGAAGGAAGATCATAGACTTCTTGAAATCCTGAATATGGCCTTGAAAATAGAAACTAAAATCAGAATAAAAAGGAACCAATTGCTAATATATATGAGGTAAAATTTTTTTAAATAATATGGAAGATTACATTGAAATTTAAAATAAAAAAATCTGACTAAAAAATAGTTATTTATGTATTTGCTTTTTCATTCATGTTTGTGATAGACAGTACAAGTAAGTTCCTACATAGAACATTAAATGGTAAATCTTGCCTATGCCAAGACCCTTCATAGTGTCCTCTATGAGTTCAGCTTTCCTGATCTCCCCTAAGATCTGCTCTTTTTGCCACCCTAAGATATTTCCTATTTTCCTTAAGTTTTCAGCTTTATTGTTAGCTCTATTCAGCCAAAAACATGTTTCAAGCTCCTTCCCTCAAATAGCCAATATATCCCTATAACAGAAGATTACTTTTTTTTTTTTTTCTTATGATTGGATTCCAAAGAAAATCATTCAAAAAGATAAGTAGAACTCATAATTATCTATTGTGCTGGATGTGTTAGCATGTACTAAATCAGGATAAGCTGCAAGAAGTCTTTCTGAGAAGAATGGAAACAAATTCATGACTAAGCTCAAGTAAGTTAGTTGTAAATGGGGCTAAAGTATCTCTGTGAAATTTAATTTGTTCACATGGCTCTTATTATTTTCTTATCAAAAATTTTTTTAATATCTATAAGCTAACTGTGGCGGTGCAGAACTGTTTTATTAGGTTTTTATAAGAAGTTTATGTTATGGTTCATTTCACTGTATCCCCAATTCTGTAACCCTTTTTTGTGTTTTCCGTATAACAAGATGTTTTGTGTCAGTCCTCCCACCCTCCTCGCTCTGGGGCAGCCTGTCTATCACTTTGAGGAGCCCTCCCAGGTTGCGAAATCTCAGGGAGAGGGCTTCAGGTGATAGGCCCCCTGGGGGGAATTCCTTTAGCTCTGGATTTTAGTGGTCCGAGGCTTGGGGGTGGGCACACCTTGTTACCCCCTGAATCCCCTGATTTGTTTTCTTGTTGTATCCTCCCTTGAACCCCTCCCCCGCTTATAAGGGGTAGGAGGGACATTCAAACTGGCTCAGCCGCTCAGCCGCTCAGCTCTCGCCTTCTCTCTCTGCTCCTCAGCTCTTGAGCTAATAAACATCTTTTAACCTGCTAAGCTAATAAACATCTTTTAACCTGCTTTCCTCTTCTGCTGCTGTTGGCTGTCACGACGCTATTGGGTCCAGCTGCTAAGCCGAGAAGCCGAAACGAACTGGGACCTTCTGTGGCTGGGTTGACTCGAGCTAGCCGGAGGTCATCTCCCGCCCGGTGCAGGACGGAACCAGACACAGCTAACGTTCTCAAGGTAAATGGTATATAAAAAATTACCTTCAAAACATAAAAAGGTTGGGCTGTTAAGTTTCTGTCTGAGACACGTCAGAATCAGAAGGTCACAGAATTGTATAAAAAGATTTTGTAAAATGGCTGCATTTTCTTTTTAATGCCCAAATTTCAACTATTTTTATGTGTTCCATGACAATATTTTGACCTCAATGAATCAATATAACTAATGTAAATGTAAGAATTTTAAAGTGATCATTAAAGGTAATAGGGATTTGGGATATCCTTAAATATACCAAAGGCATTAATTTTATCCATTATTCTTCATGGTTACTATGTATACTTACTTAGAAAATACTCATTTAATACTAAGAGACATTGCTATAAAAACCAGGGTCCCAAGCTCCAGAGTTTATGGCATGAGTTACCATTGTGATAGATTGATTGCCATATCCAGATCTCTGGGCCCATATATGTGTACTGATTTTTCAGTATGGACTGATTTACAGGATCAGAGCAGTATCCATAATTCATAACTGAAGTATAGTAGAAAGTATGTGACAAGAAAGTAATTCAGTAATATTGATTCACAATCCTAGATTTGATTGTTAATTTTCCATTATACTGACTTTCAATAATAATTTGTTATCATCTCAGAGGAAGAATTGATAAGTTGATGGTTAAAAAAAAAAAAAAAAAGGTTTGTTTAAAGTTCTCTGGGCATGATGGCACATGTACATTTGTTAACAGCCGTGTGTCCTGTCCAAAGAAGAAAATACGTATTGCCCATATTTGAAGAACTGCACTGAATAACTTGTGAAATCAAACTTCAATATGCAGAACTTGAAGGAAGTTAAGTAGCAGACCTTGTAGATTGGGCAAAATCCTTTGAGGTATTCAGAAAAACTGAAAGCCCTGAGAGAAGTGTTGTTATTAAAAATCAATAGCAATATATAGTATATTCTTTTTATTATTGAATTGAAAATGTATATCCCAGGTTTGTCCAAGAATATTTTGCAAAAGTGTATTTCATGGTATTGAATAAATAAGAAAAAAATTAATTTGATCTTCAGCCATCCCTAAATCAAATGTGGTTAAAACTATCCCCTTTTGTATAACAAAAAATAAGGTTAGAAAATTACAAATAGAGTCAGTGATATTCACAAAGGATAATGATAAATCCAATAGGCTTATGATACTTATATTAACAATACCATATCAATAATTGACACGGAATTTAAAAAAAAGAAGTTAGGATAATTTAAATCCACAAACCTTACAGGAATCTTGGTATAGAGATGATTTCCATAGATGCATGTTTGTTACCATCTAAGATCACTATGTAGACCTTTGTACTGCATTAAAAATATTTGTCCATTTATCTAGTATGATTACCTCTTCCATTAATCAACATATTTCTTTCTTTCACAGAGGATACATTTTGTGTGTGTTTGCATGTGCATACATTGACAACATATGACATACATTGATGTGCATATGACACAAGGATTTGTCATATGTGGTTTCTGACATCTCTGTACAATTGTACATAATAATCTCTTTTCAGAGATTTGGAGCTGGTCCTCAGGGAAATATGACTTGACACTTTAGTGCAAAATGCCCACCAAGAGGTACTGCCAAGATTCATCTTTTTTCCCCCACATTTTACTTTTGAATCTGCATGTAGAAAGTCTGAGAGCAATGCCTTCCATCAGATAAAACCCAAATTTGTCCTTTTGATTTTCTAATTCAGTTCTCTATTCATTTTACTGTGATATGCAGATACTGTACCTGATTTCTTACAGTACTCTAATTAACCATGGACCATCAGCAATGTCTTTCTAAGTAACTACTGCAGTCATTCATACATGCTTCATTAACTTTAGTATGTGAGTACTTGAAATTTCAGGATGAAAAGAAACCAGGCTAATAATTTAGGTATAGTGCATTTTGCCTTAGCTCTTCTCTGTGCATGGTTTAAGGACTAAAAGGAAATGGAAGCAGAAATAGCAGTCTTCTGGGTCACTTCCTATTATTTCTTCTGTGATCTTCTTGAGGAAACCATTTCTTATTTCATATGAGTACATTTTTAGGATCAGGTGATGAGAAAGATGTGGCCTCAGAAACAGGAACATAAGTTTTAAAACCAACCCCTGAATAAGAGGGAAACTGAAGACAATAGTTTGGAAGATTATTCAACAAGACTTAGGAATAAACATAAGTAAACTGAAGATAAACAAATCAAAACAGAAGAAAAAATACACGGAAGCTACTGAAGTGAAATAATGTAAAACTGGGAGATAAATCTACAAGAAACCATAGCTGGAATGTTAAATTTATTTAAAATACAGGAGAAATAAGGAAAACTTTAGGTCTGATAATATATGGTGTCCAGGCCAGATGACATATGGCCACTGATAAAGAAGAATTAGATAAGAGTAATAAATAAGAAGCAAAGAAATTGTCATTATTTACTATCATTCCATGTACAAATGAATGTATTCATGTGTCTTTTAATTCGTAAAGAAATAATAAGAAAGTATAATGATGCAACAATTCAATACTGTTTGAAAGAAATATACAGTATTCCATTATGAATTTTCAGGGGAAATAATGTGTTTATTATTATTTTCAAAAATCAAAAAAAGATTGCCAGTGGTTTTCTGTCTTTTACATAAGTAGACACAAATTGCAGGTGTTTAGTCTTGCCCTTACTAGTTGATTTCTCTTGTAGGAAAGTGTGTGCTTTTAAGAAATGTTACTGGATTTTTTTGTTTGTTTGTTTGGCTTTTAAACAAAAGTATTCCAAAGTATATTCTCTTTATACCAGACTGAATAATAGAAAAATATCTAAGACCTCACTGCCTTTTAAAACTTGGACTCTTTTAGTCTAAGGGTCTTTTAGACTCTTAGGGTCTATTTCGCCACTCACTGCAATATCATAGAAGCTCTGAATCAGTCAGGCTGAGAGGGATCTCAAGAGGTCTGTAGTCCAACCTCCTGCTCAAATAGACTCAGCTGTAAGAATAGACCAAGGTGCTCAGGCAAATCTTGAAAACATTCAACAAAAGATACCCAGCTTTACTAGGCAGCCTGTTTCAATGCTTCATGGTCTTTGTGGAGTAGAAATTTTTCGTTGTAAGTAGGACTGCTTCCATTTCATTTTATAACCATTGTCATTCATTCTCATATTCTTGCTTCTCAGTAAATAACCTGGCTCTGTCTTCTCACTAACTTCTTCATAGGTACTGACAGGGCTATACTACACACACCAAACACTTCTCTTCAGCCTGAACAAGCCCAGCTCCTCCAACTGTTACTCTGAGGGTAAGTTCTGTAGCCCCATCCACATTTGTATCCTACAAAACCCATTAGAGTTTATCTAATTCTTTCTTTGTACAGGAAGTGAAAACTGAATGCAGTTTCCCTTATGTGGTCTGTATCTGAGATTAATAGTCTGTTTTCTGGCCTGAAAACAACTAGTTCCACAAAAATATCTAGAAGCATTGAATAGCTGCTAGTACAGAAGCAGATGTAATAAATATCTACTATCAACTTTATCTAATTCAAATCCATGTAAAATACTGTGTTCTGTAATTGGTACATTTCTCCAAGGACAAAAACCTTAGAGACAATTTTTGTGTCAAGAAAGCCCTGTGCAGAAAAAAGCCAACATTGCCTAGGGAAGGACACCTCTTATCTCTAATTAGTAGCAAATTGTGTGTTTACCTGAAAGACAGAAACTCAGAGTTATAGAATATTAGGAATTTTATGCTTTTTTGTACACTGAATTTTTCACCTGTAATCAGGATCATTTACTTATAGTAAGGAACCCTGTGAAAAGGAAAACGGGTAACATGACCATTTTGAACTGATAATGACATTTAAATTCTCCTTGTTATTAAGAATAATATTTGAAGAAAAGCTAGAAATGTTAAAAAAAAAAAAAAAATTGCCTGGTGTGTACCTGCAACATTATAAATCGCCTTAAGAGGCCTATTTAGGCCTTTTTACCATCTTGCTATTCCAAGATGTTAAAGTCTTTATTCATGGCATTTTTATTTTAGTTTAATTCCTTATTTTGCAAGAAGAAATTAATAGAAACTTTATAAACTAGAAGAATCTGAAAATTTTGAAAGTAAAAAGAACTCTCACTTGGAAGCTGGCCAATTTTCCACCATGCATCTTGGTTTTTAAAGACAGTTGTCTGTGAAGGAAAGATAGAGCCTCCCTTGGAATGGAGAATATAAACCCCCTTCCCTCCAAATTATTATAATTTTGCAATTAGGGACTTTCAGGCAGAGACATGAGAATAGGAGTAACAGATCTTTACTAGGAATATAAATAAATAAATTAAAGGGGAGGTGGGGGCGGGGGGGGGTGGGGGTGGGAAATAATCCTGGAAAAGCCCTGACAGAGTCAGGGATACGACCTGGCACCTTGTTGCTCAGGGTGTTGGAAGCAGTCCAAATAAATCCTCCTGGAGTAACAGATGTGGTTCTGTGGAGTAGAGCTGGTCCTGCAGAAAGTCCAGTGGTGATGAGATGGGGCCAGTCTTCTTCTGGGAATCCACTGGAAAAACCAGATACCTTGTGTCCTTCAGTCCCAGTTTTTATCTAGCTGGGAACAGCTGGCTCCTCCCATACTGTGTGGAGCATCTCCCAATGGGATGATGGAATGTGTCATGTCATTGGTGGGCCGTAATGGCCCATTATCAGAAGATGTCCCCCTGGAGGATGAAGGGGTGGTGGAAGAAATAAGAAACACTGCCCCACCTGGTTTTAATGGCTGGGCCATTATCAGAAGGCATCTGCCCCCTGCCCCCTGGAGAGGAGGATAAAACATCTCCCAAAAACCAGCTTTCAACAGATGAAATAGAATACACATTTTTAGGTTACATAATCCAATACACCTTGAAATTTCCCAATAGAAATGTGTCATAAGATTATGAACAGAGCATTAAGAAACACAGTCACAGTAGATTTGTGATGTGTGGACTTGTTTGTTTTGTTTTTTTGGTTTTTTTTTTTTTTTAAGCTGGATCAATTCCTTGTCAAGATTTAGTGTATAACAATGTGTGATGGCACAAATGAGAAGCTGAACATCAAAGAGAAGGGAGGTCAGCATTGTCATCAACACTTTTTCTTTCTCCCAGGTGGGAAGCAAAGTTCCTTAATGGTGGTTGTGACAGTTAGAGATCATCTGTCTTGAACCAAATAGGCTGAACTGTCATAATTCAGTGTTAAAAGGAGCTCACAGGGTTGAACTGGGAACCCTGGCTGACTGGTTGGGCCAAAAGGGCTGTACGTCACTGATCACACCAACTTACTGTTTCTCCTGAGCTGGGATAATGGATTTTGTTAATTTCAATGTTCCCATGGAAATTAAAAGAAAACCTATGTTCATGCTTTCTTTAAAACCCTCTGCCTTGCTTTCTTTCTTCAGTTCACACACCTTCAGAAGTCTTTCCCCACACTAACTCATCTTTTTAGCTTTCTTCTTTAAAGTAAAACTTTTAGTCTTTTTAGGAAACTGTCTACATTTTCCACCCATGTTAAGATTTTGAGTGTACCTATTTATTAATATATATTCCTTATGAGAAATCAATGGACTTAGATCATAAAGGTCATTTCATGTTACAATGACCAGCCCTCAGGTTGAGGACTTTCACTACATATTAATATACTTTTCATCTGAAACTCCTGGCACAGTGGTCATAACAGTGTTAATCCAAATTGTTACTTTTGTATATAGCTGTTGATATAAAGCTTCCAGACTTAACGGTAATTTGACAATTTTCAAACAATTTATTTACTGTTATATGTGTATTGTCTTTATTATTGTGTATTGTTTACAATACATTAAAAAATCAGCCTTTCAGGATATTTTACCATGCCAACTCATCCATTTATTTTAAAAAGGCTCAAATGGAATATAAATTACATCCCCATTAACAAAACATAGTTTTATGTCATAAAGCTGGAGGATACACTTGAAGTGTACATAATCTGAAGTAGATATTTATATTGTATTAGTAAACTAAAGTTCATTTTGTCTGAGTAGAAGTTGAGGAGAACTGAAGGAGCCAAACACATGAACCAAGGATTTACTGTCTTACATCTGCTTCATACTGTGAAATGTAGTATTCCTTGGCTACTTTTCTATCACAAAAGTTAAGAGACTGAGGTGATGGACTATGAATCAGAATCACCTTGATGATTTCCCTCCTGATGAATAAGCTCGCCTGAGAGCTCTGAAGAGTGCAACACAACAGAGTCTTATGGCCAGGGCTAAGGTCACTGTGGGCAGATTTGTCTGTGAGCATCATAGACTGCTCAGGATACTGTGACACACTCAGGTTCTAGCCAGCATAATTCAAAACAGCTGTAGACCCTTCCTGGATGGTTGTTGTCTAGACAAGGCTGCATGACTCTAATGGGAAGCAGGTGTTAAGACATAGATGTGAGCACAATACTGCTGCAGTTGACGGTCTCAGGACAAGCTGCCAACAGAGGCTCCAAATTAAAAACAACAACAACAACAACAAAGAAACCCACAATAGAAATCACAAAATTCAAATAATTATCCCATTGAGATCCAACCTAAGTATCAGTAGGTTGTCTCAGTCAAGACTGAAGGGTTTCAGACAGGTCTGGGTAAGTGACAGCTGAACATAATTTTGCAAGGTAGTGACTTTACATCACCAAATTTCATCAAAATTATGTGGGGTTTTTTGTTGGAAGAGTAGTACTTTTGAAGAATGGGATCTAAATTATCTATTGGATCTAGATCTCAGACAGCTCCATCGGGACATTAATCATTAAAACCCTCCAAGGCAACTTCCAAATGGTCAGACAATATAAACACTTTTGATACAAATGCAGGCAAAAGATACATATGTGTATTATTGAAAGTTGGATCACTTACTGATAAGGAAAAGGCTTCAGTTGCTTATGTTTTTTACTTTAGGTTTACTGAAGTTATTTCATTTTAAAAATGTGGCACTTGAAAATTGTTAAAACAATTTTAGTACAAAAAGAAAAATGTGCAAACACCATGACACAAATTAGGTTTTATTAGCTACATGTTTAGGAAGGGAGAAAAAAAAAAAAAAAGAAAATCCATTCCAGGTTTTATTCCCATGGGTTCTCACACTCAGTCATTCATATGATGTGTTTATAGACATCAGAAATGCAAGTGAATACATAAATATAACACATCCATATTTTAAAGATTTTATTTTTATTTAAGGTCACAGAAGATGTTTCTGAAGGTTAATATAAGTTATATTCATTTGACCACCAGTTATACATGGTATAGATTAGGTATCATGTGTTTATATAAATATTAAAGTAAAATATTTCCTTTTCTCTCCTCTTGGAAAGATAGCAATTATTTTTGCTAGTAATATATTTACTGAGAAAAAATACATAATTTAAATGCTGATTAGTAAATGGAAATCTGTGACATCTGATGAGCAATAACAAGTAAAAAGATTTTCTGAATCAAGTACTATATCAATGACTTATTTGATAGAGGCATCCTGCAAGTGGAAAATGAGCTCTAGATGTTGTTACCATAGATTAAAGAAATGATGAAGCAAGAGCATTTGAGATAAGGGAAGGATGGGAAGAAGGCACTAGGGAATGGGAGTGAAAACAGAGCTGAGCTGTAGTTATGAATGTAAGAGATAAAGGTTTTTTTCGGGTTTTCCTGCCTGAGCTTAGTCTACTTAAAATGCAAAGTCTGAAGTATTTTACTTTTTTTTTTTTTTAAGTTACCTTAACCTTGCACGATGCAATGAAACTTCTGAACTACTTGTTTATCCCTGTTTTATCCTCTTTCTCCATTCTAAAATAAGCATTCATTGGGAACATTTGGTCATAGATTTTTGATCTCCAGAATTACGTGACTATTGCATTGCTACTGTAATCTTTGGATCACATTTCCAGACCCCCCCAAAAAAATAAATTCAAGAATCAACACAAAATAGAGAGCATACAGATGTGACTGCTCTGTGGGGGTGCAGCATGCCTTGTCTGAAACTACCATCTACTAGACAAAATAAAACAAGGCAGCACAATTTCTGCAGTCAATTCTTGGGAGCAAGCTAAAAAACTGGCAACAGTAAATAAGGACATCCATGACACCTGGATATAATTAAATCACTGGACATTAATCTAAATTAAAATCATCCAATGCATTAAAAGTATATT
This sequence comes from Hirundo rustica, assembly GCF_015227805.2. Taxonomy (NCBI): domain Eukaryota; kingdom Metazoa; phylum Chordata; class Aves; order Passeriformes; family Hirundinidae; genus Hirundo; species Hirundo rustica. Next base: position 16,808,747 of record NC_053450.1, read on the forward strand.
GTAAAGTTGATAGAGGGAAAAAGTCTTCTAAACTAATGGTGTTTTAATAGAGTAATCTAGTCCAGTTAATGCCTAGAGTGTTGTTTTTGAGGCAATTATAAAGGAAATCAACAAGAAAACAACAACAACAAAAAATTAATCATAAGTGACAGAACCAGGAAAGACTTCTTTAATTGCACATTTTGATCCTCAGCATTTTCTGAAGTCATTATTATTTAATGTAAGGTAGTTTTGAGCAATCCTGATTTTCCCAAATTCCTTTGCAATTTGAGTATTCTTGACTACTTTCCCTGTTAATTTCCTCTCCTTTCCTTTCCTTTCCTTTCCTTTCCTTTCCTTTCCTTTCCTTTCCTTTCCTTTCCTTTCCTTTCCTTTCCTTTCCTTTCCTTTCCTTTCCTTTCCTTTCCTTTCCTTTCCTTTCCTTTCCTTTCCTTTCCTTTCCTTTCCTTTCCTTTCCTTTTTTCTTTTTCTTTTTGTACAGTTTGAACTTCTTTTTTAGATTTTGCCATTACTTTTTCACCAGTCATATTCTAAGTATGTGAATAATTTATTTCTTTGATTAATATTGATATGATTTAGGATCTCACATTTCAAGCATTGATCATATCTTAATATTGATTGAACTTTGCTGAAATGTATCATGTTCTGCTCCTTCATTCTCTTTATATTTATGTCTCTATTTCAAATCTTATTTTATTTCTCAAATGATTTCTCAAATTTTTTATTTCCCAAATTACTTCAAACCATGAAACAAAGAGCTCCCTATGCGAACACCAACTGTATATATCATTATCACTTTACTGAAACAAAGCATTGGTATTTACCTCATGTCAGCATCACAGTGAACACTTGCTTTTTGTTGCTGTTGTGGAACTGTTGGATATTTCCAATAGTACGGTGTGGATGTTTCAGACTTATTAGGTGCATATTTGTCTGTGCTGTTTATTTATTTTCCTCTTACTATGTGGTGATCTAGAAGAGATCAAGAGATTATGCAGAAAGTGTCTGGCTGTTTTGCATCAGGGCTTATAGTGATTGCTGCTCTAAAAAGAAATAACTCTCAAATCCTGCCTCTGGGACACACTGAGTATGAAAGAATCCTGCTACAGTCAGCTGTCATTTTCACAGAAGCAACATAATACAAGTAAGAAGTTGCTCCCATCTCCAGCTGAGGTTCAATTCAGAAACAGGAGTAATGACACTTTGATATGTTAGTAAAAACCTTAATTTTGTTGGGTTTTCTCATAAAAAATCAGGGGCTTAACAAAGAAAAAAAATATTTAAGGGGAAAATATTGTTTTCTTTTCAGAGAACAGGTCTGTTATTATTTAGTGCATAAAGTCTTCTGAGTTCAATCATCAGCATAGTTATAAATTTTATGGCACAGGAAAGAAAGAGAAAATATTAAAGGAGGATAATCCTTCTTTTCATATTTATTCACCTGTTTAGCTCTGTACCGTGTTAGTTTTCATAGTACCCAATTCAGATGATTAATTCCAGCTTTAGTATATAATTCTTTTTCTATATTGTTCTGCAATCAAATACAAATAGATGTTTAAATAGCAGAAGTGCAGTTCAGAAAGTGTTCTGAGATTAAGTAAGGGAAGTATTAAGTACTTTCTACTAAAAATCTATCTTAAAATATAGAATATCAATGTTTTGCTGGAAGAGATAGAGTATTGCTAACAGAAATTCAAACATATTTCAAATTCAAGCTGAACCTAGTGTTTTTTATAATAGTATATGCTTGAAATATTCTCAGATTTCCTAGAATCATAGAAAAGTTTGGGTTGAAAGGGACCTTAAAGATTATCTAGTTTCAAATGTCCCTCCCATGGCAGGGGCACTTTTCACTAGACAAGGTTAGTTAACTGCATAATCTGAAATTGCAGAATATACAGTTAAAACTACAATTCCTAATTTCCTTTACTAACATTATCAGCTTTTGAAGATCAGGGGAGAAAATTTATGTATGCTTTCATATTCCAAGGTTAAAAGAATATGTATCTTCTGAGTAGTTCCCTCTAACCTAAAACTTTTGGGTTTGGGGAGTTATTCACAAAAGGGAAACCTAGAAATATGGGTTTTACTATAGCAGGTCTGCCTTTTGTGCCTTGTAAAAATGTGCTTCAACAGCAACCCAGCAGGCTTTTGATCCTCCACTATAGTTGATTATTCAGTATAAGCTTTCCTTCAATCCAGATATTATGAACAGGGGTTAAGAAAAAGTGGGGGTGTGCACATCTGCATCTGTGTGTGTGTATCTGTGTCTGTGTGTCTAAGATTAGAGGAAGACCAAAGTAGATACTTGTTGATATGCTGAGTGGTGTGAAGTGACTAGACATCTCAGAAGGGCTTATCCACTCTCTACTGCTCAAATTACTAGCCATAGGAAGAGATTATTTCCTGGGATAAATGCTTTTGGCAAAATAGATGAAGCTAAATAGCAACCCTGTTACCATATGCAAACATTTTCTTGAACATAAGCCTGCTCTTAGTTCTGAGTAAGGATTATTTTTATCAAACATACTATATTGAAAATCTCCTATTTCTATTTCAACTTTCTAAAAGATAAGATAGGAGCTGTATTTTCATAGCACTTCTCTGTCTCTTTAAAAGCAACATTGTGATATCTATCTTCTCAGCTTTTGGGTTATAAAATTTTAATTTGCAACATGAAGCTGCACTATTTAGTGTCTAAGAAGTTTTTGAAACAGATTTTCTGCAAATATTAAGATTAGATTTATGCCTTTCATTAAAAGCCTGTCATTGAGATTTACAAAATATTATTCCTATATAGGAAGCTATTGGCCTTTTTAAAATTACTTTGCTAATAATTGTGCTAATATATTCTGTATACAAACAAAGTTTTTAATTTTTTTTATCTTTATTAGAAGTGTAAAAGACAAAAATATTAAAGGAGATTACAAAAGTAATTAATAGTTGGGTTTAGGTGTAATAGACAATCATGAATAATTTTGATGATTGTTCACTTTGCCTCATGTTAAACTGTTGTATCTCTTAGAGGGAAGTGTATCATATGAATATATATTTTTAAGTATATACACCACAATACTCACGTTCTAAGATACTTAATGACCCTACATTCAACACTTACAACCATTTACAACCACTTATATCTTGATTTTTATATCTTAATTGTTTTATAATTTGTTAAGATGCAAATGAGATATATTGCGTAGCTTTGATATGAGATCTTAGTTGGATTGTATTTAGCAGTAAGAGAACAGGCCAGAAAGAGTCTAGTTTTCTGACTTTCTGTTTTGATTTGATTATTTTTCCCAACTGAAAAAAGGAAGCACAAGGTCACTTGAAAATAGAAAATTTATTGTTATAACTAGGAGCAGAATCTATTTGACTAACCTTTCCTGGAAAAAAAGGAAATTGACTGTCCTATCATGATTATTGTTCATATTTCCCAAAAATTCTCTCTAACTCTCAGTGGGACACTCTAATTAAGCAAAACCATATACAAACTCTCACTTGTATATCTGAAAATCTTATCAGTCCTTGCAAAATATTCCAGAAAAGAAAATTATGTCCAAATTGCAGCTTCTTGATGTTTTCTAAAATTGTTCTTAATTTTTTTTTTCTTTTCCCAATATTTTATAGCTGGGGATCAATTTCATTCCAGCTAGAGGTATGTGGATTGTTGAAGGTACTTTTAATACTAAGGAGTAGGTGAGTAGGCAGATAACTGATGCCTCAGATGTGGTGTTTCTTTATGAGACCAGATGACCGCCGATGGCAAAAGGAAAGAGCCTGCTCTTTTGTCCAGGGGGCGGGGCGAGGGAATTATTGCTTTATTTGCCCAGGAGCTAATTTTAGCTCCTTTCCCATCCTTGCCAGCCGGAGTCCCTGAAGCCCCACCCATCCCAGGGCCTTTTCCCCGGGGGGCAGGGCCCAGAGGCAGGGAAAAGCCACTGCCCAATCAGGGATAAGGTGGGAGTGGAACAGAGTTGGGTTACATTCCAGAGTGTTGTATGGGCACGGCTGAGCAGGGACAAACCACGTGACATAATTTCTAAGGGAAACCGGGGAAACATTACAAATCAAATGAGACACAACATTAACCAAATTAATGCACTGTAACACTCAGATAAACATCCTGATTAAGACTTCCAATAATTTGGTGATTGCAGCTATTCCAAGCCAATGCTACGGTTTGTAATACAGAAAATTTGGATTCTCCCTACTGATACTGAGGCTTTTTGGAGGAGTTTGGAGGCTTCCTTAAATATAAAAAGAGTTGCAAGGTAAAAAAATAGGTTTTTTTGTAGTTGCTTCTATAGCTTGCAAGTGTGATTTACCTTCAGGGAACAGGAAGGTAGGAAGGTCCTTTGATTATCATATTGTCTTAGGTTACAATGTAAGATGTGCCCAAAGTATGTATTCTATCACCATTCTATCACACGAGCTGTTGAAACTAAGTTGCTTCCCTTGTCCCCTCCCTCCAGACTATCTTCTGTTACTGGCCTGTCAATGCCCTGCTGCATGACTCATAGGTAACTCCCTCCAGGAGCTAACTCTGTTTAATGGGCAATCAAGGCCCATTGAAAGACTCATAGAATGATATCAGCCCATTGTGAGGTGCTCTGCCAAGGGGGAGGAGCCAAGCATTCCCACCTGGATATAATCCGGGATTTGGGACAGCACAGGCAGCCTTACCCACTGGATTCTTAGAGGACAAGAGCTACCAGACCATTCTATGGGATCATGGCCTCAAGACCACTTCATCTGGACTGCTACCATCACCCTAACTAACAGGGTATCAGGTTGCATTCTGACTCTGTCAGTGGTCTTTTGTACTATTGCATTTATTTTATTTTATTTTATTCCCCTCCTATTAAATTGTGTTTCTGACTGAGAGTCTCTCACTAGTTTTGCTTTCAAACCAGCACACTCTGTTTTCATATTTTCCAAGGTGGTGGAAAATATCAGGTAGATCTAGAGAAAGGAACTCCTTGCTCATGATCACTTTGTGACAGCAGGATTTAAGGCTTTTCTCACTCTGTTTTCCAAGGTGTAGTCTTGTATTTCAATGGGATGTTTCTACATCGTATGGACTATGCAACTGAATTTATCTCAGAATTCTTATTTTTTAGATATTTTCTTCAATTAGTCTCAAAGTTAACCATTAAGCTTGTGACTTTTTTGACCCTAATTATAAGACTGTGAGTCAGAATATCTCTTTTTATTGGCTGTGCTCTAGAGGGATTCAAATTCCCTCTAAATAAATTAGTAAATTCAGATGATCATCAGTAATTATTTCTAAGAAATAGGTTACTTCTTTTTTTTTTTTTTTTTTTTTTTTTTTTTTTTCTCTTAAACCAAATAATCATTAATTGTTTAGGGAATTACAGAATGAAGGTTCTCAGGACTAAAACCAACCTAAATAATATTTTAAAGTTCATGGTGGTTTTATAAGTCTCTATGGCTTCTGGTGTCTGCCTCCCTTTTCTCCCGCCTTTCTTCTTAAACATCGTCTACACACTTCTTTTGAAATGCACTCCAGGGAAGTTCAGTGTTAAAACTTCATGTCCACTGGCTGAGGCTTCATACTGTCTCAGTAAAGACAACTCTCTAAAATACAGTGCCTATATCTGGTAAGACAGGCTCTGTTTTCTTCTCTTTTTGCCCAAAGACTTAAATCTGTTTTGTTCACATCAAACATAATTTGGAAATTTGGTGAGAAAAATTGATTATATGCAGTAAATAAATATACTAAAATTATTTCCTCTTTCCTATATTCTACATTCCTACATTTCCTACATTTATTCATAAGACATAAACAAATAATATATACATCTATATATGGAAATAACTTTAATGGTGCCTTTTATTACTTGATCTTTTTATACGTAAGCACAAAAGTATAATTCAAAAGAAAAAAAAAAAAAACAAAAAAACAAGTAGTTATATAAGATCATAGCATAATAGCCTGGATTGGAAGGGACCATAAAGATTGTCCTTGAGGAAAGGACACCTTTCACTAGACCAGATTACTCAGACACAACATGAATCTCACACAAACTTTTCAATGTCTTCTACTCAAACAGACAAAGATAGGATCTTTTTTTAACAGGGAGCAGATACACAGCTCTCTTTTGACTGGTACCTATGATTACACTTGTGCTACTAAATGAAGTATGATGAGGCATTTCCCAGACAAAGGCCAATACATCCAGAGAATAATTTTATAAGATCTCTCAACCTTCAAAACCAGCCAGGGACATTACTGTCCTAAACTGTGATTGAGAAGCATTTGGGGAAGTGCTAGTTTACACAGTCCCAGAGTTCTAAATGTGAAGAACTATTTTGATCATTCATTAGCAAAGAAAAAAAAAAAAAAAAAACCAACCACAAAAAAAAAAATTGTTATGCCTAGTAATTAAGCATGGTTCTGTTTAATTCATTAATCCAGACATAGTTCAGGGGTGTAGTGTTGCCACCTGTTTTACCCCAACGGGCATAACAATTCAAATTATGATTGAACAGCTGAATCCAGCATAGGCACCACTTAGTAAAGTAGGAACACCTTAGTGAAGCCTGACTCTTTAGCCTGGATCAGCAATCTCAGTAACAAACTGCTGCAGCAATTCATCATATAGGTTGCCTTGAGTTTGATTTACAGAGGAAAGCTTCAGCAGGGATGCTGGTTCTTGGTGCTAGACAAAGCAGAGTGAAGATGAGTTTCCCTAAAGAAAAACTTTGGTGTCTGAAACCATCGCTTCCTAGCCATTGTCCTCTTCATATTGGTAAATGATAGTATGCAGTTCATTAACAGATTTGAGGATTCACCTGACCTCTAAATAATGATGAAGTATTTAATAAATTAGGAAAATTGCAGGGGTTTTCTATTCCCACCCCCACCCCCCCGATGTTCTATCATAAGCTTTCCAAAGTCAGTATCTTGTGTCTAGATATACAGAAAATATTTAGAGGCAACACTTCAGTACTTCATATATTTATATATCTCTTATATAAAGGAGCCAGATGTTATTAGCCTGCATATATGAAGACATTTAGGGGATCATTACAGTGTTAGAACAAAAAAAAAAAAAAAAAAAGGTATATTTCATGATTCTTAGGTTCACACTGGCACTAATTATATTTATTTAGGAATGTCTCCCGTTGAGAGGCTGACAGTCAGCGAATGGCCTGAATTGGTGTTCACAGAGCATGGGCTGCAACAGGGGCTGGCTGCATGCAACCTAAAAAGAATGAATTTTGGAAAGGTCTGACTCCTAAGCTGTTCCCAGGAAGCTACTCTCAGAAATGTAAAGCAATTGAATATTTCTTGTGTTACAACATAAAGGAAGAGAATGAGTTGCATGTATACACAACTTTGTCAAGAATCTGAACATGATATACAGCAGAATTATGGCTAAAAGCAGAACTCTTTCACTAAGATTTTATACTTCATGCATACATTACAGTATGTTTTACCATCTGTAAGTTGAAAAAAAATTGCTTTGTTTGAGAGTATACTTTTGGATGAAAAATAATCAGCTAATATAATTGTCTAGTGATAAAATATTAGTCTTTTGCACCTACATTATCTAAAACAAAAAATTCCAGAAGGAAACAATTTTAGAAAGGGTTAAACTGATGCATTTGGTGCTATCTGTGAACATTTATTTTTTATCAATATATATCCAGTTTTTAAGATTCCTATGTAAAAAAAAAAAAAAAAAAGGCAAAAAAGGAAAAAAAAAAAAAAAAAAAAAAAAAAAAAAAAAAAAAGCTCTGTCAAATTGAATTTAAATATCCTAAAATGTATTTTAAAACATATCATTTGATTATTCTGAAATACAAAAACTAAAATAGTCCAGGTGCATAATCTCATGGGTTTTATACTGCAAGCATTACATTTATGCAGATTTTCAGAAAGAAAATCTGATTCATCCAACTGAGCCAATGTGATCAGCTAAACCTATGTTAATGGACTCATCTTCACAGCCAATACAGAAAAATATTTTTTTTCTAGAAGTCATTGTAGATTTTCTGCTCTTCCAAATGTGCTGAGCAGCAATTCACAGGTGAAGTTACCAGTTAGATCCAAACTTCAAGAGAGACAGTCCAAAGTTATCTTCACTTGTTCTGTCAGAGGAATCTTTCTTTGGGAGAATGTCACCAAAGAAGGCCAGCTCCTTCCCACCTCCTGTCTGTAGCAGTATCCTCTGCAGTGTGACTCAGTGGAAGTTGATTCTTTTTGTTCCCACCTCTCCTGTTTCTCATCCAACTCTATTCTTTTACCTGTGTTTGTTACTGAAAAAGACTAAATGGATACAGACCAGCAGAGTAGAGTCGTTTCTCGGGAGCACCAGATTAGTTTTGACCAACATTATCCTAACAACATGGTATCTTGACCATCTGTACAGTTGTCAGTTTGAGGGCACTTATATCCTCTGTGAAGAAATAGTACTTTTAAAAGTTTATCAGGTGAGTTTTGTTCAGCTGTGTATCTCATTCTGCTCACTTCCTATTGACCCCCAGTTTTTATATATAACATCTCAAAAATTCCATAAGAGTAAAATAAACACTAGATATACTGATCTGATTTCTCCTTCGCATTGAAAAGACTACTGGTTGCACAGTTAATAACTCTATTTGGTTATGCAAATCCCATTTATTTTTCTACAGAGATTGTAATACCTAAGAATTTAGGAATTTCCAGAAGATAACATTCCTTGGCACCTTGCCAGATCTTAAGTTGAACCCTAAATTTCGAGGTATGTTTTGAAGCCAATGATTTTGTAAGTGTGTAGGACATTTGATCTAAAATATTAAGCAAAGGGTAAGAGATTAATTAAAAAAAAAATCATTCAAGAACATATGATAGGAAAAGGAAAAAGGTCAAGAATGGCAAAAAGTGCATTTTCAGAGTTTGAGAGCTGAGATCAGTGATGAAAAGGAAAACTCACTACTACATTTGCTTTACAAGTAGCTGGTGTTTCAAGCCAAATAATACAACAGACTGAAGGACTCGTGTAACCCCTTCAGCTTTCATAACAACATGAGAGTCAGGCAGTTTAATATTTCTTCAAATCCCCTGAAATCTGTAGTGTTATTTCCAATATAGGCGCAATATAAGACTATTCATAATTATTTTCCTTATCTTCATAATAATGAAAAATAACTGTTCTGATATTTAACATCTTCCTTATCAGATGAAAATTTTCAAGAAGCAAGCACTCAATTCAGAAACTGGAGCAGACAATAAATCAAACTGTTACTGGCAATCTTGGTGCAGAGCTGGGAAAATGGAAAATGCATCACCCTAGTAGCCTCACAAAGTCAGAGTCAAAGAACATTTGGAATATTTACAGAAAATTTTTCTGAGTACACATTCCCAAAGTCAGCTATTATACTAAGCATTGCTTTCCAGACCAACAGGTTTTCCCAAAAAAATTATAAATCAAAATAAGCTACCCTGAATTTGCACAAAAGTTCTTCTATATGCATAGTCTTTTCTCAAGTCAAGGGATATGTCTCAAGAAATTACCTCCCAAAACCCAAGTTACATATTTGAGTAAAATTACAAAGTGGCCTGTTAATTGTCCTAGTTATGGCAAATAGACATAAAATTTCTGAATATGTCACTGTTTTCCCTAATGAGCATAAATCTAACTGCAATGAAAACAATTCCATACTTACAGTAATAAATGAGTTTTCAAAACTACTAAGACTTGTAAAGGTAAGTAAAGGCAACTAGATAAAGTTAGACTTCTTAGAATGCAAAGTTCAGGCCTTTTCAACTTGTCCCAGAGAAGATGAGATAAAAGTAGAAATGCTTTATATCCAAGCAGTTAATCTGATCAGGATTTAATTATTTCATATTAAACCTAAATAGGTTTGAAGTGCAAAATAAGAGTTCCTAATTTTTCTTCCATAACATGTGCAGAGAGGAAAACACAGAGAATGAACAGAAAATAGATAATTGTTTTAATTTCTGAGAATAGTTATTCATGGTATGCATAATAAGTAACAGAATGTACTGAAACAGAATATTAACAAGGTGAGGACACTAACCAAATAATTTATTATCAGAAAGGATGCTGGCTTCCCAGGATTAGGAAAAAACAAATGGACTAAAAATCCTGTAGTGAGGCCTTTCAGTGTGCCTTCTGAATATTCATCTGTCTCTAAACATTGAATATTGGCAACACTGAGGGACTGGACCTATTTGAAAAAGTATGGCAATTTGAATATTTTTAGGCCAGAATACATTTTCTTCAGTGTTACAGTGTGTTAATTTGGTTTATATTGTGTATCATTTTACGTTGAGTTCTGTAATGTTTTTCTATTGTATCCCCTTGGAAACTGTATCACGTGGTTTGTCCCTGCTGGGCTGCACCCATCCCCCGCACACTGGAATGTAACCCAACTCTGTTCCACTCCCACCTTATCCCTGATTGGGCAGTGGCTTGTCCCTGCCTCTGGGCCCGGCCCCCTGGGAAAAAGCCGGGGGGGACCAGGGGTGGGACGGCCTCTTTCTCCTGGAAAGAGGGACAAGGAAGGAGCTAGCTACTGGCTCGTGACTTGCTAAGGGGCTGGAACCCAAATAAAACCTTGATTCTGCCCTGGAAAGAGCAGACTCTCTTTCCTTTTGCAATCGACAGTTGTCTGGGTCTCTCTAAAGAAATACCACACTTCAGTTTTCATCAATTTCTGTACTATTCATACATGTTTCTCCAAATACATTTTCCCAATATTTTTACCCAAGTAGGAATGTTAACTCTAGGGTATTTAGAAGACAGCATTGAGGTTTTCTTGGTGTTGGTTCTGTGGGGTTTTTTTGTTGTTGTTGTTTTTTTTTTATTTTTCTCTTCTCAAGAAATATGTAATAGTAATAAAATCAGAAGAAACAGGTCTGAAAATAGAGCTAAAATATGTAGTTTCCTTAGCAACAAAAATTTAGATATATTCTAAATTTCAAAATGCTGCAAAAACTGGAAAAAGTGTCTACTGTGTTCACATTCTCCCCTCTGCTGTATTCTGAAGCCTTGTTTCGTAATTGTGGGTATTCATACAGACAAGTGAAATACTCTCTGAAATGAAGGACTTCAGCTCCTAAAAATTTTCATTACATATATTTTTAAGGTGGTTTATCAAAGTGTACAGATTGACTATTTTTACACAACAGCTGGGAAAAATGTGAGGAAGAAACTGAAGAAGATGTCATTTTATACACACACACATTTAATACATATACATATATACATACATTATACATTATACATACATACATACATACATACATATATGAAATACAGCAAAAACCCCACAGACAAACAAATAAACAAACTAAACTCTGCCCTCAGAGAAGTTAAAAGTGAAGTGAGGACTGATTATCTAAGGATGATATAGGGGATGGAATGGCAGTAAAGGGAGCTATTTCATGACAATTTTTGTGGGAAAGGACTAAATGTAGCAGCAAAAAACAAGACAGAAATGAGAGAATTAGCACAGAGAAAAATAGGAAATAACATTATGAATAACACAAAAGAAGTAAGATTTTAAAAATATAAAAAGGAAATGTGTTTAATATAAATGTTGATAAGAAAATTCAAGCAAGTATTGCTTTTCTATTTTGGTTTCCTGTATGTTTTCTGCAAAGTTTGGCCCCAAGCCCAAGCTGAACTCTAGGCATCATATGAGCTTTGAAGGAAGAAAAGATGAATCTGTACAAGTTTTCTTCTGGTATCCTTAATATTATCCAGTGGTATCCTTACCTCCAGTGCAGTGGACAAGAGATACCAGGCCAAACCAGATTTCTTCCAGAAGGAAGCTCTCTGACCCACAGGCAAAGATGTTTTCTAGGCAGCTGCTTGTGTATAACCTGGCTGCTACTACCACAAACATCCCTGAGGATTAGATAATGAGGTAGAGCTGAGGTCACTGAGCTCAATCAGTTCACAGTGGGACCAAAATTCCACTTCTTAGGTTAGTTTTCAAAATAAGGGTTTTTTTGCAAGTAGTCTTTAGTTTAGTGCTAGATTATTCAATTTCACAATATTGTGTATAATAAATAACAAGTGATCACATTATTTTTTTCTGACACAGTTTAAAAGAGAAAAATCCCTTCTACTATCAGAGATATGATTGATAAAGATGTTGAATGTCTCTTGCTCTCAAACCCTAGAATGTCTAATGTTTTCCAGCTGTAGTCAAAAATTATTTGTGAATATTGAAACAATTGACTTGGATAAAAAATTTAATTTCTATTCCTTTTTATCATTAATCAAAAGCTAAATGCTTCAGGCAGCCAGCTGGATGTTTCTTTCCTTCTTTCCTTGTTTTTTTTTTTTTTTTTTTTTTTTTTTTTTTCTTTCCTCTTAATTCTTCTGTGAAATACCATTAATATTCATCAAAATATTTATTTAGAGACAATCTGTTTTTTCTGTACATGTATTTATCAGCTCAGCAATTAGTAACCCCATGTCACTTTTTCCCTTTAGTCACTGCATGGGGTCTAATCCATGACAATTCATGCTGAGGAATGAAAAACAAATTGGCATATTTTCTAGGAATTCTAGTTCTGCCCATTACTCAGATAATACTCTTTTTATTTCCCGGCTGATTTTTTTTTTTTTTTTTTTTTTTTTTTTTTTTTTTTTTTTTTTTTTTTTTAGGTGTGTGGTGTATATTATTTATGTACATGGTGTAGATTTGCTGAACTGAAGCAAATTTTTAGGTGGAAATTCTACTGTTTATTGTTTTCTGCCTCCTCTCCTCTCTCCGTTGTTGACATCACGCTTTGCAGAAATATTTTTTTTTTTCATAAACATTCAGAATTACACTACATTGTTAGTGCACAGTTAAAAACAAATATTTTCCTAACTTAATCATCTGAGCATGTCAACTTGGAAAATTTTTAGGATATTCTATCAAGATTCCTTAAAATCAAACAAAATTCAGTTCATTGTAGTCACCCCCTAAGTTGGTGAATTGATGTTGCAAGGGACAAAGGATGTGCCTGCACTTAAATATAAAATAATTTAGATAAAATTTGCTCTGGTGCAATCTCTGTGACTATTGTAGGAAATGGTTTAATCGCTTCTGTAATTTTTTCAGTGATACTATGAAGTGTGGTTCAGAGCACTTTATCCTGTTCTGTACAAGCTAAAAAACAACCTCTGAGCCAGGAGACATTAGCTTAATCCTTGATTACATGGTATATTTTCTACATTATTTTAGGTGGGTTATTTAAAGTCTGTGTCTGGTTCTGGCCCCACACCAGGCGGTCGCTGACTTCTGGCTAGCTCAGGTCTGCTCAGCCAAGAAGTTCCCAGTTCGGATGGGCACGCAGGCAATCTCTACCTGCTGGTCGGCTTCTCAGCAGCAGCTGGACCAAATAGTGTCGTGACAGCAACGGCAGCGGAAGAAAAGGCTGGCTCTCAGCTTAGCAGGTTAAAAGATGTTTATTCAGGCCCAGCTGCGGGAAGTCCGCAGCTGGTCCAAACTTCAGGCCAGGGGGGCCAGCAAGCGAGAGAGCAGAGCTGAAGAGGATTTGAATCTCCCTCCTCCACCTGATAAGCGGGGCAGGGGTTCAAGGGAGGTTACAACAAGACAACAAATCAGGGGATTCAGAGGGTAACAAGGTGTGCCCACCCCCAAGCCCCGGACCACTAAAATCCAGAGCTAAAGGAATTCCCCCCAGGGGGCCTATCACCTGAAGCCCTCTCCCTGAGATTTTGCAACCTGGGAGGGACCCCTGGAGTGATAGACAGGCTGCCCCAGAGAGGGGGGTTGGGGCAGAGGGGATGTTACAAGTCAGGTGAGGAGTGGGAGGACTGACACAAAACACCTTATTATACAGACAACACAAAAGGGATACAGAATTGGGGATACAGTGAAATGAACCATAACATAAACTTCTTATAAAAACCTAATAAAACATTCTCGCACCACCGCAAAGAGAAATCTAATTGTCTGTGCTTGGTTTTGGCTTGGATTGAGTCAATTTGCTTCATAGTACCTTGCATTGGACTGTGTTTTGGATTTGTGACGGAAACAGATTTTTAACAATGAAACATAACAATAAAATGTTTTTGTTATTTATGAGCAGTGCTTACAAAGTGTCAAGACTTTTTCTGCTTTATCTTGCCCCAGTGAGGATGCTGGGGATGCACAGCTAGGACAGCCAGTACTGGTGATATTCCATACCATATGGTGTTGTGATTATGAATTCCTTGTTTTATTTTGCTTGTGGGCACAGATTTTGCTTGACTTATTAAGCTATCTCAATCCATAAGTTTTCTCACTTTTTCTCTCCCAATTCTTTTCCCCATCCCATAATGGGAGTGAAGGAGTGGCTGTGTGGATCTGAGTTGATGGCTGGGATTAAACCATGATAGCCTCTGAATTACCTAAACTTGAAATGTCAGACTCACACGATGGCTGACATTGGAAGTGACTCATGGAAGCATTCCTATCCAATTCCTTGCTAAAGCAGGGCCATCAAGAACCAGTCACACAGGACCATCCCAGACTAATTTTGGGTTTTCGTCCTCTAAGGAGGAAACATCACAACCCCTCCAAGCAATCTGTGCCAATGTAATTTTCAGTCTTAGTAAAATGTTTCCTGATGTTCAGAGAGAATCTCCTATGTTTCGGTGTGTGCCCTTTGTCTTGTCTTCTATCACCAAAACCCCTGTTAAGTGCCTGGATATGTCCTCTTTGCATACTCTCTTCACATATTTATAAACATTGCTTAAGTACTTCCCTGAGCCCTGAGCTTTCTGTACTTGAAGCTGAAAAGACCCCTCCTTATTTGAGAGATTCTCCAATCCTTTAATTATCATTGTTGGGCTCTCTTCCATTTGTTCATGTGTCTATTATGGGGCATGAAACTTATTTGTGTGTTTGAAGGATACATCTAAGACTTCCCCCCCCACCCCTACATTTCTATAATACTAACTAAAGTTCCACTCTTAATCAACATCCAGGCACAGATTCTTAAGGATGACTTAGAAGTTGCAATGCCATAACATAAACCTTCTTTTCAGATGTCTTTCAAAATCAGATGCAATACTTGCTACTCTCAGGAATTGCAGAAATCTCTGAAACTTCATAGTAGAAAAGAAGGGAAAGAACTGCATGTTCTTTTACACTCTTATTAACCACTTTCTTTACTTAACAAACGAATTAAAAAAAAAAAAAAAAGAAAAAAAAATAACTGCAGCAATTGGATTTTCCCTTAAATTGGGGAAAAAATTACATAAAATTTGACAGAATTATAAAGAAACACCAATTTATAAAAGTAAGATTCCATTCTGAGTCTTTGAACTCAAGTGTCTGAATTTTCAGACAACTCCCCAAGTCTCTATATTCTTCTTTGTTTATTTCACTTTCTCTTTGAAACAAGTGAAGAGAAAAAGAAATCTATAAGTAAGAAAGAAGAAAGCTAAACTTCAAAAGATTTCTACTTCAAAACATCTGAGTAAAAAAAAAAAAATGAGGAAGACTCTGAAGGGGGTTTTGTGATGCTGGGGGTTTTTGTATGTTTTGTTGTCATTTTTCTTGTTATTGAAATTCTAAAAGATTTACTTCTGTGTTTAAAATATGAAGATGCATGAGGTAAAAGTTATATGATACATGATGCCAATTAATACAGCTATATATACATATGTGACCATATGAGAAGGAAAGTTTTATTTACGACATTTTGAAAGGTTTACATTTTTGACATTTAAAAAGCAAATAAGAGAAATGTTTACATTCTCCTGTCTTTGTCTATGAAATCTATAGTATTTCTGTTTAGAAATTGTGTTTACTAAAGTCCAACATCTGTAAATCTTCATTTACAATATCTAAGTTTTTATAATATTGCTAAAATATAATGCACTTTATGACAAACATCTTCCAGTTGGTTTTATAGTCTGAACAAATAGGAGCAAAGAAAAATTTTCCATAGCTTCTTTTTTTTGTGTTGTACTGATCATCAAATCTAATCTTCTCCCTTAATCTAAAAGCATCTTCTTCTACAAATGATACCAGGTATTGATCAGCTACTATGCCCCTGAGAAAGTTCTGATACTCAGTTAGGTTAGGACAACATATGCATCCAGCTACATTATGTAAATTTTTGATGGTTATTCTAGAGGAAATACTGGAGGGAACAGATTTCATGTTTAATTTCCAGCACTTCTACATAGAAATGAAAACACTTTTCCATTCTAAATAGCAGATCAGGTAATTTTCAGAGTTTCATTCTAAAGCATGCTGTGGCAAACAGTAATATTTTACATAAAAATATTTATTAAATATATTTTTTCTGAAGTTCTGAAGCATTACAAATATTTAAGCAAACCTTGTCAATGGACAATCACACTTTTGAAGTAAATTGTGCAGGGAATGAGGGAGAAGCAATACTTGCTTATGGCTTTTGAGACAAGAATATATATATATATATATATATATATATATATATATATATACACACACACACAAACACACACACACACACACACACACACAGGTGCTAAAGAGTAAGGGTCAAGTGATTTTAAAGCCCTCTGTGATATTCCTCTCAAATCCCACAAACTGAATGGAGATTCATACTCAAACCTTTTCCCCCTTAACATTTCCCTGCTGTTTCAATGATGATCAATGTATTTTGCTACTGTGTAACTGGAAAATATGTATCACTGCAGTGGGAGGAAAATAACCTCTCTTAAACAAAGATCTCATTGCATGGATAAGGAGAGAAAACAATTTATTTCAAAAGTATTAATCTCCTGGGAAGGCTGCAATTTAACTGACAAACCTAAATTTCTCACATATTTTGGAGTAAAAAAATATAAAATAATAAAGTGTGAGATCCAAAGCTTTCATTATTTGTAAAAGCTGTGTTAAGAAACCAAACTAAAATGAAAAGTTCTTTCATTTTGTTTCTGTTCTAATCTACAGGTTAGTTATAGAGTCATTAAGAGAGAACTATTTTCACTGTCTGCTTAAAAAAGACGTGTTGTTTTTTTTTTCCCTGACTCAAGTATTTGCCAGAACAAAATAGGGAATAAGTTTACTTAATTTCCAAGAAGGAGAAAATAAGACAAACAGGGACAGTCAAGATTTTGTTTAGTTATCTCTTCAGGGAATCCAGGACCTCAGAGTATACTTAAGAAGTTCTGAGCAGACAGAACGAAGGAACAGGTTTACTTACAAATATCAACCAATTTCCCTCACAGGCAATAGTTTTTGAACCATCATATATGCATACAAGGGAACAATGGCAAACAGACTTTCACCCTTTATTCATAGTTCAGATAAAAATACATTCCTTTAATGAAGGAATGTGAAAAACTGGAGGAAGTAATTTATTTTCCAATTGTTTCACAATTTCCTGCCAATGGTTACATGATTAGTTACATTAATTGTTAAAAGATATGAGGATCTTTTGATATGATATCTTGATATGAGGATCAAGGGAAGCATATTAATTTCCTAAGATAAATGAGGGAATGGAAATACAGCTACGCTATCTGAAAATATACCACTTTCTAGTTTATGAAAGCATACTTGTATTTTGTTTGGGGATTTTCTTTTTAGTTGATTGGGGGGTTTTGTGTGTGTGAGTTTGCTTAAGACACAAGGGTCTTTGAAGATATGATTACGTAAGGCATCTAAAATATAATTTTTGGTCTGTTTCATAGGATCATTTCAAACCAACATCTTCTGTTTTTCAAAGTTTTGCATATTAAACAAAAAAGTCTGCTTGCTAGAATATTTGCTCTCAAATCAACTATTGATAATGTTCACAATGATAGAAAACTTGAGAAACAAACATTTCAATGACTGAGTTACTATATTTTTGTTTCTTATTAGCTATCTTAGATAGTTAATTAAAAATTTTAAAAAATTTAAAAAATTATGCCAGGAAGTACATTAGTTGTATGCAAAAGAAAATATACACATGCAAAAAGGGTGCAAAACCCAACATAACTAATTCTTCTCACTTGTCACAACACAAATGTTCTAATGAAGATATAAAAACTATTATACTATTTTATATTACCTAGTAAGAAACATGATTCATTGATCAATTAAAATAAACACTAAACAATTAGTTTGGGAAGCTTAAAATATTACTCTTTTTTGATATGTAGGGAATATTTTTTAAATGTAGACATGTAGAAAACTGCCCTATTCTGGCTACTTTACACAATTCATTTATTCTCTTCCATGGAGATGTTAGACAATATATTGCTCTTTGTTCTTTTTGACATCCATCCCATAATTTAACATATCTTCAAAACCTCTGTCCACAACCTTTGGCACTAACAAATTACAGAAGTTTCCATTTGCTTACAAAGAATTCATATATTTCATTCTTTAACTGACACCAAAATAGCATTAAAAATGCCTTTTTTGTTCTTGTATTGCAGGATTTAATGAATAACCGTTCTGCACTCAGCTACTCACCACTTTGTACTAGTCGATCAAGATGGAATTTTCTTCATTGCAGCACATAGGGTGTTATGTCTTGGATTTGTGACCAAAACAGACAACCACTAGTGTTATTGCTGGTCAGTGTTTATACAGCATCAAGGCCTACTCTGTTTCTCTTGCTGCACCGTGAACAAGAGGACTGAAAGTGAAAAAGAAGCTGGGAGAGAGCACAGCTCGTACATCTGATCCCAGGTGACTAAATGAATATTCCATACCATATGTACTGTGCTTGGCAATAAAAGCTGAGGGAGAAGAAAGAAGGGAAGGACTCTCAGAACTGTAGTGTGTGTCGTATTTCAGTGTTTGTGAGCAAGTGGCTGTGCCAGGCTAAGCTGCTGACCGAAGCTAGCCCACAATACACCCTCACAATACTGTATATGTAATTTTTTTCTATATTTCTTTCTACAAAACAAAACACACACACACACACACACACACACAAACAAAAAAAACCCACAAAACAAAAAAAACCACAACCACACCAAAAACCCTCCCCCCCAAAAAAAAAAAAAAAAAAAAAAAAAAAAAAAAAAAAAAAAAAAAAAAAAAAAAAAACCAACCACCACCAAAAACCACTTCAGTGAAGAGCTAAGATGTTTCAGGCATTGCAATAGCCTGCCCTGGGAAGTGGTGGAATCATTATCTCTGGAAGTGTTTGACAAGCATGTGGATGAGGCACCTGGGGATATGTCTTAGTGGTAACACAGCAGTGCTGGGCTCATGGTTGGACTCAATGATCTAGGAGGTCATTTACAAATTTATCGATTTATGACTCTTTAAACATTATTTCTCATGTACTATTATTCTATCTATTCATTATACATATATTCAACTATACATAAATTTTATCCTGGATTTTTGAATAATACATATGCTGTGTTTTTATTATACAATTATTTGCATAAAAAAAATTTAAAGTTCACAAACACTTAGCAGATTAGAAACAGAAATTCTATAAACTTAAGAAGACTAATACAGGAACAGATTTCTTCTAAATTGTGGAAATTTGATTGTCCTCACTTCCTTACATCACCTCGGTGTCATTTTATCAACATGCCATTTTGTGAAAAGTGAACATTAATAAATATGTGAGTAAAGCCTAAAATAATGGAGTACTTACTATGGTACATGTCAGCATGCTGGGAAGTGTCAATTTTCCCTTTTAAATTGAGCAGAAAACTCTGACTTAATTTCCATGGCGGCTGCAGGAATTTTAGCAAGATTGTGAAAGCACGTGATTTCATAAGTCTTATACTCCATGAATTGCTGAAAATTAAGATGAAGTCCTTTTAACTTCACCTCAGCTAAAAACTAATAAAAAGCCCCTCTTCGGTTTCACTGAGGTTCTTCTAACAGTTTTTCCTTTCATCTCTTCACTCCTCTGTTGTAATTGAATATATGTACATGCTTAACAGCAACTATGAAATTAGAGATGGCAGTAATAGGAATATTTAGAATACTGACAAATCAAGCCTCCTTAAAATGGAACTTTAGACAAATCTTTTGTTAGCAAAGCACTTTGAATGGTCAATTCTTGCAAAATATTGATCTTTAACACTGTGTGTACAGAACAGATGACCTCTAAAACTTTACTGTGTGTATACATTATGGAGTTGAAGTTATATATTTAGAACTGATGACTGGCATTCTTGGTAGTTATTAGCCACTGAAGCTAAAATGATCAAGCCTAGGAGCTGGAAAAGTTGGAACCGAAGTGTCTCCTCCTGACACTCTACCATATTACTCAGTTTTGATAGGAATTTTGGTAGGATGCACTGCCTATTTGCATTGTCTTGTGCTTCATTCTTTTGATTTTGGACAGTATTTGTTACTTGAATGTCTACAGGATACAGGATATCGATGTCCATCTTTTCTTTACTCCTTTGGAATCCACATTGCTCATTTTGGCTATGACTTCACAAAGTCATAATACTTATTGCTTGCAATCTCATAACACCAGTACTCCAGCATTGCTATTTGTTTGGTAAAGTGCTTGTTTAGTGCATTTGTAAACTTATATTTGTTTTAAAGGCAATCTAATATCAATTGGATCCTGCATAATTCATTTATGTGTCTTATGGATCTCCGTCTTAGCTACACTTCATTCTGATCTCTGTTGTTGGTATATTTCAGTAATGCTGATCTTTATGTTTGAAATATACAATTCAATTTTTGACTGACAGAAAGATGAAGAATAAATTGTCAAGTTTAAGAAAGTATACAGTTTCCCAGCCAGCATTTGAAACTGAATTACATGTTATACCAAGGCTATCTTGTTAAGTAAATCTTTCTGTGGTCACCTTTCTTAGCTGCAGCTGCTAAGATAAAGCTGCCAAGCAATACATTATTCTTGCTTCATAGACACTAAACATTATGACCACACATCAGATATCTTTCTTTATGTGACATTTTGTCTTCATGTTTTGTTTTTCTGCTCTAAATAGAAGGAAACTTTAGTAGTGAATATTAGTTTTGCTGTCATCGTTGCTTCCCTTCTACTATATCCATTTCTTGGGAATTGAAAGACATTTAAAGCAAATTGCCTAATGACAACACTTGGACTATCACAATAAATGAAAATCTTTCAACTGGAGTACTATAAAATCAGGTTTCACCGGGGGGGTGAGGGGGGGGAAAAAAAAAGTAAGATTTATTTTCTATCCATTAGCCTGACTTTTTAAATTGACTTCTTATTAGTAGGATTGTAAACAACTGAAAAGTGTTGAAAAATTCAATTATGGATTATGTCTCTCTAATGAAGTCCATCTAGCAAGAGTTACAAATTGAACTAAAAAAATTGTGGACATCTGTCCCCAGGAAACTTTTTGTGATTCTATGATGCTCTACCTTTTTCATCATACTCCTTTCTTCTTTCAAACTAACCATCTAAATTTAAAATAAAAGAAGAAAAAAAGAGCATGTTTAAGAAAAAATCTTCTGGTGTGTTGAAGACAAACTCTTCTCCAAAGGCTAGTGGGAGAGGAGGAATGAGACATGAAGGATAATATCAGCTTCTTTCATTTGAACACAAACAACAGCAAAACAAAAGAATTCATTTAATTTGATTCATAACCTGCAGTCCACAAATTAGGAGGCTTAGAATTCCTATGTGTTTCACTACCATCCTGTGTGCCAAATAGCCACACTCTGCTGTATACTGAAATTATCATTGATGAATCACCAGAACTTTTAGAATTAGAAATCACATAATTATTAAAAATATACCACTTACATTAAATTTGACCTTTCCAATAATAAATTTACTTCAGGTTAATTGCTAACAGATTTCCTTCTCATTGATTGTGCAGTACCTCTCTTTAGGCTGCATGTGAGACAAAGAATGATTTTATTTATTCATTAAATTTCTGAAATTAATAACTTTTTTTCTGCTATGATCTCAATCCCCTCAAAAATTAGTTTCTACCTATAGCAGTTTCATATTGGCATATTGAAAATCCCAAAAAACAAATCCCCTTAGATTTTCCAAAATTACCATGACTTTTTTCCCTACTTCCTTACTAGTTTTTCAGAAAATAAAAATCACTAGCTCTTTTCACTAGGTCCTCTTTCCTTCCAATGTCTACCTTCTAACTTTAGAGATTTGTCCTTTCCTATTGATCCAAAGCACATTCAAATCTGAAACCCTTCCCTTTTGCATTTTTTGCTGTAGCAGAATTGATTAGAAGTCACTCCAGCAATGTCAAGACTTGAGACCCAGTGAACAATTCTTGACTCTTAAAATATCTACCAGAGGAAGCCAGATAAAACTTTTCAAAACTGAACAGGTTGTTGTCATCAATACTGATATGCCATTGCAACAGAGAACTTTATGGTGAAAAAGATCTCTTTAACACAAAAATCCTAAAAATTGCTATATAATTTTTTTGATCACAATAATAAAAGGCTGAGGTACTTTTGATAAAAAAGAATTAAGAAAACATGTGAGAGAGGTAGATCACCACACAGAAAGTTATTTCTAATGCTTTGTTTCAATGCTAATATCCATCAAAATATTTTTATATTTATACAGGTTATGTGATAAGATGTCACCTTTCCCATATTTTCACAGTGTTGAGTCTGTGCAACTCAAACTGAATATAGCTCCTTTGTAGTATTAAAAATCACATATACACTCAGAAGTGTCTCTGGTAAAACTGCTGGACAGTAAGGAAAGCCCACAAGGGGAGAGAGTTATCTAGAAAAAATGTTTACAACACTTCAAATATTAGGAAAAAAAAAAAAAAATTAACATCCTCTTGAGGACTTGCTTGTTTTTACGACTGATAGAAATTTCATCCTTTAATATTGAAATACGGTAAAAGATAATGGCCCCAGTTATGACCTGCTTCAAAACAAGTGCACAGAAGCATTTCTTGTTACTGCACAAAATATTTGTATATAAGCACAGTAGCACCATGTCCTGTCCATGGTCTCAATAAACAGGAATAAGTCCACAAAGCATTCTCTGGTCAACATTCTCATTTCATAATTTTGTCATAGTTTTTTCCCTCCAAGTATTTATTCTTCAAATTGCATAGGTCTAGGTTACTCAGTGACTCAATTAATGGAAGCCATTTCACCTTTCTTGCCATCTATATAACCATTAGTTCTTACTGAAAGACTGTCATCATGATTGCTTAAGTATTTAAAATGTTTTGTGTCAGATTGTATTCAAGCTTCAGGAATGATGGAGAACTTGGAAAATCTATTTTGTCAGATGTTAAGAGATTTACATGTTTACATAGTTCACTGAGTGAATATCAGAGAAAGAAGCTAGGACAAGTGAAAACCCAGGGCTGTCAGAGAGAAACAACAGCGTGTTTGTTTTGGCTGGACTGAGTTCATTTTCATCACAGTAGCTTGTATGTGGCTATATTTTTTATTTGTGCTGGAAGCAGTGCTGATAATATGGATAATATAACATTGCTGAGCAACACTTGCACAGCATCAAGATGTTTTCTGCTTCTTGAGCCATCTTACTAGTGAGGAGGCTGTGGATGCACAAATAGTTGGCACAGGACACTGCTGACTCCAACTGCCTCAAGAGATATTCCATACCATATGTCATCATGTTCAATCTGCAAAGCCAGAGGAAGAAGACGGAAGGAGGACATCATTGGAGTGATGACATTTGTCTTCCCAAGTCACAGCTACTCATAATGAAGCCCTACTCTCCTGGGGATGGCTGAACACCTGCCTTCTTGTGGGAAACTGTGAATTAATTCCTTGTTTCACTTTGCTTTCCCTGATAAACTGTCTTTGCTTCAACCCATTGGTTTCCCTTTCCTCTTCTGATTCTTTTCCCTATCCCACTGGTGTGAGAGTAAGCAAGGAGTTGATTGAGACAGTTTCTCCAGGTGGGGTCAAAGGATACAGCTGAACACCAAGCAAAGTATGAAGGGAAACAGCAGAGACAGAATGCAGCAGGTCTAGATTTGGACAGTTCAAGTAGAAAGACTCAGAAGAGGTGATTCTGAGTTAGAAATACAGGATTCCACCAAAACAAATTAATTCCTGACAGAAAGAAGACGGAGAGGAATGCCCTGGAACTGGGAGAGTATCCAAGTGCTTATGACTAGGCTCACAACAGAAAGATTTTTCATTCAAAAACTTGAAAAAGAAAAAACATTTTATTGCTATTGTTTCATATAATCTAGACAATCCTTTTGTGTGCTGTGTGTTTCTATTTGCTGTCAAGTTCTGTTAATTTATTCTTCACTCATCTACTGATGGGTAACTTGCCAGTATCTTGATTTGATCCCAGAAGGCCTACTGGTCCCATTTGATTCAACATCAAATTCTCTGTCCCAAATCTTAAACCATATTAAGTAATAGTGATGTGACAGTTAGAATAATATCACAGCTTACTCTTAAAATCTGCATATGGGGAAGGGTTGGCCTCTGTTTTGGAGCTATTCATCACAAAATTCACCCAAAAGGGGTTCAGTATCAACTCAGAGTCATTTAAATTAAGGTTCAAAATGCAATTATAGGACCAGCTCTGTGGTATATGTGTAACAGTAATAAAGAGAGGAAACTTTGGGAAGGTTATTCAGACCATGTGCTTAAACAAAGTGATGTGCTTTCATTGCTACAGATTAATTTCTTCCCCAAGCAGTTGATCTCTGGGTAGGTGTGTTTCACTTCATCCAGGGTTTTAGGTTCCCTCAATTTCCAGCTCCAAGGGCTAGGTGCAGTATGCTGTTCCTCTCTAGTCTATGCAGATGGGTTTCTTCTCAGCTTGCAAAAGATTGATATAAACACAGAGCAGGGAAATGGATAGGAATTCCTCTTGGCTCTTTTGGTTTCTACCCGAAGTTCTACAACGTGCATGCCTAACTCCTGCAGCTGGAGTCATGTAGTGGGAGTATTTCCCTCTCCCTATGTTTCCCAGTGTTATTCTATACATAAGAATCTACATTACAAAACTAGTAAGTAGTGGGATGAAAGAGAGAACAGAAAAAGCAAAGGTGAAAAACTTGTGAGCTGATATAAAAATTTAATAAGTAAAAGGGGGAAAAAAGGGTTATATAAAAGCAATCACTCAGCATGTCCCAGAAGCAAATTGATGCCCAGCTAGTGACTAGGAAACAGCTACCTTGGAAAACACCTACTTTTATTTCTGATTGTGACATTATTTGGCACGGAATAACCCTTTTTAAAAAAATTTTTACCTACAAGACTCAAAATTGGCATCCAGTGGTGTTATGAAGGAAGTCTGATTTCAGAAGTTTTGTGTTCTGATAAGATATTTGTTCTCTTTGCTCACTTTCTTCATCTTGGTATAACAAAAATGGTGGAAGCCTTGTATGTAGTTACAATAAAAAGTGGGAATTCAAAGACTGAAGGACTTAAAGCAGTACAGAAGTTAAAAGATAAATGGACAAGCAAGCAAAGAAAGAAAATGAAAAGGAAAAGTTTTGGGGGGTCATAAGCATCCTGTATTTTGGAAATTAAAATTAAACTCATGTGGATGTATTTAAATCCTTAAAAATGCAGAAATGCAAGAGAAAAAGTATTCAAAAGCTAAAGGTCTTCCTTTGTTTTTGTTTTGTTTTGTTTTGTTTTTTCCTCCTAAAAACTGACAGGAGAACAAATCAAAATTTATTCCTATATATTTCTTCATATATTGTAGGAGAACTGGACAGATGACTTGTGGAATTTTGGTTCTACCCTTTGAGGACGCAAACTATCTCCCTCTCCCCCCAAAAATGAGTTTATAATAAACTTTTACAGTATTAGGAAAACCACTTGTAACTGATATATTATTCTAAAATTCCCCTTTACAAATAATGCATTATAAGTATGGATTTCCTATTACTACATTTCATTTTGTTAAAAAATACTAGAAATATTAATTCTCATTTTCAAACTGTAGTATTTACAAGATAATCTTCCATATATTTAACTAGGTTTTCTGTACTAAGAACACATTGAAATCTTGACAAAAAGAATATAAAGAAATTTTATGATACCACTATATTTCCACTTTCATGATATTGAAACAAGAGTAATCTCATTTAATAAAACCGAAATTTGATTTTTATATTTGTTGTAAATCCATACTACCTGGGAAGGCACCACGGTAGTGCCACCTGAGCTCTAGCGAGCATAAAAAATTTCTAACCTTTTTTAATTTCCAGGATTAGATGTAGATGGCAGTGACTAGCTGGAAATATAATCTATAAGCATATTTTAAAATAACTTTTCCTTTACTGAACTCCTTGCAACAGTCATTATTTTTCCATTCTGTAAATGCACACCGCTTAGCACAGTGATAATTTTATGATTCACAACCGTGGTTCCTTAATGTTATCAAAATATAGTTAAGGACTACAGTCATTTTAAGAGGATATGTGGTTACCCATTGAACATTAGTATGGATTAATAATAAATGCATGGATTAATGATTTCCTATCCATGCTTAGTATAATTTGACATTTTTAGCATTCTAAAATACTGGTATGTAGTATTTACATAAACAGTGATGCCTGCTTAATTCAGTAATATGAAATAATGAAATAATGCTGACAAATTTCCCATCATATAATTACACTGCCTCCCTTGTCACTACATGGTAATTCCAATATGTGCACATTTGGAGTGTAACTAAAAGTTTTTGTTTGCATTTGTCCTGATCCTAACTGAATCACAACTAAGCCCCACAGAAATACTGATTTTCTTCCAGTGGGATGAGGAGAGAATAAGAATGACAAATGTGAGAAAAAATTGTACATTGAGAACACAGTTTAATAGGTAAGAAAACTGCACATGCAAGCAAAGCCATCTCCAGGATACCATGGCTTCATCACACATAATGGTTACTTGGGAAAACAAACTCCACAACCCCAAAAGCAACCCTGCACACACACACTCTTCTTCTTCTTGAAACTTTCTATGTCGTGCATAATGACATAAGGCAGGGAATAAGGGAATATTCCTTGGGTCAGCTGGGGTCAGCTGTCCCAGCTGTGTCCCTTCTCAGCTTCTTGTGCACCTACATCCACCTCACTGATGGGGGTGAGTGAAAAGCAGAAAAAACCTTGTACTGCTCAGCAAGAACAAGAACATCCCTGAATTATCAAGAGCGTTTTCAGCACAAATCTAAAACACAGCCCCATGTGAGGTACTGAACTATATCACAGCCAAATCTAGCACAGCTAGAAAGTCTGTAAACTTAATAGGATTGGATTTGATAACAGGTGATAGACTGGGAGCTGTATTCAACCTGGCACCCAAGACAGCTGAGCCTGAGCCCCACAGCAGCACTCAGATTAAGTGATGAATGACAGCAGTGGGAAACTTCCTGATGCAAGGGATAGAATCCCCCACCTCTTGACATGACTCTTATCTAAAGAAGTTGTTGCTTGTCTCAGATTCAAGGTGTCCTGAAGAGGCTGATGAGGCTTTTCTAGCCCTGTACTTATTCTTCCCTGCTGCTGTTCCATACAGGCATTGAGAGGAACTAACTTTTTATTTATGCCTCAATATTATACAGATTTTAATTACAATAGGGGAAGTACACATGCTGGGAGCCTAAACATATGCCACATGAAGAAGGCAGCTAGGGCAAGCGAAGGAAGAGGAGACTGCCAAAGCAGACAACCCATTTAGAAAATGGAGGGAGGCTCTGTCCCTGGGGGGACTTTACCTGACAGCCAGTCAGGGGAGTATTATGTTAGGGCATATTTAAACTAATTGTATCTTAGAAGCATACAGTGCTTCCATGCATTGGAAGGAGCCTTAAAGGTAATTTAGTTCCAACTGCCTGCCACAGCCAGGGACACCAACCTGGTCCTGAGCATACACAGATCCATGAGGCCTGATGGGATGTGCCCACAAGTCTTGGGGAAGCTGGCTGATATATTTGAGGTCTGTCTTAGTTATTCTTTAAATATCACACAGATTATGGGAAGTTCCAAAGGAGTGAAAGAAAGGTCTTGTCTTAAAGAAGGACAGGAAGGAGGGTCTGGTCAGTTACATCTTAATCCCTTAATCCATTAGGTAATGCAGCTAATAATCCTAGAAATCATGTCCAAGCTTACCAAGGACAAGAAGGTTACTGGGAGCATTTGGCCTGGGTTTACAAAGGAGAAATCATGCCTGACCAACCTCATAACCTTCTTCAAAGGAATGGTTCAGAGAATGAGAGAAGTGGAGGATATAGCTTGTTTTGAATTTTCCAAGACTCCTGACCTTGGGTTTCACACCAATTAAAATTATGAATAATAATCTGAAAAATAAACATATAATTAAAAATAGGTGAAAATATATTATAAACTGTCCAAAATGCATACTTACAGGAATCTAACTAGCAGCATGAAACTGGTCTGGAGACCAACCAATAGTGGTGTGCCCCAGGGGCTGATTCTTGGACCACTACTTTTATTTATTCCTTAATGACCCTCAAAAAATTTGCTGATTATAAAATCTGGGAGTTTGATAGTTGCTGATAAAAACCTGGGAGTTTGATGGCTGATACACCAGACAATTGTCCTGTATTTCAGGCAGACCTCAACAGAGTGAAGAAATGGGCTAACGGGAACCTCGTGAAATTCAACAAAGGAAGTGAAAAGTCCTGCACCTGGACAGTACAGACTAATTGTCAACAAGCAGGAAAAGAGTTTGTCAGGAATAAGCCTGAACATAAGCCAGACCAACAATGTGCCTTTGACACAAAGGTCAACAGCCTCCTGGGCCACAGTAGAAGAGTTACTAGCAGACCAAGGCAGATGATTCTTCCTCTCTACCCAGCACGAGTGAGACATATCTGGAGTGCTGTGTCCTATGAGGAGCTCCCCAGTATAAGCAAGACATGCTCAGACAAATCCACTGAAGGGATAGAAAGATGACAAAGGAACTGGAATAACTTACATTCAAGGAAAGGCTGAGCTGGGACTGCTAAGCCTGGAAAAGACTCAGGGGATTTTATCAGTATGTATAAATAGCTGATGAGGGGGAATGTACAGTATGAACCAGAATCTTCTCAGCCACGCCCAGTGACAGGACAAGAGGCAATTGAAACTGATTGAAACAGAAAAAAAATTGTTTAGAGTTAACACCCAAATCTTTTTATTGTTATTGAAAACCTGAATGGACAAAGTCCTGAATTCATCCTGTTTGAGAAGGGAAGTTGGATTTCCAGAGGTGCCTCCCAGCTTCAAAGATTCTATGATTTTATGAAAATTCATAGGAAAGTTTTGAAATTGCTGTTCTTTTGTATTATATGCACTTCCATAATTTTTCATGAATTTTATATTGTTCACAGTAGGCCTGCAGTGGCAATTCATTTAACCTGCCAAGCAAATGTCTTCCAAATTCAGAAACATTAAAAGCTGCACTGCTAAGTAGTAAGGGCTTATTCTGCCTGACCTCCCTCAAGATCTCTAACATAGAACCAGATCATAAATATGCACAGCATAGCAGATGTCAATCCTTATGAATACATATAAATATTCATCAACTTATGGAATTTTTAGCTACCCACTCAGAGATTTTACGTTTGAATAACACCAAGTTGGGCAGAAGTGTTCATCTGTCCAACAGTAGGAAGCTCTACAGAAGAATCTGGAGGCTGAATCTGTGGGCCAAAGCCAATTTTATGGGGCTCAACGTGGCCAAGTGCCAGGTCCTGCACTTGGGTCGCAACAATTCCATGCAGCACTGCAGGTTAGTGAATGAGCGTCTGGAAATCTGCATGGTGGAAAAGGACCTGGGGATGTTGGTCAACAGCAGCTGAACATGAGCCATCAGAGTGCCCAGGTGGCTAAGAGCATCCATGGCATTGTGCCTGTATCAAAAATAGTGTAGCCAGCAGGACTAGGGAAGTGTTTGTCCCTCTGTACTGGGCACTGGTAAGGCTGGGCCTTAAATACTATGTTCAGCTTTGCATGCCTCTCTACAAAAATGACATAGAGGTGCTGAAGTATGTCCAAAGAACAGCAAAAAAGGTGTGGAAGGATCTGGAGCACAAGTATTATGAGGAATGTCTGAAGGAACTGGGGATGTTTAGCCTGGAGAAAAGGAGGCCCAGGGGAGACTCCACAGGATATCCCAGCCCTGAAAGTATTCAAGGTGAGGCTGGATAGAATTCTGAAAAACCCAGTTTAGTGAAAGGTGTCCCTGTCATGGCAGGGGGTTGGAACAAGATGATGTTTAACGTCCTTTCCAACCCAGACTGTTCTATGATTCTATGGTATCGCTCTCCATAGCTTCCTAAAAGGAGGTTGTAGCCAGGTGAGTGGTGATCCCTTCTCCCAGTTAACAAAAAATAGGACCAAAGGAAATGGCCTCAAGTTTTGCCAGGGGAGGTTTAGATTAGATATTAGGAAGAACTTCTTCACAGTAAGGGATGTCAAGCATTGGAACAGTGAACCCAAGGAAGTGGTTGTGCCACCATCCCTGAAGTATTTCGAAGATGTGTAGATGCAGCACCTAGAGACATTGTTTAGTGGAGGACTAGGCAGTATTAGGTTAATGGTTGGAATTGGATATTGGTTTCATGTTTGAAAGAGAAGTTTAAAACTTTTAAGATGCTAGTCTAAGCCAAGAGACTGTATTCCCAAAATCTGTCCCTGCAATATACAGAACTGAATCCAAGCAAAACAGAGTGAGAGCCCATATTTATGAGGTAGATAACTTTCAGACTACTTTAGAGTCCGAGAGTTTATCTAACTGTAGAAGAATTCAGATTTATGCCCTGTACTTAAAGCTATCTGGCTGCAATAGGTTTGCATGGCAAGGTTTTGGTAGTGGGGGTGCAATAGAAGTGTTGGAAGTTTCTTCTATGCCTGACCAAGGCAATGCCAGCTTGTATCCATGCACATGATAACTTATTTAGTCCAGGGAAAAGAAGGTTATTGCACACAAGAAATTGAGAAGAGGAGAGGAGAGGAGAGGAGAGGAGAGGAGAGGAGAGGAGAGGAGAGGAGAGGAGAGGAGGAGGAGAGGAGAGGAGAGGAGAGGAGAGGAGAGGAGAGGAGAGGAGAGGAGAGGAGAGGAGAGGAGAGGAGGAGAGGAGAGGAGAGGAGAGGAGAGGAGAGGAGAGGAGAGGAGAGGAGAGGAGAGGAGAGGAGAGGAGAGGAGAGGAGAGGAGAGGAGAGGAGAGGAGAGGAGAGGAGAGGAGAGGAGAGGAGAGGAGAGAACCAGCTCTGCAGATAAGACATAAACTTTGGAGAACTAAGGATTTTAGAGGGGTTAAGATTATAGTTAGAGATAAGCTTTGCTGAAACTAACTGAAGTAGATAGGGAGGCTTTGCTGAAATTAAAAGTTAGTAATTAACTAAGAGTAACTGGGTTTGGGATCACTCTTCCATATTAGAATAACTGATTACTTGTCAACTTTATGTTTGGTTAGCTGTGTTTATAATGAAGAATACAGAAACTGATAAATCTCTTTTAGGAACATAAGACAATTGTATGCCCCCTCTGCCCAGAAACCCATTGAATGGTCACGAAGACAGGAAATAGGAGTCCTACCAAGGGTTCATTTATAACATTTACGTTGAGAAGGTAGAAAGGTCAGAATGAGGAAGACTTCTTTACTTCCTCATTTTGGGGACTCCTCCCCATGAAAAGGACCACTGACCCATTTCAAAGAACAAACTATGCATGCTTAATAACTTTTGAGCTAATTACCATATGAAGAGGGGAATGGGATGTCCCAGGGTTATGAATATGTATTTATGTTTTGGGTATTCAATACTTTTGTAAATAAAAGGACTCTGTCATCACCTGTAAATTGCAGTGTGCATTTGGGAGCTATCCAGCACACTGTCCGATGCTGTAATAAACATACACTTTTCTAACTTTAAACTGTTAGACAGTTTTTGTCCATCACAGTTGGGTATTGATACTAGATCAACACCCATATTTTCTTTAATAAGTCACAGGCACCAAGGTAAGTGAGGGAGGAGAGGGCAGAGGTGTTCCAAGTGCCAGACCATGGTGAGGCAGCTGTGCCTTTGCAGACCATGGAGGTCTGCAGTGGAGAAGAGATCCACCTGCAGCCCCTGGAAGACCCCACACATAGGTGAATGCTCGAAAGAAGGTTATGACCTCATAGGCAGCCTGCAGTGGAACAGGCTCATGGCAGGTCCAGTGAACTCATGGGGAGAAGAGCCCATGCTGGAGCAGGTTTGCTGGCAATATTTGTGATCCTGTGGGGGACCCATGCTGAAGCAGCCTTCTCCTGAACAACCCCATGAAAAGGGGTCCATGCTGGAACAGTTTGTGAAGAACTGCAGCCTGTGGGAAGGAAGCTGCAAAAGTTCATGGAGAACTGTCTCCCATGCAAGGGACCCTGTGTTTGAGCCAAGGAGTGTGAGGAATCCTCTTTGTGATGAGGAAGAAGCAACAGAGACAATGTGCAATGAAGGGATGATAGCTCCCATTCCTTATCCCCCTGCACCGCTGATGAGGGGGGAGAATTGTGAGTACAGTTAAGCTTGAGATAGGGTTAAGGACTGGGGGAAATTTGGTTTTAAGATTTTCTTTTACTTGTCATCCTACTCTGATTTGATTGGTAATAAACTCCTTTAATTTTCCCAAATCAAGTCTGTTTTGGCCATGATGCTAACTGCTGAGTGATCTTGCCCTGCCCTTATCTCATTCCACAAGAATTTTAATGCATTTTTATTGGTCTGTCTGTAGCCTTGCCCATGAGACTAGACACCGCCGAAGGTAAAGGAAGAGTCTTGACTCTCTTGGCTTGGTTGGATAGTTCTGCTTTAATTCTTATGTCCTGCTCAGCCTTGAGACCCTATCTGATGGAAAGCCTAAGCCCAAGAGTGCCTAAGCCCTCCCCTGCCTTGGCTTTTTTCCCAGGGGGCAGGGCCCATAGGTGAGACCCAGAGGCCTCGCCCAATCAGTTTTCAGGGGGAGGAAACAAGATTAAGTTACATCTCAGTTAGGGGGGTGTGCACAACTGGACAGGGACATATAGAAAAGAACATTACAAATATAAACCCAATTAATGCACCACAACATCTGTCCAGTTGAGGAGAGAGAGGGATAGAGTGAAAACTGCATCTGAGCACTTGGAAGCCATGACATATCTCCCAAATTACCTTTTTTTCAGGTTCTAAAGTATATATGAAAAATGTTCTAATGAGCCTACCCAGATGTCTTGGGAAATTAAAGGCCAATTATTTTCTTTCCTATTCAGGCAGTTGTGTCTCTGTCTTTGTGTGCATTAAAAAATTCACATAAAGTATTGCTTGAAACATTAGGTAACCCTAATATATTTTATGGTCTCTGGCCTTCACAAGCCTTCTGCAGAAAAAAACAGAGGATATGATTACACATTTATCAGTAAGAAACTCTCTTTCTCAGTCCTCTGTAAATTTTAAGGGATTTTCTGTCGCAGCAGTTCCATTTAATATAACTTGGGCTGTGAGTTCTCAGGCTTCCAAAGGACTGGCCTCATAGTCAATGTGTACTTTGTTTGCTGCAGGGTTATAGTCCAACCTCGTCCAGGCATCAGAGAGAGCCTCAGAACACTCAGACATGTAACACTATTGCATCAACATAAATAAATTGTATCTCTCAACTGATTTAGTTACTCTTTCCCAAATATTATTTTAGACATTTCCTCACAGTTCTGTGCACAAAGTAATCAATATCTTTATGAGAATGCTCCAAAGAAATGGAAGGGAATTTTTCAGGACTGCAAATTTATGTGAGCAGTACTGAAAAATCTCTTCAATTTATAGACAAGAGCTAATAGGCGAGGCTCTACAGGAAAGACTTTTTTTACTTAAACTTAGCCTGCAACCTGAAGTAATCCTCTAATAACAAAGCTAGTGCTTTCTCGGAATGAGAAATCTTCAAGATCACAATTACTTTAGGAGATGTCCAACAGTATTTAATCTCATTCTTCCAACGGCTTTGGAATTATGCCTATTCTTCAAAAAAACAGGTAACCTTAGAGAAAAAAAAAAAAAAAAAAAAAAAAAAAAAAAAAAAAAAAAAAAAAAAAAAAAAAAGTATATATTCATCCTGCAGCAATGAAATGTCTGAGCACAAAGAAACGTATCATTGCTGCTGTATGGCCAGCGTGTTAAAAGGATTTTGGAGGGAATATGTCAGAGCATATCATATTTTTAAGTGATATATGTCAGCTGCAGAATATATTTAAGGGTTCAGTGGCACCAACAGAACCAAATCTAATCCTGCAGGACAGAGAAGGGACACAGATTTTTACCTGTAGGCAACAATATGAAGATGACAATTTTAGATTAGACTTAAAAATGACCCATTTAGCAGAAGACTTTTGCATAAGGAAATTCTTGATGTGCTTAAACCAAAGAATAACTTAGACACACATGAGATCTATTTCATTTGGGTTTTGAAAACTATTCCCACTACTGAAAAATTAATCAAGACATGTTCTTCTTCTCTGAAATACTTACTACATACTGACACTCACTCGTGTGTTATCAATACAGTAAGTAGAGTTAATGTTAATCTGGTGTTTATTCATCTCACAAGCCTCACCTTGTAAATGTTCTTATTACATAGTTAACTACTTTCACATAACCTAGTGGGTTTGATGTTTTCAAGAGGTGTTTGACACAAGACAGAACAACTTCTTGATCATATTCAGACTGGAATATACAATTACAGACCATTTCTGCAAATGGTCTTCAGTATTTTCAGATTATTTCCAAATTGCTTAAAATGGACATATGTATTTTGTAGACAAAATGTAGACAAAAATTGAAAATAAAAAAAGTGACATCTACATGGGAATATACTGAGATAATTTTATTTTACCTAGCATTTTCTAATCTTTTATATAGTGTATATGTGTGTGTGTATATATATATGTGTGTGTGTGTGTGTGTATATATATATATATATATATATATATATATATATGAGACATTTTATTCTATGCTAATAGTGAAAATTTGAGAGTAAACAGAATGTGGATTTCTGGAGGATCTTTAAGAAGTCCAGAGAATAATAAAATATATACCCCCAGAATGTAAATTAGGAAAACCTCTATTTATTTCTATTGTTCATCTGCAGCTCAAGGCCAAAAAAAGTATTTTATTCAGATAATTAGAGTTATATGGTGAGTCTGGTACCCCATGAACCATGCATTTAATAAAGAGTATTTGACCTCCAAGGATGAAAAAAGAAAAAAAAAAAAAAAAAAGGGGAGGGGGGGAATTGCCACCTTTAGACAGAGATTTGCCTGTTGGAAATATCATAAAGCAATGAAAAACAACTCCTTAGTCTCTTATGCAGTTTCTTGAATACTCAATCTTTAAGTTAAAAACCAGCATTTGATGGATGTGCTAGCAATACCTATAATGACATACAGATTGAATTAAGATTTGATTTAAGATTATAATTAAGTACTGACATTTCAAAATATTTTTGTAGGTGTTGATGGTGTTGTTTTAGCTTTGAGCACAGATGTTATGAAGCATACTGATAAAACATTCTCCTTTTGACTCTGTTATAGAGGTACTCAGATGAAAATACAATTTTTTTTCTGCCTTTGTTGAAATTGTCTTGATATATTCTCTTCTTCTTAGCAGCATAGGCAGCATGGGAAAAGAAAATATGAAAGTTTTTCTGAAGTGATACTCTGATATTAACATTAAAATCATCAGCTCTATATATGTCTGCCTGTTAATACACTGATTCATTCCTACCCATTATTACCATCCACACAGCACAATTTCAAGAAACATGAAGGCTTTTTATGTAAACAAACTTGTGTTTTTAATGATGGTACACATTTTGATATTTATGCACTGGAACAAAACTTGTCCGCTATCAATGGTTAGTGATATCATGTAAGCCCCAATATTTTTATACCAAATTAACATTTGTGGGAAGATGGTTTACTATGCATTAGAAAAATCCTTAAGACATTTTCAGCAACAGTTCTACTTACAGAATTCATCAAATAAAATTTCACTGCCATGAGAGAGATCAGTTAGCTCAAATGTAGTGAAACGATGAAGAAGCAAAGTTGTTGAGATATAGCAGCCATTTAAAATCACAGAATTTAAAAAAACCAACACCAAACCAAACAAAATAAAATCCCATAAAAACAAAAACCAAACTCATGAGTTGGAAAGGATTAATTCAAATCCCTCAAAAGAAGGACCATTTTAAAGGTAGATCCCATTTCCAAGTTACAACTACTTGGGGTTAAACTCATTCCCATTTTGAATATCTGCAAGAATGAGAATTTCACAGGCTCTCTGGGTGGCCTGTTCTAGTGCTTAAATACACTCATTTTAAGTATATTTTCCTAATATCTAACCAAAATCTCTTTTTCTGCACCATGTCCTACTTATATATCATTTCTTTCCTTCTATTCTCATCCTGTTGCTGAAAACCACAGTAAAATCCTTCCTCAGTTTTTCCTTCCAAAAACTGAGGAAACAATTTTTTCATTCTCTTTCTGTATGTCACATATTTTGAACCTCTAATCATCTTTGCAGCCCTCTTCTAAGCTTGCTTTGGTTTATTGTTTGTTTGTTTGTTTGTTTGTTTCATGTGTGCTTTCTACTGGGAAATAAAAATTTGATGCAGGACTCTGAATTTATTTTCAGAACTATCAAATTAAGGTTACCTGCTGTCTCTACTAATGTTAATACAGTCTATTATGCAATGGTCTTCCAAGGTGAAAGCTCTCCTTGACAACTTATATTCACCCTGTTGTCCACAGGAAGCCCAGCTCCTTTTCTGCAGAGACAGTTCTCAACTGTTCAGTCCCCAGCTGCAGAAGATTATTCATATATTTGCCTTTGCTGGACTTCATACAGCTTCTTTCAGCCCATTTGTGAAACCTGCCCAGGTATTTTGCGACTTTGTGAACAAAGTCTCACAGAATTTGTTCTCAAAACCAACACTTTCTAAAGGTGCATCTTTACACACTATAAAGACTGTTAATGAAGGTATTGAATAGTAGTGGCCCTGGTCTTCATGTCTGAAGAGCACCACTGCTAATAGATTGGATTAACACTGTTAATAGATTGGATAATCCAGGTGGATTTTATACAGCTGACCACAGGCCAGTCAGGCCAGCCCTCCTACCAGTTTTCCACGTTGTAGTACACCTTTCCAGTCTGGCTACAAGAACATATGTGAAACACCTGATTACTCACGTTAAACAGCTTCCACTGTTGTTCACAGAATCAGTTACTACAGAAAGCAGTCAGGTCCTCCAGATATAATTTGGCTTTGGTAAATCTATGCTGGCTCTTCCCATCAGTCTTTGGTTTTGTCCAGCAGTCATGAAGAATGCACGTCACTCTAAAGAGAGAAGCAACAACAAGTTATATTGAGGGAAAATAATATAGCTCAATAAATTTGATGAAATTTAAAACAGCTTAACAGCAGTTACCAAGATTCCATAAGTTTGGTAGCAAGGTTCACCTTATTTACTGCATCAAAGAATGATACAAAGGAAAATTGAGTTAGGTTTGAGTTAGAAAGATTTGCACAAGGATCCTTCCATAGAGTCACAAGTTTGAGAGTGGATTCCTCCTCCTTCTAAACTTATAGAGCATAGATGCAAGGTCCAGTCTTAGTCTCAAACTCAGATGATGGTTTATGATGAATGGAATTATCAATACAAAGCTTATAATAATATTGAGTAACTACACGGATTAGCAATGTTTCATTCATTCAGCATGGCATAAGTCTTTCACCAAGGATCTGTCACAACCAAGGAATCTCTCTGCCTTGCGTCAGGAAGGATCTCAGCCTCAAGTAAGAGATCTCTAACCCTGAGAGACATCCTTGCTCAAGGAATCTCTCTGCTTGCATCAGGAAGGATCTCAGCTTCAATAAGAGATCTCTAACCTTGAGAGACATCCCTGCTCAAGGACAAATACACCTGGCGTGCAGTACAGATGTAATTCAGGAAGAGCTCAAATTAATAAATAATTATCTATCAGGAGGGCTTCATCCTGATGGTAATATTTATAGAATGAAGGAGTTGGCTGTTAGACAATACTATAGACAGATGTCTTTATTAGATTTGTATCTTACTTTAGTTATCTTGCCTTTTCGGACTTCGAAGCTAACTTTCAAAATCTTTTTTTTTTTTTTTTTTTTTTTTTTTTTTTTTTTTTTTTTTTTTTTTTTTTTTTTTTTTGAGGCATCTCTACTTCCTTGTGTGTGAGCCAGGATCTCTCCAGCTCACAGATTTATTCTAGGGCATGAGTCCTTTTGCTCATTATTCAATCCAATCCAAGGTATGGCTATGGATCAAGTGTATCCATCACAAGCCAATTTTAAAGTCCTTCTCAATAGGTTAAGAAGCCTGTTAGCAAATGCAATATTTCTCCAGCCATCAGATGTATCCTGTTTCTCCCCAGTAATCCTAACTCTTCAGAGAAAGAGCTATAGTCAGAAAAGCCAAAGTGTGGTTTGAAATATCATGTAACCAACCAGACACTGACTCACTGGACCCATGAGCTCATATGTAAGCCCTTCCCTTTGATGGAATTGACATATTCCTTGAGCTGCCATGTTGCATGCTTTACAGCCTATAAACTCCCTTGAGAGTATCACTGTTGTCAATGTAGATGAGCAATAAGACATAAGACGAAATTCAGATGAACCTCAGCAATTTCTCTTCATAGTCCCAGACTGAGATCCTGACAAGCCATAAACTTTGCAATACAGAAAATCTGTTTGGGAGACAAATGCTGATCCCTGCAGAATGATATCCCCTGCTACTATCATTTGCTACTTCCATTTGGTGCTGGTACATGGATCAAGCTGAGCTGGTCCAAATGTGTTTTCTGAAACTTCTTCTTCCCTATAAAACATCATAACTCTATACCTGTTTTAAAAGAACACATGAAAAAGTGAAGAGAGAAATATATATATATGGTTGTTTTTTGTGTGTTTTTTTTTTTTTTTTTTTTTTTTTTTTTTTTTTTTTTTTTTTTTTTTTTTTTTTTCCCAGAAATAACAATATTCTATGACACCCATTTTAGGAGAGCGAATCCTCCACTTGTTTAGTGCAGCCATAAGGTGTCCATCCTTACGTATGCTGTGACACATTCTCACTGGGAGAAGCACTAGGCACAGTCCGCAACCTGAGACCTAGGCAGTTGCTGCAGCCAGGCCAGGGACTGTCTATTGTGACACTGGACTGCACTAGTCATGCCATCTCCATCAGTCTCCTCAAGCCTCAGGTACCACCTCTACTCTGTTCCCTTTCTACCAACCCATTAAGGGCTTAGTGTCTCTGCCCTGTTTGCTGAACCCAGTATACCTGACTAATTCAAGAATGGCTTTACAATTTTATGCTGGATACTTCACTTTTGGCCTTCATATGTGCTTGTGGTGAGCTGACCTTGGCTGGTTGCCAGTTGCTTACTAAGCTGCACTCAGTCCCCTTCCACCAAAAAGGACAGAGGGAAAAAATATGACAAAAGGCTTGTGGATAGAAACAAGGACAGAGAGATTATTTCTGAGTATTACCACAAGGGACACAATCTCAGCTTGGGTAAACTAATTTAATTGATTGACATTTACTTGTAAGAAAGTGAGAAATAAAAAAAATAAAAAATACGAAAAGAATTTTTCATCAACTCTCCCTTTCTCTCAACTTCTCTCTTAACTCTTCAACCTCCTTCTCACCTGAGCAGTGCATGGAAATGGAGAATGGAGACCCTTTATCTTTTCTGCTCCTTTCTTTTCACATTCTTCCCCCACCCCAGTGTAGGGTATTTCCCATTGAATGGAGATACTCAAAACATACAAAATGGGTTCTTCCCATGGCCTACAGATCTTCAAGAACTGCTCCAGTGTGGATCCTTTTCACAAGGTATAATTCTTCAGAGACAGACTGCTCCAGCATGGGTCCACCACAGGAAAGGTTTCCTGACAAAAATCTGCTGTTTATGGCCTACTTTCCATGGGCAACTGTTCCTACCAGGAGCCTTCTCCAGGGTGGGCTCTCCATGGGGTCACAGGGAACATACTTGTTTTTGTGTGTTGTCCCTTGTGGTGGTTCGTTAGAGAGACCCAGATGACCGTCGATGGCAAAAGGCACAGAGCCTGCTCTCCGTCCAGGGGCATATCACGGCTGTATTCTGGGGCCCTGCCCCCGCCGGCTGGAGCTCAGTACTTAGCTCTATTACCGTCCCTGCCAGTGCCAGAGAGACGGAGCCCCCGGCTGTCCCGGGGCTTTTTCCCAGGGGGGCAGGGCCCAGAGGCAGGGACAAGCCACTGCCCAGTCAGGGATAAGGTGGGAGTGGAACAGAGCTGGGTTATATTCCA
Organism: Hirundo rustica; assembly: GCF_015227805.2. Classification (NCBI taxonomy): domain Eukaryota; kingdom Metazoa; phylum Chordata; class Aves; order Passeriformes; family Hirundinidae; genus Hirundo; species Hirundo rustica. The sequence goes on from NC_053450.1 coordinate 16,848,995, forward strand.
GTGTGGGCGATGGGCACTGCTGAGCAGGGACAAAGCACGTGATACAGTTTCCAAGGGGATGCAATAGAAAACATTACAAACCCCAGTATAAAAATGGAACACAATATAAACCCAATTAACACACTGTAACAGTCCCTCATGGTCTTCAGGGTGGGTATCTGTTCCTCCTCAGTTCTCTATGTGCCCCAGGGCAATCTCTGCTCTAGCATCTGGAGAACACCACCCCCACCCCCCCCCCCCCCCAACTTTCTTCACTGACGTTTGTGTCTGCAGGGCTGTGTGCTCTGTCATACATTCTTATTCCTCTCTCAAGAAGTTGCAGTATTTTTTTTACCCTTTCTGAAATATTTTATCACAGAGGCACTACTAACACCATTGATTTCTTCAGCTTTGGACAGCAGTGGATCTGTCTTGGAGTAAACAGAAACAAGCTTTGCCCAACATGGGAGCAGCTTCTGTCATCTTCTTACGGAAACCACCTCTGTAGCCCCTTTACTACCAAACCCCTGTAGCCCCTTTACTACCAAACCCCTGTCAGGTAAATCCAACAGAGTATCAAGTACTCTGGTATCTTTCGGATACCACATGTGGGCTAGTGCTATCTTGTTCAGCTCAGCATAAGGAGTTCAAACCAGGAAAACAGATGATAACTAAAATAAGAATATTACCTGAAATTAAATAAACATACTGTACAGGACAGTGAACATGTCAGCTATTGGTGAATTTTATTAGCTTTGGATGCACACTGGCTCAGTGTACCAAGGAGAAAAACCAACACTGTGAGATGTTCTCTAAAGTTACAAAAGTTGCAACCAGAGAAAGAAAATTCTGCAAACAACACTAAAACGTCCAGATGTAGGGCAGATGAGAAACAAGCAAAACTTGTAAAAACTTGAAAGGCTCAGTATTAATATCTTTAAAGTAGCTTGGCATTCAGTAGCAGAAGTTTACTGCTTCACACACACCTATAGAAAAGTCAACATTAATATTTTTATTTCTTGTTTTCCATATGGACAGGAAAAACCCACTCTGCCTAAGACACTATTATGAAGCATAATAATACAGTTCCTCTCCAAAACAACTGGAGAAGATGAAAGGCTTGGAAGAATAACTTTTGCTATGTATTGGTAAAAGTTATAGAAGGGTAGGAAGGGAAAGTTCACAGTTATGACATTTTTCTTCCGAAATAACTGTTATGCATCACAGAGCCCTAATTTTGTGGATATGGCTTAATCTGTGCTTGCTGATAGGAAGGTGTGAAGGAATTCTATTTTGTTTTACTTGCTCACAGCACATTTTGTAATTTTCTAAACCGTTTTTATCCCAAACCACAAGTTTTCTCACTTCTGCCCTTCCAATTGTCTCCTCCAACTCACTGGTGTTGGAGCGAGTAAACTGCTCTGTGAAGCTTAGCTATCTACCAGGGTTGACATACAACTTTTTAGTTGGCTGCATTAAGCTTTGAAACTTTGAAATCCTCATATCTTGCACAAACAAGAGCAGAGACTTATCTCCAGGTCCCCAGTGGGATAAGATACAAACAACTATCTACATTGCACACAAAGAAAACAATTTTATATTCATTATAACAAATTTTCTGCATTCAAAGATGAGAATATCCCATGTAAATTTAATTATCACAGTGATTCCTATTATGAATGAGCAACTTAATTTATTAGGCAACAAAATGCTTTTTTCCTTATGAATATGATTTCATGGAAAAACATATTGTCGCATATTAGGAACTCCTTCAAAACCTTGCAGAACAGTTTCCTTCTCATCTCTCCCTATTATTTTTTTGTTCTGTTTCAAAATGCTACAAGAGGTACATTCCCAATTTTATGGCATTAGCTTCTGGAGTAATGCATGTGGAGCTTACAGAGTAAAAATGTGCCCAGATCATGAGACTTTAACAAAAAAGGAATTTATACTTTCTTAGATTTCTAGAGTGCTTAGAATCATAATTTTGATCTGTTCTATTCCTTATGCAACATTTTTCTCAACTACAGCCTATTATATCCTCTATTTTGCTACAAGAGGAACTCTGACATGTTAAAATCTAACATTGTATAGGAACAAAGAATTGATAATTTACATCAAATTTAGATAATTAATAGTTTTTAAATACACATGTGGATATTTTAGATATAATTTTTAAAATATATACTAAAATCTATATACTAAATTATATTGTTTAAAAACTATATATCGTTTTAATAACAAGGAAAACAATCAATTCAAGGGCCATGAAATTTTTTCATGTAGAAATGGGAGTTACTTACCTGTTTAATAATTAGGTAATGTATAGACAACACTGTCATTTTAAACAAAGGGAAAAAGTAAAAGTACAGAAACTTCATATTACAAAGAGCTACATAATTGTTATTTAGTAATGAAGGTTTTAATTCAGAAATTAAACTGCATCTTTAAATTAACTCTTTATTTTAAAATGCACACACTAGGAACCAATTCAGGATTACTGAAATTTTCAGAGGTTTTTTCGGATTACAGATTCTCCAGCTCTACTTTGCTGAGGTGCATATGGGGCTCATCCAGAATTAAACAAAGCACCATTCTCTAAATGACTTTCAACAGAAGGATAGTGAAGTATTGTCCCTGTTTCACAAAAATGCCTACTACACAGTACTAGCATATTAATTACACCAGAGCTTGCTAACTTACATTTCCTTCTGCACCATTTTTTTTTAATATAACAGTTTCTTTATTAAAAAAAACATTTCACTGAAACACTGTTATAGTATGATTTTTATTCTTGTTGCATTACATATTTCTTGTGAAAGAAGAATTTGTTAAATGGGTTTTGAAATGTGAATTTTTTTCCAGTTACTATTTAATTACTTCTCATATCTATATGCATATTTTCATTTTACAAACTTAATTCACTCTGAAACTGACACCCAGTGACAGGATTTCTAGACAAATTGATGTATCTAATCTGTAATGATGAATTATATCCCAGTATCAAAAGCACTCAGAGAAAGAGATTCAAATAGATATTTTGCTGAAGTAAGAAAGAACCAGAAGAGAGTTTTAGATTATCTTGTTATCGAAGACTGTTAATTATTAGGTTCAATCTTATTCAGGTTTAAGCATGAACTTTGGAAACTTCTGAGTTTTAGGAAGTCATACTTATCTTCATGAAAAGAAGATAGTCTGCTAAGATAAGAGAAAAAATAAGTAGATAATCCAGATAGGTTCCAGAAGACTGGAAGCTGGCAAATCGCGTCCCGATTTTCAAGAATGACAAGAAGGAGGACCACAAAAACTACAAGCCTGTTAGTCTCTTTTTGGTGCCTGGCAAGTTTATGTAGAAGATAATTCTGTGAAGTATTGGAAAACACCTGAAAGACAATGCAGGCTGTGGTCACAGCCAGAACAGCTTCATGAGAAAGAAGTCCTGCTTATTTAACCGGATTTCTTTTTATGACAAGGTAGCCACTAAGTTGATCAAGGGAAGTTAGTTGATGCAATCTTTTTCAATTTCAACAAAGCTCATGATACCGTTTCGCACAGTCTCAATCTGGACAAAATGTCCAGCACAGAGCAGGATAAATATATCATGCCACGGGTGAGCAACTGGCTCACTGGTCAGGCACAAAGGCTTATGGTGAATGGGAAAACAAACTGTCCTGTCATTAGTAGGGTTCCACAGGGCTCCATCCTCAGACCAGTTCTCTTCAACGTCTTCATTAATGACCTGGATGCAGGACCTGAAAGAATACTAAGTTCGTTGATGATGCTAAAAACAGAGGAGCTGTTGATTCACTTAAGGATGGAGAGGCCCTGCAGAGACCTCAACAAATTGAAGGCCTGAGCAATCACCAACCACATGAAGTTCAACAAGGGAAGGTGCTAGATTCTGCACCTGGGATGGGGCAACCCTGGATGCAGGGACAGACTGGGGAATGAGATGCTGGAAAGCAGTGCCATGGAAAGGGACCTGGGGGTCCTGGTCTGTGGCAAGTTGAACATGAGCCAGCAGTGCCCTGGCAGCCAGGAGGGAGAACCCTGTCCTGGGGGGCATCAGGCACAGCATGGCCAGCCAGGCAAGGGAGGGGATTGTCCTGCTCTGCTCTGCACTGGGGCAGCCTCACCTCAAGTTTTGGGTGCCACAATACAAGCAAGATATTAAGCTATTAGAGAGCACCTGAAGGAGAGCAACAAAGCTGAAGGGCCTTGAGGAGAAGCCATATGAAGAGCAGCTGAGGTCACTTAATCTGTTCAGACTGCAAAAGAAAAGATTGAGACCTCATTGCTGTTACTACTTCCTTGTGAGGGGAAGGGGAAGGGCAGGAACTGATCTTTTCTCTGTTTGATGACCAGTGACAGGACCCAAGAGAATGGCCTGAAGTTGTGTTAGGGAAGGTCTAGGCTGGATATTAGAAAGAGGTTCTTCACCCATGCAAAACAGCATGAAAATGTGTTGTATTTTTTCTAGAATGGAACATTTTTTGATCTGGAGTTGGCTGTAAAAGGGAAATAAAAATTCCTTACCTTCTGAAAACACATTTCTCAAATAAATAGTTTTTGTCAAAGATAGGCAAATTCAAAATTAAACACTGATGTTCCTGTATAAAACATACAACTTTATGTTTATATATATTTATACTATGTTTATATTAATCCCAAGTTAAATATTGGTCAAGGCAAGCAATGTTGAGAGTTTAACACCTTAAAGAAATTAAGTGATCTGGTTTGGGCTCTTCTCTGAGAGAAGCTTTTCAGATTTTGAATAGGTTATGACTACAGAATGGGAAATTATGCAAAATTCTCAGCTTGTGACTTGTCTCAGGGATGCTAATGGGTCAAGTGTTGACCTTGCCTTTTATTTTAGAGAGGATTTTTTCTACAAAAGATAGATAACTAATTTTTTTATCTTAAGTAAAACATACCATCTAACTTATACCATCAAAAATGGAATAATAAAATGAGAAACAAGTCTAATGACTGGATGTTGGTTCTTGTTTTAATCACTTAATTCACAGAAAAACATCCTAATTTTGATGGTGCTATGATTCTGTTGTGGACATTATATTTGAAATAAGATAGTTCCTTAAAAATAAAGTGTTTCAAAACAAAAAATGTGATCTCTACAAATGAAAAAAAAATTGTAAAAAACCTGAAAATGTAACTAAATTACTTGTAAAAAGTTACAGAAGAAAAAAAGAATAAGATCAGAGTACAAATCATTGTTCTGAACTCTCAGAAACTATAACTTCTATGTAAAATGTTTCTTCTCTTTGATCAAAAAAAAAAAAACCCAAAAAACCAAACCCCCCCCAAAAAAAAACCAAAAAAAACAAAAAAAAACCAAACAAACAAACAAAAAACCCAAAACAAACAAACAACAACAACAAAAACACCAGGAAATCATGAAGGGCAGGTTAGCTCTGTTAAAGACAGAAAGGGAAATAAATTTGATCAAATGGGCATTTCTGTTGAACAGGAAGTTTCTTGCTGAAAAATTTACTCAAAAATGTCCAAGATAAATTCATATGTAGCTGGAAGTATTTAAAATTAATGAGCACTATAAAAATGTAGCTGACATGTGGAAAGAAAAAGTCTGGAGGTGGATGGCAATAAAAGCCCCTTACAAAATGAGGAAATAAATCTAAAAATCTTCTTCTAAGATTATGATCAATAAATACAATAATTTATATAAATGCAAATACTACAATATAAGGTTAAATTATGGTACACTGTTATAACAAATTATTTTATAACATGGTTAAAAAATATGACTTAAAAAAAAAAGCCTGCAAGGATATGCAAAATGAAAACAGTCAGGAAAAGAAGATTTAAAAGAATTGAAGATTGCTTGAGAAGCTAAAGTTAAAAAGGAGTTTAAAGTAATGATCATAATTTGAAATATTTTGCTTAAATTGATTGCTTATTCTAAAGAGAAATCCTATGCCTAGCTTTCATATTGAAGTTTAGTAGGATTTTTAATAAAAATAACTAATTAAGAAAGTTATTTTGATAAGTTCAAATCAGTAATCAAGTATGAACTGCAAATTAAACCAGAAATAAATATTAAAATAAGAAAAAAATCTGTTATATGTGTTTACCATGTAAATATCAGTATATAATGGAATTCAAAATGAGTCAAACCTCTTCTGACTTGTTTCTTAAAAGTAAAACACATGTACAAATTCAAAATTAGACAGATAACACCAAATAATAATCTAGCAGAAAAGTTCCTTTTTTTGTCAGCTGATTCCTGTTATGATCAGATTATTGAGAGATGCCTCTGCCTGAATCAAGATGCAAATAAGGTCATACGTCAAAGTCAATAACAGGGATTTTATTTAACAATAAGTGTGACATAGAAAGATAGAAACAAATAGGAAAGGGTCAGGGAGAGGGAGCAGAGAGATAGAGAGGGAAAGATAGAGAGAGAGAGGAATGGAGGGGAAGAGAGAGAGAGAGGAGATTAAGCAGAAGATAGCTTCCACACATCCAGAGGTACCCCCTTGGTCCTCCTTCACTCTGAGCCTCTCAGTGGTGGGGCTCCAAGCTGATCTTCTGAGGGTACCACCTTCATACAGTCCACGTTTCAGATATCCATGGGGTGGTCGCAGATGCAGTTCCCATAATTTTGGGTCAACTTTGTTTGATTTGTGGTGTGTGTATTAGCATTTGCTTTCTTTCCCACAGTGGGAATTTTTGTCCAGATACACTAACCAGGATGTACTAACCAGATCTTACATCCAACAGTTTTAAAATAAGCTCCTTCCTGGCACAAATTTATCTTGTCTATGCTTGTTTTAAGTTGCTGCTGTGGTGTCTTATGGCAAGTTCCTTCTGTGGCCTTCACAGTGCTTTGAGACAAGCAGTTGTATATTTAAGTCCTTATAGCTCCACATTTATGCCAATTTGCACTGAAATATACACCATAAACAGGAAAAAAAAAAAAGAAAAGAAAAAAAAAAAAGAAAAAAAAAAAAAAAAGAAATAGGACTCTTAGAGAAGATAATACACCTGTGACTGAGGAGCTTTTGAAATTTATTTCTTTTTTTAACTTCTCTATTATTTAATAAAGCAAGAACTTGCATGCAGTATGCACAGATTTCAGTCATACAATGGAGTTTAATTTAAAAGAAAGATCTTTTAAATTAGTCAGAAATTAATATCACATTTTAATTTCTTGATAAGGTTTTTTTCATAAAAGGAACAGTTATGAAATAATAGCAAGTTATTGCTTTTGTTTTGCAAGGATGTGGTGATGAGGAACGAGAACTTATCCTAGGCATAGCCTTATTAAAATGTTTATTTATGTTCTGGAAGATTTACAGGAAACTGCATGAATATGATTCATAGGTGATGGCATAATAAAAGGCTGAACACTTACAAGAAAGATAAATTAACAGTTCCAGAGAGATTATACATATGACCACAGATTTCTAATGTGAGTAGAACTAAGTACAAAGTATCAAACTAATGCAATTCATACCTCACAAAATTAAAGGAAGTATAGATTATTTATGAAATTATTCAAGAATATAGAAGGGATGTTCTGGCAGTAATTTTAAGGACTTAAAAAAACCTACATTAACAAAAAAAATATCGCCAATGAGATCTACATTCCCTGGTGACATGATAGAAATTCCATCACTTGAAACATTTCAGAATATCCTAGGAAGAATAGTAATGAATGCACAATAAAGTAAAATTAATAATTGTGAGGTAAAATTACTTAAAATTACTTTTTTTAAGCCCAGATTGAAATGACTTTGTATTACTGATATGAAAAACGATAATTAACTGAATAATTTGTAGGTACTTCCTTTTCACTCTCTTCTACATCTGTTATACCACTAGTCAGTATAACACTTACTTTGATAGACATATATTTTATTGGTATATATAGTGTAAAAATAAAAGGCACTTATCCAGTCAGTAATTCAGTGAAATCTTATTTTCTTTCTTCTGTCAGTTTACTATACGACATTTACTACTTTTAAACAAGATGGCTCAAATTTTTCAATCTGTAATTTATCTACGGATATTCAAGATGTCAAAATCTCAATATAACATCATTAAAATGTGAAGTTTTTCTCTTATCAGAAAGCCACTATTGCATAACATCTTGAAAGCTTGGAGTTCTGTTGAACATACTGAATCACAGCTTGTCAGAATCACCAACTACCACATGGGACGTAAAGATTAAAAGAAAAGGAAAAAAAAAAAGGAAACATAAAATGCACAAATTATACTTCTACTCAGAAGTTTTTTTCTGATGATACCTTGATGATTTAAACTTTGTATTATAAAATTTGCTTGACACTTTCAATTGAAAATAAAAGTTTTTACTAAATACATTGAGTTTCTGTGGCCATGAAACGTTTCTGTTGGGCTCAATAATTAATATGTTGTTTATTTTAAGACTGTAAATACATCAGGAAAGTATTTTTCTGTATCAGAAAATCAATCAATTTGCCACACTTAAACTATAATAGACTTATAGTTAAAAAGTTTTCGAAATAATTTTTTGAAAGGACAGAAACCTATCACAACAATACTAGCACGTGAAGGTGAAAGGAAAACAAAAGATCAAAACATTAAGACTGCCCTCAGTTACTATAATGCAACATGAAAACAGTGTCAAAAACCTCTCCAAAAGGTTGCCAAATATGTTTTTGTAGCCATAGAACAATAGGGAAAAAAAATACGTCTCCTGATGCGCAATTTCTGAGTGAGAAGTAATACTCTTGTAAAATGGAAACATCACATTGTTTTAAAAAGTAAATTGTTATTAAAAATATTTACATGTAGCAAGTATTATATGATTTAAAATTTTAGTAAGCTAAGTGATGAACAGCATTGTCAAGTGAGCACTTTATGCTGCATAAACTCAGGACATTGGCTGGCTGCAACACTGCTAGTCCTCTGTTCATGATGTAGAAAATATGGAATCACACTGAAGAACAGATTTTTTTAGCAGGTACAGTATACTGTGATTGTGTTCTAAAAAATATTTGGAAAAGTATGTACACATATTTGATATAAAAATCATTAAATACTGAGAACTAATAAGAGTTCAGTAATGCAAAGATTTCTAATTTTTTTTATTTCATAATGAAACAAAAACTCTCACAAAAACCCTTTATTTGACTGAGATATTTTATTATTGAAACTCAGCCAATATAAACAGCTTGCTCAGTCTTTTATAACTTTTTTTTTTTTTTTTTTTTTTTTTTTTTTTTTTTTTTTTTTTTTTTTTTTTTTTAACAGTGACATCAAAAGGAATTTGAAGAAGAAAATATTTGGCTTAAAATTCTGATGGTGATTTACAGTGACTACCCCTGCCATCTGCATGTAGGAAACCAGAGTAACAGTTGACTGGCTCAAGTCAGGTGGGAAATGGGTGAGTGAACAGGTGGGATGGAGTTCCTTCTCACACTGTTGTGTGCTGAACATGATGCAGGCCCACACTGCTGGGGGCAATCAACTACATATGACCACTGTAAACCCCAAAATGGTGCCAGGGACATTCTGGAGTTGTGTGAAGTGCAGATACAAGACTTTGGCACTGCAATTAGCATAGGCCAGCTTGGGGGGCCTGGGACTGATAAAAAATCAGCAAAATATGTGCAGCGTGATGTGCTCCACTATCCTGGAGGTGAAAGCTGCTGAGACCACACGGGTTCCTAGGGTAGTGGTTATCTACTCTCTGTTTTTCTTTCTCCTTCACTTCTTCTGGAAATGTATTGTAATCCTGACTAAAAAATCTAGTCAAAGCCATGCCAAACGTATTATTATATCTGGATATTCTAAGGTTTGCAAGCAGAAGATGTGTGTTTTTGAACCTGCTTTGTTTTTCCTATGCACTTCTCAGAGTATATCAAGCTACCTTTCCCTAAATCTGCCAAGTAGGATGCTCCATTACAATGAATAATCGTTAAGTGCAATAACATTTAGCAAACACAATATTCAGACAACAAAAGGTATTCAAAAGACTCCATAGTTAGAAATAAAGAGGATTTACAGTGTTCCAGGGTCCCTGAACCAAGGAGACTTATTGGTGCTGTCTTTCTGAGATATCCTTCCCACTCTGCCCAGGACCCAATTTCAGTACCACGGGACCCCTACATCCTGTCTCAGAGATGTCACATCAGGGCCAGCCTCCAGCTCCCTGCACCCCAGCCATGCCTATCCATGAGACCTGGTGATAATCCTGTTCTTGGGAGCTTAGCTATGAAATCAGCTCAGCAGAAAGTTATGTCCTCTGCACTCACCAGAACAGTTGGCAACCCAGACAAAGCTCCCACCAAAATTTGCAGCCATCCAGGTCTCTGCAGGACATAGCCTCTAACTAGTAGTGGATTGCAGGAGTGAGAACAGCTGTGTGAGTTGTGACCAAGGAGGATCTCATCAGCCTGGTGACAGAGCTACATGAGAAGCAGAAATGTTAAGGAGCAGCAGGGAGTTTAAGAAAAAGGTTGTCTGATGAAACCATTTTCTGCCTTCCTTGAGACAGTAACAGAAATAACCAGCAGAAAAAAAGGCCAAGATAAAGAGGATCCTCTATCATCTTCCCAAGAAGCAGAAGGCTGTAGCTTAAAGAAGAGGAATGAATGGAAGTAAATCCACTCTTAGGGCAAAACCCCAAGTCTATTTCTAAGTCAAAGCACCTATAAAAAAGATTTTTAAATGTATCCATTAAAAAATAAAACAAAACAAAACAAAGCAAACAAAAAATCAAACCAACCAACCAACAAAACAAAAAAACACTCATGTAAAGCATCCACAGAAGGATCTTGTATCAGAAGAGAATCTTTCAAAGACTCCTTTTTGTCTTGAAAAGTGGCTGAATTCAGGTGAATAAGACAAGATGCATATTGCAAATAACCTTGCAAATGAAATCTGACAGTTCATTTATCTGTCACTTCCGATAATTTTATAAATTTATTGTGAATATTCAGTGTTTCAGTTGCAATTTATAACAATCATAGACAATGGATAGAACCAAAAGGAAAAGTACTTTACTTCCCAGATATTTGAATGAGACTAAAACGCAGAATTAAAAAAAAAAAAAAATGGTTGTTCCTAGACCATATGTTCCAAGTTAGTACTCTTCTCACTTAGAAAAACACATCTTTTAACTAGATTGATGAACAGTTTAAGAGTGATCAATCTTTATAGACAGGGAGTTATGCCAGTATCGAAGAGCATAAATATCATTTAACAGTCATTCATAGTATCCAGCCATATAGCAATTATATTTTTACAATATAGGCACAAATATAAATAACGCATATATTTTCTATGACACAATCTAATCAAAGATGATTAGATAATTGTTAAAGGGCTCTCAGTTAATCATCTGGTTTATATGTCTTACATACAGTGTCAGTGATTTCTAATATAGTGAGTTTTTTCCTAGTACTACACAGCAGAAAATAATAATTAAAAAAAAAAAGTAGTAGTATCCTTGTACATCACCAAATATCAGACAAGTTATTTGAATTAACACTGAGCTTTGTTAAAAGTCATATTTAAAGAGTCACTTCAGCTCTGTTGTTGGACTAGTGTTGCTCTTTTTTATATTATGGCACCCAAAACTGCTCCCAGTACTCAAGGTGAGGCCGCTCCAGTGCAGAGCAGAGAAGAGCGGGACAATCCCCTCCCTTGCCCAGCTGGTGATGCTGTGCCTGATGCCCCCCAGGGCATGATTGGCCCTCCTGGATGCAAGGGCACTGCTGACTCATATTCAACTTCCCATTGACCAGGACCCCCAGATTACTTTCCACAGCACTGTTTTCCAGCATCTCATTCCCTAATTAAGAGACACAACCAGGATTGCCATATTCCAGATGTAGAATCCAGCACCTTCCCTGGTTAAACTTCATGTGGTTGGCGATTTCAGAGGCCTCCAGTTTGTCGGGGTCTCTCTGCAGGGCCTCTCCACCCTTAAGTGAGTCAAAAGCTTCTCTGTTTTTTGTGTCATCAACAAACTTAGTACTCTTTTGAGCCTTGCATCCCGGTCATTAATGAAGATGTTGAAGAGAACTGATCTGAGGATGGAGCCCTGTGGAACCCACAAGTGACCAGCCAGCCTGATACGATCCCATTTACTATAACTATTTTTGCCCAACCTGTGATCTTGTTGCTTCATCCATCATATAACATGTGACATTTTGTTCAGAATGAGACTGTGAGAAACAGTATCAAAAGCTTTGCTGAATTCCAGAAAGTTTACATCAACTGGCTTTCCTGGATCAACTAGGTGGGTGTCCTGGTTTGGGACAAATTTGGGAGAAAACCCCTGTATAGGATCCCTCTAAGGAAGCAAACCCACGTGGCCCCTCCCTCCAACCGGTCCGGAAAAAAACCAAAACCCTCTTTGGAGAAAAGTGGAAAAAACTATTTTACTAAACAAATGAAGTGCATACAAGTATAAAGAATGAATAGTATGAAACAATAAAACCTCTCCTTCTGAAGTGAGATGGCAAACTGAGAAAGTCCTTGCCGTGGGTGTAGCTCGGCTCTCTCTCAGCGTCTCCAGTCCCAGTCCCTCCGGCGCTGCTGGAAAATGCCGAGGTCCAGGCCCCGGTGGGCTGCAGGTGCAGCCCCCAGTGCTCCCCTGGGTTTTCAGTCCAGAGCAGGTTTAAACAGTTCCAAGGAAAAGGAAAAAAAAACAGTCCAGGGAAATTCTCTGCCCTAGCTAGCTGAAACTAACTAAAAGCAAAGGAAAAAAAAATCTCTGTCCTGCAGTCTCTCCAAGCCTCCGCCAGACACGCCGTCCGCAGAAGAATGTGGAGGAGTCAGGTAGTTTTCTCAAAACAAACTCCGCGCTTCTCCTTGCTCTTAGAACCAGTCTTAAAGGCACAGGACTCAATATACAGCACAAACAGAACAGACGATTGGGGATACAGGCATCATAAAGTTACCCTAGGACAGTGGTTAATCTATTGTACATAGAAATCAGGTCTCATAAGCAGAGTGAAGAATGATAAATAATTAAGAAATTCCTAATCTTCATTTGAGATACAAGTTGCTTCTCTAGATTGACAATTCTTAAGATTCCCTGGCTTCCAAAAATATTAGTTCAAGCTATCCCTAGAGTCTACAGTACAATTTAGTGTCAAAACCTCGGGTGCACCAGTAGCTCCCACAGCTCCTGAGAGAGAGCTTCATTCTCAAAACTTCACATGAGCAAGGACATTACAGTGGAATTAAGTCAACTCAGACAAGAGAAGGTAGCCAAATGAGTTTAAAGTTGACAAAGGTCTGAGGTCAAGCCAGGATGTCAAGTTTGCCAACCAAGGTCTGAATTTAGGATCAGGGAGGTGTATAGCCAGGCACAGGCACCCTGAAATGAAGTTCAAGCAGTGGTCAGGGCCTGAGGATAAGGGAAGCCTCAGATGAACCTTCTCACATCTCCCAAAAGAAGAAACCTAATAGGGCTGGCTTTGAGCACAGGCGGCAAAACAGCTCAGACTATGATTTAAAGATCATGCAGAGTTTCCTGCATGCAGAGTCACACTATTGTCAAAAATCCTGCAAGTTCTTACAAGAAGAATTTTATTAGTTTCTTGAATTTTATTAGTTTTCTATAGTTTCCATTGTTCTGTCTCACTGGTGAGCCAAATGTTTGTTTTTTTTTTTTCTCACACTAAGCCATCAGAAAAATTTCACAGAAACACAGAATATTCTGAATTGGAGGGGAACCATAAGAATCATTGAATTCAACTCCTGTCTTTGCATAAGACAGCCCCAAGAGTCACACAATATCCCTAAGAGTATTCTTGTACTCTGTCAGACTTTGTGCTATGATACTTCCCTGAGAAGCCTGTTCCTCTTCCCAATCAACCTCTGGGTGAAGAACCTTTTTCTAATAGTTGAACTAAATATCCCTGAACATCTTCATGTTCTACAATTTCCACAGGTTCTGTCACTTGTCGCCAGAGAGAAGAGATCAGTACCTGGTCCTTTGTTTCCTCTCACAGAAGTTTTTAGACTGCTGTGAAGTCACCCCTCAGCCTCCTAGAGATACCGAGTGACCTCAGCCACTCCTCATAATGCTTCCCCTCAAAGCCCTTCACCATCTTTGCTGCCCTCCTTTGTACACACTCTAACAGTTTAATATTTTCCTTATATTGTGGTGCCCAAAACTGCACAAAATATTCAAGATGAGGCTGTACCAGTGTTATTTCTTCTAACCACTCTCTTGTCTGTGGACTGAGCATTTGCTAACAGCAAATTGGTGAGACAGAAAGAGTTTTGGAAATTCCCAATATGTAATCAGATTTTTATAGAAGGATATATTCTTGAATAGTCAACTATGAAATAATCTTGAAAATAATGCAATTTTGGTGGTTTGTAAAAGTAGTATCTCGTGAATAACTACCCTGGAATTACAGGGTAGTTAATTCCTGAATGAATAAAATATTTTAATACAGAATCATTGTTAAAAATTCTGAGATGTGCATTAATAAAACAAAGGCCTTTCAGGAAAAAAAAAAAAATTTGGTGCTAGTAATATTAAAAATATAAAGTAGGATATTGTAAGTAATCAATATATATAGTAATTTTGGAAGAACATATATTTCTGTCATAACTCAGAGATATTGCTATTATTTCCCCAAGTTGCTGGGGAACAGCATTGTTTAAAAAAAAAAAAAAAAAAAAAAAAAAAAAAAAAAAAAAAAAGGCGATTTTGCAATTACTTAAATATACGGTAAACCAATCTTCTTTTATCATAGCAGCAACACAGCCAGTTGCTCACTCCCCACTCAAGTGGGGTCAGGGAGAGAATCCAAAGGGTAAAAGTGAGATGCCTCATGGATTGAGATAAAGACAGTTTCACAGGTAAAGCAAAAGACCCACACAAGCAAATCAAAACAAAGAATTCATTTGCTACCTTCCTTGGGCAGACAGATGTTCAACCATCCCCAAAGCAGCAGGGTTCTGTCACATGTGGTAGTGACTTGGGAGGAGAAACATCATCAATTGAATGTCCCCCCATCCCTTCCTCTTTCTTCCCCTAGTTTTACATATTGACCATTACACCACATATGGCACAGTATATGCCTTGGATCATTTGGGATCAGCTGTCCCAGCTGTGTCCCTTCCCAGCTCCTTATGCACCCCCAGCCTCCTCACCAGTGGCACAAGAAGAAAAGACCTGGATTCTGTGAAAGCACTGCTCAGCAATAGCAGAAACGTTCCTATGTTAGCAACACGGTTTTCAGCACAAATTCAAGACACATCTCCATGCCAGCTATGGTGAAGAAAACTCACTCTACCCCAGCCAAAGCTATCACAACTTTGTTTTTATCAACTAATGAAAAATGCTTCCTTTAAAAAAGGAATGCTACCTTTAAACAAATATTTATCTGCGTCCGGTTGTGTCCCCGCTCCGGGTGGGAGCTGACCCCCAGCTAGCTCGGGTCAACACAGACACAAAGTTTCCAGCTTGTTTTGGCTTCTCGGCTTAGCAGCTGGACCCAAAGGTGACAGCCAACAGCAGCAGAAGAGAAAAGGCTGGCTCTCAGCTTAGCAGGTTAAAGGATGTTTATTAGCAGAGATCTCCAAGCTCCAAGGCGAGCGGCTCGGAGCTTCCAGGCTGAGAACCCAGCGGCTGAGAGCTTCCAGGCTGAGAACCCAGCGGCTGAGAGAGCTTGCTCCTCCTTCCTACCCCCTATAAGCGGGGGAGGGTCCCAGGGAGGATACAAAAAGACAACATATCAGGGGTTTCAGGGGGTAACAAGGTGTGCCCACCCCCAAGCTTCAGACCACTAAAATCCAGAGCCAAAGGAATTTCCCCCAGGCTACCTATCACCTGAAGCCCTCTGCCGGAGGTTTCACAATCCGGGAGGGACCCCGGGAGTGATTGACATGCTGCCCCAGAGAGGGGGGTTGGGGCAGAGGGGATGTTACATGTCATGTGAGGTATGGGATGATTGACACAAAACACCTTATTATACAGACAACACAAAAGGGATACAGAATTGGGGATACAGTGAAACGAACCATAACATAAACTTCTTACAGAAATCTAATAAAACAGTTCTGCACCACCACATTTATCTGCTTCTCTTTTTTTAGTTGTTTTTCCCTAACATATTTAACAGTATTTTTTTTTATGTGTTATTATTTGCAAGTTTCTATTCAAGCATTTTAACAATGTGACTGCTATATTTAAATACATAATATGAGCTAATGACTCCTCTTTGATTTTTTTGTCCTCATTCTCATTATCTCAGTGTTTCCAAAGATGTATTATAAACAAGCAAATTGTAAGAGCATATTTTTGGTAACATTGACTTCTATTTAATAAATGCCTGTTGCTGTCATTGCATGAAAATATGCTCAATTGTTATAGTGTAAAAATATGAGGATTATAAGAAGTGAAGATAAAACATTTCATTTTGTACAGTTTTGATAATCTTTTCCCTACTGTGGAAAATTTTCCTCTCCACCTTGAAAATGAAGGGCACACCCCAGTCCATAAGCATATATATGTAAAGAAATATTTTTCACTCTCTCTTCTGCTTTTGTGTTTGACAGAAATGGAAGGATGGAACATGGTCTAGAGTAAGAGACACAGAAATTATTTTAAAAATATATTTGTTCTTAAGAGTAGATAAACAGACTAAATAAGACATGATTTTTTGTGTGCTAAACAAAATCTCTGTGTCTTAAAACGTCAGATTCTTTTGAAATGCGGCATTTTAAAGAAATAAAATACATTCTGTACAATTTTCTTTCTTTTTTTACTGTGTTTAAATGAACTAGATCTTTTGTTAGAATGCCATTTTTCAAAAATCTAGTGCACAAGAAAGGAATCAAAACGACTCTGCTGAAATGGTAGGTCAATTAGCTCACATCCAAGAGTAGCCAGCACTATGTACCAAGGCTCATTTGCACCAAAGGTTTATGCCAGTATTCACAGTGCCTCACACCTTTATGCTTTTCTGCCTTTTCTCTCTAAACAGCCAAGAAATTTTCTTCATAAACCACTGAGTGGTTTCCTTCAATTGCTCCATTTTATATTGCAGACTAGATGTATCTTTCTGGATGGGTAATATGTTAATTGCTGGTGTCTCAATTCAGCTGCTAATCTTATTTTTTTAAAAGTGTCTGTTTATACTAGAAATTAATTATGATTTATATATGTAACATAGCTACATCCTCAAATAAAACTAAGAAACACAATACTCATTAATGTATTTTCATCTTGAAACACAATCTCTCAAATGAACTGAAAATCAGATCTGTTTTGTGAGTGATTTAACATATTGCATTGAAATGTTTTTATTGAGCTGATTATATCAAAGATTTCTAAAGTTAATGTTATTTAAGCTTTTCAGTGACAAGCTGAAAGCTTTCAGCTCATATTTTATCACAAAAATAACACAAATTAAGTTAAAATGCAGTAACTGAACACAGCACAAACGTTTTATCTCTGAAACTTTGGTGTCACATGCAAAAAATATCATTTGATTGAAATAAATTATTGCCTTCACAAAGTGCTGGAGCTGGACACTCACAGAGAAGGGCATTGCCTAAAAACATAGAATCTGCATGATGTTAAAGCATTCAATAATTTTTACTTACTCACGCATGTTTTTTGCAAATGTAAAAGATTTGGAAGACAGTCTGTATACTTTCCCTCTGACAGTTACTTTGTTATCTGCACACCTTAAAAATAAGAGTTTCAGACCAAACACAGTCAAATTCTTCATGAGCACATCTTCCAGTAGAATTATTTTTTTTTCCAAATTAAATTGACTTGAAAATGTTTTATTCCCAAGGTCTGTCTATTCAATGATAAATAATTTAACAGCTAAGATCCCAAATGAAGATTTAGGTTGTCATAAATAACAATGATCTATCAAATTGTATATCTTCATTGTTACTGATATATTACACAGCAAGTTCTAAACAATGAAACATTCTAACTGAAGAAATCTGCTATCTAATTAATAATTGCATGGAAAGCAAACATTTCTATAGCACAGCAGAACTGTAAGTTTTAATAGCAAACTGAACCTCCAGTTTCATTAGGATCAGTCAGGTTGTTCCAAGTCAGAAATTAAGTCAGGTACAACTATAAGGCAATCATTTGGGTGTTGTTTTATGAAAGCGAGAGCTTACAGATTCGTTAACACGTATAAACATTCACATATAATTATATACATACACACAAGTCAAGTGTAGTAGGTAATTAAAGCTGAGTTTCAAAGCACACAGTCAAATATATATAATTTTATTTCCATAATTATTTTTTTTTTGTATTGACCTGGAGCAATCAAGAAGGCAATTTATTTTATTGTGCTTAGCTTTAAGCTGATTTTTTTTTTTCCTTCCAAACTATTTGAAGGGCAAATAGTATTACATTTTCCTTGATGGCCAAAATAATTTCTTTAAATTCTGTTTCAAATTACTTTTGGATTTTTAAAGTTTTCTAGATACCTTTAGAACACCATTTTATCTAAACAAAATGGACAGAATATTAAATAAAATCTGAAGCTATTAGATGAATATTTATTCATTAATTTTGAATTTTTCCTGTGGACGTGACACTTTTCATTCATTTTCTACAGTCATATTACTTCCCAAGACTTCATTTATACTTTGGTACAAAATATACTGTTAACAAAGTCAGAAGAAAACCAATTTTTAATCTATGTGTATGTATGAACCTTTTTTTTCCATACCAAGTCATTACAAAAGAAAATTTAAAACAGACAGCCAGACATAATTTTGTGGAAAACTCTGTACAGGTTGCTTATAAATGAAAAGAAAACCCAAAAACTTCCCACCTTCAAATCCACCCATATGTAGATGTCAAATGTTGTAAGATTAGAAATTTAAGTAATAAAACATTGTACAAACAATATCTCTATAAGAGATTATAGGAGTTGTGCTTTCAGGAAAAAAAAAAAAAAATTACAGTTTTTACTCTATTTTTGAATGTTTTGTTTTTCAGTCTTGGAAATTAGTGCAAATTATGCCATAATTGCACATTATGCCACAGTTATCCTTATAAATAATTATAATTCTCTACATCAGGAAATGTTTTTATGAAGAAAAATACAATGCAGCAACATTATTTTAATACACGTAATTTTGGGAAGATGAATAGACAATGAAGGCTCTCAATGTTTAGTGTAATTTTTCTGTAATGTTTGTGAAACAGCTCATTTGGATGCAATTCATGCCACTTTTGTGTGACAGATTATTTGTAATAAGGACTGGGAATCCTGAGTCACCAGATAGCTCGTCAGTGTTTAAACTTTAAAGCAAAATTGAACTAAATTAATTTATTTTTTATAATCTACCAAGTGCTCCCATAGCTTCATCTACTACAACTGAGACTGAATCTCATGTCTCCCCACCATGAATCTCCCTGTCTAGACTAGCATCTCAGAGGTCCTGCTGTTTCCCCAATAAAAGGTGTTAGACTTAATTTCATGAATTTACTCTACTCTGTGGACACTGCTGTAGTATGTGGTACTGTAATTCACAGCCCCTGACTTCTCAGCTTGACCTCTCTCTGCACACGAAGTTCAGTTATAGCTTGTGTCTGCCAAATTCTTCCCTCTGATCTGTGATCTCTTCTTCACCTCATGAATTTTATGCTTGTGAATATATTTGCCTTCTCAACTGACTCACATGCCCCATCTGAAAACATGAGCAGGTTGGACCTTCAAATGCTTGAAAATAAAATGGGATATTTGTACACCTCTACAGCTAGAGGAAGGCAAATTTACTTGAGCAAGATAAGAGGGACAGATGAAAAAACCCTTCTACAATTTTTGTCTGTCTGGTAGTCAGTGGCAGATATCTCTGAGGCGGGGATATGAAAGCTACTAGAAATCCTAATGTTGTCCTGTTGGAATGCTAGAAACTTAGATTTAAGATATTAGTGTATAGTAATACATATGAGTCAAGATGGAGGATTTGGGGTGTTGCCTTTGTACTTCTTCTTGACCTTCTTCTTCCTTGTTCTTCATGGGTTTGGGTGATTTTCTGTAATTGGGTGAAAAAGATCCGCATTGCTGACCTTGGATGGCCATTATTGGGTCAAAAGCATAAATAATATAGGTGTCATCTTGTTATTGGGGGATCATCACTTAAATAACCTTCAAAAGAGTTAGAAGCTCTCCCTTTTACCTCATTTCCCTAGCTTGATAGTTAGGCTCGCAGCTTGTGAGTCTGTGAATACTGTAAATAGATAAGATATAATAAACACTCCAAGTCCGAACTCAAGCTTGGCATTTCCCAAGTATTACTCATCCTGACCTTGGCAGGGAAGAAAAGAAGCCAAAACCCTCACATTGTCCCTTCATGATGGTGGTGCAGCTACTACAAATCTGTATTATATAGCAGCATGAAAAAACTCAGACTAACACAACTGTTCAGATATTGTATGTTTATTTTATGTGTGACCACTGAACAGTATGGATTATGATATTCATTTAAAAGAAAAACCTTAAAAAATAGTAATTTTTCTTTTGTTTGGGTTCATGACCGAGTTAAGTTTGTTCACCATTATAAATGTAACACGATGACACTCAGAACTTTTAGTTTCATTGCATGCTCAGCAACTGGAGTAAATCCATTACTTTCGGAACAGTAACAGGTGATAAAAGATAAACTGGCTTGTTCCATAATTACAATTAATTAATTGCTTCTGAAAGCATTAGAAGTGAATGAATAAAGAATTGAGGAAAAGATAACAGTAGACAGGGACAAAAAAGGAATTGCCAGTATAGACACAACATTTTTTATTTCTTTGTAACTTAGGGATCAAATCGACCAAGTTCAATATTTGAAATAGATTAATCCCATATGAAAGTCATGTGCTAATATAGAACTGTCCAAAATTTTGTTCTAAATTATCATTAGAAATTAAAATCTAACAAAACAGAAATTAACTCACAAGGACTGAAAATATTTAAATAATTTGTGGAAGTTTAGTCAGAAAAAGAGTTACCGAAAGAATACTACAAACATTTAGGCATATGGAGATTAAAAAAAAAAAAACACAAAAAAGCCAAAAATAACAACAACAACAACAACAAAACAAACAAACAAAAAAACCACAAAAAAACACAAACAAAAAACCAAAAAAACCCCAAACAAACGACTTTCAAAATTAATATTTAATGAAACAAAAATATTAATATTTTTAACAACAAAAACTAAGATTGTAAAAGAAAGCAAAGACATTATCATCCATTTAGAATATAATTTGCGACCTGAAATTAAAACAAAAGGTGAGAGCACCATAATGTGAAAGTCCTGTAGATCTGTTTATGTGAGAAAATTCTGTGTCATAAGACATGGCATTAGTAACAAAATGTTAGATAACAGGCTGATGATATAATCAAGGTTTTAAAGGCTGAACTTTAGAGTGATTAAAAGCATCTCCATGAATGTCGCAGTGTCCTCGCACACCTGGCAGGTGCTGACCACAGGCTAGCTCAGCCTTTGCACTGCAGCTGACGCATGTGAGGTTGGGGTTGCGAGCCAAGAAGGCAACCTCTTCCCTGTGGGGCCTTGGCTTCCCACACCGGTGGTAGGACTAGATGGGAATCACGATGCTGGCAGCAGACAAAAAGCTGACTCTCTTGGACAGGGCTGAACAGGATTTATTAGAGGAGAAATTGACCGAGAGCTGCTGTCCAGAGAGAGCCCCGATCAAGGATTGTGCGTGAACTTTTAACTGGGGGAGGACCAAGGGGTGGTGACAACGAGTCAGCCAATTAGGGCATAGGAGGGTGTAACCAGGGGGGTGTCAACTCTTTAACAACGAACGAATCACAAGAGGTGGGAGGGGAATTTCCTGGGGATCAGCCTATCACTTGACGCCCTCCCTGGAACTTTCCAGAAGCCAGGGAAGGGCCCCAGAGTGACAGACAGGGCACCCAAGAGGAGAGAGAGGGGATTTACAGGGACAGGTGAGGGAGAGGAATGACTGACACAAAACTGAACGTTATATAACAAACAGGTGTAGAAGAAATCCTTGGGAAAAACCGGGGGGTATATCAGAACCAACCATTACAAATTCCAGTATGAAACACATTGAACCAAACAAAATAAAACATGCACCGCCACACATGAACTTCATTCTGCAAAGGTAATGGAAGTAAGGAATATATTGCCATATAAGAATTTCATGTGATGTTACACTGTATGGGAAACAATGCTGAAAAAATACAGTTAAAAATAAAATAAAATTAACAGATACTTGTAACTCTTATTTAAAGGTAAATCTTGGGATGGAAGAACAGGTAAATTCTCAAAATGGCTGACTTTGGTCTTCCCAAAGTCCTTATATCCCCTAAAGAAATTTCCATCTTAAATAGAAAGTAAAAATATACTTCATGAGGAGAAATTTGTCAGAATTCACAAAAAATATATACTGCTTGAAGGTCACGTTGCTAAGCTTTCTTTTTGTAATCTGAAGAAAAACATGGAACAGCTTATTTAAAGGGGTTAAAAACCACCAAAAATTGGAACCTCAGACATCAGAGAGATGGCAAGCATTATAAGACTGTTACTTTGTTAACAATTCCATTCTTGTCTATTACAGGAAGTTGCTACAAGCAAAATTTGGAGAGAAAAAAAGTCTGTTTTTCAATATAAAATATATCTTGTCCATCCCAACTGGCCATATTTAAAGAATTTGTATATCACTGTAAGGTTGTGATAATTTTTTTGTACAAATAATTACTGAATAGCTTCCCACAAATTTCTTTTGCTTTTAACAAATGTGAAAAATGCTGAATATTTTTGTGTTTGTAGCTAACAAATTGAAAATGACAGCAGCTGTTGTTTAAATGAGAATTCTGCTAGGGAAAAACACTGGCATTGTACATCCTGTTAGAAGAATATTGTTACACAGTATACATCTATTCCAGAGTCCTAGTTCAGATTAGAAGAACTGAACTTGTTTCATATGTAAGGTTGCAGCAAACCTCACATTAGAGATATAAATGAGCTGAGACACACTTGTTTAGCAGCATGAAAATTTCCCAGATTATTCTTCCTCACAGCCCTGCCAACTCACTCCAACTCCTCACTGTTTCTAACTACAGCAGACTCCCACTGTAGGCATCTGTTTCAGACTCTGATTGCAGGTTCCAACTACAGACTCTGACCTCACAACAGACCCCCCTCATAGCTGCAATTAATTCTCTCCCCTTCAGTCAGTCGTCCCCCAAACAGCTAACCCACCCTTTTATCACACTCATCCTTATTAGATATTGCTGTGACATATTAAGGGCAAGGATGTTTTTGGTCATAGCTGTGATTTATAAGGGGCAAGGTTGTCTGTAATCCATTGTCCTACATGTAACTAAACTAAAAGGGCAAGTAAAGTGTTCCAAATGGGGATGATCAGTTTTAATTGGAGCTAAGGCTAATCCAGAGGAATTGCCCTGCCTTTGTATATGTATATATCTATGTGTACTTATTTATATTTGCATATATGCGTGCATATTATATATACACAGCAATACATATGTAAATAGGGTTTGGATGCTGGTCTTCAGTCCCTGTTTCATTCCACAAGTTCATTCCTAGTGGGCACGGTACTCGTTGTTAAAGCAGGTACAGACAGAAGTATTCAAATAGTTCTCTGGAACCCTGTTACTGAACACTCATCATCAGTCTAATTTCCTTTTTAGCAAGTTTTAACGTCTGCAAGTGAATATTTTTTGTGGAGGCTGTTAAGACAGACAGTGTTAATATAAACACACTCCTCGAGAGAGAAGATGGACAATAGTATAAACACACTCCCCTAAAGAGAGAGCAGTTAATCCAGACAGTATATAAACACAACCCCGAAAGGAGAAATCCTGGCAGACAGCTCTTTCTGTTATGGTGAGGAAATGCGTTAATCAGTTAACCAACCTCATTCTTTCTTTCCCTACTTCCTCCTTTTTACCCCGGCCGATTGGTCCATTTTTGATCCTTCTCCTGGCTGGTTCATTTCTCAATCCTCCACCCGATTTCTTCAGATGTTCCACCCTGCCCGTACATTCCCTATATAACCATCTGCTTTCTGTGCCTCTCTGGCCTTTTGTCACTGGACTCCAAAGACGAAGCTGAATAAAGCCTCCTGTGCAACTCCATATGAAGGCTTCATCTCTTCCTTCAGCATCACCTTGAAGAGCTGATTTCACTGAAGAGCTTGAAATCAAACAGCAGGCAGCACAAGAATTTGTGCCTCCGAGACGTCTTTCTAAGGAGGTTTCTCCAGGAAGGTCACAGCACTCTGACCACTGCGACATTTTTTTCCCCATGTTTCTGCATTAAGCTTATTTATTATCACAGCATTTACAGCCAAAATAATGCTGAGCCTCTGGATGCTTGCAAAATATAATATGTTAGTACTGATATTTCATATGTAATAGAAATAGTCAGTACAGTTTTAAAGTAATATTGCAGTAGATTAATCAAATAAATATAATAATGAAATTATGAGGAGTTTCTTTGACACCTCATAAAAAGTCTAAATTCAAGCATAAATTTATTGAAAAACTTGTTTTGTCTTTGAATTCAAGTTCGGCTATTTCAGTACGATTAAAATGTTGCGGTCTTCTGCATTTAACAAGTCTGCTACTATATCTTCATGTTCCTTATTAAAATTATGTTTTATCCCATCTGCACTGTTTCTAATACAGAGTGATTATTACTACTGAAATATAAATCTCCAAAATATGGATATGCTTTCCAATTATTTCTCAGCATTTTAAAAGCTGTCTTTCACCTGTGTTCTAAACAGGCCCTGCCAGTATTCCATCTTCCCTGTGGATGACTGTGTTTACTTACTAATGCAAGAACAAAAAGGTATGAGTAATTCATAACTTCTTTCTCTAGACAATAAATTAGCCTCAATGAAAAGTGTGTGATGGTTCTAAAAAAACAAAGCAACACAGAATTCTATCAGAATCCGAAAGGCACCTCAATTTTTTTTTTAAGAGACCAAGAGAAAGAAAAGAAACTTGCCACTTTTTCACTTGTAATGAAAGGTTAGACAGAGGAAATATTTTTATGCATCAAACAAAATCTGTTTGTTTTTTTTTTTAACAAAGTACATATGTAGCTGTGTTCTGTCTCCGCACCAGGCGGACGCTGGCCTCTGGCTGGCTCAGATCTGCACAGCGACCAGGATGTTCCCAGTTCGGATGGGCACACAGGTTATCTTTACCTGCTGGCTCGGCTTCTCAGCAGCAGTTGGACTAAATAGTATTGTGACAGCAGCAGCAGTAGAAAAGGATGGCTCTCAGCTTAGCAGGTTAAAAGATGTTTATTCAGGCTTAACTGCGGTAGCACCACAGCTAGCCCAAACAGCAGGCTAGAGAGAGGCCGGAGAGAGGCTAGAGAGCAGCTAGAGAGAGTTTGACTCTCCTTCCTCCACCTTATAACTGGGGGAGGGGTTCAGGGAGGGTTACAACAAGGCAACGAATCAGGGGATTCAGGGGGTAACAAGGAGTGCCCACCTTCAAGCCTCGGACCAACCAGCCCCAGAGGAAAGAAATTCCCTCCGGGCGACCTACCACCTGAAGCCCTCTCCGTCTGATTTCTCAATCTTGAGAGGGGTCCCAAAGTGATAGACAGGCTGCCCCAGAGCAGGGGGGGGGAGAGGGGATGGACATGGATAGGAGGGGGGTGGGATGATTGACACAAAACACCTTATTATACAGAAAGCTCAAAAGGGGATGGACTGTTACAAAGCTGGGGATACAGTGAACTGAACCATAACATAAAACTTCTTATAAAAACCTAATAAAACAATTCTCGCACTGCCACATATATATATAACTGAATTAATCAAGGGTGAAATTGGCAATGATCCAGACATGCTTGGACCCAAGATTAGAGAAATCCTTCAGATCAGTCTCTGTAATAAATATGAACAAGCTACTCAGTGGGGGAATAAAATTGGAAAAGATATTTTCCTAGGTGTTACATTGAGGTTAAAAGTTTTGGAGGAAAATCAAAAGCAGGAAGACAAGATTAAAGTCTATAGTTCTGTTTGTGGAAAAACAATTTATTGATCTGAATAACAGATTACAAATACATTTTGCTAAAGCAGAAAAATCGTAATTATGCAATTTAGTAAAAGATAAAAATTCAGAAGTGAGGAAGTGTGACTCGTTTTTGTTCAAGAATAAATGAAAGAAATTTATCTCTAAAGGAAATGTACTAGATTCATGTATTTTTATTTTCAGGGCTAAAATAATCCTCTAGAACTTACAAATATGTTGCAAAGTAGAGGGTTTTAGAAATAATTAAGCAGGTAAGACTTACCAGTAATTTTACCGTATTGTTCTGTATCTGTCTCCTTAAGTAACTGGAACAAGGTCAGAGTAAAATGGTCATCACATCCAGTCCTAGAAGGTCCTCCTGCCTCTTGAAACATTTTTTCAAGGGAACCCTACATGAAATACACCTGTTCTTTAAAAGTTTTGCAGTATTATCCATTTTTTTGCCATTCTGTAGACAGGAATCCTGTATTTTCTCTTATGTAGTTATTTTTGTTTATGCAGTTCCATAGATCTTATATGATTATAACAGTAAAATATGAGACTGAATTCAAATTAAAGTCTTATTTGAATATTGAAACAATTACACTCTGCATTAGAGAAAAGAAATTACTGGCGTTTACATAGCTAAAACCTCACTGGAATGACAGCGAATTCATTCTGTTTTTTCCTCTTAGAAATTTAAAATCCTGGTTTAGTGTTGATTGCTGCCATATTGGTCATCAATACTGAAATGTAAATAGCATCAATATCGGTTAGTGTTAATGTACTTGCTTTTGTCATAGGAAACAAATTACACATTCCACTTTAAATTGTACACTTCAGGAATGACAATTTTAAGTTCTTAAAACAGCCATAAAATAACAAAAGCTGTGAAGCAGAGAAACAGTCCAGTCAACAGTTATAGTTAAATAATATTGACAAAAACACCAGTGTAACAGAGCTGTCAAAAATCACTGTTGTAAGCAGATGGATTAGAGATTGAGAAGATATGGAATGTGTTCCAAATAGAAACACCAATTTATCAGATTCTGACAACACTGAGTCTGTAGAAAACATTGAAAGGGAGGGCAGCCGAGGCTCAAAATAAGAAATGATAATAAAAATAAAATAAGAACCCAAAGAAAGCACTGAATGGGTGGACAAAACCAGAAGAATTCTTTGCAGTGATGTAAAGTCCGTTCAAATACTAGTCAGTATAGAAAAGCATAAGGAAAGAACCATTAACACAGAAAAACAAGAGTAAAGGAAAATTATTTCTGTCATGAAGCAAATGTTTCCCTTCCAGGATATTACATGTTAAAGCAAAGCAAATTACATACCTTGTTGGTTTGTGGTTGGCTGGTTGGTTGTTTTTTGGGGGTGAGGGACGATTGTTGGGGGGTTGGTTTGGGTTTTTTGTTGGTTTGTTTAGGATTTTTGGTTTGTTTGTTTTTTCTTGCTGTGTTTTGTTTTTTAATCAGCTCTGTGTGAATGCTACCATAAACTGGGAATTTAATCTCTTAAAAAAAACTTGGTGTGTTTTCAAACATAATTTCAAATCACTTTCAATGTGCTTGAAACACATTCAGTGAACTGGGCCTGTTTTATCTTTAAATTTTTTACAAAAATTAATATTGTAAGCATGTTTTTAAGGTGAAATATCATATGTAGACATTTAAACCAGGATACAGTGAAGGAATCTGCAGAAAAAGTCTGTCTAGTCTTGCAACTGATGGAAGAAAAGAAGAGAAAGGAAAAATACTGTTATGGAAAAAAGGGTTAGTGATGAGCATCTGTGTGTATATCATCAATTGTACTGCAGGTGTTTCTGAAAGGCAGACACCCACTCAGAGCCTGTGTTTGTGAAACGCATAGCACTAAATTATGCAGTTCTCATTCCAAATCCATTAAGATTACTCTAAAGCTTCAAGTAATATTAGTAATTCTAGTCAATATTTACATAATTTTACATTAATTGTTAGGAGTCTGCATTTAAAAAGGGCAAAATTAGAACCTAAAATTATAGTTAAATGGATAAGGAAATAATGAGGGGCCAGCCAATCAAATCTACAAAGCAAAATTTTAAAAAGCAGGTCTAAAAAACTGGCCTTCCTGGTCAGTGTCAGGTCAAGGAAGTTGAACACAAAATGCTTGTCATAAAGAAAAAGGCTCAGAATAGGTAAAATTTTAAATGGTTTACACTTCAGAAAAAAACCAACATCCCCTGAAACTCAGACTTGATTGTGGTTGGTTGTTTGGTGCTAAAAAGGAAGAAATTAAAAACATAGAGAATAAATTAATAGAATTTTCAATATTGACAGTGACCTTTTACATTTAAAATAATGGATTTAGATTAAACCTTTTGAGAGTACTTAATGAAAAATGAAGTCAATACTGTTGATTCCTGCTGATTTTTTTTTTTTTTTTTTTTTTTTAGCACTGTACATTAAAAGTATTCTAGTTTTCTAATAAAGGGTCCTACCATATGCCTTTCTTTCTTTACTCACTCCTTTCATGAGGCTGTTCTATCCTGAAGTGCTAAGAGGCAGCTGCCCAGGCTAATAAAATCAACTTTGGTATTGGGAGCTCTGTGTTATGCAATCTCTCCTTGCTGACAAATGCAAGGACTCTGACTGACAAACAATCAATTCATCAGCTCTTTTTAATATCCTGAAACCTTCCTTGGAAGTTCTGAAATAAAAGATCTTTAAAAATCTTGCCTTCTCTATTTAGGATGGTACTGCATGTAAGTATATATTAGTAGGGGATTGTTTCTACGTTGCATCCTTTCGTTTCAAAAGAGATTGATTGTTTTCCAAAGTAACTGCCTCTTATTTCTCATAAGGAAGGGCTATATAAAGGAAGATTATCTACATTTTGGACATTTTCTTCATCTAGAAGCACCTAGAAACTGGAAAGCCTCAAGGAACTGATCCTGCATTAATGTACCTAATTTGTCTAAAAAGGTTTGGTTGGGTTTTTTGAGGTGGGATTTTTTTTAAGGGGGCAGGGAAGGAGTTTTGGTTGGTTGGTTTTTCTGAATAATGTTACTTAGGCTTTTGGCTGTTGGCAGGTGAGGGGAACAGGGGTTAGGTTGTCCCACAGAAATAAATATACATCTTTCTGCTTTGTTAGTTAAATTATTTTTTGACACCCATAGATTTGACTACTTCAGAAATGCAGATAACAAAACAAAGGAAACAACTGAAATTAAATTCCAGTGGACAAAAATATGGGAAAAAACTTCAGAAAATTTGTGCTTGTGAGATTCCTTTTATTTTATTTCTTAGAATTAAAGAGAAAAAATAAGTTTTTGCTAGTGAAGCACATATTCATTAAAAAAAAAAAAAAAACAAAAAAAAAAAAACACCTTCCATGTGAATGTCTTCCCTTCTTCCTCGCCCTTTGCAGAATGGGCTATATATTTGAACAACTAAGAAAATATATGAACTAAATCAAAAGTTGGTAAAGGTACATTTCATATCTGTAAACATGTAAATAATCAGAACCAATGGAAAAAAGATTATTTTAGAAATTTAACAAAAGCACAGAAAATATCCATTTGTAAAGTGTCAGATGATAAACTAAGTTTTTTACAGTTCAATAGGTATTTAATTGTGCATCTGTTCTCCTACGGTCTACTTTGTTCTTTCTGCAACTGCAACAATGAAAGAAGAGCCCTTGCAATTTGTTATTGAATTGAATGCCAGAAGCTCTTAGAATTTAACCTCAAGATTAGTTAAGAACTAATGTACCACTTATTTTGGCTGGCTTCTTTGTAGCATCCTTTGTCAATAGGACCCAAGAGAATAGGCATAATCATATCAACAAAATATTCTGCAGTATTGCATAAACATTACTACTTCATACCCCTTGCAGCATTTTCAGAGATACTCGTAAGAATAAGTTAAGGGGAAGCATATTTTTCCCTAAGACAACATGTCTCCTGCTGTCCTCATGCACAAATGCTTGAGAAGCCAGAGTTTTAATTATTTTGGAGTTTTGTGGTAAGGTCTGGCACATTTAATGGAGTGTATTCAAAAGTAAAGCTCAGGGCAGTCCAGTACAAGCAGAAACACATGGTAACAAAGTCCTTTATTTTTTTAAAAGCCCTGCTCATTTGCTCTACAAAAGGTCTCTAGTGACCTTATAGTAAGGCTTGCTTTTGGAATTCAGAAGGATAAATTATAGAGAAAGTATAAGGTGGTCAAATAGACTATAAAAATATCTCAGAGGCATATTGTAGCATTGATGTGCTCCTGTCTAAGTTCTGGTAGGTCTTCATGTTGGCATCAGTGAAATTTGAAAAGCAAGTTACAGTATATGATCAAGAGAGATATAGCGATGAGGTGGGTTTTATGGGGAAAAAATTAATTCTTATTAAAACAAAGGAACTTCAGCACATAGTGATGTTACTAAATATTCCTCATGAGAAAATGTCAGTGAGACTGAATTCTTAAATGAAGCATACTATTAGAGTTACTGTTCACTTTTCACTGTTGTTTCTTTTCTTCCCTTAATAAACTATAGTGAGTCATCTCTGGACAGCTGGTGAAGTTACAAGATTCAGATAAATGCTTACCAGGTCATAACTTGGCTACAACAGAAGAACACAACATGAAAAAATAAATGAGCATACAAAAAAGCATAACACTGCTTCTGTAAAATCTAGCATACTTTTTTCTTCAGAACTTCTTTTTCTTCAAAATAAAATCTGATCTTGAAACAAAAGTTTAGAGAATTTGAATTTAAAATTTATTTTACAGACTTTTTAAAATTAAGAAGTATGAAAATGTATACTTTGGGTAGATCTTCTTGCAAATTGAAAACCAATAGTACTATATTGGTGTCATATCATTATTCAAACTAAGTTCTTCTGATTTCATGAATTAGATTGATTGTTGACCCATGAAAGTGGACCCATCCTATTAGAACTAAATGACAGACAGTAAAAGTAGAGCTGCTGCTAAAGTAGCTTGAGAGTTCTTTGTTGCTACTTTTGTTGCTACTTTGTGAAGTATCTCTTCTCTCAATTGGTTCTGTGAGGACCCCACAGTAGAAAGGCTCAAGATACCACTTAGAACTAAGAGTTGAAGAACAGATGAGTTTAAACATATAAAAACAGAAACAAGTTCTTCCTGAATCAATACTACACTTGCTGCATCAAGGAATCTGCATGCAAAAAGAATGGTTGGTGCTTAATACCAAAACCACAAATCACAGTTGGAAGTTCAGTCACTGGAAAATTATTTTACTGTATGGATTGTATCTCAGACCTCAGATTGCAATGGCTAAAAATGGATATAACATTTATTTAATATATGGCTAAGTATTTTTTTTGCATATATTAACCCAAGAAGTACCGTCAGGTAATGAAGTAATGAATTTATCATGACGAATTATTCAGAACAGAATAATTTCTCAACTATCATTTTTGTATTTCTTTAGTATCATTCTCAAAAATCTTTAGGTGATATTTCTTTTATGTATATATATAGTTTTAGACAGAATCCCATCTATTTATCAAAATATAATCCCCTCCAGCAAAATATTGAAGAGCCTAGTTTTATATAATGAAAAAAAAAAAAAAAAAAAAAAAAAAAAAAAGGAAAAAAAATTGAGGTCAACTTTCATTCTATTTTAAAAGTTTGAAATAATTCAGAATCAAAGGAAATCAGTTTTATATAAAACAAATGGCTTTGGTTAATTGATTTTTCTTTTACTATCTCTTTCACTCTAATTTTGGAGAAAAAAAAATCCTTTAAAATGTTGCTGAAAACATTTGGTTGCTCTTTTAAGACCCTCCAGTGAACTGAAAAATCCATTATTTACTCAGCAGTTCCCTTCAGCTTTGCTTTTTTTGCACAGGTATTTGGCTGCCTGGGCTGCAGTGACCATGAAATGGTGGAGTTCAAAATCCTTAGGGCAGGAAGGAGGATGTGCAGTGAGCTCACTACCCTGTATTTTAGGAGAGCAGACTTTTACCTCTTCAGGGATCTGATTGATAGAGTACTGTGGGATAAACACCTGGAGGGAAGAAGTAAACCAGATATTCAAGGATCTCCTGCTCCAAGTTCATGGGTAATGCACCCCAACAAAGAGGAAATCAGGCAAATATGCCAGGAGGCCTGTGTGAATGAGCAAGAAATTTCTGGACAAACTCAAACACACACCAAAAAAAAGTCTACAGAGGGTGGAAGTCAGGATAGATAGCCTAGATGGAATACAGAAAAATTGTCTGAGCAGTTGGGGATGCACTAAGGAAAGCTAAAGCCTTAGTAGAATTAAACATGCCCAAGGCCATCACAGACAACAAAAAACACTTCTGTAGGTGCATCAGTTATAAACAGACTAAGGAAAACATGAGCCTTGTACAGAAGGAAAAAGGAGACCCAGTTACCTGGATTAGGAGAAGGCTACAGTACTCAATGACTTTTATACCTCAGTCTTCACTGGCAAGTGTAGTCACACTGCCTTAATCACAGAAGGCAAAGGCATGTACTGGGAAAATGAATAGAAACCCACTGCAGGAGAAAATCGAGTGTGCGAACATCTAAGGAACCTGAAGGTACACAGGTCCATGGGATTTGATGAGTTGCATCTGTGGATCCTGAGGACTAAACCACTATCCGTAGTATTTGAAAAGTCATGGTTGTACAGTGACATACTCACTTATTGGAAACAGAGAAATCTAAGTACCATTTTTGAAAAGAGAAAAAAGCAAGACTGGTGGTGTGAGAATTGTTTTTATTAAGTTATTAAGTTATTTTTGTAAGATTTTTAAGTTATTTTTATAATGGTGGAGTCCACTGTATACCCCTGTGTTCTGCATTAGTTTTCCCCTTATCAGTTAGGTTGTTTAGTCTACTGTATAACCAGACATTTTCTGTCTTTCATTCCTTCCCTGCACCTGTTGCTGTCAATCCCCCCCTCTCTCCTCGTGGTCACCCTGTCTGTCACTCGGAGACCCTTCCCTGGCTTCTGGAAAACTCCGGGAGGGGTGCCGAGTGATAGGCTGGGGCCCTGGAGACCCCCTCCCATCATTTCGTGGTTGGTCCCCGGTTTTAGGGTTCACACCCCCAGTTAACCCCCTAATTCCTGTGACTGGCTGACCGGTTGTCGCCTCCCTTAAAAAACTTCCACCCCCCCCCCCTTAAAAAACTGCCGCGTGCCTGCCATCAGGGTCTCTCCTGGGCAGCAGGTTGCAGCGTGCAGAGCCCAGCACTCCCTCTGCCCCAATAAACCTACGTTACATCCTGCTCGGGAGAGTCCGTCTTTCATTTAGCTGCCGAGGTCACTTACCTCATCTACGTGCCCGTCGCTGGCGTTGGATCCAAGTTCCCACAGGAAGGAAGCGGCGTGCTTTGCCTGCCGCTCCGACCTTACCACGCTGCCGCAGTGAGACACCCTGAGCTAGCCTGTGGCTGCGCTGGTCAGTGCGATTTTCGGACACTGCAACAGAAGACCTCCCTCTTTTCCTATTTCTATCTCTCCCTCTCTACCTCACATTTACAATCAAATGATACACACTACTGGGTTTAGCATATGGTCTCATTTGCACCTCAATTTGTCCAGAGGCATCTCTCCAATAATTTCACTAACATTGTCTCAGCTGTTAAGCAGAGACCACAGGAAGGCAGAAACTTAGGATTCCTTTCATGTTGTTCTTATGATAGCTTTAAATCAGCTAGGTGCTTTAGTGTCAGATTCTTGAGATGTAGTCGTGACTGATGGACTGAAGAATTTAAAAAGCTGACAATGTGCCCAATTACTTGCACTAATTAAGGCTCTCTGACATTTTTATGCTGTTAGTCTCCAAACAGAACTTATACTCTCAGAAGTTACATGTCAGTGGAGATTTTGAGTACCGACACATAATATTGACAATAAACTACAAACTGTATCCCATAATAGCTTTTAAAACAAATTGCATGCCTCACTGTCTTGTTTCATATATCATTATTTCAGTAGTCTACCAGGAAAGAAAGAAAAGAAACAATATTAAATACAGTCTTAAGAATTTTGGGGGGGGGGGGGGGGGGGGGGGGGGCGGGGGGGGGGGAAGAAGCACGAAAATGAGGGAAATACAATGAGATGGAATTAGATAACACAGTGTTACATAATGTTAGGAAACACCTCGAGTATTGTATCCTGTTTCCTCAACATAGGAAAGGCATTAATTGCTGGAGTGAATCTGG
Source organism: Hirundo rustica (assembly GCF_015227805.2). Taxonomy (NCBI): domain Eukaryota; kingdom Metazoa; phylum Chordata; class Aves; order Passeriformes; family Hirundinidae; genus Hirundo; species Hirundo rustica. The sequence goes on from NC_053450.1 coordinate 16,883,208, forward strand.
AGAGGAGCCACCAAGTTGATCAGAAGAATGGAGAACCTCTCCTATGTGGAAAAGCTGAGAAACTTGGGATTGTTCAGCCTGGACACAAAAGCAGTTCAGGGTGACCTAACTGCAGCCTTCCAGCTCCTGCAGGGAACTTACAGGAAAGATGTGGCACAACTGTTTACAAGACCACTTGCAATAGGTTTAAATTGAAAGAGAAAATGTTTCAGTCAGACGTTAAGAAAAAAAAATTCTTTAGTGTGAGGGTGGTGAGGCACTGGAACAGGTTGTCCAACGAAGTTGCATAAACCTCATCCCTGGAGGTGTTCAAGGTCTAGATGATGGTTTTCCCACCCATGGCAGGGGATTTGGAACTAGATAGACTTCAAGGTCCCTGACCTGGGTAACCAAAAATATTATTATATTCCATATCTACCTGTGCCCAAAATTGTTACTCTCTCTTTAAGACCTGGTGCTATGGCTGGATAAGGAACCACTAGGGTCCAGGTTTGCCAGTTGCGTTCAAAAGTCAAAATACCCAAGCCAAGGTCTCTTTTGCCTAGTTTCTTTATCTCAAGTCAGAGACTTCACGTATTTTGGGGTTTTTTTTCTCCCTTGCATCTTGGACTGACTCAAGGCAGATTCCAGGAGTGCCTGCTGAAGTTGTGGCCTCATTCCTGGAAGAAGGGAGTGCCTGCTCCATGGCTCAGTGCCCACAGCTCTCCAGCAAGGAGAGATGGCACCAAGTCTTTCCAGCCCAGCTGCTTTGCCTCGCCTTTCCTTGTCTTGCCATCCCCTGCCAAGAGTAAGGTGAAGTATCTTCATCAGTTCTAGCCCTTGACTGAGTATCAGCCACCAGTGTTCCAGCCACATTTCTCAACAGAGCTGCTGCTGCCAGAGAGGTAAGTGAGGGGGCAAGGCTGATGCCCCTTTTCCTTTGCCTCCCTACATATGGTTGTCCATGGCAGCTGCTATCTTAGGAGGGGTCACTCTGCCATTTTAAGTTTCTCTTTGTTCCTCTGGGGAAGGGTTTTTGAGATCTAGCAGGTTTGTATCTAGTGATTATTTACTGTTGGGGTTTTTTGCCTGTTTGCTGTTTTGCTTCTTAGTAAAAAGTATAACTCACTTGCTAAACATTCATTACTCTGATACTGTCTTGTTTTAATTCAAAATTCTGGATACAGAATAAAAGCCTCTTTCTAAAATAGGTCTAATATCTTTTGCTGCTAAACTTCTACAATATTTTTTCTACCAGATCTATCCTGATAGATCTACCAGTATTCTATCTTGATAGAATACTGGAAAAGAATAAGAAAAAGCAGAATTTTATTTAGTATATTATGTCATATATCTATGGATACAGTTATTTACAATGAAAACAAACTTGTAGTGATATGACAATGATAATTTAGTATCTTTAGTTGTTAGTACTTTCCCAACACAGCAGATCTTTTCTGTATATAAACTGACACTTATATTGTTGGACATTCAGATTATGATGTGACTTCAAGATGAAAATAAAAGTATCCAGATTGTCAATAGATTTGGCAAGAAATAGACAAAAAGGAAATCTTCTAGTTCTCAAAAACATGTTCATATTTCTCAGCTGGGAAAGAGAAAATGCTTATGTCATTTGAACAGATACACTTCAAAAAGTACACTTTCAGAAATCTGGCACTGTGTAGAAATTATCACATATAAATATGTATGCCAATCTGCATTGTGATACGCATGTGTGTGCCACCAAATATGATATATAAGAATTTGTAATTAACATAATAAAATGTATGGTTTTTCCGTGTCTAGGACCTGAAATTCACATCTTACTTTGATCTTCTACTGAAGTGTCTAATTAATTTGGCCTACTTTAATAACTCTCAGTAAATTTAGTTTAAATTTTGAGATTAAAAAAGCAGCTACACATGTAGAAGAATAATCATAGAATGGATTAGATTGGAAAAGATATTTAAGATTGTTGCATCCAGCCATTAACTTAGTACTGCCAAGTCCACAGCTAAATCATGTCTCTACCTGCGAATTCTACAGATCTTCTAATTACCCACTACCCACAGGGATGGTGACCCAACCACTCTCCTGATCAGCTTGTTCCAGTGTGGTATTTCTTTATCGGGACCCAGATGACCGCCGATGGCAAAAGGAAAGAGCCTGCTCTCTCACCGGGAGAATATCACAGCTTTATTCTGCGGTTCTGCCCTGCCGGCTGGAGCTCTTTCCCAGTGTGGTGCCGGTGCCTGAGAGACCCTGGCTCCACCCATCCTGGGGCTTTTTCCTAGGGGGGACGGGCCCAGAGGCAGGGACAAGCCACCACCTAATCAGGGATAAAGTGGGAGTGGAACAGAGTTGGGTTACATTCCAGTGTGGGGGAGGGGCGCAGCCAAGCAGGGACAAAGCACGTGATACAGTAAAGGGGAACAGGGAAAAAACATTACAAATCCGATGAAACACAATATAAACCCAATTAATGCATTACAACATTCCAGAGACTGACAATCCTTTCAGTTGTCCTGGTTTGGGACAAATATGGGAGAAAACCCCTGTATAGGATCCCTCTAAGGAAGCAAACCCAAGTGGCCCCTCCCTCCAACCGGTCCGGTAAAAAAACTTCTTTGGAAAAAAGTGGAAAAAACTATTTTACTAAACAAATGAAGTGCATATGTGGTGGTGCAGAACTGTTTTATTAGATTTCTGTAAGAAGTTTATGTTATGGTTCGTTTCACTGTATCCCCAATTCTGTATCCCTTTTGTGTTGTCTGTATAATAAGGTGTTTTGTGTCAATCATCCCATACCTCACATGACATGTAACATCCCTTCTGCCCCAACCCCCCTCTCTGGGGCAGCATGTCAATCACTCCCGGGGTCCCTCCCGGATTGTGAAATCTCCGGCAGAGAGCTTCAGGTGATAGGTAGCCTGGGGGAAATTCCTTTGGCTCTGGATTTTAGTGGTCTGAAGCTTGGGGGTGGGCACATCTTGTTATTTGTTGTCTTCTTGTATCCTCCCTGGGACCCTCCCCCGCTTATAGGGGGTAGGAAGGAGGAGCAAGCTCTCTCAGCCGCGGGGTTCTCAGCCTGGAAGCTCTCAGCCGCTGGGTTCTCAGCCTGGAAGCTCTCAGCCGCTCGCTTCGGAGCTTGGAGATCTCTGCTAATAAACATCCTTTAACCTGCTAAGCTGAGAGCCAGCCTTTTCTCTTCTGCTGCTGTTGACTGTCACCTTTGGGTCCAGCTGCTAAGCCGAGAAGCCAAAACAAACTGGAAACTTTGTGTCTGTGTTGACCCGAGCTAGCTGGGGGTCAGCTCCCACCCGGAGTGGGGACTCAACCGGACGCAATTGGCGCCCAACGTGGGGCACACCACGCCGGCAGAAGCAGCTTGGACCACGTGGAGCACGGCTCCACGGTGACAGAGCGTCCAGCGCCCACGCAGGGCCCTCCCGGAGACGAGGCGGACCCTGCGAACGGACTGGGGCTGATTTAGCCCGAAGAACAGTCTCTGGGCGTCACACACCCCTGTGAAATTGACTTTTAAACAAGGCAAGTTCCAGGGGAAAGAAGGGGAGCTTCGAGCCCCGACCGGAGTCCTTCTTGCAGCAGAACATCCAGACCCACGCACCCCCCAGGCACAGGAACAGGTAAGTATACCCACAAAGGGACATACTTACTGGTTTTAGGGTTCCCCCGAGGGAGGGGGATCTATTGGGGAGGAAAAAATCCTCCAAAAATAGCTGCGCAGCTAAAGGGTTAAACCTCCTGTGATTTTGAGCGAACGGGGTCCGTGGGGGGAGTGCTTTTCATCTGGTTTTGGGTTCAAAAGCAACTTAGTATCGAAACATGGGCGGGGAAAGCTCATGGTTGCTCAGAAAAGGTTGTATTATAACTATGTGTCAGTAGTTAACGAGTCCAAATTGAAAATCTCAAAAGGCGAGTTAAGAAGTTTTGTTCGCTGGGTTCATGTGCATTTTCCCCAAGTCTCTCCGGACAGTCTCTGCAGCCCACATTTCTGTGGCACTGTAGAAAAGGAATTAATTAGGTTGATTCAAACTGGGGACAAAAAGGCTACAAAGTATTTTACTGTAGCAATGAAGTTAAATTCGGCAATTCAATTTCAAAAGGGAATGCCGAAAGAGCCCAACGGAGAAACGTGTTCTCCCCCTCCTCCCCCCACCTCTTTTCCCCGGTCCCCATGTCCCCGGGAAAGCGTTCTCGATGGAGCGGCAGGGGTCCCGCCCGCCCGCTCTGCCTCCGGGGCACCCCAGCCTCCACGCCGGTGCTGGCCCGGTGGAGCCAGGAGGGAAGTCTCAGACAGCACTGGCCATGCTGCACGGGACAACCCTCCCTCCCCGCTTTTCCCGGTTCAAAAATGCCGCGTTCGGTTTTCCGTGGGGGGTGGAATCGGGTCCAGGTCCACGTGGTCCTCTCGGGGTTCCCAAGATGGCGGAGACCGCATGCCGCGGCCGCGCTGCCCCCCCACACCCCTGTGGCTGCGCGTGCGCCCTGCAGCACCCCTTCCCCCCCCGCAGCCGCCGCGCCGCCGCCTGCCCCGGAGCAGCCCGGTCCTGCCCCGCCGGGGCTCGATCCCGCTCCCCCGGGATCCCCCCCGCCCCTCCACTCCTCAATGATGTCAACCCCGGGCAAGCCACGGCCCTTGCAGTGACTCGGTTGCCAGGCAACCAAGTGCCTCAGGGCACAGGCGTCCCAGCTCCCTCAAACCCGGAAGTGCCCGAGCAGGGAACGGGAGCAGAGACAGCTGCCAGCTCCTGCTCCATTCCCACCCTTGCCCCTGTTACCTTCCACAATGCCCGCGGTGGTAACAACAGGGCAGAGTACCACCCATTTCCCCGAGCCACCATCAAAGAGATCTGCAAAGCTCACAGGATATATGGCCGTGATGGGCCATATTTCAGAGGGCTTCTCAGAGCAGATCTCTCTGCAGAGGAGGTAGTGCCTGCTGATTTAAAGTACCTGTTTTCTTGCTTGCTGAACCCAACAGAGTACATCCTATGGGTCACAGCTTGGAAAAGGCTGCTCCAGGAGGCCTTACCAGGGCTCCTCAACCATGTTAACACCAGAGTTGATGCTCAGGGAATCCCTCTCACTCTCGACCACCTGGCTGGGGAGGGGCAGTGGGCAGAAGCCACTGACCAAGTGGTCATTCCTGTCCGGTGCCTCCACGTAGTGAGAGAGACAGCCCTGACTGCATTCTTCAGCATGCAAACACAAGGTCCTGCGATTTCTTATTCGAAAATCAGGCAGGACCAAAGTGAGTCTTTCACAGATTTTGTGGAAAGGCTGTCCCGAGCTATTGAAGCTCAGGTCAAAAATGAAATAGCTCGGGAACACATTTTATCAGAGATTGCGTTTTCAAATGCAAATGATTTATGTCGTGCTGCAATTTTAAGTTTACCCCTACACCCCAAACCAACCTTACCAGACATGCTTCAGGTATGTCATGTAAAAGTGCCTTTTATGAGCTCTACAGGTCCACGGCCCAAACCTCATCAAGTTGCAGCCATGGAAACTGAAGATTCCCGGAAAACACCGAACACCGGGAAGAAGCATTCTGCGCAAAGCTCCCAGAAGTGTTTTTTGTGTGGGAATTTGGGGCATTGGGTTTCCAAATGCCCCCTCAAGAAAGAAGTAGAGGACCTCAAAAACAAAAAAGGGGGAGGGGAAGGGGAAAAAGGGAGAGGGTTTAAACCCTCACAAAAAAACTGGTGAAAGAGCGCAGGTCCGCCCTGCGTGAGGAAAAAAATGGGGTGGACCGGGCAGGAGGGGAGGGGAAAGGGAGCCAAGGGAAAAAGAAGGAGAAGCTGCAATGCCCCATTCAGGGTGGCAGCAAACATAACACACTGGAAATGACTTACACGGACCATGACATGGCACAACCAATTTTGACAACCAATTCTAAATATACCCCCTACAGGTTGCAGCTCACGGAGGGTTTGCACCTGAAAGACGACAACTGGAATTTTGTGTCAGTTGACAACAGTGAGCAGGGTACCTGGCCAAGGGTCAAAGGTAAGCTCATCGTTGTGGGGGACTGCAAACACACCCCAAAAGAGATCGAAATTCTTCCAGGAACACTTGATAACAATCCTGGAAAGTTCGTTCTCTGGCTACGCTGCACTCACCCACCAACATTCCTACCTAAAGGGCAGACAGTTGCCTAGATCATACCCGCCTGGGAACACCCAGAAGAGGACAACATACCAACAGCTTGTCCTGTGCACAACATCACAGAAGTGAAACCTGTGGTGGTGCAGAACTGTTTTATTAGATTTTTGTAAGAAGTTTATGTTATGGTTCATTTCACTGTATCCCCAATTCTGTATCCCTTTTGTGTTGTCTGTATAATAAGGTGTTTTGTGTCAATCATCCCATACCTCACATGACATGTAACATCCCCTCTGCCCCAACCCCCTTCTCTGGGGCAGCTTGTCAATCACTCCCAGGGTCCCTCCCAGATTGTGAAATCTCCGTGAGAGAGCTTCAGGTGATAGGCAGCCTGGGGGGAATTCCTTTGGCTCTGGATTTTAGTGGTCTGAAGCTTGGGGGTGGGCACACCTTGTTACCCCCTGAAACCCCTGATTTGTGGTCTTTTTTGTATCCTCCCTGGGACCCTCCCCCGCTTATAGGGGGTGGGAGGGAGGAGCAAACTCTCTCAGCCGCGGGGTTCTCAGCCTGGAAGCTCCGAGCCGCTCGCCTCGGAGCTTGGAGATCTCTGCTAATAAACATCCTTTAACCTGCTAAGCTGAGAGCCAGCCTTTTCTCTTCTGCTGCTGTTGACTGTCACCTTTGGGTCCAGCTGCCAAGCCGAGAAGCCAAAACGAACTGGAAACTTTGTGTCTGTGTTGACCCGAGCTGGCTGGGGGTTAGCTCCCACCCGGAGCGGGGACGCAACCGGACATAATTGGTGCCCAACGTGGGGCAGACCACGCCGGCAGAAGCAGCTTGGACCACGTGGAGCACGGCTCCACGGTGACAGAGCGTCCAGCGCCCACGCAGGGCCCCCCGGAGACGAGGCGGACCCTGCGAGCGGACTGGGGCTGATTTAGCCCGAAGAACAGTCTCTGGGCGTCACGCACCCCTGTGAAATTGACTTTTAAACAAAGCAAGTTCCAGGGGAAAGAAGGGGAGCTTCGAGCCCCGACCGGAGTCCTTCTTGCAGCAGAACATCCAGACCCACGCACCCCCAGGCACAGGAACAGGTAAGTATACCCACAAAGGGACATACTTACTGGTTTTAGGGTTCCCCCGAGGGAGGGGGATCTATTGGGGAGGAAAATATCCTCCAAAAATAGCTGCGCAGCTAAAGGGTTAAACCTCCTGTGATTTTGAGCGAACGGGGTCCGTGGGGGGAGTGCTTTTCATCTGGGTTTGGGTTCAAAAGTAACTTAGTATCGAAAACATGGGCGGAAAGCTCACGACTGCTCAGAAAAGGTTGTATTATAATTATGCGTCAGTAGTTAACGAGGCCAAATTGAAAATCTCAAAAGGCGAGTTAAGAAGTTTTGTTCGCTGGGTTCATGTGCATTTTCCCCAAGTCTCTCCGGACAGTCTCTGCAGCCCACATTTCTGTGGCACTGTAGAAAAGGAATTAATTAGGTTGATTCAAACTGGGGACAAAAAGGCTACAAAGTATTTTACTGTAGCAATGAAGTTAAATTCGGCAATTCAATTTCAAAAGGGAATGCCGAAAGAGCCCAACGGAGAAACGTGTCCTCCCCCTCCTCCCCCCACCTCTTTTCCCCGGTCCCCATGTCCCCGGGAAAGCGTTCTCGATGGAGCGGCAGGGGTCCCGCCCGCCCGCTCTGCCTTCGGGGCACCCCAGCCTCCACGCCGGTGCTGGCCCGGTGGAGCCAGGAGGGAGATCTCGGGCAGCACTGGCCATGCTGCATGGGAAAACCCTCCCTCCCCGCTTTTAATCGGGTCCAGGTCCGCGTGGTCCTCTCGGGGTTCCCAAGATGGCGGAGACCGCATGGCGGGGGACTCCCCCGCCCCCTCAGCGCCCCCCCCCCCCCCCCAACCCCGGTGACGTGCTGCCCGCAGCGCGCGGCCCCGCCCCCTTCCCCGCCCTGCCTTACCCCTGTGACGTCGGGTGCCTGCCGCGTGACCCCGCCCACCCCAGCCCCGTGCCGCGTGACCCCGCCCACCCCAGCCCCGCGCCGCGCGGCCCCGCCCCCGCCCCACGTGGTGCCGGCCCCGACCCGCGGGGCCCCGCCCCCACCCCACGTGGTGCCGGCCCCGACCCGCGGGGCCCCGCCCCCACCCCACGTGGTGCCGGCCCCGACCCACGGGGCCCCGCCCCCGCCCCGTGTGCCGCGGCCGCGCTGCCCCCCCCCCAACCCCCTGTGGCTGCGCGTGCGCACTGCGGCACCCCTTCCCCCCCGCAGCCGCCGCGCCGCCGCCCGCCCCGGAGCAGCCCGGTCCCGGTCCCGGACCGCCGGAGCTCGACCCCGCTCCCCCGGGATCCCCCCCGCCCCCCCACTCCTCAATGATGTCACCCCCCGGGCAAGCCGCGGCCCTTGCAGGGACTCGGTTGCCAGGCAACCAAGTGCCTCAGGGCACAGGCGTCCCAGCGCCCTCAAACCCGGAAGTGCCCGAGCAGGGAGCAGAGACAGCTGCCATCTCCTGCTCCATTCCCACCCTTGCCCCTGTTACCTTTCGCAATGCCCGCGGTGGTAACAACAGGGCAGAGTATCACCCATTTCCCCGAGCCACCATCAAAGAGATCTGCAAAGCTCACAGGATATATGGCCATGATGGACCATATTTCAGAGGGCTTCTCAGAGCAGATCTCTCTGCAGAGGAGGTAGTGCCTGCTGATTTAAAGTACCTGTTTTCTTGCTTGCTGAACTCAACAGAGTACATCCTATGGGTCACAGCTTGGAAAAGGCTGCTCCAGGAGGCCTTACCAGGGCTCCTCAACCATGTTAACACCAGGGTTGATGCTCAGGGAATCCCTCTCACTCTCGACCACCTGGCTGGGGAGGGGCAGTGGGCAGAAGCCACTGACCAAGTGGTCATTCCTGTCCGGTGCCTCCACGTAGTGAGAGAGACAGCCCTGACTGCATTCTTCAGCATGCAAACACAAGGTCCTGCGATTTCTTATTCGAAAATCAGGCAGGACCAAAGTGAGTCTTTCACAGATTTTGTGGAAAGGCTGTCCCGAGCTATTGAAGCTCAGGTCAAAAATGAAATAGCTCGGGAACACATTTTATCAGAGATTGCGTTTTCAAATGCAAATGATTTATGTCGTGCTGCAATTTTAAGTTTACCCCTACACCCCAAACCAGCCTTACCAGACATGCTTCAAGTATGTCAGGTAAAGCTGCCTTTTATGAGATTCTCTACAGGTCCATGGCCCAAACCTCATCAAGTTGCAGCCATGGAAACTGAAGATTCCCGAAAAACACCGAACACCGGGAAGAAGCATTCTGCGCAAAGCTCCCAGAAGTGTTTTTTGTGCGGGAATTTGGGGCATTGGGTTTCCAAATGCCCCCTCAAGAAAGAAGTAGAGGACCTCAAAAACAAAAAAGGGGGAGGGGAAGGGGAAAAAGGGAGAGGGTTTAAACCCTCACAAAAAAACTGGTGAAAGAGCGCAGGTCCGCCCTGCGTGAGGAAAAAAATGGGGTGGACTGGGCAGGAGGGGAGGGGAAAGGGAGCCAAGGGAAAAAGAAGGAGAAGCTGCAATGCCCCATTCAGGGTGGCAGCAAACATAACACACTGGAAATGACTTACACGGACCATGACATGGCACAACCAATTTTGACAACCAATTCTAAATATACCCCCTACAGGTTGCAGCTCACGGAGGGTTTGCACCTGAAAGACGACAACTGGAATTTTGTGTCAGTTGACAACAGTGAGCAGGGTACCTGGCCAAGGGTCAAAGGTAAGCTCATCATTGTGGGAGACTGCAAACACACCCCAAAAGAGATCGAAATTCTTCCAGGAACATTTGATAACAATCCTGGAAAATTCGTTCTCTGGCTACGCTGCACTCACCCACCAACATTCCTACCTAAAGGGCAGACAGTTGCCCAGATCATACCCACCTGGGAACACCTGGAAGAGGACAACATACCAACAGCTTGTCCCGTGCACAACATCACAGAAGTGAAACCCCAGGTGGGATGTGAGTTACAGGTGGGTGATGAGGCCATTAACATCACAGGCCTGCTCCACACGGACATGGACGTGACTGTAATCCCAGCCAAGCACTGGCCGTCACGTTGGGCTTTGGAAAACGTGGCAGGACACGTGCAAGGAATAGGGGGAATGCAATTGGCCAAACAATCAAAGAGTGTGGTGCAAATTAAGGGGCCAAAAGGGCAGTTGGCCAGTTTACGCCCTTTTGTTTTGGATTTTAGGGAACCCTTGTTGGGGAGAGACCTGATGGCCCAGTGGGGAGTCACGATTGACATCCCAGACCCCCCACAGGATTTTTGGGCGGCGGTCGCTGAGGAGCGCCCTACCCACAAGCTGAATTGGAAAACAGATGCACCAGTGTGGGTTGAACAGTGGCCGCTTTCAAAACAGAAATTGAAGGCGCTCGAAGAGCTCGTGGAGGAGCAGTTAGCTAAGGGTCACATTGTAGAGACCACCAGCCCTTGGAATTCGCCGGTTTTTGTTATCCGGAAGCCGGGGAAGGACAAGTGGAGACTCCTCCAAGATCTCAGACAAATTAATAACGTGATAGAAGACATGGGCTCTCTTCAACCTGGGATGCCTACCTCGACCATGCTCCCACAAAATTGGAAATTGGCTGTTATAGATATAAAAGATTATTTCTTCCATATTCCCCTACACCCTGACGATGCACCACGTTTTGCATTCTCGGTTCCCACTGTTAACCGAGAGGCCCCGAGGAAACGCTACCATTGGAGGGTTCTTCCCCAAGGGATGAAGGTGTCACCTATCATCTGCCAGTGGTATGTGGCTTCCTTGCTATCCCCGGTCCGCGTAGCCGCAGAGAAAGCAATCATCCATCATTATATGGATGATGTGCTTGTGTGTGCTCCCACCGATGATGTCTTGTCCCACGCACTTGACCTGACAATTAATGCATTGGTTGTTGCAGGGTTCGAGCTGCAGGAAGACAAGGTTCAAAGGATGCCACCTTGGAGGTACCTGGGGCTGGAAATTGGCAAGCGGACCATTGTGCCGCAAAAATTGGAAATCAAGGCCAAAATTCAGACCCTTGCAGATGTCCATCAGCTGTGTGGGGCATTGAATTGGGTGAGACCCTGGCTGGGCCTCACAACTGAGGACCTAGCCCCTCTTTTCAATTTATTGAAAGGGGGAGAGGAGCTGAGTTCTCCCAGGGAACTAACCCCGGAAGCGAAGGAGGCGCTGGAAAGGGTACAGCATCTCATGTCCACTCGGCAGGCTCACAGGTGTGATCCAGACCTGCCTTTCAAATTTATAATAATGGGGAAATTGCCACACCTCCATGGAGTCATTTTCCAATGGAGAAATAACATCAAAAAGGACCAGGGCAGAGAGGACCCACTTCTAATCATAGAATGGGTCTTTCTCAGCCATCAAAGGTCCAAGAGAATGACACGTCCACAGGAACTGGTGGCTGAACTGATCCGAAAAGCCAGAGTTCGGATCAGGGAATTGGCAGGGTGTGATTTTGAATGCATTCACATTCCAATTGGATTAAGATCGGGCCAGATTACAAAGGCAATGTTAGAACACTTGCTTCAGGAAAATGAAGCACTGCAGTTTGCTCTAGATTCCTTCACTGGGCAAATCTCAATTCATCGGCCAGCCCACAAAATTTTTAATCAGGATGCCAAATTCACACTGAATTTGAAAGATGTTCGGAGCAGGAAGCCTTTAGAGGCCCTGACAGTTTTCACGGACGCGTCCGGAAAGTCCCACAAGTCAGTTATGACTTGGAAGGACCCTCAGACTCAGCAGTGGGAGGCAGATGTTGCCGAGGTGGAGGGATCACCTCAGGTTGCTGAGTTGGCCGCTGTTGTCAGGGCTTTCGAAAGGTTCCCCGAACCCTTCAATTTAGTAACGGACTCCGCTTATGTAGCGGGGGTGGTATCGAGGGCAGATCAGGCAATACTGCAGGAAGTGTCTAACACCGCACTGTTTGAGATGCTTTCTAAGCTTGTCAAGCTTGTCTCCCACAGGGAGCAGCCATTCTTTGTGATGCATACAAGATCACACACCGATTTGCCGGGGTTCGTAGCTGAGGGGAACAGAAGGGCTGATGCTCTTGCTGCTCCTGCAGCGATGGCCCCATTGCCAAGCATTTTTGAGCAGGCAAAGCTCAGCCATCAGCTTCATCATCAGAACGCGCCTGGCCTTGTTCGCTGGTTTCACATCACCCGGGAACAGGCCAAGGCAATTGTGGCTACGTGTCCCTCATGTAATCAGCATGCACTCCCCACCTTGAGTGCAGGGGTAAACCCCAGAGGTCTGAACAGCTGTGAGCTGTGGCAGACTGACGTGACACATATCCCCCAATTCGGCCGATCTAAATATGTGCACGTGTCTGTGGACACTTTTTCTGGTGCAGTTTTTGCTTCTGCCCACGCAGGGGAGAAGACCTTGGATGCGATTAAACACCTCATCCAGGCTTTCTCCTTCATGGGCATCCCAAAAGAATTAAAAACTGATAATGGCCCAGCGTACCGTTCCAAGGAATTCTGCAGCTTCCTGCAACAATGGGGAGTGGGTCATAAAACCGGCATCCCTCATTCCCCAACAGGCCAAGCTGTAGTGGAGAGGACCCACAGAGAAATCAAAAGGGTCCTTAACCAACAACAACCGGTGTTGAAAACAGAAACACCACAGACCCGATTGGCCAGGGCTCTATTCACTTTGAATTTTTTAAACAGCACATTTGAGTTTTTAAACCCTCCCATTGTTCGTCATTTCGGGGCAAACCCTCAGCTAAACATCAAAGAGAGGCCGCCAGTCATGGTCCGGGACCCTGAGACTGGAAGGACAGAGGGACCTCATGATTTGGTCACGTGGGGCCGTGGGTAGGCTTGCGTGTCCACCTCCACGGGGCCGAGATGGTTACCATCAAAATGGGTGAGGCCCTATGTCCCGAAGGTCTCGGGGGAGAAAAAGAAACTGCCACAGGTTACTCAAGCAGCTTTTAGGAGGAAAAGGAGGGAAGATTTTTCCCCGGATGGTTTCGCTTTCCTGAATGACCCCTGCTCAAATGCTGATTGTTTGTTTTAGTTCTTCTAGTCCCGATGGAACCTGTCCAGCGCCAAGCCCCTGTGCTGAGGAAGTTTCACCTGCTCCTTGGTTGGGGACTGGGGAATTTCGGGCTGGGTGGGTTCAATTTTGAAATCAGTTTTGTTATTTTTGTTTGTTATTCTGTTAATTCTAATTGGATTTGGTATCATCAAAAAAATGTTAAGTAGATTAATTTCTAGCACCACACATGCCCCCTCTGTGAACCATGTTGCTGTATCATCCGTGCCTGGATGGGAGGAAGACGTAGAACTGGAGGAAGACCCAGAAGACAGAAGACACCCAGAGGATGAACCTCAGATGGAGTGGCCCACTCAGCCAGAGTGGCTCACCGAGAGTTACCCGGACTTCGAATATCATCCTCCTCCGTTCCAGCCCTCCTCCTGTTATTAAAACAAAAAAGGGGGAGATGTGGTGGTGCAGAACTGTTTTATTAGATTTTTGTAAGAAGTTTATGTTATGGTTCATTTCACTGTATCCCCAATTCTGTATCCCTTTTGTGTTGTCTGTATAATAAGGTGTTTTGTGTCAATCATCCCATACCTCACATGACATGTAACATCCCCTCTGCCCCAACCCCCTTCTCTGGGGCAGCTTGTCAATCACTCCCGGGGTCCCTCCCAGATTGTGAAATCTCCGTGAGAGAGCTTCAGGTGATAGGCAGCCTGGGGGGAATTCCTTTGGCTCTGGATTTTAGTGGTCTGAAGCTTGGGGGTGGGCACACCTTGTTACCCCCTGAAACCCCTGATTTGTGGTCTTTTTGTATCCTCCCTGGGACCCTCCCCCGCTTATAGGGGGTGGGAGGGAGGAGCAAACTCTCTCAGCCGCGGGGTTCTCAGCCTGGAAGCTCTCAGCCGCTCGCTTCGGAGCTTGGAGATCTCTGCTAATAAACATCCTTTAACCTGCTAAGCTGAGAGCCAGCCTTTTCTCTTCTGCTGCTGTTGACTGTCACCTTTGGGTCCAGCTGCCAAGCCGAGAAGCCAAAACGAACTGGAAACTTTGTGTCTGTGTTGACCCGAGCTGGCTGGGGGTTAGCTCCCACCCGGAGCGGGGACGCAACTGGACATAGAAACCCCAGGTGGGATGTGAGTTACAAGTGGGTGATGAGGCCATTAACATCACAGGCCTGCTCCACACGGACATGGACGTGACTGTAATACCAGCTAAGCACTGGCCGTCACGTTGGGCCTTGGAAAACGTGGCAGGACACGTGCAAGGAATAGGGGGAATGCAATTGGCCAAACAATCAAAGAGTGTGGAGCAAATTAAGGGGCCAAAAGGGCACTTGGCCAGTTTACGCCCTTTTGTTTTGGATTATAGGGAACCCTTGTTGGGGAGAGACCTGATGGCCCAGTGGGGAGTCACGATTGACATCCCAGACCCCCCACAGGATTTTTGGGCGGCAGTCGCTGAGGAGCGCCCTACCCACAAGCTGAATTGGAAAACAGATGCACCAGTGTGGGTTGAACAGTGGCCGCTTTCAAAACAGAAATTGAAGGCGCTCGAAGAGCTCGTGGAGGAGCAGTTAGCTAAGGGTCACATTGTAGAGACCACCAGCCCTTGGAATTCGCTGGTTTTTGTTATCCGGAAGCCGGGGAAGGACAAGTGGAGACTCCTCCAAGATCTCAGACAAATTAATAACGTGATAGAAGACATGGGCTCTCTTCAACCTGGGATGCCTACCTCGACCATGCTCCCACAAAATTGGAAATTGGCTGTTATAGATATAAAAGATTGTTTCTTCCATATTCCCCTACACCCTGACGATGCACCACGTTTTGCATTCTCGGTTCCCACTGTTAACCGAGAGGCCCCGAGGAAACGCTACCATTGGAGGGTTCTTCCCCAAGGGATGAAGGTGTCACCTATCATCTGCCAGTGGTATGTGGCTTCCTTGCTATCCCCGGTCCGCGTAGCCGCAGAGAAAGCAATCATCCATCATTATATGGATGATGTGCTTGTGTGTGCTCCCACCGATGATGTCTTGTCCCACGCACTTGACCTGACAATTAATGCATTGGTTGTTGCAGGGTTCGAGCTGCAGGAAGACAAAGTTCAAAGGATGCCACCTTGGAGGTACCTGGGGCTGGAAATTGGCAAGTGGACCATTGTGCCGCAAAAAATTGGAAATCAAGGCCAAAATTCAGACCCTTGCAGATGTCCATCAGCTGTGTGGGGCATTGAATTGGGTGAGACCCTGGCTGGGCCTCACAACTGAGGACCTAGCCCCTCTTTTCAATTTATTGAAAGGGGGAGAGGAGCTGAGTTCTCCCAGGGAACTAACCCCGGAAGCGAAGGAGGCGCTGGAAAAGGTACAGCATCTCATGTCCACTCGGCAGGCTCACAGGTGTGATCCAGACCTGCCTTTCAAATTTATAATAATGGGGAAATTGCCACACCTCCATGGAGTCATTTTCCAATGGAGAAATAACATCAAAAAGGACCAGGGCAGAGAGGACCCACTTCTAATCATAGAATGGGTCTTTCTCAGCCATCAAAGGTCCAAGAGAATGACACGTCCACAGGAACTGGTGGCTGAACTGATCCGAAAAGCCAGAGTTCAGATCAGGGAATTGGCAGGGTGTGATTTTGAATGCATTCACATTCCAATTGGATTAAGATCGGGCCAGATTACAAAGGCAAAGTTAGAACACCTGCTTCAGGAAAATGAAGCACTGCAGTTTGCTCTAGATTCCTTCACTGGGCAAATCTCAATTCATCGGCCAGCCCACAAGATTTTTAATCAGGATGCCAAATTCACACTGAATTTGAAAGATGTTCGGAGCAGGAAGCCTTTAGAGGCCCTGACAGTTTTCACGGACGCGTCCGGAAAGTCCCACAAGTCAGTTATGACTTGGAAGGACCCTCAGACTCAGCAGTGGGAGGCAGATGTTGCCGAGGTGGAGGGATCACCTCAGGTTGCTGAGTTGGCCGCTGTTGTCAGGGCTTTCGAAAGGTTCCCCGAACCCTTCAATTTAGTAATGGACTCTGCTTATGTAGCGGGGGTGGTATCGAGAGCAGATCAGGCAATACTGCAGGAAGTGTCTAACACCGCACTGTTTGAGATGCTTTCTAAGCTTGTCAAGCTTGTCTCCCACAGGGAGCAGCCATTTTTTGTGATGCATACAAGATCACACACCGATTTGCCGGGGTTCATAGCTGAGGGGAACAGAAGGGCTGATGCTCTTGCTTCTCCTGCAGCGATGGCCCCATTGCCAAGCATTTTTGAGCAGGCAAAGCTCAGCCATCAGCTTCATCATCAGAACGCGCCTGGCCTTTTTCGCTGGTTTCACATCACCCGGGAACAGGCCAAGGCAATTGTGGCTACGTGTCCCTCATGTAATCAGCATGCACTCCCCACCTTGAGTGCAGGAGTAAACCCCAGAGGTCTGAACAGCTGTGAGCTGTGGCAGACTGACGTGACACATATCCCCCAATTCGGCCGATCTAAATATGTGCACGTGTCTGTGGACACTTTTTCCGGTGCAGTTTTTGCTTCTGCCCACGCAGGGGAGAAGACCTTGGATGCGATTAAACACCTCATCCAGGCTTTCTCCTTCATGGGCATCCCAAAAGAATTAAAAACTGATAATGGCCCAGCGTACCGTTCCAAGGAATTCTGCAGCTTCCTGCAACAATGGGGAGTGGGTCATAAAACCGGCATCCCTCATTCCCCAACAGGCCAAGCTGTAGTGGAGAGGACCCACAGAGAAATCAAAAGGGTCCTTAACCAACAACAACCGGTGTTGAAAACAGAAACACCACAGACCCGATTGGCCAGGGCTCTATTCACTTTGAATTTTTTAAACAGCACCTTTGAGTTTTTAAACCCTTCCTTTGTTCGTCATTTCGGGGCAAACCCTCAGCTAAACATCAAAGAGAGGCTGCCAGTCATGGTCCGGGACCCTGAGACTGGAAGGACAGAGGGACCTCATGATTTAGTCACGTGGGGCCGTGGGTACGCTTGCGTGTCCACCCCCACAGGGCCGATATGGTTACCATCAAAATGGGTGAGGCCCTATGTCCCAAAGGTCTCGGGGGAGAAAAAGAAACTGCCACAGGTTACTCAGGCAGCTTTTAGGAGGAAAAGGAGGGAAGATTTTTCCCCGGATGGTTTCGCTTTCCTGAATTACCCCTGCTCGAATGCTAATTGTTTGTTTTAGTTCTTCTAGTATCAAAAAATGTTAAGTAGATTAATTTCTAGCACCACACATGCCCCCTCTGTGAACCATGTTGCTGTATCATCCGTGCCTGGATGGAAGGAAAACGTGGAACTGGAGGAAGACCCAGAAGACAGAAGACACCCAGAGGACACTCAGATGGAGTGGCCCACTCAGCCAGAGTGGCTCACCGAGAGTTACCCGGACTTCGAATATCATCCTCCTCCGTTCCAGCCCTCCTCCTGTCATGCATACAAGTATAAAGAATGAATAATACGAAAAAATAAAACCTCTCCTTCTGAAGTGAGATGGCAAATTGAGAAAGTCCTTGCTGTGGGTGTAGCTCGGCTCTCTCTCAGTCTCTCCTCAGTCCCAGTCCCTCCGGCGCTGCTGAAAAATGCCGAGGTCCAGGCCCCGGTGGGCCGCAGGTGCAGCCCCCAGTGCTCCCCTGGGTTTTCAGTCCAGAGCAGGTTTAAACAGTTCCAAGAAAAAGGAAGAAAAACCAGTCCAGGGAACTTCTCTGCCCTAGCTAGCTGAAACTAACTAAAAGCAAAAAGATCTCTGTCCTGCAGTGTCTCCAAGCCTCTGCCGAACACCTCGTCTGCAGAAGAATGTGGAGGAGTCAGGCAGTTTTCTCAAAACAAACTCCGCGCTTCTCCTTGCTCTTAGAACCAGTCTTAAAGGCACAGAACTCAGTATACAGCACAAACAGAACAGACGATTGGGGATACAAACATCATAAAGTTACCCTAGGACACAGTGAAGATTTTTTTTCCTGATATTCAATATAAATCCCACTAGTGCAACTTGAAGCCATTTCTTCTTGTCTTGTCAGTTGTTACTTGGTAGAAGAACTTGATTCCCATGTGGCTACATCCTCTTTTCAGGATGTTGAGGAGAGCAGTAAGGACCTCACTGAGCCTCCTTTTCTCCAGGCTGAAGAACCCCTGCTCTATCAGCAGCTTCTTTTAAGACTTGCACTCCAGAGCCTTCATGAGCTCTCCTTCACTGGACACCCTCCAGAACCTCACTGTCTTTCTTGTAGTGAGGGGCCTAAGTGAACAGAAGATTCAAGGTGTGGCCTCACCAGGGCCAAGTACAGGCAGAAAATAATTTCTTTGGTTCTGCTGGATGCTCTTTTCTGATACTGGCCATGATACCATTGGCCTTCTTGACCACTCAGGCTGGCTCATGTTCAACTGTCTATCATGGTTTAACTCCAGCCAGAAGTCAAGCACCACACAGACTTGCTCACCTCCTCCTAGCAGGATGGGCAAGACAACTGGAAGGCTAAAAGTTAGAAAATTCAAGGGTCAATATGAAAACAGTTAATTAGGTAAAGCAAAATATACACATGCAAGCAAAGAAAAACAAGGCCTTCATTCACCACTTCCCATCAGCTGGCATGGTTTTCAGCCAGCTGTAGGACAGCAGGGCTCTATCATGCATGATTCCAAACATCTTCACCTTCTTCCTTATTCCCTCCTCTCTATATACTGAGCATGATATCATAGAGCCTGGAATATCCCTTTGGCTGGTTGGGGTCTATTTTCTTGGTTATGTCCCCAGGGAAGACCAACTTCCCACTCCCTGCCTTCTTGCCAGTGTGGTAATATAAGAAGCAGAAGAGACTGACACTGTCCAAATGCTACTCACCAATAATAAAAACATCTCTATCATTTACACTGTTTTCAGTCTTTTTAAGATTCAGTTATTAAAATTATTAGAGATACCTCTGCCAGAAATGAAGCTGGAAACAAGACCATTTGTAGAAGTGAAGAGTATAGATTTTTATTTAACAGTAAATGTGAGGTAGAGAGAAATTGAAAGAAATAAGGAAAAGAAAAAAGAAGTAAGAGTAGAAAGGTGTATAATCTCCACAAAAATACTTGATTGCTGCAATTTCAATGTTTGTTGGTCAGCTGGTTACTGTGTCAATCCATCAGGATGGATAAAAGCCACCAAAACAGCAAAATTCCCTGGATTATATTCCCTCAGGTTCAGGTATCTCCCCTGGGGCAGGGAGTTTCACACTAAATGATGTAACACTGTGGATCACAGGACATTTTATGAGTCTGACGGTTTCCAAGTCCTTACAGCTGCCTATTAGGTCAGGGCAGTTGAGTTAATTATGGTTCATTATGGCCCATAAGCAGAGATGAATACCTTCAAGATACGGTGTGTATATCCCTGTACTTCTTGGCAAGGGAGTTATCACAGCTGAGGTCACTTGTGAAAGGACAAAAAAGCAGTACAGGGTTTTCCTCTTTCCTTACCACTTTTCTTGTCTTGTTCAACACCCATCTGTAGCCTGAGGTGATGAGTGCTCACCCTCTGCACCTGGGTGGTTAAGAGGTGATTGTTTGAGTCATTAACCAGCGGCATTTTCCACAACCCCAAATCCCAAACACAGCCCCATAACTAGAAGAATTTCTAGTTCCATTGTGAAGAAAATTAACTTTATCTCAGCCAAAACCAACTCACTGTCTACCAACAACCCCAGGTTCTTTGATGGGCAGCTTTCCAGCCACTCTTCCCCCAGCCTGTAGCACTGCAGGGGGTTGTTATGATCAAGTGCAGGACATAGCACTTCACCTTATTAAGCCTCACACCATAGGCTTTGGCCCAGCAATCCAGCTGGTCCAGATCCCTTTGAAGAACCTTCCTGTCCTCAACAGATCAACCTTCCCACTCAACTTGGTGTTGTCTACAAATTGAGGATGCATTCAATCCCCTAGTCTATGTCATTGATGAAGACCTTAAACAGGTCTGACACCAGTACTGAGCCCTGGGAGACACCACTTGTGATCAGGCACCAGCTGGATGTAACTTCCTTCACCACCCGTCTCTGGGCCCAGTTATCCAGCCAGTTTTTTACCCAATGAACAGTGCATGTGTCCAAGCCATGAGCAGCCATTTTGTCGCAAAAGATGCTATGCAAAATGGTGTCAAATTCTTTACTACAATCCAGGTAGACATGTCCACAGCCTTTCCCTCATCTACTAAGTGGGTCACCTTGATATTGAAGGAGATCAGGTTAGTTAAGCTAGACAACAAGGGTGGATAGATGACTTTTCTCTCTGTCAGCAAAGTCCATTAAAGCTTTGAAGGGAGAAAGCAGTCTATACATATCCACAATCCTGGGGTGAAATACTCTACTTGCTGGTAAATTTTATGGGTTCTCTTTAAATGGTAATTATTTCCTTACTCTAAGAGAGTAAGGTACCATCAATATGGTAGAAGATCTAATAACCCCTCCTTCATTTTTTTTGATATAATCAGAAGCAGGCTGAAATGATTGTTGGACTTACCAATAAATCAAAAAGATGTGATTTATAACTAAAGTGTTTCTTATTTCAAAGGTTTTCTAAAAAATGTAACTAAAGTGATTCCACAGTCACATATTTATAAACTGTTCTGATGACACCCAGGAAACCATAAAAGTGACCCAATATTTTTAAACCAGTGATAATTTTGAATTAGTGATAACTCCATTAGTGGTAGAGATTACTTTATACCCATAGCACTTACTTTATACTGAATACCTGGATTCTTGCAGATTCTATCCAAAACACTGTAGTGTCTAACAGCTGTTAAGAAGAAAGCCAAAAGAATCTAAAATGGAAAACTATATTTTAAAACACTTGAACTGTTCAAAGCCTTAAAAAAAGACAGCAACATAGCAGCCAAAAACGAGTCTATAGTGTGATGCAGTGGCTTAAAAGAAAGTCAACCCATTGAAGTGTAAACTCAAGTAGGACAGCACAACTGAGACAGCATACCCATTTGTGGCACCAGTTTCTAAACCAGTGGTGGAACAATTGAGAAGTATGCTAAAAATAATACACTACATCTACAATTTGTCTCATTATGAAAGTCTATGGAGGCTGAACTGGAGCCTAATGTTTTACTACTCTGCAGTGACAGCACTAAATAGATTACATTCTTGTTAATTCAGCACTCCAACACAATTTTGTCATTAGATTGAGATGGTTTTGGCAAGAAGTTTTAGCTTCCACCTGGGATATTTCACATGCACATCACAAATTACACATCTTTTTCTCTCATCATACTGCTCAGTGTGGCTTTTTTATCATTAATCACTATGATCAACAAAAATGGGAAGACTAAATTGGTAATAAAAATGTTTATACCAGTACAATCAATTTTACATGCAAATACTCAGCCTTGCACTCAGTAGGAAGCTAGGGAAATAGCTGGAATGTGGTCAAGAAGTTTGGTAAAACTATGGTTTATGCATTCTTAATAGATAAGAATTTTTTTCCCCAACAAATGTGAATTTTAACCTTGAAATGGGGTCAAGCATAACTAATTTTTTTTTTTTTTTTTTTTTTTTAATTTGAGGGTTATTAAACACTGGAACATCTCACACAGGTCATGCTGCAGAATTTACACTGGTAAACATTTAAACCACAGATTAGATATAGTACAAAAAAGTAAGGGCTTAATGCTGTAATTATTAATATCTATGACTGACTGTTCTGCAATAGATGTGGATAATTTTCCTTTTTGGCCTTAAAGTTTGTGAATCTATCAAAATGTAGTTCAGAAGGCTTCTGTAAAGTAATTGTTTTAAGCTATTTGACCAGAGAACTCTAAACATCCAGAAAAATCATGTAGACCTGCAACTTACACATAAGAAACAATGTAAGAATGTTTCCTAGAATAAAAGACATGGTTCAAAAGGGGGAGGCTGTAGAGTACAGTACAAAGAGAATGAATTACAACAAAATCTGTAGGAAGTGAATTTAAGTGGTGATTAATCAAGCCCACACACCAGGGTATTTCACACTTTTCAGTCTTGTTCTGTTCCATTTAAGAAAGATAGTGAAAACTTCTATCAGGTAGTGCTAATTGCAGGGGTATTTGCTTTGAAATTTATGGAAAAAAGGAATGTGAAAAAAAATTTCATTTAACTTCTGTTCATTTTGCTTCACTTGGTGTGCACCTACATAGCTGACTGCCATGAAATTACTCCAGTGTAGTTTTAAATGAGAAGACATGGGTTCCACAGAAATCTATTTCTTATTTGCTCTTGGGTTAATTTACAATCAAGACATAGTTACTTATCATCAAGACAGTGAGCACTTTCATTAAACTCATTTCTACCTGGCAGATCCCTTTGAAGGCACAGGGAGGCTGAATTGATACACTGAACACTTGAACTGTTAATAGTGAGAATACAGATACTAGAAAAATGAATCTATCTTACTAAAGTTAGTTTTCTGAACCTTCCTTGGCCAGTAAGGCTCCAGGATCAATGTTTATGTCTTTTTACTTGAAAAACTTAATTTTCAGAAATTCTGATACTGTGAACCCCATTAAAGCCAATGAAAAGCAACAACTGATTAGAAATGTTTCAAGAACATCTGCTCTGTGTAGACCCACATCATTACATAAAATACCTACTTTGAAGGAACAGCATTGAGAGACTCTTCTGTGAATTTCTCTAGAAAGCACAGGGTTTGCAGCCTTTATGGCAAATGTTAACAATTTAAGTGAGTATTAGACATGTACAAACAATACATATTTTTTATTTACATTCTAATATCAAAATTATTTTGATCATTTTTAATGAATTATAGAACCTCTTCTAAATAATGAGAATAAAATTCAAGTCACTTTACCATAAATTCTACAGTCTCATCTGCTGGATAGATAATTTAGTCTCTTTAATTCCTTTCAGTCTATTGTGAAGTATAGAAATTACCATGCTAAATTAAACTAAAAAGAAAGTTGTTAGTCCTAAACTCAGAGAGATGATTCAGAGATTTCCTAACATGAAATCAGTTTACGTAATTCAAAGATAAAATTAAAATAGTTTAGTCATCTTTATATTTAGTAAAACAAATATGTTGCTATTGCAATTTGACAAATATATATAACCAAATATTTTTATCAATCTAAAATTATTCGAATAATGTTTCATATGCAACATTGTTTTGTTAAGCAGTTATTCCAAAAACACTTAATTTGCTTAAAAAAACATGACTGAGAGTAGTAGAAAAAAAGCAGTACATTTCTGCTACAACTTTTATTTTCTTCTGTAAACCTGCACTTTTCAAAGAAGCAATTTACTCTTCAGTTGAGTGCTTTTCTTTATTACAGTTTTATATCTGCAGTTCCTCTGGGAGAAAAAACAAACCTTGCTTACAAGGAAGAAGCTGCAAGTCAAGAGACAGCATCAGCAGCATGTTCAGCATGTTAATCTTAGCATTTCAGGAAAAGTTTTGTTAATTCTGGCAGCCAGTCATTAAAAGCAGAGCTGCATAATGCCCAAGATAACCATATGCCTTATTTTTTGTGAAGGGAACATAATGTCATAGGTTTCTTCTTACCACTTGTGTGAGGATTTTTATTTCTTTTTTTGTAGAAATGGTTGTATTTACAACATCACATTGGGCATCTTCTAATGCCAGATTTCATTCATAACAGTGTCCCAGAAGATGTCTCTTCCACTGTTATTTCTCTCCATAACCATTTTGTTAAATACCACTCTTGTGAACTTTCCCTTTCTGGCTACGTCTATACTTTCTCCAGATCCTTTGGACACCCTCCCATTTGTTCCTCTTCCAACTGAAATTGAAATCATAAGTACTATAGCACATGTAATTTTGCCTTTGAAAAAATAACTCATTATTGTTTTTATCACTTTTTCTTTTCTCCTTCATTTCCCTGTCCTAAAATATAAAAATCAGGGAAGCTATTAATTACACTAAAAAAAATGAGGTTTTGTTATTCCATTCACTCTTTTCTAACATATATTCAAAGAGGTAGACATATTGAACTATTAACTGATTTTATATATATATATATATATACACACACACACACACATATATACATATATATATGCACACATACACACATGAGTACCTTGAATAACTACATACATCTTTGAGGAATCAACTGCATTAAGCTGTATAATGTACATATCTTGGGCTGGATATCTTACTGATTTTCTCCTGTAGTCGATTCCATCTGTGTGCACTGGCTTAAAATTGGTGAAAATTACTACTTCTCTGTATTAATTAATCTTTACATCCTCTTTGTTCTGATGTTCTGAAATAAAACAGATGACAATGGAAAATAGGACATCTGATGTAGTTGAGTTCATAGTGGAAAAAAACATGACACAGGCAAAACTGAGGCATAGAAAGTGGGAGGAAGGAATATTCCATTATAGTAGGAGAAGTTGTACTACAACTGTCATGAAAAACTCTTAGAGCTATTTCTGAATGGCTAAATTTTTGAAACTATCTCTTTATAGTATTCTGCTCTTAAAATGTCACATTTTATTACTCTCTAACTGGCTTATGCATTTAGATTGGTGTGGAGTGCCCTCAGGGCTCACCTGTGGCCTGAATAACAACAGATGTTAAAACAGAAATTTGAATATACATAATGTGTGTCAATGGGACTTCCAAAATTCTTTGTGAGGGTGTTTGCCCTCACATGACTATCAGTCAGATTAAAAACTAGTTAAGGATTCACAGAATCATTTGAAACAACAACTTCAGCTTGAAAAGAGGCCAAAAGAAACATGGATATTTTTAAACAGCGGGGAGAGACCTTGGGCTGAAAGCATCAGCACCTGCTGCTCCTTACCAACACTGCAAACTATCAACTGATGTGAAGTGCCTGACCCCAGATGCTACAGTACCAAAATGAGGTGTGGCACACAAAGACCCACACGCAGAGGATGTGATCCTGAGCTTGTGGAGTGCTTTCTCACTGGCACGGAGATCAATAAGTTGTTTAGACATGCATAGTTTTGCCTAGAGCTAGAGCACCCTCAGAAGAGGTATGCAGATAAGGAGAGTAACTGTGTGTGTGCCTCTGAGAAAAACTTTTCAGGATTAACAACACACATACGTTGAGAAAATTGTGGGTAAATATTCCAGAAGATCCTAGTAAGTGAACTTCCTTTTGAATTGCCGATAATTGTTGTAATGCATTAATTTGGTTTATATTTCATTGGGGTTTTAATATTTTTTTCTATGTATCACGTGATCTGTCCTTGCCCATCAGTGCCCATCCCCCACACTGAAATATAAAGTAACTTTCTTCCACTGCCACTTCTCCCTTATTGGGTAGTGTCCTCTCCCTGCCTCTGGGCCCTGCCCCCTGGGGAAAAAGCCCTGACAGGGGAGTGGCGACCTCTCTCTGGCACCGGCGAGCCATCGGGACGGGCTCCAGCCAAGCAGGGCAGGACTTGAGAATAAAAGCTGTAATATCCCACCTGGTGAGAGAGAGCAGACTCTTTTACTTTTGCCATCGGTGGTCGTTTACTCTCGTGGGGAAATACAACAGATAATGGTCTTGAATCTATAGTTCACTGATTGTTGATTAATTATATGTTATTAGTAAATCAATAAAGCACTAGGTATAGTTAAAACTATAGAGAGACTGTACTAAGAGGGGGGAAGAGGAAGAAGGGGTGAATATTTGGGATAATGGCACTTTTCTTCTCAATTCACTGTTATGCATGATGGAGCCCTGCTTTCCTGGGGATAGCTGAATACTTGCTGGCCATGGGAAGCGGTGAATTAATTGGCAGTGGACATTCTCTGCCTTGACATGGCTTTTCCCACTGTCTCTCATTAAATCCTCATAGTAAAATTCAGGAAGTGTGAGTTGGATGAGTGGATAGTGGGATGGATGGGACAGGGAATGAGTTGAATGGCAGATTCCAAAGGTTGTGATCAGTGGTACAGAGTCTAGTTTGAAGCCTGTCACTAATGACATCCCCCAGAGTTCTATACTTGGCTCAATGTTACTTAATATGATCATCAATGACTTTGACGAGGGAGTAGAGGGCCTCCTCAGCAAGTTCAGGGATGACAAAATTGTGAGGAGTGGCCAGTATCTGGGATGTCTGTGCAGCACTTCAGGGGTACCTTGATATGTTGGATAGAAGGGCAGAGAAGAACCTTCTGAATTTCACAAAGGGAAATGCAGGGTCCTGCACCTGGGGAAGATTAATCCCATGGACCAATACAGTCTGGGGGCTAATCTGCTGGGAAGCAGCTGTGTGGAGAAGAACCTGGGGGTCTTAGTGGAAAACACATTGTCCATAAGCCAGCAGTGTGGCCAAGAAAGTCAAAGTAATCCTGGGATCCGTTGGGAGGAATATTGCCAGCAAGCTGAAGTAAGTGATCCTGCCCCTCTACTCAGCCATGGTGAGGTACATCTGGAGTGTTGTGTCCAGTTCTGGGCTCCTCAGTGGAAAAGAGTTACATGGAGCTGCTGGACCAGGTCCAGCAGAGAGCTACTAAGTTGGCCAAGGATCTGGAGAATCTCTCTTATGAGGACAGGCTGAGGGAGCTGAGTCTGTTCAGTCTTGAGGCAGTGGAGGGGGGATCTCATCAGTGTCTAGGAGTGCTGAAGGACGGGTATCAAGAGAATGGAGCCAGGCTCTTCTCAGTTGTGCCAACCAATAAAGCAAGAGGCAATGGGCAAAAGTGATGCACAGGAAGCTCCACCTGAACATGAGAATAAATTTTATTGTGAAGGTCACATGAACTAGAACAGATTTCCCAAAGAGGCTTTAGAGTTTTCTTTCCTGGAGATATTCAAGAACCTTCTGGATGCAATCCTGCGCCATGTGCTATAAGATTACCCTCTTTGAGCAGGGAGTTTGAACCAGATGAGCCACTGTGGTCCCTGACTGATCCTGTGTTTCTGTGAATTACTCATTTTTCTTGCTTGTGTACTTTTTCTTCCCCTATTCAATTGTCTTCACCTCAACCCATGAGTTTTCTCACTTTTACTCTTCTGATACTCTCCCCAGTCCTGCTGGTGATGGGGTGAGTGAACTGAAACATTTATGAAGGTACATGTTTACAGAATGAGTGAAAAACATAAGTTTTGGTCTGAAGCATTTTTAAAAAAAATTGTAATTTTTCTACTTTTTGATGTTCAAATCTTTCAGCTTACTTATCACTGCTTCCAATCTGTGTCTGATCACTTACCCTCAAAATGGGGAAAAATAACCAGGGAGCAAGTGATTATAAAAGAATTCCAGATGTAATGCTTAAAAGGAATAGCTATCACTTTATTCTTACTTCAAAGAAACATTTACTATCTGTGACCATGACTGAACCCCAAAATAGCACTAAGATTTGAAATTTAAATATGAGGTTTATATCTCATGTGGGATAGACTGTTGTTCTACATTAGCTTTCTTAAACCATGATACATTTACTGTTGCTCAACAAGAATGTTCCTTTAATAATACCATAAAAATCAAATGTGAGCAAGAAGAACATGTAGAAAGTATAATGCTGATGTTATCGTTTAACACCACTCTACAACTAGCTTAAAAGAGGTTGTAGCAAGGTAGGGGGCAGTCCTAGGTGACAAGGGACAAGACCAGAAAAAAATGGTCTCAAATGCCAGGAGGGGTTTAGATTGGATATCAAGAAATATTTCTTCACTGTAGTCCTATCAGACAACGGAATAGGCTGCCCATGCCTGAAAATGTTCAAAAGACTTGTGCAGCACTAGGGGATATGGTTAGTGATGAATGAATGTCGTGGTGCTGTTCCTCGCGCTGATGGGCACGGCCACGGGCTAGCTCAGTCTCGTGCACCGCGGCAACGTGTGAGGTTGGGGTGGCAAGCTGGGCGAGCCACCTCCTCCCTGTGGGTCTTGGTTCCCCTCTCAGCGACGGCCAGCAGATGGAAAATGCAACCCATGGCAGCTAATCAAAAGGCGGACTCCTCTGGGCTCAGTTAAACAGGATTTTATTCAGGGGGAGAGGCAGCACGGGGCTCAGCACTCTCTGGCCCACCGCCCAGAAGAGACCCCGAGGCCAGGCGTGCGGCAGGTTTTAAGGGTGGGTGGAAACGGGGGTGGCGACAACCGGTCAGCCAGTCACAGGGATCGGGGGGTTAACCGGGGGTGTGAACCATGGAACTGGGGACCAACCACAAAATGATGGGAGGGGGTCTCCCGGGCCCCAGCCTATCACTCGGCACCCTTCCCGGAGGATTCTAGAAGCCAGGGAAGGGTCTCTGAGTGGCAGGCAGGCGACCACGAGGAGGGGGGGTGGGGATTGATGGCAACAGGTGCAGGGAAGGGATGAATGACAGAAAACGTTGGGTTTTACAATAGACAAAACAACCAATGCAGAAGGGAAAACCAATGCAGAACACAGGGGTATACAGTGAACTAAACCATTATAAAAATAACTTTAAAATCTTACAAAAATAACTTAATAACTTAATAAAAACAATTCTCACACCACCACAAATGAAGTGGTGGTGGGTTAATGGTTGGACGCAATCATCTTGGAGGTCTTTTCCAATCTTAAAGATTCTATGAGCCTGTGTTTGATCCTCCAAAGGGAAAGTGCAAACCTATAGATGGGTTACATTCCTTTTGCACTGGCAAATAGTACAGCCAACACAGACTGTACTCCTTCATTGACACTCCATAGTACCTGACAAACACAATGCAGAGATTCATGGATCAGGATTCATGGATCCTCCCCTACCTGTGTACAGGACTGAAAATAATTGTCCTGTATTGACTCAACATAAAATACTGGATCTTACAAGCTGGATCATTATATATATTTTTTTTTCTTTAGCTACTTCCTTTTCAGAGCCCAATGCTCTCTCTGAATGCACATAGAGTCCATTCAGTATTAACTCCATACTTATTTCTGAAAGCTTAATGATTTGTTAAATAGACATTAGTTCTATCTGCATTTTAGCCTCTACTCAAGTTTTTTGTTGGTGGTGGTGGTTTTTTGTGGTTTTTTTTTTTTGGTGTTTTTTTTTTAAAAAAAAAAAAAAAAAAAAAAAAAAAAAAAAAAAAAAAAAAAACAGTGGGCTATGATCCCTGAACCTCCCTAGCAAAATTCAGGCTAAGAAACCTCTTTGTCAAAATAAAGATGTTTCCCATGTTTCCAAAAAGTTCTTAACCATCCTGATTATGCATCTATTCTTAAGCATCCAAATTCTGCTTAAAAATGTTAATCTTGTACTGAGATCCTCCAGGAAGTATTTCAGAAGATTGATTCAAGGTTAAAGAAGATGTTGAGGCAAATATGTATCTTATGGTTTAAAAATAACAGCAAACTCCACTCTTCAGAGAGTATGCATAGCATATTTACCTATTCTGGTTTCACAGCATGAAAGAAACTTCACTTGCTTAAAATCTCAGCATGTAAAATTTTCACTAATGACATTTTTTGGCCAATTTAAGTGTTTGCTGATATATTTTAGAAATTATAGCTTTTTGTCTGTATCAACTGAATGAGTCCTTTTGAGTAGGGAAGATTACAAAATATATAAGAATTTTTAACATGGTGAATCTTCAAGTTCAATCTGCCATCTAAATTAACTGTCCAGATGAAAAGAAGCAATCTTCATTGATATCACCTAGCTTACTTAGAAAGAAATTTTAATGATTCTGATATTCAATGGACATGATTTTTCAAATGCATTCATCTGGAAAAATTCTCATATTTATGTTAATAGAATTCTGTTATTCTATTATTCATCATACTGCAAAGAAGTATAACAATTCTCCATTGACAACATAAGAGGAATAAATGTGAGCCAGTAAACATTAAAATTAATTATGCCTTTGTATCTCTAGAAAAGTCAAATTAGCATCTTAAGAATAATGGTAGTTGCATGGTTTCTACTGCACATGAGTTTATCACTTTTCCACAAAGCACAATGCAGTCAAACACAAAATTTGCTGATTTCAATGGTTCTTAGAAGATAATTGTGATCAGAAATTTCATTTTCAGTAAAGCACTGGAGGGTCAATGATAGTTACTCATAAAGCTCTCAGAGCAGTTCTTCAAAGATACTGTATAGCTGAAATTACAATGGAGTAAAATTCCAGACCTGTGGGAGATTAGGGACAGGCGGTCGGAAGATATCGCGCTGTACGGGCAGACAGAACCCCTCCCTCAACTCTTAGTTGGTCAGTGTCCTTGATAAGATAAGCAATACCTAACCTGTAACGTAAGCAGACGGATGTGATGTAGCAAACAGAGGTTTTATAACCCCATGTAACCAGTTAATAAACGCCATTAGCCATCCACCACATTGGTGTCTGTGAGCTGATGGACCGAGCAGCCTGGGTGTGGCTGCCGTGTCGTTCCTGAACCAGGTCGCTACACCTCAGCGGAGGTAACAAGTGGTGCCGAGAAACCCGGGAGTCGCCCTGGACATCGGGAGTCGCCTGGACAGGTGAACGACGGCCGAGCGGCTGGTCCAGCTCGGCGGGAGGGACGCCTCCGGACCCACGCAGCAGATGGAAGCTCTCGTGAAGGTCGTTTCTCAGATTCATAAGCAGTGGGGAATTGATTGTAAAGCAAAAGATTTTACCCTCGCAGTGACGAGGCTTTTGCAACTTAGTATTATTGATCGTCCGGTGGATATCCTCCACCCAGATATTTGGGATCAATGTACTAAAGCTCTTGCCGAAGACACAATGTCTTCCAGCTCAGGGAAAAATCTTAAAGCATGGGGGAGGGTCGTAAAATCATTACAGAAGGCGTTGCATGAACAGGACCCCTGGAGAGCTGCGCGAAATTGTTTAAAGGTTTCCCCCCAATTAGGTATCGCAGCAGCAAAGCAAACTTTCTCAGAGGGAACTGTTGTTGAGAATTTTCAGAATGTAAAAGAATGTACTCTGAATGTTAGTGATAATGCTCAGAGTGTTGATGAAGTCGGTTTGGCTGAATGTATGGGCTCGGGATCAGAAGGTCAAGAGCTTGCTTCAAGGCCCCCGGGCTCAAGGCCGCTCACTGAAGAGATAAAACAGATGCAGTCATTTTACAGCGGTCTAGCTGAAGAAGCTAGGAATGCTGAAAAAGTGGGGGAGGGACCTCCACCTTATGCGCCTCAAGATAGCGCTGAAAACAAAGAGAGCTCGTTTGCGAATGCGGGGGCGCGCGAGCAGAAAAAGGGAGGAGAGCGCAAAGAGAGAGCTGAAGCCAATCTTTGCCAAAAAGTGCGTTTTTCTAAGGCAAGAAGCTCCCACAGCAGGAGGCGGGGGGAGCGCAGGTACAGGAGGCCCAGGGGGAAGGAGTGGCTCAGCCCTGAGGGAAAGGGGCGGGGGCCCAGAGGGAAAGGATGGCCCAGTCCTGAGGGAAAGGGGCCGGGTCGGAGCCCGACCAAAAAGCTCCGGAGCCCAGAAGCAGCCAGTCAGTCGACTTCTGGCTCTGACTCGGACTTCAGCTGGGACTGGGACAGCCAGTCCTCTGCTGCCGGCTCTGACTCCGGCTCTGACAAAGAAGAAGTAACAGTATATAAAATCAGTAACAACAATGTTTCTACTTGGGCTGAGGGGAAGTCAGAACAAACTCCCCTCACAGACTGCAAGAAGATAAAAATGGCATGCTTTAAATGCAGCCAGGCATTTAAATTCGGCAAACATGCAAATTATCAGACTCCCACCTTCAGTGCCCCAATCATTCAAACCCTATCAGATTCTCACAGCATGCAGACACAGGAGAGAGGCCACATCTGGCACCTCCTCCTCATTCAGTCCTTTAGCTATCTACCAAAAACCTAAGTCAGATCCTTACAATTTGTTTCTTAGTGTGTTAAATGCTACCTTTTTGTCCTTGAACCAGTCCAATCCAAACTTTACAAAATCATGCTGGTTATGTTATAATGCAGAACCTCCTTTTTATGAGGGTGTCGCCCTTGATGCTCCTTTTGAATACTCTGCAGCAAACAATCCACACAACTGTAAGTGGGACACCCCCCGGAGAGAAATTACCCTGAGTCAAGTCACAGGCCAAGGCAAATGCTTTGGCAGTGTAACCATAGCAAAGCAGATGGGAAATATCTGTACTGAGTTCATCCAACCTAGTCAAAAGACTGACAAGTGGGCAGTTCCGTTCCTATCAGGAATGTGGGTCTGTCAACAAATCGGAATAACCCCCTGTGTGTACCTTAGCAAATTCAATAACCTTGCTGACTTTTGTGTCCAAGTTCTGATTGTTCCTAGAGTCCTGTATCACCAAGAAGAAGAAATGTATCACTTTTTAGAAGAAACCATCCTGCTCCGCAAAAGAGAAGTAATGACAGGTATAACCATTGCAATGCTCCTTGGCCTAGGAGCCACTGGCACAGCCACAGGTGTTTCAGCTCTCGTGACCCAACATCAAAGACTTTCTCAGCTGCAAATGACAATTGACGAAGACTTACTGAGAATTGAAAAATCCATCTCCTCTCTGGAAAGATCTATCTCCTCACTTTCGGAAGTCGTCCTGCAGAACAGGCGAGGACTGGACCTCTTGCTCATGCAGCAAGGAGGCCTGTGTGCCGCCTTGAGAGAAGAATGCTGTTTTTATGCAGACCACACCGGAGTCATGCGAGACTCCATGGCCGAACTGAGAGGAAGACTGGCCCAGAGAAAGAGAGAGAGAGAGGCCCAAACAAGGATGGTTCGAGTCATGGTTCAATCAGTCCCCATAGATAGCCACCCTTGTTCCCACATTAATAGGCCCTCTCACCATGATACTCCTGACATTGATTTTTGGGCCTTGCATTTTGAACAAGTTAGTGTTGTTTGTTAGAAGACGTTTAGAGAAAGTCGACATCCTATTTGTCGAACGCATGCAATTATCGTGAAGTGTGTTTGTTACTAACATTTTATATTATTTTTGTATCCTATTATACTAACTTTAACAGCTTTTGTATTTTTATGACATTTATACTTTTATGACATTTATACTTTTATAACATTTATACTTTTATAACATTTATACTTTTATACTTTTTTACTTTTATACTTTTTTATTTAGTCATGAGAGGGGGGGGAAATGTGGGAGATTAGGGACAGGCGGTCGGAAGATATCGCGCTGTACGGGCAGACAGAACCCCTCCCTCAACTCTTAGTTGGTCAGTGTCCTTGATAAGATAAGCAATACCTAACCTGTAACGTAAGCAGACGGATGTGATGTAGCAAACAGAGGTTTTATAACCCCATGTAACCAGTTAATAAACGCCATTAGCCATCCACCACATTGGTGTCTGTGAGCTGATGGACCGAGCAGCCTGGGTGTGGCTGCCGTGTCGTTCCTGAACCAGGTCGCTACACCTCAGCGGAGGTAACACAGACCCAAGTCTAATTGGGTAGATAGGTTAATTCTACCTTGCAGTCAGAGCAAAATTCTTGGCCCTTACCTAGTTTTTATCTTTCTTTTCTGTAATGAAATCAGAGGAAGAAAAGGACGTAATAGTTTTAGGTACAAGACAATTACATTTTAAAAAGATAGCTATTTGCAGAGTTTAGCTAACTGTGTGCCAAGTGGAACCCACATTTACCCAGTGTTGGTGGACAAATCTCTTTCTGGCCTAGATCACTCACTGAGAAGGAGATGTTTGGAATTTTTGTTGTTTTGTTTTGTTTTTTCCTTTTAATTCCAATGAAATGTGAACATTTCCTCCAGCATTTGCCTTTCTGTCTGAAGTTAAGTCTGATAAAGCAAACATCTAAAAAATCCACTACAACAACATCTTTATTTTTTTCCATGTTTTTTTCATAATAATAGTCTTATTACTTTCACTATCATAACAATGTCCAAAGAACGGGCTAATGCACAAAAAATGGCTGAAATGGAAACAATTTAAATATGTTTTCTCAATATATGTTTTTCTGTCCATCCACTAATTGGGAAGAAATATCATTGAAATCAGAGCTTTCTGTATCTAGGTACACAAGGGTAAGTGCTGACTTGATACTGCTGTTTAAAGTGAGGCTAATTAATTAATTAATCTCTACCCTTCTCTCTCTTTGAAAATAATTTTTATGATGAGACCATTGTGGTGCTATGTTTTTCTTTATGCGTATTTTTTTAAACTCTTTTGAATGGTTTGTTTCTATTTCTCCCCTCAGATGGATGGTTTTACCATAAGATTTTTCCTCCCTCACACAGTTATTCACTCCCTAGACCCACCTGTTGCCTCATCTATATAATGTAAATTCTCCCTAATCCCTGCTCTTGGTTCTAGAAAGTTCTTGTTGTCCCAACCCCCTGCCTAAACCCCTCTGGAATTCCCCTATTCCACACGGCTCCATTGGTCCATGTGACCCTGTCCACTCCCATTGTCTTTCCTGTTGGCTGTCATATTTTCAGCCCCTCCTTCATCTGCTCCCTGTTGTATCCCTGATAGAAGAATTGTACCCTCCCTGTGTACCTCCCCTGTTTAAAAGATTGTGCATAATGCTGCTTTTCATTTTTTTCGTCACTGCCCCCCTCGGGGAATAAGCTCCTTTGAGAAGCACATGGAAGGCTCCTCCCTGTTCTTCGCCCTGATCCCAGATGCTGTACCACCAGCTGCCATTGAGAGCAGAGACAGCTCTGCTCTCCGCACCACCACTCAGGTCAAAGCCATGACCCAGGGATGGCCACACCTGGCACGGACCAGGGAATGTGAGCTTGCTTGGGTGGTTTCCCTGGTGTGCCATGTCAGACTATGACAACTATTAATCCATATCAGACCTATAAACGTAGAAATAGGGAAGGGGGAAAGGCAGAGGAGGATTTCAAGAATATCATCTTAGAAAAAATAAACTGTTCTAAAATAAAGACAAATTCTGCTTTTCTTTACAGTGATCCATTGATTTATCTGACATTTTAGAAGGAAGCATGCTTGGAACATGACTAATGGCCATGATAGCATCTACAAGATGTGATCCAGTCTTACAAGGCTCTGTTCAGAAAAGTCTTATTTCTAGAAGTAGTGACTCACTTTAAAAGAAGTTTAAGGTATTAGCCATGTAAGTATTTAAGTGGGGGCTGCTTGCCTAGACTCAGATGACTGAGCCATATCTTCCCCTCTACTGTTAAACTCCTTGCAATCTACATATCCTAGAAGACATACAAAGAGCTTGACTAATGGAATGAATAATTGCACCAGTACTACTGTTAATTGCAAAATCAAAGTGTCTTGCAATAATTGGATAGCAAGAAGACAGACAGAATTGGCTCAAAGAGATTACAGAAAGAAAATGCAAAATCAAAATCAGAATTAAAAGGGAAAAAAAAAAAAAAAACAACAAACAAAACCCACAAGAACAATACAACAACAAACCCACAAAATCCCACAAAACAAACAAAAAAACAACCTCCTCAAATCTATGAATGTTCCCCATCATGCCTTAAATGGAGTTGTTCAGACATATACACTTGAAACCTGATCACCTATTGTATGGCCTGTCACTAGAATATGATGATGTCTGGAAGAAGTAGCCCAACTCCATGCACTTGAATATTTAGACCAGTAAAAATGGGGTCTTTTTCCTATGCATAGCAGTTATGACCATATATTTTTCATATATACTTATACAGGGCTTTGCAAATCTTCCCTGCTTGAAAGCTGCAGGAAAAAAAAAAAAAAAAAAAAAAAAAAGGGAAAAACAACAACCAAAAAAACACAAAAAACCCCAAAACAAAAACAAACAACAAAACAAACCAAACCCACCAAAAAAAACCAAACCAACAAAACAAACAAAACCAAACAAACAAAACCCACAAAAACACACCAAATATGCACACTCACATCCCTCCCCCCCCAAAAATCCCCCAAACCAACCACAGAACCCAACCCCAAACTTTTGGAAATAAAATGTGAACATTAATGTCAATTAATTATTATTTTACATATTTTAATTTTAATCTGTTATTTAATAAAGAGTGGTCAAGAATAACTTGAACATTTTTGAAATAGTATTGTAATTACATAGTTTAAACAACCTGTGATTTATCAAACTATGACGCTGCTGCTTAGAGCTACTGGAATCAGCCTATGACAGTTGAGGTTTGAGAAGAAAGTAAAAACCTTAACCAAGAGTCATTTAAATATGTTCTCAGTAAAAAATAAATCATTCTGTTTAGAATATGGTACACATTTTTGAGCCCATGTTAGACAGTACTATTTCTTTAATATCAAACAAACAACAATGAAAATTCTATTTAAAAAAAAAAAAAAAAAAAAGGAATACTCAAACATGAAATCTCAGGAATTTGTATTTTTAAAAACACATTCAAAGAGGAATATATTTTAAACTGTTCTAATAAGTTGACTATAAAACCTAACTAGAACATATGATTATAATTTAAATTTCTCAAGCAGTTCAGTACTATCTTTGGAATTTTATTTTTGTGTCCTCTGTACAGCTGAGCACCAGGTTGCCAGGGCTCAGTGGTTTCCCTTTCAGGGAAACACATCATGGAATCTCAGGGTGTATCCCACCATCCCAGCCAGGAGCAGGCAGCTGGGGGCACTGGGGTAACCCCCACCCCAGGATTCAGGCACCTCCTTGGAGATGCAGATGTTCTGAAGTCAGGCAAGGACATGGATTCAGCAGGGTCCATGGGGGAGGCAGGGGGTCTTTAACCTCAGCCATGAGAGGGGAGTCCTGGGCTGGGCAGGGACAAGTACACCAGGCAGCACTTTCAGTACCTGGACAGGGAATTTCCAAAGCCATTGTACTGCAAATGAATTAATAAACTTTGTGCCTTTTAGAATTTTGAATATAGAATTTTTTACCCTTCTCTAAAACAGAGAATTTGCACATTAAAAAATAATGGATATTCTAGATAGATATTTTTCCAAAGTCACCAAGAAATTGTACAAAACTGGGACACAGATGTGCTGCCAGATGCTGTAAGGCCTTTTTGTTTGTCAAAAGGAGAACATTTCCATGTTCAGTATGCTCACATTTTTTGCACA
Source organism: Hirundo rustica (assembly GCF_015227805.2). Taxonomy (NCBI): domain Eukaryota; kingdom Metazoa; phylum Chordata; class Aves; order Passeriformes; family Hirundinidae; genus Hirundo; species Hirundo rustica. The sequence goes on from NC_053450.1 coordinate 16,920,340, forward strand.
GTCAGAAGGTGAACTAGAGAAAAATATCAGAAACCCTAAGAAGTCTTTCTAATTTACATGTACAGTGTTTGATTAAGAAGAAATGCAATTGCATTTTTATATAAGTTTTATTTCTAGCTGTTCTAAAGGGAAGAATGAGCAGCTCTCTAGGACGAACAAACCACAGGGTAGAGTGGGTTTAAAGTATTCACTGACTGGGTGACCTTTATAAATTCTCCAGTCATATGTAAAAACAAATATTTAAAAATGCTAGTTTTGTATTGTTGGGAGTTAGGGTTTGTTTGTTTGTTTCTTTTTGGTTTTTTCCCCACATGTTGTAGTGTGTTACTTTGGTTTATATTGTATTTCATTTTTATATTGGGTTTTGTAATGTTTCTTCTGTTCCCTGGAAACTGTATCACGGTGGTTTGTCCCTGCTTGGCCGTGCCCATCCTCCCACACTGGAATGTAACCCAACTCTGTTCCACTCCCACTTGGTGGGTAGTGGCTTGTTCCTGCCTCTAGCCCCTTCCCCCCCAGGTAAAAGCCCTGGGGGGTGGGGGGCGGTCTTTTTGGCATCGGGACAGGGTCGGGGACCAGACTGTGCTCTGGACTCAGAGGGGGCTGTACCCCAAAATAAAGCCCTGATCCCCCCCGGACAAAGAGCAGACTCCTACATTTTGCCATCAACGGACTCCTGCTCTCTCTAAAGAACTACAAGGCCTATTGAATTCTTCCCCTCCATAAGTTGCTAAGCGACTAAACACTGATGCTTAGAGGGTGCTTGACCCACACAAAAGTGGCCAAGGGTGAGGGAAAAGCACTTTTAGTTTGTGGGAGGGAAAAGCACAGGGCGCCGGGAGCTGAGGGTGTTTTTTCCTGCTCTCTGCACCAGAGAGGATGGTCAGGCAGCTGTTGCTGCATGAAGAGTCCACTGTTAATGGAGGGTCTGGTCCTGGGAATTCTACCACCATCCATCATCTGCTGGAGTGCCCAGGCATTCTGAGCTCCTTCTCCTACCCTGCTGGAGCTGGGCCAGCCCTGCCCAGCCATTGTGGCTTCTTCAGCGCTGATCACTTTGCTGGGACACCCCACTCTTTTCCTGCCGGGACTCCCCCCTGTCTGCTGGGGACACCCCATCGTTCCATTCACCAGCCTGGGAGTTTTCCACTGTTCCAACTTGGTGCTCTCGGGGTCCCAAGGGATCAGACTGCCCCGGGCTTTGTGAGACAAAGCCCCTCAAAGTTCCTGGTTCTGTTTATTATTAATGGTGTAGTTGTTGTTTCTTGTTTTCCGTGTTATACCTACTAGTAAAGAACTGCTATTCCTTTCCCCATAGCTCTGACTGAAAAGCCTCTTTAATCTTCCAAATTATAATAACTTAGAGGGAAGGGATTGGAATCCCCCATTCCTAGAGAGGCCGCGCCTCTCCCTAGCAGATACCTGTCTTTCAAACCAAGACATGTTTATCCTTGCAATAAGCAGACTGTACTCCCTTGGTCTCTGCTCTCTTAATGTTATCAACAGATCAAAAAGTTCATTCCACCAATCCAATTGAGAGCCCATGATCCTTCCCCAAGATCAGATTTCTACTTTTATTAACTCTTATTATAAAAAAAAAAAAAAAAAAAAAAAAAAAACCACAGATTTGTTGGGTATTTCACAAACATAAACTTAATTACCAGAATACATTAAACAATATATTCTGGTAAATTAATCTGTTAATCAATAGCTGTTGATATCATGTTAATGTACCTTCTTGGTGGAAAGCTGATTTGCATTTTAATCTTTCATGATGATTCCACTTTTTGGTTGCTCAGGAAATGTGTTTGGATTTCATGTTCAGTTACTGAACTTCCTGGTAAAAATATCTCAGGAATGAAGCCTTTTGTCATGTGCACTGCAACATAACTTCCTTTATTAGAGATTGTAGGAATGCAGGCTTTGTTACTTGTTTATGCATAGCATAAGCCATATGTCATTCATTCATTTAAAAAAAAAAAAAAAGGTAATAGTCTGTTATTGAATAAAATGTATCTATTTTTAAGAGATATAAAGCAGAAATAGCTCTTTAAGCCCATTAAAATAATTTTTAACTGATATATTTCTATGCATCTCTTTCAAGTTGTAGCAGTTCTGCACTACAAAACATTAATATTTGATTGTGTGCAGGATGACATTTAAAATTAACTTTTTACTCTCTTAATTGGCTTCATTTTTCTTTTGGTAAGATGAATTCCCATCACTTAGTTACTTCAAGTGCACCAGCTCCAAAAACACTTGACTTTACCAGAGGGCCCAAAAAAGTAATTCAGACAGATATGCTATTTAGGAAAGAAAGAAAATCCTCTTTATGTATAATTTTGGTAATTTTTTTTTTTTTCAATAGAAAATTACTCAAAAAGGAAAAATATTTTTCTTAAAGCACTGCAATATAATTAAATTCCCAAATTCAATATACACTGAATATTGTTCCAATCTAATGAAATTTAGCTTTTAGCATGTGTATAATAACTTATTGGTAATAAACTGGAGAAAAGATAGATAAATCCATCTACTCCCAAATGCTTGGTTTCATACTGGAGAACAAATCAACCAACCTACATTCAACTTTGTTTTCTGGAGCTAAACAATTCCAATTGTGTCAATTTTATCCTAAAGATCTCTTCTTTGGCTACTGTTTACTAATATAAACCAAAATGTCTCTACAATTTTTCTCTTTACTGCTGCTCTGACAAATTCTTTTATAAAAACTCTGCGTGTCTGAATGTGGCACAGTACCAAAAAAGGGGACAAAAAGCTGTAGCCATGATCATGGGAAACAAGTGCTCTGTGCAAAAAAAACCCTAGCATTTTCAATCAATAGAGACTGGTAAATTAATTGTTAGAAATGCAAGATTATTAAAAAAAAAAAAAAATTAACTTTTCATGACAGATAGGAAATTTAACCATCTGACAGGAACAACATTTACTGGACTGTGTAATTAAGCATAATCAAATTACCAGTTGGATCAATATCCCACAGCTCTGCTTGCAGAATGGGTGCTTGGAGTACAGACCAACTGCAGTGACAGTATACTCTCCACATGTCCTGACAGCCTAGCATCTTGATCATTCCTATTGAGGTGTGCATTTGGGTGCACCTACTCTCTGCATGCAGTCTATTTTCTTTGAAAAATAATCTGAATATGAAGAGTAGGTGGGAAATAACTCTGCCTACTCCTAACCTGAACTCATATATTTGCATCACCTTCTAAGATAAACAAGTCGTGTGTTTTAACGAATTACTCAGCAATCTAGGTGCTTCCTTTCTTCATCCTCTCTTCTTTCAAGAAACTTAAGAAGGCTAATTGTGGTGGTGCAGAACTGTTTTATTAGGTTTTTATAAGAAGTTTATGTTATGGTTCATTTCACTGTATCCCCAATTCTGTATCCCTTTTGTGTTGTCTGTATAATAAGGTGTTTTGTGTCAGTCCTCCCACTCCGCACCTGACTTGTAACATCCCCTCTGCCCACCCTCCCCTCTCTGGGGCAGCTTGTCTATCACTCCAGGGGTCCCTCCCAGGTTGCAAAATCTCAGGGAGAGGGCTTCAGGTGATAGGCCCCCTGGGGAGAATTCCTTTAGCTCTGGATTTTAGTGGTCCGGGGCTTGGGGGTGGGCACACCTTGTTACCCCCTGAATCCCCTGATTTGTTGTCTTGTTGTAACTCCCCTGGAACCCCTCCCCTGCTTATAAGGTGGAGGGGGGAGATTCAAACTCTCTCGCCTGCTGGCCTCCCTGGCATGAGGTTTGGACCAGCTGCGGACTTCCTGCTTTTAACCTGCTAAGCTGAGAGCCAATCTTTTCTTACTGCCGCTGCTGTCAAGATACTACTTGGTCCAGCTGAGAAGCCGAGCCAGCAGGTAATAGCCTGAATGCCCCCCAGACTGGGAACATCTATGGCTGTGTTGACCCGAGCTAGCCAGAGGTCTTCTCCCGCCCGGAGCGGGGACGGAACCGGACACAGCTAATTATACTTTTTCTTTCTACCAGTGATAAATGAAAATTTCAATTACATAATTTCACAGCTTTCAGGCAAATTATATTAAATGGAGTGGTGGCAAGCCAAGAAAGTATCTTTGAGAATAAGGTGCTTTGTGTAGTCTATTGGAGAGTCACGAGTTATATTTTGATTCCAAACTGGTATGAGAGATGCGCAAAAAAATACCCCATCTCCAAAAACATTGCATTCATGGCACAAGGTGATAGAGGACTACTAGCAGTATCTTATTTCAAATGAACCATGCAAACATCCACATTACATGATTATATGATCTGTGTTTAGCACAAAGAGTCAAGCTGGGTAATGATGTTATGCTTACTTCTATGGGCACAAATGTTATAATAAATTATATCCTGTCAGTGAATGTGTGCATACTCATGATAAATCATCCTGAAGTAATTACTGAGAGGTATTTTACAACTCTTACTTTAAATGGTCTGTTTTACCTCTCAGTGCAGTATGTCGGTGCTGAGTAAGTGATTACTTTCGGGTGTTAAACTGGTAGTATTCTATTTGTTTATAAAACATTTTGTGATCCACTAGCATAGAACACAAAATGCTATCAGATGTCTAGATGTTTCTTATTAAATGAAAATAAGGGCATGAATTACATATTGTGCTTTAGGACAAAAATCCTTCTGACACAGTGGTAGATGGCTATACAAGAAACAACAGAACAAACACAGTGCTACTCTGGGAAATAGAAGATTTCCCTAGAATGAACTATCTTCAGAAAAAAAAGACAAAAACAACCAACTTACTAACAAAAACCAAACAAACAAACAAAAAACCCACAACAACGACAAAAAAACCCCACAGGTTTTCTTTGGAAAAAAAATTACTTGAAAAGAGAACTTGAGAGTAAATGAAAATTTGAATTTATCAAAAGAAGGCTAACAGAATTCTGGCAGACAAAAATCTAAATTATGTAGCAGAGGAGACTTACTTTTAGCTGTACATAAAAAGGGAAAACATAACACTCCCCAAACTCTCTAAAGTAGCAGAGAATTAATACAGTTTAGAACTGACAGCACTCTCTTCTGAATTAAGGGAGAAGCCTATACTTCAGGCAGTACTTCATAATCCTCTTCAATTAGAGACACCATTGAGACAGTTGTGAGAGTCATAGACATCCATTATTTAGTTTCTCTTGTTGTTAGCTGTTGCAGGAAATTCAGTTCTATCTTTGTAAAGTCAGTGAGAGTTACCCTTGACTACCATTTTAACAGCATCAGGAGTACAGATCACACTTAGTAATTTAAGTTGGAAAAGACCTCTGGGATCATTGAGTCCAACCTTTGACCAACCACCACTTTGCCAACTAGACCATGGCACTAAGTGCCACATTCAGTAATTTCTTGTGCACCTTCTGGGATGGAGACTCCACCACCTTCATGGGCCCTACATTTCAATGTTTATTAACTCCTTTCAATGAAGAAATTACTCCTGACATCCAACCTGAATCTCCCCTGGCATAGCTTGAGGCCATTTCCTCTTGTCCTGTCACTGGTTGCTTGGAAGAAGAGACCAACCCTACCTGGTTACACCCTCCTTTCAGGGAGTTGTAGAGGGTGATAAGGTCTCCCCAAAGCCTTCTTTACTCCAGGCTAAGCAACCCCAGGTTCCTGTTGGGGAGATATGCATCTAATCCTGCTACTACTGGTGAGTAATGAAGTGGTTTCAATATAGTTTGAATAAGACCACACTATCTCTTTGATATCTTATTTTGCTGTTTCCCATTGTGGGGGAAAAAAAAAAAAAAAAAGATTGTCATTCCTTACTCTCCTAATATATTGATAATTCTAACAAACAACAGGGATAGACAAAGCCATGTGAAATGCTCTCATAGAAATAAAGGTAACTCAACATTTTTTAAGAAAGTAATTTACATTACTATAAACAATCCATGATCATCTACACTAATAATAACAACCATAAAATCACAAATCTCCTTACTCTTATTACTCTACACATGCTGTCTTATAAGCACACAGATAAATTTCTAATAATAATAATAATAAATACATATATACTTAATTCTGAGCCACAGCCACTGCTTTTCACAACAACACTAAGAAAGCTCAAGGATCCTTAGGTCTGTAAAACACTTTTGTTTGGCAATTTTACCTATTTTGTATTTCTCCCATATACTGAAGTCATCTCCATTGAATCAACAATGAGTCCTCCTAACTCAAGCTCATGCTTTTCTCATCTTCATGCTTTAAAGAAAATTATCTATGAACATCTGCTCCCACAGTACTTCAATAACAGGACTCTGAAACAAATTATATCTTATGTGCACTCCGTGTGTCAGGCAGAAAGGCTAAAAAGAGGTGAGGCGGCGGGGGGGGGGGGGGGGGGGGGGGGGGTGGGGGGGGGGGTTGGGAAGCAAAAATCCTGTCAATTATGAAATTGCCTTTACAATATTTTATAGCTATTTTGATGTAAATGCTGGAGCATGCAAAATGGAACCGACTTAGGAAGGAAAGGTTGTAATTTAAAAAGTAATTTAAAGACTAGTATTGTCACCAAAAGTTATATTGTTTCCAAAAGTATCACCAACTTATTGATAATTTAGAAGACATATGAAGTATACCTCTCTGCCTTTCACATTGCCTGCCTGTGAAGAGGACATTTAACATGCAGGTCTTGAATTCCCTACAGCATTGTTGAGAATGAGTAAAAAGTGAGTGTCTAAGGAAGATGTATCCAGTACATCCAGTATGCATTCTATCAGCTGCAGCTGATATAAAATGACATGGGATCTCTGAAGCCTGTTCATATAGCTCTCTTGCTTTACTGAGTAATGTTTCAGGCAAAAAGAATGCTGCAACAGTGTTCAGAGATCTCAAATCATAACTATTTTTATTAAAACTGAAAACCAGAAAAAAATTAGATAAATAACTGTATTTTTTCCCTTCTCTGATATTTTGAAACACTACATCTTATCCAGTTGATAGGACTAGCTATCCTAGTCCTAACATTATTTTGGAGAAAGTTAGTTATAGCAGTGTTTTCACCATAAACACTTCTTGGGTTTCTGTTTCACTTTCTTTTTGATGATGTTTTGATTCATTTATCCTTTCTAATTTTTGTGCAGAGGAAAACATAACCAGTGTTTTCTCTGAAACATGCAGTTACAGCATTTAACAATACTGAATTCCAATCCAGCTCTTTAAGCATTATGTGTTTCTCTCTTTGATATCTCATAAAGAGAAAAATATTTGGCCTGATAACAAATAGATTCATTCTAGACTACCACGCCACCTGTGAGTTTTAGCCGCACGCTACGCTTCCATAAGTCTTTTCCAGAATATCTGGAAATGCTTTGAGAAAAACTGAGTAATACACAGATGTATGTGTATTACGGTTTCATTCTTACCCATCATCAAGACAGAACAGTGAGTTACAGTCATATTTGACCTCAGCTTAGAATCACTGATTTTGTCCAAGGAATCTCAATCACCAATTTTCAAAAGGTTAACAAATATATACAACGTTGTTTTAAATGATTCAATTCATCAAAGTCATGTTGTAATGCATACGTAAAGGGAGAAATGTTAGTGTAAAGAAAGAGGAAAAAAAAAGAAAATTAATCTATTGCTGATTTGTTGACTTTAAGGTCAGAAAGATGGCATCAAATCTACCAAAGGGGTGAAAGAGAGATGGCAAGAGATTCTCCAACTAAAGTAAAATGGAAGTGATTTTTAGAAGAGAAAGAAGAACCTGCAGGATACTCTTACAGTTGTTCAAAAACCAGAATGGTTAAAAAAGTTAACATCCTTCAACATATGGGTTTCTTTCAGAGAAATGTGGCCTGAGAGACAGGCTCAGAGAGAATCAATGACAGAAAAAAGGTTCCACAAAAGGTCTGCTAAATTAAATATTTAGGTTTGACTCCTGTAGTTTTTTAGGGTTTTTTCTTTAACCATCCATGCCACCTATAAGCATTTGAAGTTTCACTTTCTCCATTAGTTATTGAAAGCTAAAATTTTTACTAGAATTTTGACTTGTTCTGAAAAATTGACAACTATTCATCTTCATGATGACTGTGCATACCTAGTTGGGTAAATCCTCTTCAGCTCCTCACTCCAAAATACATTTCCTTGATTACACAAAGGAAAAGCAAGAAATTAGGAATATGAATCCTCAATATTTTGCCAAATATTTATCAGTGACTTAATCTTTAGACAAAAAAAAAAAAAAGTTTAAAGACTTAGATATAGGGAAGAGTCATAGTTTAGGAATGGTATTCCCAAATCTAGATCTCCACCAATACCTCTCAAACCACGCTGCTGCTCACTCACTCCCTCTCCCCCCTCTTCTCCCTTCTCCACCCCTTCTTCCATCCTCCTGCACCCCTGAATAGGGCTGGAGAAGAGCATTTCTGGCACAAAAGGCAAAGATCACAGGTTGAGATAACAATTTACTGAAAACAGCAATGCGATAAGAAAACAAACACTAACAGCAACAATATTATTAACAGAAGCATACATAAAGGGAGAACAGGATCCACACACACACCCCCCCCCCCCACCCCCCCCACTGCCGGGCTTTATTACCCCAGAAAGGGATACCTCTCCTTCCCAGAAGTGAGGAAGTCCATATTCCCCATCCCTGGCAACAATATAACGTGGTATTGAATAACAAAATACCTTGGCCATGCTCCCTCCCACTGATCTGGACCAGAACCAGGACTAGAAGTAAATGTTAAATTCCTAGTTTAGGGAAAACTGTACATATTAAAGCAACCAGCTCTGATTTTGAGTCATATTGTATTTAATTACAAGTGGTACACAGTTTGATAATGCTCTGAACAGTTTTCCATTATTCTGTTAAGTTTGCACAATCACAGATATAATCTTGCAATTTTAGATAGTGAAAGACAACATTGCATGTCTGGAGAAAAGGACAAGGTTGGCACTTGATGCATATTAGACACTGACAAAATGAAAAATACTTTGAAATTTTAAAAAGAAGTTTCCTTAGCTAATTTTCCCAATCCAAATAATTGGTTTTTATATGCAAAATAAAAACCTGTAATTTTCAATTCATTTGCTTTATCAGGAAGATGGCATATCCTGGAACTGGTTTGTTAGTAATGAAACTCCACTGACCTTTATCCCAGGCCAGGAGGAGTATATAGGACTGTCAGAGAGCTGATGGCATCATTTTCATTACTGAAGATACCCCTCACTACCATTCTTCATTTCCACTTAACATTTTGAAATATTGAGGTCTTTAAACCCACATAGTAAGACATTTGAATTATTGTTGCTAGCCAGTTTATAAAGAGACATTCAGAATTTTCTGCTATTCTTCAATCCAATCTAATCTATTAATGATACCTCCCTTGAAAAGGACTAAAAAAACCAAAACTGAGACAAAACAAGAAAATAGCAATAACAACCAAAAATCACCATGCAAATCCCCAAACACAAAAAGAAAACAATTCAGAAATTTTCTTTAAGACAAACTGCATTATATAATAAATGGATTACCTATAGTGCTAATACAGTGAAATATCACCATGTTCATGAGACTGAAAAAGAGTAAACAATAATATGTATCAGGTAACACCAAAAAGCACTTACTACCACCACTAAATTATCTTCATCTTTGTGTATTTATTCCAATTCCTTCAGATATAAAGTATAAACAGAATTGGTTTTTTGCCCTAATAGCAAATTTAGCTGACTGCTTACAAATTCAGAAGTCAAAAGTCTTTACAGAGAAGCCCACTGGAAAAATGGAAAACTATATACAGTGTGGTGGTGTGAGAATTGTTTTGTTAGGTTTTTATAAGAAGTTTATGTTATGGTTCATTTCACTGTATCCCCAGTTTTGTAACTGTCCGTTCCCTTTTGTGTTGTCTGTATAATAAGGTGTTTTGTGTCAGTCCTCCCACCCCTCACCTGACCTGGAACATCCCCTCTTCCCCACACACCCCTCCACCCCACCCCCCACCCCAGGACAGCCTGTCTATCACTCCAGGAGTCCTCCCATGTTGCAAAATCTCAGGGAGAGGGCTTCAGGTGATAGGTAGCCGGGGGGGAATTCTTTTCCTCTGGAGGTGGTTGGTCAGAGGCTTGGGGGTGGGCACACCTTGTTACCCCCTGAATCCCCTGATTTGTTGTCTTGTTGTAACCTCCCTTGAACCCCTCCCCTGCTTACAAGGTGGAGGAGGGAGATTCAAATCCTCTTCAGCTTTGCTCTCTCGCTTGCTGGCCCCCCTGGCCTGAGGTTTGGACCAGCTGCAGACTTCCCGCAGCTGGGCCTGAATAAACATCTTTTAACCTGCTAAGCTGAGAGCCAGCCTTTTCTTACTGCCGTTGCTGTCACAACACTATTTGGTCCAGCTGCTGCTGAGAAGCCGACCAGCAGGTAAAGATTGCCTGCGTGCCCATCCGAACTGGGAACATCTTGTAGCTGTGCTGACCAGAGCTAGCCGGAGGTCAGCTCCTGCCCAGTGCGGGAACAGAACCAGCCACAATACAGTAGTAGTACTTGCAAGCAAAAAGGACTGCATATCAATTTGAAAAAGGAGGAAAAGCAATGTCCCTGCTCTCTGATGTTCCAACATGAAATATCAAGGCATATTAACAACACAGAACACATTATATTATAATTATTATTACTATTATTTTTTGTTGTTAATTTTCTGGTCCCATTCAAAGGAATACTATGTTAGCAGTAGGAAGAGTACTCTACAAACATAATAATTTATTTTATATCCTTCCTTAATTCTTACAGAAATTACATAATTGCACTAGACAATCTCATATTGTCTTTACTTTAAAAACTTCGAATATAACATAGTGTCATGGGATGTACTTTTAATCATTGCATGACAGTTTCTAGTATCCAGCACACAAGTTAATTTAGTTTTAATGGATTAAAAGCCCCAACTGTTCAGTAATTTTTACATCAAAATATATCTAGATACAGAAAATACTGACACTTCATATTCTAGTCTAAAACTTATAAATTCAAATTATTTTTATGTAACAGAAGAGTTTGTGCTGCAAGGCATTCAAAAGTGACATATTTTTGTCTCTGGTAATAACCTGGAATAAAGAAAATAATTAATACCATAGTAAACTAATATGAAGAATGGGCATTTGCCAGAGGATAAATTAGACTTTAAGGGGAAGACCATTTCTGAGGCACGTCATGAAACATAGATATAGAAAGACAGCTCATCAAAAGTGAAGGAAGTGAAATAGAGAGACAAGAGTCTATAATATTTTTTTACTATAAATTATTTATAAAACTTATTATATAATGGAGTTGAAAGACTAACCAGGGCTGCTGATGTACCATTCTTAATGGAATAAAGTTCAGGTTATTTTAATTTTTCCTCTGTTGTTTCTCATATTTCTAGCACCTTACACAATAATTTCTTTCAAATGGTTTTACACTCTTCAGAGTAACAAAATTATTTTTCAAAAAAGATTTCAAAAGTCCTCCTTTAGAGACTATTATGTTATTGATTTGAAATTATAACGTAACTATATTACTTCTTCCATTAGCTCCTACTTTTTCCATAAACTCTCAGCAGTGGTCTTTTTAGATCCCATTTTTCTTTCTATTTACACATCTTACATGTACATCTTACTGAGATTCAGTCATGACAATAAAAAGGATAGCACTTCAGTCAAAAAAGAAGAATATATATATATATAGGCTGTCTAAAGACATTATATAATTTTGTAGAGCCTAATAATGTATTCTGCCTCTAACCCCTCTATTCTTTTTCTTTCCCCCCACCTTGCCGCTTCCCACTCCTTGAAGGAAACAGAAATATCAAAAAAAACCCCAGTGAATCAGTTCACAGCTATTTTGGGAGATAAGATGAAAAAATAAATTGCTTTATGTTAAAGAATTGAACTGGAATTTAGAATGTATGAGTGTAATCCTTGCTTTAGTAAGCCATCCCTAAACTTCCAGCATGACAAGGTACTTCTCTATGCCTCAATTCCAGCCATCTTCCTTCTCTAATTTTAGGTCATTTAGGAAAGAATTTTCTTGTAAAGTAGACAAAATTGAACTTTGCAAAGAACTATTGTAATAACCAATACAAATTCTTCTACTTGTGAGATATGAAACCAACACCTGAGTGACAGGAGATGTTTGAGTACCAAGAATGAGATGAAGGGAAGAGAAACAAAAATTGAATATCACCTAACATTACAATACTCTTTTCTCAATTAGTGTAAATCAATGCATGGCTCATTCTTAATTTAATTCTTTTAAACTGAAATGGCTTCAACCTGAATGACTTTATAACAATTTATAGGTAAAGACATAAATTTTACAGATGGAAGAGAAAACTCATGTATGTAGCCTACTCTGACACTATAATCCTTGAAAACATTTTATGTTCAAATAAGGGAATATGATTTTCATGAAGACATCAAAAATTTACTACTAGTCTCTTTAAAGTTTCAAAGGCATAACTAATTTATACCATTTTGTATGGTTAGTCCAGTTAAAGTTATAATAACATATTATATAGATATTTCATAGTCTAAATTATGTAAATAACTTAGACCAAATCTTATTATTAATACAGTTGAAATTTATTATATATAAAATTTCTAGTTCTCCCTTTTGTCTGCTGTTAATCCCTACACTGTTTCCATGTTCTCCTGGAGGACAGTAATGTTAAAAATGGAATTTATTTTGCCAGGAAGAAATATGTTATTGATTCTGATGGTTTGTTCTTTACTGTGGATCCACTTCAGACAATTTTTCTATCTTCTATAAATTTATGTCATTAATGTATTTAAAAATAAAAAATATATTTCTATATTTTAGATACTACTTTTTCTTTTAACTACTGTAAACCTTGTTCTGTCCTGCTCCCAAATCCGTACCACTGCTCCATCTGCACAATAGCTCACCACTGTTGAATTTTTCATAGCTTCAATCTTAAGTGTATATTTTTTTATCATCCCATTCTTATACTTCTCTACACCATGGAAATCTCTGTCTCACTTTTATTATCAGGGCCTCATATTTAATTCTCTATAGAAAAAATATTTCTTATTACTTCATAAAAAAATCATGGTTATACCATAAAAAGATAAGCAAAAGCACTTAAAAAAACCACCCAAAGCACAGTCAAAAAATGGTGCTGCAGGCAAAGAAACAACAAAAAAAAGAAACAAACAAACAAAAAAAATTCACTGCAAAAATCAGTGGCCGGTTGCTAGTAATGGCAGTGCTGTACATACTGGTCTGCAGGCTATAAGCCTGAGAATTATAGTAGGAGTTACATCAAAAAAGAATACGTCTCCCTTGTGCTCTTAAAAGAAAGCAGAATTATCACTGTATTTTTCAGAGAATTTGATCCTGATGTCATGCTTTAACATGATCCTAGAAAATGCTGTAGACTGAAATCTTTCAGGAAAATTAAGTAGAGGAGCGAATAGTACCAAAATCCTGACTGGTCTTAATGCAAACTATATTCTGAGCCATCCAGCTCTGTCAAGATGTGGTGTCAGTTGTCAAAAATCTTCACAGAGGAGGGGAAGGCTGTGGACCGTAGGTTCACTTCAAGGGAATAAAAATTTTTTAGAGAAGGAGGCATATTTTTTGAATTTCAGTTGTGAATGCTGTTGAAAAGAAACTGTAGGTCTATATGAACTGAGATTAGGGAATTATAACAAGAAGAGAAATACAAATGAGCAACACCTAAAATAAAAAAAAAATAAAATAAAAACTACAAAGGGCACATTATTTAAAAATATTTTGACTAAAGCCAAGTATGATATTTTGAATCTCAAAAGGACATGTTGTGCCATCTATTTCTCACCTCTACATCAATCACACTGGGGTATCATGTAGTCAATAAACTAAAATAAAGCAGTATGAAATATATTAGAAAGAGCATTTTTTTCCCCTCATGTTAGCTCTAGTGCTAGTGCACAGGACTAGTGCTATTTGTATGAATGCACTTAAATCAGAAGACTTCTCATCTTACCAATCTTGTCGTATTCCTATTGTAGCCCTAGATTTGGCATCATTATTTTGAGAGCAAAGCTATTGATGCTTAAATCTAAAGAAATTGTGACTGAGCTTAGAAACTGATGAGTTTGGGGAAGTTGTAGAAAATAATCAATTGGGGAAGATTTATCCAAAATTTTACACATAGAGATTTTTGCATTCTGAAATATGACACACACAAAATATTAGGAATGGTTGAAAAAAAATTATAATGTTTGCTACTTAAATAGTATGTGAATAAGCAAGCCAAATAAGAGACAAATGTGTTTCCATACCAATATTAAATATCTAAGGGAATAAGGTGTCTGAAGAAACAAGAAAAAACAAACTAAAATATCTTTCCCTAGACGAACACATTAATGAAATAGATGCACCAGAAATTTGTTGACAGCCAGTGGGATGGTAAATGCAAAGATGAATATGAGGGCCTAGAATGACAAAAAAGAGAACTTCGATTTAAAAAGATGAACATATTCAGAACAGAATTTTAATGGACCAAAATGCCAGTCTTAAATGACAATATACATTTGGGCAACTGTTAGAGTGTCTGACAAGGACAATGACACTGATTACCAGATTCCCAGACATGAAAGTGAAAACAGGCGATAAAGCTTTTCTGGATAGCATCAGCATCCTCCTATCAATTATTCAAATGTCACTGGGAAATTAAACAGGTAACATTTTAAGAGACTAAAACTATGTTTGTTCTAGGATCAGTTAATCAGAAAGCCCCTCCAGCAAGAAAGTTACTACTGATTTGATGCAAAACAATGATACTGTTCAAAATCCTGCAGAAGTATACAGCTTCATAATTGTGATGATTCACGTTGATTCAACAGATTTACAGAAGAATAAAGAACAGAAAGAAGCTTGTAAACAAAGTCAAAAGTAGGAAGGCATTTCAATAAGCAGTTAGATAAGAGACAGGAAAAAGGAGCTAAGAATAAATATTCAGTTGTTCATCCAGCACTGACAGTAACCAGAAGTCTTCCACTTGGGTTTATGTAATTCAGCATAGATATGAATCATTAAAACAGGTTCTGTGAGGACAAAAACAAATTATGACTTTAAGAGTACATGCACCTCTGAGTCACTGGTCAATGATATAGCAGGTGAAATTCAAGGTACATGGAGGGAAACAAACAAAACCCCAAAAACAAACAAACAAAAACCCAAACAAACAAACAAAACCCACAACACAAACTTTTTTTGCACAGATGTAAAACCAGTATGGCCTGAGTACAATCACTCAGGAGCAAACTTCTCAGCTGAATATTAAATCCATGAAAATAATAAGCTCAACCTGCAGAAGTCATCAAAAATAGAAAATCAATTGCTAAGAAGCATTGAGAAAAAAAGCAGTGGACAGAGAAGAAAATTTCATTATGCCACTATTTAAATACATGGCTTACCCCCAGCTAACAGTGCTGTTCTTCAGGGGTTGATGCTAGGTCTGATACTGCTTGACAGTACTGCTGATCTCCATGGTGAAGAAATGCAGACATTTAGATTTGCAGATAATTCCAAACTAGGAAGAGTGGTTAATATTTTAAAGTCTGCTATTCAGAGGGATTTCATCAAGTTGAGAAAATAGGATGATATCTGAAGTTCAAAAATGGCAAATGCAGAGCCTAATTAGGACAGATTAATAAAGGCTGGGGACTGACTGGCTGGGGAGCAGCTTTACAGAGAAGGAAGGAAGGGCTCTTGAACAAGCTGAGCGTGAGGCAGCTGTGCATCCTTGCACCTGTTAACAGTAAAATGAAGGGGAGAGAAAAATACAGTGATGTTTCTTTAAAAGCTGTAACTATTCCTATCCGATCTAAGGTGACACTGTTATTAAAGGAATATCATAGTCCTAATTTTGCATTTCTTTTCTTCACAAGTTAAGTGGAAAGTTAACAATCTACAGCTGAAAAGAAAAAAATATTACTCAGAGTGGCTCAGGGGAAAGAGTCAGAACAACTCACTTTTAAGGACTCTAAGCTTCTTTGAAGGAATAGCAAACATCAGCCATGGATTATTTCACCTCAAGCACTTTTAAAATAAGTAGGAAAATGAGAGCTGATTTTTCTCCAAGCTTATTAAAAAGGGTGCATAAACTAATATTGCTATCACAATTGCCTAAAGAATTTCTGTGTGACTAGCAATGATTTTTACAATGTATAAATTAGAACGTCTATTCCACTTACTCTGTAGAAGCACATAGTGAGTGATCAGCAACATCATCAGGATCCTTGAACCTGGAAGATTTACTGTGGTGGTGAGAGATACTGTGGTTTTTTTCCTTTTGTGTGTTACTGTTGAAACCTTTCTTAAATGTAAACAGCACTTATTGGAAGAATATATCTGTGTGGTTTTGACTGAGATTAAATCCTTTTCTCAGATCTTCAAGAAAGTGTTTGGACTGAGAAAGGGAATGCCATCTCTATTGAAACACACACATGTGCAGGAGAAAATAATCTACCTGCAGTAAGTATAAGATAATATATTGCACATCTTAGTAACTGAAATCACCTAAATTCCAGACTGATTATAATCTGATCCTGGTAGTTTTAGTGAACGAAGATAGAAAAACACTTTTGGTGGTACATCCTGTATCATTCTCCCTGCCATTTTTCTGCATATGCTTTGTCTATGTACTAGGCTACAGAGTGAACTTGCCAGTGAATTCTATTAAATTTCAGTTTATATGAAATACAAACACTTTCAGAAGTTTATATTAAAATCTGCTTTTTGCCAATACCTTTGACAGTGATTAAGTGGCTGCACGACTCATTCTCAACAAACCATTCCATACATTAAAAATATAAAGGGCTCTAGATGCATATATAAAAGAAGAATAAAGGCAATAAAAATTATGGTGTTTACATAATTGCTATATCACAAACCTCAGGCATTTAGTGCAGGCGAAAATTAAGCCTCTGTAGTGGTTTTAATTTAATAAAACCGGGCAGAATCACCAATTAATGTAGGGGATTTAATATTAATTTTTTTGTGGGAGGGAGAGATTAGGAGAAAAATAAACAAAGCCGTCTTAAGCTTAAAAATGAACAAAAATAGTTTTATTAACATATATTAAAAGAATGAGGAGGAAGGAAAAAAAATGAGAAAAAAAGAAAACTTAAACTAAAACAGAATGATACTTTAAAACACGCTTCTTTCCTTGTACAAACTATTAACTTTCTTATTGAAAACATAGAAAGACACAATTTAGGATTTTCAGTCAGTTTCACCACTTAGACATAACCACTCATTAATCTAGGAGAAGAGTCCTTCTAAGATCTTTTATGAAGACGTTTGCCACAAGACAAAATAGTCCAGTGCTCCCAATGTCACACATCTGCTGCCGCCCAGAGTTTTCGCAGACTGTGATGTTCTATTAGCAAAGCTCCTCAGTGTATCTGGGGTACTATTTAGGAATACTTCTTCTAGTCTAAAATCATCTTTGTCTCAAAGGCTAAGACCCCTTTCTTAACCCAAGAGCGGGGGCTTCAAAGTTCCTAAATAAATATCAATTACATCAGTCCTTAATTTTGATTAGAATAGCATTCTACCCAAATAATACTAAGATGCTGCAAAGAACAGTCCATTTCTCCATAGTTTACCTTAGAGAAGTCCGGTTAAAAATGTCCACTTCTTCAATCCTATTCCAATATTATTAGTTCTTTCACTTCTAATCAAACTGACTTCATGTAGTGTGTATTTCTATGTACCTTCTGGTTTTCTCTCTTCTTTCTCTCAAGGAAGAATTGTGCTTTAAAAGTTCCATGTTGTTAGAAAAAGGGTTAAATTTGTTTGGGCTTGCAAAAACCACGCAAGGCTGCAGGAGCTGAAGAAAATACAAAGCTCTGCTGATGGAAGAAAACTGGTAGATGTCCTTTTTTCCACCCCTCAGTCTCATCCAGGGCGGCTCAGCTCAGAGTTGTTATGGAGCTGCAGGCTTTGTTTCTCTGCTGCCAGCAGCGATTAAGCTGGGCCATGTTTTGGCCCTTTC
Organism: Hirundo rustica; assembly: GCF_015227805.2. NCBI lineage: Eukaryota > Metazoa > Chordata > Aves > Passeriformes > Hirundinidae > Hirundo > Hirundo rustica. The sequence goes on from NC_053450.1 coordinate 16,938,370, forward strand.
TGCCGTGGTCTGAGCGCGTGGCCAGCACTGCCGAGCTGCAGCCACCCCTCTCCACTGCCGGCAGCGGGGGAAAGGGGCTCAGCCAGCTCAGGCCTTCCCTGTGCAGGCAGCGGCCCTCAGAATCCCAGCCAGGCCCAGCCCAGCTGCCCAGAGAGACAGCGGGGCGCGACCCGGCCCGGCCCGACCACGATGTCACCTCATGGCTGATCTCTGAAGAGAGAGAGAGACTGATCTCCCGCAGTTAGTTTTTAAATGTTCCCTCCACAGTCGCATTGACATTTCCCATTGGTCAACTTAGCTGCCAATATCCTGGCTAGCTTTTTGATAGGTCCTTGTTCACCCCCGCAAACCACTCTACGGTTAGGGCAGGGAAAAAATATCTCACATTTTCCTATAACTAGAAAACAAAATTGTGCCAACCCATGATAGCTTCACATATTTTTCAGTATCTGAAACATGAAAAATAAACTGGTGATATGGCCTAAAGTAAGGTGAAAATTGCTTTTCAGGATTCAGACTCTTTCTGTATTGAATAATAGGTGGAAGTATATGTGATGCTTATTGAATAATAAGAAATCAGATTATTTGTAAGTCTTTAAAAAGTAGAAGTAAAAAGAATTTTGAACTTTGAGGAAAAACTATTTAAATCATATATCCTTAGGGTTAAAGTTACCATAAAACTGTAAATAACATCTTCTCATTCAAAATCACTGAACAAGAAATAGAAATTACAGAGAACATTTCAGCAGGATTATTATTTTTCTACTAGATACTGTAAAAATATGTGTAGTTAAAAACATAATAAATGTAAGAAATCACTTGATCAAAACTAAATTGAGGTCAAGAAGAACTGACTGTTAAATAGATAATTACTGACATTTTTATTACTTGAGAACAACAGGTTACGAGCAGAAACTGAAATGAGCAAAAAGAAAAATATTAAACAGAATCTGGCTAACTTGAATTTGCACTTTATTTGGCTTAGTAAGAGAAAGTGCCTCATGTCATATTTTTGCTGTCAAAATATTACTAAAGTGTGATCTGAAAAAAAATCATAAAGATACTCAGGCCCATAAATATGTCAGAGTCAAAGAACCTTAAGGATAGTGCTGGACTTTCCTAATCATTTGTGAAAAAAAGGATATGAGCTCCTGAACCAACTAATTTAAAGTTGTCATACAGGAATGTACAGAAATACAAGAAAAAGCTTTTGAAGAAGTAAAGAGAATAATTTCAAATTCTCCATTAAAGAAATTTTATAACCCAAAGGAACGTCTAGTCTTAGAAAGTGACACATTACAGAGTAGTGAGAGAACCACATTAATGCAGAGAGAATGTCTGAAAGCACTTATGAGCTGTTATTTCTTAGGTAACGAATGAGAATGAATTAGCACTAAACCTTTACAAAACTGACTAGAATCTTTCACAAGCTCTGTCAGGACAAAAAAAGCTGTACAGTGTCATGTCTCCTCAACCTTGCTTATGTTTTCAATGTCTGAAAGCATTAATTTAAATGGAGAATAGAAAATTGGTTCATCAGCATGCACATGTAACAGGATCTGGCACAGTTAGGATCTCCTGCAATGCTTTGCCATACCCTACGGCAATGCAATTGTCAGACCAATTCCTTCCATACAGTTAATGTTCCCCATAATCATAAATTAAACCTGAAAAGCCATATTGCATTTTTCTTATCAGAATAATGTCACCTTATCTCTTGAGAGCCTCTTAAGTTTTTATATACATTTTCACCCAAAACACTTTGTACTCCAAAAAACCCGTATCAAGCAAACCAAATTTGAATACTTACCACTTTCAATACAATTGCATTTTCAGAGTTAGGCTGAACTTTGACACATTTCACTTTTATATTCTTGAAGTCAGGCTGCCTCATGGGACAGCTGCTTTGTGGGGTTTGGGGACAGCAGGGACTGCCCAAGTCATCAGGGCAGGGCAGGACTTGGCATCCCAGGCCATTCCCACCCTCTCAGCCAGAGGCAAGGCAGCTGCGGGGCACTGAGGCAGCCCCAGCCCTGGGCATGTCCACAGCATGAAGTTAGGCAGGGATGTCAGCCCACATGTAGTGTGGCCTGTGGCCTGCAGGAACAGGCCCTGTTGGGGAAACCAGGGTCAGACATGGTCCCAGACAGACCAGGAAGGGTATTTGCAGGAGGGTTAGGTTTGGTTATGCTCACTCAGCAGCTGGTCACAAACACAATAAATATTTCTGAACAAAAGCTTTTCTGCACACCCAAAAATAGTTTCTATGGGTGTTCCTAAGAAATCTCTCATCGCTAGGAGATTAGAGGTAACAACTGAGCACCCAGCTGCTGGTTCAGTGGGGATACAGATATTCAACATGATTCTGCTTAAATCTCAAATCTAACAGATGCTGTTACAATCCAGTTAATAAGCCTCCAATTGAAAAACAGGACCTGGTTAGTAGCCATGTTGAATATGGTGACTGAGTCACAGAGCAGCAGAAGTTATTTCCACTGTGTGACAACAAGACAGCAGAGATACAAGTACGGGTATACTGGTTGATTGGTGAGAACTCAACCAAAGATATAGAACTTTAGTATTTTTGTGGAATAGAGAATACCTTAATTATAACATCTTCTAGGCAACACATGTATATGTAAGAGTTTCTGATTGTTTTCAAAGTCAGATATTAGCCTTTTATGGACAGAATGAGTTTAATTAGTGATGATACATTCTTTTATTAAACTCAGAACAATGTCATTTTGAAGTCAAGATGGCAAAAAGAGAAGGATCAATTTAGTCTTTCAAAAATTTCAGATAAAATTTTGCCTTTGTATAGCTATTGCTCAGGAAAATCAGTCAGATCATAAATGATTCAAATCCTGCGACCAAGCCAAAATTCAAAATATATTCAGTGTGTCTATAATCCTTTTTGACTTTGTGTCTGGAATTGTAGCCCTTAGCTATTGCCTTAAAGGTCCTTCCAAGAAGAAGTCTAAATAATTTTCTCAGTTCAGAGATGGTCACCTACAGTAGTTATAAACAAGCAAACAAACAAAAAAAAGAGGTGTGGCAGTCTGATATACAATGCCATGAAACACGCACATTTCACAGGAGTGGGCACCCATACTCTCAAGAAATTTAAGTTTTTATCTGTATCTAAATGTGCCTTTTTGTCTGAGGTTTCCCTTCACATGCAAAGCAGTGCAGCGTTGTATCAGAGCTAAACATAAGTAGCCTTAAATGAGGAAAGTTGGCAAGTCTGGTATTGAGGTTGACCTCAAGTCCACTCCTGCACTGTGCTCCTAATTAGGTTCACCCAAAACTTCATTTTAGCAAATAATGCTCCAACACTTAATACCACATGACATTATTTAACAAGAATTATTTTCATTTTTTATTCAGTATTTAGTTAATCCAAAAGCAAGCAGGACATATGTAATGCCAAAAGTCATGCAGGACAAAATGCTGAAATTATTTATTTCTTCATGAATATTCATTAAATTTTTTTGGAAAAACACAACCTTTTGCTTTGCTGTAATCTACCTTAGCACTAAACACATTGAAAAATATATATCTTTAAGCAGATAAGAGAGAAAAAGTAATTTTTTGGGAATATTCTCAGTAACCAAGGACAACATCCTCTGAGAACTTTAAAAATGGAAATAAAGCATAAGAACTGAGGAGAACTAAAAGGCTTTCCAGCTATTTAAAATTAGATGTCTTCTCTGTATTCCACCCCAAGAGAGTTTAAGCATTGAAAATCAGTAATTTTAAGTGCAGTTATTTATGTTTAGTACAGAAGTACATTGAGGTGGCAGAATGATATAAACTAAGAATTAAACTGTTTCACCTAACTACTCATAGTACTGTAGCCAAACTCAGCAGAAGCTGCTAAATCATTTTGAGCAGTTAGTACATATGGAGTCTTATTTTTCTACAGATATAAAAATGACAGCACCACCCATACCAAGTCCTTTCGACTGCAGGGCAGGCACATTATTAGTTACAACCCACATACAAACATTCATCCACTTACTAGTGACAACTGAATTCTGATTATGTTATATATCTGAACAAAAGACAAAGAACTGCAGGCATTGAATAGCTAACAGAATAATTCATTTTTCAGAAGAATATTGAATGTGACAAATAATAGGTTTCAAATGTACCTAAGACATATTTTTGCATATTCCCAAAGCTAGAAAATTCCACATGACATAATTTGTGGTTAACAACTCCTTGAGTCTGCCTTCAAGCACTGACGTTGTCTTCTTTGAGCACAGTAAGAACAACGGAAAAATCAACAGAGTTGCCCAAGGTTTTCTGAGAAAATTACACACTGGAGAAAATAGACTGTGATTGTGTTTTAAAATCCCAGCAACTCTCAGCCAAAGGCTGCAGAATGAGAACAAAAAAAATCCCCAATGCATTCGATGACTGTATCCAAACATCTAAAAAGAATCAGATGTAAGGATCTCTCTATATTATATTGATATTATTTCAAAATGTTTGTACAGTAACCTACATTTGGTGGAACCTCTGTTTAATCATATTACTGTACTTGCAAAAAATTCAAAATTTGGCATCAAATCAAATTTTGGGAGGCCATTGTTTCCTTTCCACTGAATCTGATGGCCTACTGATATTCGGTTAGACAGTAATGTAAAATTCAAGCAACAGTTAGAAAATTAGAGAGGCACTTGTCAAAGGCTGTTAGTGTAGGGGAAATTAGTATAACAAATAGCTTAAAGTGCTGCTCTTTAAAATTACAACTTTCAATTCATATTTAGCATTATAGATTAATAAATTATTGAATACCTACCAGACTTGCTGAGCACAGTGAGGACAGATGAGCACCTGAAAACTTGGGCTGGAGTCTATGTGAGTGACATATGTTGATTGGTCCTCTTAATCCTGAGCAAACTTCTTGTTGTGTACCTAAATATGGACATAAGTATCTAATTTTAAGCCTCAGGGTCTGAGGCTGAGTTAAATATGTTTCTGCTTGAAAATGACACTTTGTATATCAATAATAATCCACAAAGTTGAGAAAAACAACAACAACAACAAAAGACTGGTCATGCTGAATATATGATATCTGCAGATTTGCTTTAGGACTAGAGCCCTCACATGAACAATATTCTACAGATGATGAAGTGATGCTTTGCCAACAGACACCAGATGGTTGTTAAATGACAGAAGAGGATCTACATTTGATAGAGTCAACAAACCAGGATGTAACATATGTAAAACTAGTAATCCATATGCATGTTTCAGAGACTAAGAGCTCACTGATTATAAAAAATTAGTTCAAAATAATTCTGTTTTCAAGATTTACTTTACCTCAACAATTTCCTTGTTGAAACCACATCTTTATCACTTAACCTCAAGTGGTAAATGCTAATAGCCTCAAGTGTGATGAGACAGAGAACTTAGTGGTTTGATTAGTTTCTCTTTTTATGGAATGTTATCCTCTCAGTAAATGAAAAGAGGATCATCCTATTGACTCATATAGGAATTCTGTTTGATATTGCAAGAGATGATGACTGATCAGCATTTTCACGTGGCTGGTAATCAGAATAAAGCACAGAATCACAAGACGTAAACCTATGGCACAGTGTTGCCCTGATCTGCTGCTTCATGGGTTGTTTTTAAAAGAAGAAACAGAAACAACATGTTCATTTTTAAAGTATATATTTCTTGGAAGTATTTGTGGAAAGAAAATAAAATCGATCTTCATTTTTATAGTCAAGCAAGATTTTATCTAATTAAGTTGCTTTAGTAGCAGGAGATACTACTAGGAAGATTTATTTTTATTTCTATAAGGGGTAAATTCTGGTATTAGTTAAAAGTTCATTTGCAGAAATTAAGACCCAATAAGGAGCTGAAAAAATTTCAAGGAAGGATTTTACCACCGTGACAAGGCATAAGGGTGATTTTTTCCCTTTTCTCATCAGTAGGAGGTTATAAGAACCATTTCTTTTCTCCGCATTTTGAATATTGTTTTGTGTTTTAACTACTGCTGGAATCTTTATCTGAAAACCAGCTTGTGAAATTTCTTATTTTTCAGTTACATCCTTCAGCTTTGCTCTGGGGTTTAAAATACCAGCTGAGGCACAAGTCAAAAATCTGTGCATACAGACTGGTTTCTGCTATTCCAGAGATTAATATCTGTTCTCCATTTCAACAGCAGATTAGAAAGGCTCTTAAAGATTACCTTGACCAAAGAAATCATATGAGCAATTAATTGTTTCTGCCAGAACTCTGGTAAGTGAAGAGAATACTGTAATGACTGAACAATATTGCAGAAAATATGAAAATAATATACTGATTTTGACAGTGGAACCCCCAGGCCTTTTCTGTTTCATTTCCAGATTGATTAAAATCCATTGAATTTTGATTGACTTTTTTAAAATTGTGTAGTTTAGAAACAGGACTATGCAAGATTTGTTTGTATATGGTTATTAATATTGACTGGATTTTACACATGTATGTGAGTATGTGAATATGTGAATTTGATGTGGGATATAGCTTTAGAGTGGTTTTTATCTTTGTATTGACGTTGAATTCTTTTAGAGCCTTTTTTTATAAAGTGCTCATGCATGAAAATATAATGTTTTGCTGCTCTATCATTTATCCTTGATAGCATTTCCTACCTGTTCTGGGCCCAAGAAGCTTGCTACACTCCTGTAGGGACAACTGAATAATGATCCCAATTAATAATAGATAAGAAAAAGATAATAAAGAAGAGGGTCAGAACATGACATTGCCTTTAAGCCTTAGACTGCAAGGTGACCTCTCTGCACATCAAGTGAAAGCCTGTAGATTTTGTGGGTTTTTCTCTGCACTGTGTTAGTAAACTGGAAAAGAACAAATTAGGACCTCAAAACTGGAAGAAACGGAGAATTTAGATATGTATTGTATAGCTTTCCTTGTCACTCCCTGGGTCCTTTGTTGTCATAGTTGTCATCACACCCTGGGGGGAGTAGGTAGTTTCACCAGTGCATGTCCGCAATTTAGGAACAACAGGTGTGTAAGGAAATGTCCTAAATTCTCATGCACCATTGCAAATGTAAAGATGAGTCATGTATGGCAAGACCTAAGAGGAAACCTGGTTTGTATGAACACCACAGCTGAGAATGCTTCTTGCTGACATTATAAACATACACCAGATTACACTGATGCTTACACTTTTCCTTCTGGCTATGATATAAAGCTTCCGTGATAGGTATTAATATACACAGAATATTTAAATTCTATCTGTCTGTAAACATATATATTCCAGATGTAACTTTCAGCATGAGGGAAATTGTGGCATCAAAAAATGAAACAAGCTGGGTATAGCAAAATTCTAGGATAGCTCTGGCAGGCATGGAGAAAAGGATTTTGGGAAGAATGTCTACTGCACTTTGGTAAAAACTGGGAAACCTTGGATCTTTATAGCAGTTTTAAGAGTGAATACCAAAGCCAAGGGGAAAACCTACAAGAATATCTTACCACAGCAGTTTGGACAATACTTCAGCATAGACTGAAATGCATGCTCAGTATCACCCTGGTCAAGGAAATTACATATCTATTTCCTTCTGAAAACTCTACTTTACAACCAGTAAGTATGTCTCAGTAAATGATCTCACTCATCATTTGTCTCATCATGGCAACAAAAATACTTCTCAAATCAGTAGAGTCGGGTGACCATAAAGATCTATAAAGGTGCCCAACATTCCTGAAGCAAGGCAAAAGTATCTAAATATGTATTTCCCTTAACATTTTTTTAAAATATATTCTTGTATAATCAGCATAAGCTTCTTAATTTCTTGATTTTTAAATTCAGAGTTAAGTGGAAAGTCAAAATTATGTTTTCCTTTACTTTCAACTTGACATCTAAAAGGCTTTAATGTGATTTTGAAAATCCACCTAATAAGAAATGCGCCACTCACTGATATTGGCAGAGATCATGAAAAGTGACAAAACCACATTTAAAGAACATGAAGGTTGCACAGTCCTGCATTCAGGAATGTGAAAAAGTCTTCACCTCAGCTCAAAACGGAGTATATATAATCACACTCTTTATTTACCCCTCTGTATTCCAGCTGAAGGCTCCCTCCATTTCCAGCTGCATTTCCTGAGCAAAGCAGGGACCTGGGAACACCAGTGCTCTCCATGCTCTTGGTTTATGCGTAATGCTGCGCACCAGGCTGAAGCAGCAGTTCAGAAGAAAGCTGATTTGCCAACATGCTCCACCAAGAATAAAACACACCAAGGATAAATCAGCTACCTATAAATATTCAGATAAATGAAATATGCAACTGTATTTTTAGATGGCCACAACTTGGTCAAATATAACTGGATTTTGACTAAGCAAATATACTTTTCCTCTACTAAGCACCATCCCTTTGAAACACAGCCAGACATGCAAACACCCATTTCAAGCGTGTACCCAAAGAATCCTTGAGATATCTTTTAATGCTTCTTTTCCAGGGGAAAATTTGCCCCAAATTCAATCTCACTGAACAGCTTTTGCTAAAATGATGAAAATTAAATTTATGTTCAGAAAGATGTATATCCCATAGAAATGCTATCCTGAAATGTAGAGTTCTTATCAGCTTAAGAATGTCTTAGAATGGAAGTTGTCAGCAATTTCTACCTGCTGTCCTTATCATAAACACAATTAAGTAATGCTGCGGCTCTTGAAATATTAGTGTTTGTAAAGTACAAGGGAGCATGTTGCAAGTACAAACCCTGATAGTCATCTACCAACTACCACTGCTATCAGGTAGTTGCAGCATGAAACTGCAAATGGATTATTACACTTACAAGATACCACCCCAAGTCTGGGAGGCACAGCATAGATAAAACAGAAATAAAAACATTTTGTGGTTTGACAGCAACTTTTTTAAGCTATATCCTGTAATTTTCATGTCTTCCAGTTTAAGCAGAGGAGAACATAGGAAGGTATATATCTGCTATAATAAAGTTTTCTTTTTTTATGGCTGCTATAAGTTCATCCCTGATGATCTGAAGGAAAATTGCAGACGGCAAACCCAGGCAGAACACTACATCTCTCAAATCATAATGTTCTGACTGGGAAATGTGACAAATTTTCTGAAAACTGAAAAAGGCAGTCAACTGCTTTTTAAAATTCATTTTGGACACATGAAAATGTGCCTTTGCTTAGCTTTTTTCTGAACACAGGTCATGATGTTTTAAGCTGTTAAAGTGTTTACGGTTTTTCCCTTTATACCACTTATTCCTAGCAACAACTACAGTACCTGGGTGCTAAATAACTGCATTTCCTTCCTAGAATATTTTGTAATAATTATTTGATGTGATAAATAATGCTTGTAAAGACTCCTCCACCTCAAAAAAAAAAAAAAAAAAAAAAAAAAAAAAAAAACCACAAAAACAAAAACCAAACCAAAACAAACAAAAAAACCCCACCACCAACAAAAAAACCTACCCAAAAATCTCACCCTGCATAGTTTTTAAGGTGCTTCCCATTAGAACAGACATATGATATCATATATAATATATGATATAATACATAATATATGTTGGATAAATGTTTCATTAGACTTCAAACTCTTTTGGAGGTTTAGATTTTTAGTTAACCTTTCCTGTCTGATTAAACAGATAGCTCTATTGCTACTGCAAAAATTACATGGTTTATTTTTGTTTGCTTTATTTTCTTGCTTGGTTTTTTTTTTTTAGAAGCCTCCGTTTCTTGCTTGCGGATATCTTCAGCTGCTCAGTTATAATGATAAGTGCTGTAGTGAAGGATCACAAGTTTAAATCTCAGACTCAACAGCTGGCATATTTACAGTAGCACAAGTATTACCATGAATTAATTAATACACAATACTCTAAATATTGTTTATTTTAAAAAAATATTAAATAAATACTATAAAAAATTATTAAATTCTAGTTTTGAGGAAAAGAAGCTAAATTTTGGGAGACAAAAGAAAACACTAATGTGTATAAAGTAAATACTAATGTAAAGAAGGTATTTAGGAAAACACAAGTATTAAAGAATAGCATTAAAATATGTAATAATGTGCTTTCAGAGCCTTATTTAATATATGTCACTTGCATTTTTTAAGTCAGTTATTGTCAAATAATTTCCCTTGACATAGTATAACTACTGCAAAGCATTCTCCAAAATCTTAAATTAAAACATTGAGTATTTAATTAATTAGTTTAATTAGCTGTTTAAAAAATAACTTTGTAGCATACATCTAATGAGATTAATAAATTAATAGACAAGAAACACATGCACATGGGATTAATTACTCTCCTCAATGTCTGAAACAGTTATGTATTACAAATATTATCTGAATTTAGTTACCAAAGGAAGGTACTTAAAATTATGCCTGTCATAATATTAATTACAAATTCAATCACAAGAATTCTTAATTAAAATTTTCTCCAATTCTACTAAATAACTCTTCCATTTTCATTTGATTTCTTCTGCTGCTAACAAAATCTTGCCATTTACATGGAACAAACAGGAGACACAAACAACTTCAATAATTTTTAAAGTATTTCAGAAAATAGTTCTGTACTAAGTTTTAAAGGGATCATTTTAAAAATAATTCTGAAAAATGTGTACTATGAATTATTCTGTGAAAAATATGTCCAATAATTTTAAAAATTAACCAATATGTAACAAATATTTTTAGTATTTCCTTGTCAGAAAATAGTAGCATTCTAGTAGAATTCTCTAGATTTTTAGGGTTTTTTTCTGAGGAAGAGAATGGTCTAAATGATCTTCTTAAAACCTCTTGTAATATTTCTTGTTTTCATTAATTCACTTTACCTTGACTCTACTGTTTTTTAAGCCTTGCAGAGAATCCTTTTCTTCTAATTCACAGAACTAACTGTTCCAAGTACGTTTCTAGTAAATTCCAAAATACCTTTTACTCTCTTGCTACTTCAATGTCTGATCAATTTCATAGACAAGTTTAAGGACTTAACAGAAGTAAGATTATTTTGCTGTTCAGTAGAGCTAGAGGGAAAGAAAACGGATCTGCAGAAGTATATGGCTTTGATATAAGTTGCAGGTGTTCAGATAACACTTCAGAACCCAGCACAAGAGACTAACTGAGCATTCAGAAGACTGCAAGGAAGACTTCAGAGACCAGTTCTTGTAATTATCTTACTCTATTTTTATGACAATATGAAATGCATAGGTATGACTTGGAAACTTCTGAAAATTAAAACTATTTACATGTGTAAGATATGGGGTTATGATTGTTAAAGCTGTTAAGGCTCATGTTAAAGCCCTGTAGGAAGGCACAACTGCAGGCTGGAAAGTTGGAGGTCAGTTAAGGGGGTGAGAGATAGTTATGATTCCTGGACAGCACACTGCAGCTGAGCCAGCCAGTAGATGCTCTTCTTCTGTTATATTTTGGTTTTGTCGGGTTGAGATTAAAGGTATAAAAAGAGGGTAAGTTCTACAATAAAGTGATTCCCTTCACATGCACAAGGGTTCCCTGTCTTTGTTTCCCATTGCTATATACATAGACAGCTTCTAAATAATTCATTGAGGGATCAGAACATAACATATATATGCTTCTAAAAGAGACATCAATGGGATTAAAACTTAAAATTTGAAAATTTGGAAGTTTCTAATAGTGAATTATAGAATAATATAATATCCTAAGTTGGAAGTGACCCACAAGGATCATGAATGTCCAACTCCTGGCCCTGCACAGCACCATCCCCAGCTGTCACACCATGTGCCTGAAGAGTGTTGTCTAAACACTTCTTAAAGTCTCTCAAGCTTGGTGCTGTGACTGCTACACTGGGGAGGCTCTTTCAGTGGCCAACTGCCCTCTGGGGGAAGAATCTTTTCCTAATATCCAACCTAAACCTCCCCTGACACAATTTTAATGAGAATTCATAGTCCTGAGATAAATAATCTTTTCTAGTCCAAAGTCCTGAGTAAAGATCTAGTCTAACTTTAGCACTGAAAAATATTAGATGACAGCATTTTGGTTTTTGGGGCCTTAAGACTGTTGATTAAGTCTTATTTATATATTGAGCCAGGAATTGCAGGGTTAATTCTTTTGACTTTTCAGCTATTCATGAGTTTTTTCATGGAAGAGGAGGAGGAGTTCTGCCCAGAAATTTATCTTTCAGTAGAGCTTCAATATTTGATTGTTTTCCATGTACTAGAAGGACTTCTAATATATTTTTCTCCTGTGCAGATGAATAAAAGCAGGATATTGTCCTTGCAAGATATCACCTTTTCTGAGTGCTATATCAACATTGTCATTTTCCTTTCCTATGATAAAAGCAGTTAATGCAATGTTGTCTGTCAGGAAACTGCCAAAATTACTTGTGAATAGAATAGAGAATACCTTGTTATATGTAGAACATTCTTGCACATTAGAAGGATGCCCTCTCCAGCCTCTGTTGCCTTGCTTGTATTTTTTTTTCGTTTTCCTACTTTTTCATAAACATTAAAATTTTCTGGATGTCATTCATTGTGGTTTTACTGCTTTCTTCTCATAAGGATAAAACTAATAATTGCTTCCATATGCATTAAGTAATCCATTTTCATTCCAAGTTTTTGGAGGTAATATATGGAAAATTTTCAAGGAAAATTCTTAAAATGAAGCATGGGAGAATGGAAATAAAATTTATATTCTTTCCTCTCACCTTTCTTGAAAAAAAATCACATCAAAGAATTCTAGAAAAAAAAAAAAAAAAAAAGTTATAGAAGGAAAATAAATGAGAAAGCAAATGGAAAAGATAGCACCTAAAATTATCTCCTAGGCTTTAAGTGATCATCAGGAAGTAATTAATCAAGAGAAGAAGAATGATCAAAATTAAAACTAGATTTCATTGTATCATTGCTGCCTCCGCTGAGGCGTAGCGACCTGGTTCGGGAACGACACGGCAGCCACACCCAGGCTTCTCGGTCCATCAGCTCACAGACATCAGTGTGGTGGATGGCAAATGGCGTTTATTAACTGGTTACATGGGGTTATAAAACTTCTGTTTACTACATCACTTCCGTCTGCTTACGTTACAAACTAGGTGTTGCTTAGCTAATCAAGGACACTAAAACAACTAAGTGTTGAGGGAGGGGTTCTGTCAACCCGTACAACGCGATATCTTCCGATCGCCTGTCCCTAATCTCCCACATATAATTCTCTGTAAAAGGGAATTTTAAAAAACCAGAAACAAACAAACAAACAAAACAAAACAAAACAAAACAAAAAAAACCCACACACAAAAAAACCCACTAAAACCGCAAGCAAACAAAACAAATCCACAGTAGTATTCTATGTGAAAACTTTAAAATTTTCTGGCCTGTTATGGATAGATAAAATATGATATAAAATAGTATTGTAATTTATTAATTCTAATTATATTCAACATAACCAGCCAAACCCAACAAAATAAACAAGAGAATAAACACATAAATAAACAGCACAATGGAAAATGTTAAATCAAAGCTAAATGGGATTTACCCTAATACTTATATGTCAAAAATAAAATTAAACATCCCATGATTTTTGTAATTAATGAGAAGTGTTTTCTAAACTTTAAAATATAGCTATTATAGCTCAGAGATGTTTATTTCTTAAAGTAAAAAGGCAAGCTGAACACACTGCTTGGGATGAAGATAACTGTTAGTGAATTTCACTCATAAATACTATGAAACAATATCTCAAATTATTCATAAAATTATTCTAATTATCAAAATTGGTCTCTAATTATTATAAGATGCAAGGGTTTTGGAAGTTTTTTAGTGGGTTGTTTTTGGTGGTTTTTTTGTTGTTTTTTTTTTTTTTTATAATTCATATGTTTGCAACCTGAAGATTTTTTTGTGGAGCATAATTCACACTATCCATTGACACTTTAAAGTATTTAAATTCTTAAAAAAATGTGTGTATAATGTGCTGTTAAAGAATTATTCACTTCCTGCTCATAAATGTCTGAAGACTCAAGGTTCTGTCTGAAAAATGTTTATTTTAAATTAAAATTGCTATTTATCATAAATGACAGTTGGTAAAAATGCCCCATGTATTTGAAAGTAGAAATTTATATTGCAAAAAGACCATGGTTCCTCTCTTGAGAAAAAGTAATCAACAACAGACAAAATAGACAGCATCATTGTCATGATCTTTTAAAAATCCAGAAGAGAGAAATACACAATGAAAATATTTTTGCCTTTGAAAGTGTTCGGTCAAGTAAAAAAGCAATGAGAAATTTCTGTCATCACAATTAGTCATATAATCTGCTGGGTTTTTTAATATCTGATTATTAAAATAATTATTATTGTAATTAGATAAGATATTACAAGTCATTGAGACGTGCTAATGAAGGTATTCATTTATCAGAAAAGCAAAGGCTTTCTTACAGGTGGAATTGATACATTTCTCTTATTCTAGATACATCAGCTTGTAGACTTATCTGTTTTTCAGAAATGTTTTGATTTGACACTACAGTATTTTTTAGGCAATAAGAGCACAACATGATTGCCACAAACTTGATGAAAAACTAAAAAATTCAAAATTAGTGTGATACCAGAAAAGTGAGTGATACTGTGCTGGAAGAAAATTGCTAATACAATTAGGTAAGTACCCGTATTATATTGTTGTCATTCACCTTGCCACAAAAAAGAAAATCTTCTCAAAACTGTTACAGAAAATAAACAAAAATAAAATAAAAAGAACCCAAATCACAGAAGATGAGGGCCTCATGTTTAAGAGAAATAAGGAAGAAAATTCAGTACCTGAAATCAGATTAAGTATAAAGAATAGGTTTTATTGGACTTAAATAGTTATTAAATATTTCTTATACTGTATATTTTGTAAGCATTTTTATCTCATGATAATTTTTTATGTATTAGCCTAGCCCACATTTCTTTTCAAAAATAATAAAAATCAAAGTAATATCTCATAATACATATTATTTAAATGGTTATGAATAATGTAGGTATAGGGGTTTTGTAAATGTTTTATAGATCTCAATACAACCATGAAATATTAATACTCAAAGTTGTGATATCAAACTCAGTGCTTCCTAATACCATATCCCATAATACAACTACATGGGAAACAACTAGCCACGTTAAGGGAAGCCAAACAGCTCACTCATATCCAAACCTACATACCCACATATGGCAAGGACCATTTTTGTTTATCATTTCTAACAGAATTTATTATGTCTATTGCATAATTTGTACATCCCCTTTAACATTACAGAAGCCTTCTGTGTGTCCCTGTGTATCTCTTTTATCTTTTCCTTCTGAAAAACAGCTGATTGTTGCTTTTGGAAAGAAAACACACATCAGCAATTAAAGATAGGATCAGCCCTCAGACTGTGCAACAGCCAGCAATTTTTGTCATCAGCCTGGAGGTCACATTTCAGACTGTTAGTAAGTAGTCCTGAAGAGGCACCTCTGAAAGAGTGGTACCTCTGGGGTAGGGAAAAGATGAGAATACTCAAAAATTGTTGTGGTGGTGCAGAACTGTTTTATTAGGTTTTTATAAGAAGTTTATGTTATGGTTCATTTCACTGTATCCCCAATTATGTAACCCTTTTGTGTTGTCTGTATAACAAGGTGTTTTGTGTCAGTCCTCCCACTCCGCACCTGACTTGTAACATCCCCTCTGCCCCAACCCCCTCTCTGGGGCAGCTTGTCTATCACTCTGAGGAGCCCTCCCAGGTTGCGAAATCTCAGGGAGAGGGCTTCAGGTGATAGGTCCCCTGGGGGGAATTCCTTTAGCTCTGGATTTTAGTGGTCCGAGGCTTGGGGGTGGGCACACCTTGTTACCCTCTGAATCCCTTGATTTGTTGTCTTGTTGTGTCCTCCCTGGAACCCCTCCCCCGCTTATAAGGGGTAGGAGGGAGGAAAAAACTCTCTCAGACGCTCAGCTCACAGTCCAGAGTACTTTCTCTGCTCCTCAGCTCTTGAGCTAATAAACATCTTTTAACCTGCTAAGCTGAGAGCCAGCCTTTTCTCTTCTGCTGCTGTTGGCTGTCACGACACTTTTGGGTCCAGCTGCTAAGCCGAGAAGCCGAAACGAACTGGGACCATCTGTGGCTGTGTTGACTCGAGCTAGCCAGAGGTCAGCTCCCGCCTGGTGCGGGACGGAACCAGACACAAATTGTGGCTTCATTTGAGCCAGCCCCCTTCATGCAGTCAGTCTCCTGAAAAAGTGATTGTTTGATCACGTGTTCAATCCTAGCACAAAGTGCCTTTTCAGAACAATGATTTGAGCTTCAGAGGGAAAGCTGAACAGTAAATGTTACTCGAACTACACGGTATTTTGAAGATTAAAATATCTACCAGTTTACTGCAAGATCTGATAGTCATGTCCTGTCTTGTTACCTCCCAACAAGAAGAGTTAAACAGTCTTGCATTGGAGTGGCCACACACTGAAGAATGCATTAACAGGACTTTCAGACAGTTATCCATCTCCATAAATTTTCTAGATTATTTCCAGGCTATTTTTAGGCTAAATTTGATCTCTCATGATATAACTTCTATAACTAAACATTTCATATAAAACTGAGATTTATTAAAAATGCTTTCATATGAGTAGACATCACAGCACTTCTTTCTAGAGGTAGGAAGGATATATTTAGTTACCCAAAGCACTTGCAGGGAAAGCTGTTACCTTCTATCTTAACTTTTAGTGTAAAATATTTCAATGTCCTTCATTCTTGAAATAAATCTATACAGTCAAGAGTCTTCAAAAGGTCATCTAGTTACTATGCCCTCTGTATTTTGGCTTGATGGGGTTTGGGGTTTTGTTTGTTTGTTTGTTTGTTTACTTGTTTATTTTGAGGATTTTTTTTTTTTTTTTGGTACTTACTTCGTTCTACAATCAGTTGCTTTTTCTTTTTTTCCCTTAGAGGGGCGACAATCTGGATTCATGGATATGATTCCCTTCTTGCTGCCTACATGCTCCGACATTACAACCCCACACACTGCAGGGTGTTTCCAGAGGAAAGGCTGAATTCTGCATTGGTTCCTGCGAAGTGACAGCTAGCAGCAGCAAAGTCAAAGAACACAGACATGTTTGTTGTATTTCTCCACGAGATTGGATGACCCCTGATGGCAAAAGTAAAAGAGTCTGCTCTTTTTCACCGGGTGGGATATTACAGCTTTTATTTTCGAGTCCTGCCCTGCTTGGCTGGAGCCCGTCCCGATGGCTCGCCGGTGCCAGAGAGAGCTCGGCCCTGCCCATCCAGGGGCTTTTTCCCCAGGGGGCAGGGCCCAGAGGCAGGGAGAGGACATCACCCAGTCAGGGAGAAAGCGGCAGTGGAAGAGAGTGGGGTTACATTTCAGTGTGGGGGATGGACACTGCTGGGCAAGGAGAGATCATGTGTTACATAGAAAAAACATTATAAATCTGATGAAATATAAACCCAATTAATGAATTACAACACATGTTCTCAGTGCTGACCAGTCCCCGTCCTTTGCAGAAATATGTAGTACTTCTACAGCAAATTGTGAACGAATAAAGGTTTAAGGATGCCATTTATCACAAACATAAATATTTTCTGCCACCTACCTCAGCAGCAGTCAGTTCAGTATTCATAAATCAGAATCTGTGAAACTTATTCCTGAGCGAATTGGCTGATATTGTTGCCAAGCCACACCCCATCATATTGGAAAAGACACCATAATATTTAAAAAGGGGAGAAAGGAAAATCCAGGGAACTAAAGACCTGTGAATCTCACCTCTGTGCCTAGAAATTTCATGGAACAAATCCTCGTAGAAGATAAGCTAAGGCACCTAAAAGACATGCAGGTAATTCAAGGTAATTGGAATGGCTTTACTAAGGGTAAATTGTGCTTGACCAATCTGGTGGCTCTCTGTGATGGAGCAATGGCAATGGTTGACAAAGGAAGACCAATTGATGTCATGTATCTAGAATTCTGTAAAGTTTTTTATAAGATTTCACGTGACATCTCAAAATCAGAGCGGCATGGATTCAATTGATAATGAATTGGCTAGACGGATGTAGCCAGAGAGTTGTGGTCAATGGGTCTATGTCCAATTGGAGATATGCACTGACACGATGCTGGAGTTCTTCAGCCCGGCCAGCTCCCGGCACTTTCGCCAAGAGAGGGCAGCCCCCAGAAAGTCACACTATCCAGGGTGTGGCTGTAGGGTACAACTGCTCTATGGTACAGATGGAATGCATCAAGGGCAGAGACAAGGAACAGAGAGAGGTCTTCTGTGTGGTTTTCAAAAGTGTTTATACCCAGGAAGGTCTGGGACAGAAAGACACAAAACCTGAGTTTGCAGAGACTTACAGGCAGGGGAGGTCTTGGGAGAGGATACAGTTTCCAACCAATAAGGGTTATGTGGGAGAGGAATGTAAGGTGGGGAGTACAGTACATAGACCAATGAAGGAACACAAGGGGAAGGAACAGTCTAAACTAACCACTAGGGTGCCAAGGACTGGGGGATTGATAGGGAACAGTCTGGAAGAAGGGGCAAGGTTAGGGGAAGATTGACAATTCTGTAGGAGAAGGGATGGGTACGTCTAGGGAAGATAGGGAACCAGGGCAAAACCAACAATACAGGGGAAAGGGAACAGTCCATTAGTCCTCATAAAATATACTATAACCATACAAAATAGGGGGTGGGGGTATAAAACATACCATTGAAACTGAGCTGCAGCTGAAGACACAATAAAAAATACTGCAACAATGCACCAAGTGATGTCCCTCAAGGCTCTGTCCTGGGACCAGAGCTTTTCACTATCTTCATGAAGATCACAGACAGTGACATTGCACCCTCAGCAAGCTTGCAGATGACACAAGGCTGAACAGTACAGCTGCAGAATGGAAGAAAAGAATGCCAACCAGAGGGACCTGGACAAACATGAGAAGTGGGCCTATGGAAATCTCATTAAGTTCAACAAGTCCAAGTACAGGGTGCTAAGCCTGGACTGGGCCTGTCCCAAACATGAGTACAGACTGGGAGTTTAGTCATTGCTTTTAAAGCATTCCTTTTATTTTAATCATTGTACAAAAAATTTGAAACATATGGAAAGAAAAGCTTGTACATTCCGGCTGATGAATGTATTAAATAAAAAGATATTCCATTTTGTATTGAATATTAACTAAAAAGTTAAGTACTGAAGTAATTATTTTCTGTCTGTGTGAATAAATATAGATAGAGATAAACAATATCCTTCTAAAGGAAAGTAAATACAGGGTCTATTCAGCTGTGGAAATAATTTCTGCATGTAGTGTATCTGTTTGTACAGTCACATCTGTACATTATAAGGACAGCATATATTTTTCCCATTCTAGATTATTTAAATTCCATATAGCCATTAAATACTGAATCTCTGGTTTAAAAAAAAAAACATGGGACACTTATAAATAACTAAGAATAGAAATTTATAGACTTGTGACTGTACACTTTATAGTTTCATGGGGCCTCAAAATCTTGAATGCTTATTTGAGAAGTTCCATGTCTTCATGAATTTTTTTTACTACAATCCAAAAAGAGTCATCCTGCCTGACATTCTTCCAGATATTAAGAAATATATATGTTCACCTGCTCTAAAACATAATATATTCCCACTTATTATGGAAATATTATTCTTTTGTATAATTCTAGTAAAAATATTTTCACAGAAAGTGACAATTAGAATAAATTACATTTGAAATATTGACTTTCATTTTATGGACTGAGTAATAAAAGAAACAGTGTGACTATATTCTTACTTTTGCACTAATTTAAGATGATGATTGCATGGCCTTCTTTTATTTTGAAGCTGTCTCAGAATCTAACTCAATTGTTAATATGCTGTATAATTCAAGAGGCAGATAAAATTCCAGTTAATTATCATATGGGTTTATTAAGAGCTTGTATGTGATTCTGAATATATAAAACCGAACTAATTTTAATTCCAGAGAATAATTATTTTCTGCAATAAATATCTGTAAATATGGTATTAATTCCTAATAGGATCTACGATTACGCCAAAAGTATGAGAATATTTTATATTGTTATAGTGTCAGTCAAAATCAAATGCCAGCTATGCTAGCTACTGCTAAAAAATCCTAAATTCACCAAATGAGAACCTGAGAGCTCAAACTGAAGCACCTGCCTTTCTGGTGGCAGCAAAAATATTTGACACTTCGTGAAGCAATGTCACTGACTATCACATATATTGATGACTGTGTCATGATTTAAAAAGACTGAGTGCACTTTAGGGCTCCACTACCTTTCTTCCTAGATATTGCAATTAATTGATCCTAAGTCTTCTTTCTTCCTTTCTTGTTTTGTGCTTTGTTTCCTTATGGTGTGCTGCATCCACACATCATTTAAATTATCTGTGCCTCATGTAAGGAAATTGCTAAAATTTAGGTATTTGACATATAGGCAAACATAGTTCTATTTAAGGTATTTTTGTGTTTCTTTCTGATCTTTCTTTATCTCTTTTCTCTCTAGTTATAAAAGAAAAAATAAGGGCATTAAAAAAAATGGCTTCACAAATAAGACATTAAATGTCACCAAATGTCTTATTTTTAAGACATTTGGTGACAAATGTCTTAAAAATAAGACATTTGTCACCAAAATAAAATATATACATTAATTCAGGATGTGATTTTATGTGAGGGGAAGATTAAGTTACATTCTGTACTTTGCACTCTTTGTCTTTTATCGCTGCTGATTGACATTTTGCTTTCACTGTGCCATATCAATGACGAAGCATTGGAGACAGTCGCTGTATGCAGACCTTATCCTGAAATACTCCCTGGTTCAAAATGCCCTTTGAGTTCAATGATATTCCTAAGCACCAATACAAATATTGAGCATGAACCCACATATTTAACTAATAAATATAACATCCCTGTTTCCTTAGAGAAAATTAGAAATGCAATGTAACAGCATGAATGCTATCTGGAGTACCTCTTCTTTTGATCAAGCAGACTACTTCTAAGTATACAAAAGCAGATGTACAGAATAAAAGGAAGGGAAAAGTATAGTGCTGCCCTAAGCCTCAGCAGTGTTTCTGGATTATTTTTAAACTGCCTTTTGAAGTTTCATGCTGTATCAAGGCATAACTTTTTTCTTTTTTTTTTCTTTTTTTTTTTTTTTTTTTTTTTTTTTTCCAATAGACGGTTTTGGTTTGGTTTGGTTTTTTTGTTCTCCTTTCCCCTGTAGTTTCTAACAGTATTTTAGATTTTTAGGGGAGATATCTGGTCTAAAAGAAGCTGAGAAAGATTGTAGAAAAACTGCATTATTGTTCTTTGTCCAGCTAATTTAGGACTTTCAAGCATGCTTATTTAGAACAAAGAAACTGTGTTCCGTTTTATTCACCTTGCGTGTATTAGTTCTTTTATTAATTTCTTTTAAAGTGATGATACATTTCTTGACACAGTGGTGGCACTGACTGCTGCTTCTTGTCCATTCCTCAAACAAAATTTCTTCAGAAGAGCTGTTCCCTCATCATTCCAACAACTCCTTATTTCCTGGCACTAATAAGTTTTTTGTAGAGATAGTGTAAAGATTCAGTAATTATGAGTACTCTTGAGCCATAAACCCTTTTGATGTTCAAAGAACTTTACCAAAGCTTATTACTAAAAAATGAAAAGTGAAATTGCTAACAATCTGCTATGTGAAAACTAAACTAGAAAGAGATAAGTATGACCCTGAGGAGTGATGTCAGAAGATTTGGCTTTGGTACACAAGCCTTCATGAAGTCCAAACTTCTCCTTAGAAAACAAGGAATAACAAATTCCAGGAAAAAAAGCCCAACTTAAATACTTCATATTGACAATCCAACTTGCAATGGTAATAATACTGTTATAAAAATGACATAATATTAGGTAAACCCTTTACTTCCCATAGGAAAACAGTAAGGTAGAAGAACTTTAGTATCATCTGCTTTTCTCTGTAAGCTTCACATGTATTTTCCAGATATGAAATGTTGTAGGCTATGATGTGGTAATGTAGGGCTGTGGTGGTGGTTGCTGTGGGGTTTGGTTTATTGTTAGGGTGGTGGTTTTTGTCACTTTTGGTTTAGGTTTGTTTTTTAACCTCTGGAAATAATGGAGCAATAGAGACACCTACTGGTATTTTTGCAACACTGAAAATTAATAAGTCTCTTGGGAAAACACTAAAATATTTAGTGTGTATTATACTATTTTGCTTTCTATTTTAGATTTTGAGATTAAAAAAAAAAAAAAAAAAGGAACATGAATCTAGAGAATAAAAAGTCACTGTTCACATTAAATTCATAGTGTTCCAGATATGCAATGTCCTC
Source organism: Hirundo rustica (assembly GCF_015227805.2). Lineage (NCBI taxonomy): Eukaryota > Metazoa > Chordata > Aves > Passeriformes > Hirundinidae > Hirundo > Hirundo rustica. Next base: position 16,960,618 of record NC_053450.1, read on the forward strand.
CTAAATTCTTTTTTTTTGATCAGAATATATTTAAGAATTCTTAATGAAGTTGGACTTGAGATTAAGAGAATAAAATACTTTTATTTCTTAATGTATGATTTAAATGACAATATTATGTGGAATTAATTCAATATGATGCCCTTAGCCTCTTTTGGACACCTAATGCATTCTCTATTTTTCCCAGTTACTGACTTAATTTTTGAAACTAGTAGCAAAATCATGTCTCGTCCTTTCATTCTTGGAAAAAATAGCATAATTAAATAATTACTGTCTGCTTCTATTTCCTTATATGATGTTACTGACCGTTCTTGAGGGAAAGATTTCAGTGTTTACAACTACAGCTTTCTGGAAAATGTGGATAAATACCATATTGAAAGAGCCTGAAAAAAAATGTTAGATGTTTTGTAAGCAACTGGTGGCTTTCATCTAACAGACAGAAGACCAGATTGATCACTGTTGTCCTTTTTTTGTTTTTAAAGTTCAAGAACAAAAACATTTTACTTTGTGATTCTTGGCTACCTGGCTTTCACTCAATTAACACCACAAACTGATTATGTACTAATTAGGATTCAGAACATTTCCCAAAGGGAGTAGAGGCACAAATCTGATCTAATATGGTGTGACAGCTGGCTGCTATTACTTTCTTATTATTAACATCAGTTCTCAAGATGGTCTGTGCCATAGCTTGTTTTGTCTGGGGAAAAAAACACTGGGAAAATTTGGAAAAAATGTAATATCTTTGAATTGACCAGAGTCCTTATCCTACATCAGGGATACCTGGGTTTAACTCAAATTATTGCACTACATTCTCAGAGTGAAGAGAACTTGTTAAATCCTCGTATTCACCACTGATTCCAAATGCATTCAATTTTATAGAAAATAATTTTATCAAGAATGTTTTATTTATGATTTTCTCCTTGTTCTTGACCCCGGTGAGGCTGCATCTCAAGTACTGGGTTCATTTTTGGGACTCACATTTAGGTGCTAAAGGGTGTCCAGAGAAGGGCAATGAAGCTGATAAAATATCTGGAGCACAATTCATACAAGGAGCAGCCAAGGGAGTTGGAATTGTTTAGGCTGGAGGAGGCTCAGGGGACACCTTATCACTCTACATTTCCCTGAAAGGAGGTTGTGGTGAGGTGGGGGTCAGACACTTCTCTCAAGTGATAAGTGATGTGACAAGAGGAAATTGCCTCAATTTGCACCAGGGGAGATTTAGATTTGATATTAGGAAAAATTTATTCACTGAAAAGATTGTCAAGCTTTGGAACAGGCTGCCCAGGGAATTCACCATATCTGGAGGTATTTAAAAGACATGTCAATGTGGCACTTAGGGACATGGCTCAGTGGCAGAGTTGACAGTGCTGGGTCAATAGCTGAACTCTGTGATCTCTTTTACAAACTAAATTATTCTATCTGGGTCAATGGCTTGAACTCTATGATCTCTTTTCAAACATAAATGATTCTATTATTCTATGATTTTAAAAATTGTCTAAGAATTTGTGACTAGGGATTATGCTAATTTAAGTAAATCTTAATACCTCCTTCATGTTCTGAAGATTTTTAGGCTTCTAAGAGGCATTGACCTCAACTAGAAGTTTTCCCAGTAGTTCAGTTTTTATTGCAACTCTACTTGATTATTTATTTCAAGAAATAAATTCAGGAATCGAATTTTCATTAAGATCTATATGAAATTTGTATATTAAAATTTATTGAGATAACAGAAGACAGTATGTCATATGAGGTTTTTTTGTGTTTTCTACAGAAAGTGTTCCCAATATTAAAAATAGTGATGTCAGATCTCATCAGAGATAATCTTTTCTGTGGTGATTAGGTCACATGATTTGATTAAAGTTTTCTCCTGCATCTGATATGATCTTCCTGGGGTCCTAAGAAATAATCTACGTACACGTATGTATGTGTATGGTATCTGAAATAAGTGGAAGACTGTATCACAGCCCACCAGGGTTGTAACCCACTCAGGACAGGGTAATATTCTGCCTACCTATCACATGAAGGCAAAATAGAGATTAGTACTTCAATGGCCAAAAGAGAACTAGAGACATCTTCAGGGTAAAGGCATAAAGTCTAGTGGATACTGTTTACAAGAAGAACCCTCAGGTCTGAATCATCTCCAGACGTATCCTGGTGAAGACTGCTTTTGAAGGAAACTGGTTGGCTTGTATCCAAAGGGGATGAGACATAGCATTATATAACACAGCCAAGTGAAGGACCAAGGAGTGAACTAGGTAGCTAAATAATCACATGTGAAGATGCCAGATAAATACCATGTGACAATTTATAAATTCAGTCTCTGTACAACATGGACGTATCAGTCTAAAACACTAGAAATTCTTCCAGTTTCCACAGAACTCTTGTTTTCACACCTTAGATGTTCAGCTGCTGTGCTGAGCAGGGCATTTCTTCCTGTAGTTTCCATATTATTTGCTTTGATTTTCTTGATGTTCAGTAAAGTCACTTAACATTCTAAAGTACCGATTCTGGACATGCTCAATTCTGAGACAAGAAGTTTGTTGAACCTTGAGTAGGAAAGATAAGCTTTCAAATAGGAAAAAGGATTTAGGGGGGCAAGGAAGGGATTTTTGTATCTCCTTTGTTCATTAACTGATTTTAACTTGGCTATTGAAGACCACCAAGCAGTTGTTGCCAGAAAATGCTGCATTTCATCTTGTGATCTCTTAAGGAGTCAGTTGCCCCTAACAAAACTACATCCTTGCACCCCAGCTTTGTCCTACAGTATGCCAATTAGAGTATTTCTATAAACTTTGTGACCCAGATTCATTCTTTACCTTCTTATAAGTGAAAAACAGCATCATCTGCCTGTGGAACAGCCACTCTGAGGTTGCATCTTAGCTTGTTCATAATTTCACTTCATTCTTGCTTTAATCCATTAATAATGGGGAATTATTAGACAACAGAAAGCAGTAAATTTTCCAGATTTTTTTCAGATCTGAAACCTCAACTGGACAAGTGTAAAAAATATCTGTAGAATACTAGCCATAGCATCCGTGAAACACTGTTTAAAAACATTGTACATCATAATATATTATTTTATATATTATATATATATTATATTATATATATATATATTTGTACATCATAATACATGAATATGTATTTTATAGCTATTAGGTATGTAATTGTTTTTATTGTAAGGATCAAGGACAGGGTTTTACACAATAACAAACTTTATATATAAATATATATTTTCATATTGTCCACATGTGAGGATGTCTCACAAGTGTTTTGTTGACAAAATAAATGATTCAGCACATAGAGAACTATGAAATTTTCTTTTCCCATCAGATTTCTATCTACTACAAACACATTTCTTCCTGGAAATAGTCTGTATAATCTTACAATATTGAATTTTCAGCAGTTATATAAATAAAGAATTTGAATATTGGTGGCTAAAACAGAAGAAAAATAAAATTAGCTCATGTTCTACCATCATTCATCTTTTGTGAGATGTCAATTTCTGAAGACATTTAGATTCATTTTTACCCTATTCTGTGAAAAAAGTATTTTTCAGGAAATTGCATATAGAATTATACCTGAAATTTTCAGAAGGAGGTAGGAATCTGACTTTAAAAAAAGCAATGTGATATGGTCTGCAAGACTCATTATTCTTGTGCTACTGATGTTTTATGTCATCTCTTCAAAACAAGAGAGAGAGATAATTTTTTTGGTCTCAACTGATGTATGACATATATGAGAACACATATATATCATTCAGTTTTCTAAGCAGTGGTCTATGAACTACCTAAGACATTATGAGTATCTAGAAAAAATTGCCATTTCATATCAGCTCGTTTACACCACAAGGTTGTTTGCATGTATTAAATGAAACATTCATTGCTTCTATGAGTTTATCATGACTACTCCTGCAGTAATTTTGTGACCAAATCTCTGTTTCTTTCAGACTGCTTTCATAATTAAAATTTGCCTTTTAAATTTTGCAACTTATTCTTCCAAAAATAGAAGAAATAGTAATAACTACAGCTTCGGAGTCTTTAGAGAGTACCATAACTCTTATCAAGGTTAAAGTATAAAAGCCCTTGATTTCTTATCCAACCTTTTTTGCTTTTATATGTCACAGAGACATAGGAACCCACACAGAATTTGAAGAGATGCTGCCAGTCAAAGAAATGAATGCTTTATTTTAAATGGTATGTGTAGAATCTCTTTCAGAACTACTGGACATATTGGATGAGGTTGATTTAAAGGCCAGACATTATTTTAAATTTAATTTTATTTTTTGCCTCAATAAAAGGGAGGTGATTATTTCAAAGACACTAATATTAATAACAAGAACCTAACAGGTATTTAACTTCCTTAATTTAAATTAAATATCTATTTGTCCCTCAGCTTCCTTTACACACAGATTTAAATGTACAAATAATGTCAAACAGCAACATACAATCAAGCAGAAGCACCTGAAGCCTGGAACACTTGATGATGCAGGTAATGATGATGATTGAAAATAAAGACGCAACTGTCACTTGAAGAATGGCTTGAATTCTTGAGACTGCTACTATGTAGTTCATGTAGCCTCACAAACTTACCATATGGTTACCTCTTGGGGCATGTCTACACTAATTGGTTTATCTAAAACCGAGATGCATTGAAGCAAAAGCTGCAGTGTAACTGCTCTGATGCAATTGCATCTGAGATAACTGCCAAAGCATGCTACTTCTCAAATTATTACTTCTACATGAGGGAAATTTATCTCAAAGCATGTGCTCAACCATGGTGCATACATTTGTTATGTTTTTTGAACTGCTGCCTTGTGCCGTGTGATGCCTTAGGAAGGCTGACCTGGAACAGAGTCTGGACAGAAGTAGAGAATAAAGTAGATATTTATTGAAAGGCCTTTAAGGATACACCTTGGGCAGTACAAGAGCCTGGCCAGGGCTGCACCCAAGGTGGACCCAAAATGGTCACAAAATAGATGACTGGTCATGAGGTCGCACACTTTTAAAAGTTTTGGTTTATTTGCATATTGGGGTTAATTGTCCAATTACAGCTTCAGTTTATGAAGTCCCATCCTTCTTGTTTTCTCTCTTCAGTCCACCGTTATTTATGCTTTTGGGTCCAAAACTTGTACCTGTTGACCTTGATCTCCAGCAGGAAAAGGATCTGTTTTATCTACCTACTCTGTGAAGAGAGCTTACTAACACTCAGTATGAGGCTCAGAACTAAAACCCTAAGCAGCACAGAATCTGGAAAACATAAAAGCTAAAACTTAAGGCATCGTGTGCACTGTGTGATTTTTGCTGCAGGAAAGGAAGAATACTCCAATACCCTACTCTTCTATATAGAAATCATATTACCATTCTTATTCATGCCATAGGCCTCAAAATTCATAAATCAGAAGATGTCTTTATAAAGTTCTTATAGGAGTGTGTAGGACAGCTGAGGAATATAACATTTTCAGGAAAAGTGGTTTTTAGAACAACATGGAGAAGAGGGGGTAAGAATTTATTTCTCATTATTTAAAATTCTCTACCATGTATGCTGCAGCCTTGCACTTAGTATCTGATTTACAGATAGACTTGAGTAATGAACAAACCAGCAGCTGTGGGGTGACACAGCGCAGTGTACCTTCAGGAGATGATTATCCAGAAGGCCGCTAGGCAGTGGCCAGAATTAGTGCTCAATACAGTAACTGTTAGAGGAAAACTGAATACTTTGCTGAAATCTGGGAGAGAGAGACTGAACAATGTGACTATCCAGGGAGTAGCTTGCCTGTATTTGATATCTCCTGAGGGCATATTATCTTATATGTTTTTTACTCCACTGAAGAGTTAGTATTTTGTTTATAGGAAGGTACATTAGTATGCTGTACTTGTCTTCATACCTTTTAAAATTTAGATAACAGCATATCAACAAATTTTTCAGGGAGGTCAGTAGGTCTTCAGAATTTGTTTCTCAGCATCACTGAGGGACCTACTGTAGTTTTAGAGAGTGTTCAAGTCAATGTGAAGGGCTGTTATGCATTTCACATTAAATATTCTTGTATCATAGGAGAAATCCTAAGGCTTCCTGTAGGGGAAAAAAAAAAGAACACCTTTGCCTTTCAAAAAAAACCCAAAAAGCAACCACAAACCAAGACCTAAAATCAGCAAATATAACTAAGCCAAGTTGTAATTATTAATATTTTTCCAAATAAGATGTTAACACAAAAAGTCAGTCCACTTAGAGATTTTAAAAGAGTGATAAACATTTTTCTAGGTGTGGGTAGGTTCCATGTTTGTGCTAAGGAGGAAACATAGTACCTTATCCAGTTAAATTTCTGTAAGAAAGAAACTGAATTGAATAGGTCAGAAGCTGAAGTTAAGGAATCACTTGCCTAAATAAGCTGAGATGAAATATGCAGCAGTGAAATATATAGGCAGTCCGTGTAGTCTGACCTAAGTTAGAGGGGTTCAAACATGTATGTTTCCCCTTGTAAACAGTTTTCTTTGTCAGGTGGGACTCTGGAGACCAAAGTCTGATTCAATTCTGTTGGAATCACATGAGTAGTATAGGAAGAATTGAAATAAGAAAAGACAGATGACAGAGAAAAACACTGAACATACATTTCAGGTATACTTGTTTTTCAAAATCCTATTCATCAACTTTGTGTTTTTATCCTGATCAATCCTGCACCTGCCAGTTAGGATGTGTCTAATTAAAATGAGGTCCTATTCTGTTGGATTCAGGGCTAAGATTGAATTCCAGTCTTAATATGGGAATGCATATCCTTGTCCCACAAAATGAAAAGGTAACGGTATCTCCAGAGGCTTATTTTGACAGGGATACAACCATCAGTTTGGAAGCTAGTGAAAGACTGTTTCAGCCTATTATTTAAGAATGTTTGGTAACATTTGCTAAATTTGAAATTCCATTTTCATTCCTCTCATCCTGTATTACAGATCTTTCAATGATATGACAGTAATTTTGTAAAGAGATAGAGACGTGTTGAAGGGCAGCAATAAGCTCAATATGCTGTCTGTGCTTTTCATTTTCCTGCCTGTTTATTCTGCATATAATGCTCATATTCTTTCCACTGAAAGATTGTAAAGAACATTGCTAAGAAATTATGGATAATTACCTTGAATATTTATTGTTTTGTTAAATTTATACCTTTGTTAGTTTTGAAAGATCCAATATTTTAATGGGAAATCACTAAATTTTCTCTAGCTTCTTGAATCAATAACTATTGCTACCAAAATTTATTACTTATTTTGTTCAACAGCTATGCTAAAGAGTCTGCTTCACTACTGTTTCTTATCTGAAGAAATACTCTATGCTCAAACTTGTGTGTTTTTCCCTGTGTCTGCCTTGCTTATATCTTCTGACTGATGAGACTGAAATAATAATACTGAATTTTGAATTCAACAGATGAAATGAGAAAGTTCACTATAAGGACTGGAAAAGGACAGCAATGTATTCAGACATGTTCTAGATGTACCCTCATGGTTGATGATAACTGATAATTGATAACTGATAACTGATAACTGATAACTTTACTCAGGTATAAAGCATTGCAAGTACCATATTAGAATCCAAGAGTGGCAGAAAAATTCAGTTTTTGGTTGAAAAAAAACATTTTTTGAGAGAAGTTTCAATTCAATTTATTCTAGTGTAATTTACTGCTGAAAAGGGCATTTTGCTGTCTTCTGCCTACTGCTGCTTGCATACTTTTATTGCTGCCCCTGCAACTATCTAAAGGGTATGACATCTGGAGAGTTAGTCTGGCCTGTTTGGAAAGTAATAAATTAAATCTGGTTTTCTGTTGAATTAAGAAACTTAGTTCTGAGAGTATGCAGAGTTGGAAGGGAACTCTGAGCATCAAGTGCGGCTTCTGTCTTGTCTTGCTCACCCATTCTTGTTTGATCCAATGCAAGTGATTGGGTTGAGATGTGCAGTTAAATTGTCAATCAGAACCAGTTTGCATCTTTTGTAAAATTTAATCAGCTCTCCATAAAAATTTCCTGGATCATATTTGGACTGGAAATGAAAATACAGAATAGAATAGAATAGACCAGACCCTTCCAGTTGGAAGGGACTTTCAGTTAGAAAATCTAATCCAATTACCTGACTGATTTAAAAATACTGAAGGCATATTATCAAGAGTATTGTCCAAATGCCTCTTAATTACTGACTAGTTTGGGACTTTCACTGACCACTTCTTGGGAAAGCACGTTCATCTCAAATTAGGCAGCACCAACACTGAATACAGCAGCTTAATCACCCCTTTTGACCAGCTGGTCATGTTATGTTCAAGATGCTTCAGGGTGCAGTTTGCCCTTTGGGCTGCCCAGGCACGCTGCTGACTTCTATTGACCCTGCTACTCTGGATCCAGCACTGTCAGATCTCTCTCTTCAGGGCTGTTCCCCAGTCAATGTCCCAGTTTATACTTGTGTCCAGTGTTACCTCCTCCTAAGTTCCAAATCCACTATCCTGTCAAATATCATGGAATTCATTTCCATTACTCATAGCCCAGTGCTACAAACTATCTAGACCCTTCTTCAAGTCCTCTTGTCCCTCAAGAGGGACAATATCCTGGTGTAGTATTATCAGCAAACTTATTAATGGTGCCTTCAATGTCCAAGCCCTGCTCTTCAGTTAGTTCTTCACCAAGTGCACCACGTATCAGCTCATCCTGTAGTTGGATAACTGACTAGAAGGATGTTGTGAGGGACAGTATTAAAAAGCCTTACTAAAATCCAGAAAAATTACACAGGCTGCTATGTCCATGTGTGACCTTATCATAGAAAAATATCAAGTACAGGTCCATTTTTTTTTTTTTTTTAGACCATATCTTGCTAATAACATATTTAACAAAACCTTTACCTGGTGCAACACTGGTCAATCTCGACCCTGAGATGGGCCTTTCATGCCTTCTCCCTGCATAAATGAATCACAACTCTGTACTCTCCCCATGAAGCATTGCCTTTCTTCCCTTGCTTCCTGAGATCATACAGTTTCTTCTTTCCCTTGAGCTTCAAGAGGAGTTTTCTGAGCTGCCAAGCTGGTATTGACCTCTGCTTGTTTGGTTTATGACACAACACAATTGACTGCTCCTGTGCTTCTAAAAGGGGTTCTTAAAGATTGACCAACATTTGTGGACTCCTGAGACCTCAAAAGCACACTCCTGGGATACTCTGTTAAATAGCTTCCTGAATAGCAACAGCTTAAGGTTTGCTCTGCTGAAGTTCAGAGTAGCAACTCTACTATCCTGGAAGTGAATGGAAATTTCCTATTTTAGCAGACAGAGATATTATTTTGGCCAAAATTGACCCTATAAGAATAGATAGGTAGTAAGCAAAATCATGTGACAATGTCTGCAATTGTATACCAGATGTGCTGACAACATGATTATTCCATTTTAAAAAATGGACACAATACTTTTGTCTGGCAATAAAATTACTGTAAAATGAACTGGCAAGAGTCCCAGTCCACACATTGTCATCTTAGTATTTGGTACTTCTTGCTAATCAGCACCAAGAGGAAACTCTGAGCCTTCCATGATTGTGAGCTATTTCTTTTAATTTTACTATGTAGTTTTTATTATTTATCCATATAGTCTTTTGAAAAAGAGCAAGACACATAAATAAATATGTAGCTAACAATAGACACCCTGCTCAGAAGTCATAGGAGCCAAATTAAAGTTCTGCAAAGACCAAGAAGTAAAGGTCTATATGGAGCAGAAGTTTTGATGGGAACATACAACACCATCAGCTAAGAACTGTCACTACACACATTTCTTCTGACCAAGGATCGCTTTCTTTTTGCTTGTGTGTATATTACCTTCCAGTGAATTTAAAACTGTTAATTTTAATATCTGTATGTTGCAATTCATCGGACAGTATGACAGTGATTAACACCACTTTAGTACCAAAATTCCTGCTCACTAAGAAAAGAAAAGAAAAATAATTAGGGTGGCAAGATAGACACAAGCTATCTATTTGCAGCTTAGAGGATCTAAAACCTTTTTGCATGAACAGGGTCAGAGCAACTATATTTGAAATAATATCCATCGAGAAAATTCTTATTAAGATCCACAAAATATTATTTTATACAAGAAAATTCTCCAAAGTTAATATCAAATAGTGATTTGATTACTACGAAGGAAAACCAAGTGAACAATATTGTTCTAAGTTTAGTTGGATCATATCTCTCACCTTAAATTTTGTGTTGCTGTTTTATTAAATGCAGTGGCATTAAATTGAAAAATGGTCTACAGATAAGAGTTCATCTTTCTTTAAATTTATGCTGTGGGGTTTTGTTACACCCCATGAAGCCTACCAAGAACTCAGTGAGCAGTAACATTTAACCTTTAAAATAAATTATCATTGAATTACATTAATATTAAAAATGCCTTTTATGCTCAAGCAAGGTACTTGGAATTCAGATTTTAAAAAGCAGTGGAAGCACAAAAGAAAATCAAGAAGTAATCTCTAACCATACTTGCTTTGCAAATTAATTAAAATGACAAAAAACCCTGGCAATAATGAGTGCATGATATTTTCCTCCATTTAAAAAACATGCTGATATACCATACTTAATAAAATTAGAATACAAATGTTATAAGTTTCAATGCAGATTGTTAAAAATATAGAATTGTTTTAAAATATTTTTGTTGGTGAAGCATATCCTTAGATTAAGTTTTAGTCTTTCTTCTTTGTTTTCACTTGAATAGCCTCTATTTTGGGAAAAATGTTCTGGCCCCAGTGAAGACAACATGAGCTTTTGGAAAGCAACAGGAGTTCCTACCCTACAGCTCTGTAATGAGTTCAGTGCAGCTGAAACTCTGCATCTCCCTGAGTCTCAGTCAGGTCAGTGGCACTTCAGGTCAATGCAATGGACCACTAGTACAAAGGATATTTCAAGATAATTCCCAGAACATCATTCCTGCAGAAAAACTCAGATATACTTAACTTTAATGCTGACTTCAACAGGACAACGAATATTTATAAGCTTGCACAACTTTGCTTGAGGTTCTGGAGAGAAAATGGAGCATCTATAAGAAACTCTGCTTTTGCAATCTATAATCTAAAGAAAACCTTTTTTAAAAGTAAGGAAATGTATGTTCAATCACTCTCTAGTGTTTTACTACATATTTAAGCTGACCACATAGGTCATACAAACACATATTTAGTTAAAATTTAATTAAGATAAATATTATTTACAAGAGTATAAAGTCTTGAATTCCTGATTCTGATATCTCACACTACCACTCCCACAGGAAAAAGAATGAAGAAAACCTAACCAAAAATAAACAACCCTCCAATCACTTGATACATCAAAATGCTTAGTTTTGGATTAAGATGAAAAAGATAAAAATTGTACTCACTGATGTCTTACATTTCAAGTTAACTTAAAAAGAGCAATTGTTTCACCCTAAACTTCTGTCATGTCTGTAAAACCTGAGTATATAAAAGATTAATGTGTTACAGAATTGTACTATGAAATATAACCATATTTGTAACACTGTCTTTCATGTTTCACATTAGTGCTTTAGCACCCTGGCCTTGTCATAACTGCTTTTGAATGAAATGTCATCATATATGTCCTAGTATAATGAGTGTGTCTTGCCCAAACATGGTGAAGTAGTATGAAAGCTAATGATGCTGAGCATAATACTTATTTTGGCTTCCAGTTGAAATGTATAATTTAAAATTTCCATCTCCTTCAGCTCCCTCTACAGTTAGCAGAGATATTGTGAACTCCAGATGGTGATACAGTGCGTCTATTCTCACTCCCTGGCTGCACTCCTGTTCTGAAGTTAGTTGGTGTGAAGCTCTTCCCTCATCTCTGAGTGGCAGCTTTTTCTGGAAAAGAGAGTGACTGTAGGTCTATCTTGTATTTAATATATCAAACACTATGCAAAATAATTTTTAAAATATGGATAATTTTGTTATTATTTTTAATTTACTAAGTAATTTTTTGTGTTTGTTTTCTTGTAACAGCTGATTTGACCACAAAGATACATATGAACAGTTTTTGTTTGGGTATACTAGGAAAGTTTAAGGGTTTTTTTGTTTGTTTGTTTGGTTGGTTGGTTTTTTTTTTTTAATTTTCTCTTTCAGTACTGTCATTGGTCTGCTGCTTTCTATGCTTAAAAGAAAAAAAAAACAAAAAAACAAAAAAAAAAAGTTGTTGTGAACAGCTTTGTTTTTCAGGCTGAGTTTTACATGAGAAATTTCACAGTAAGCCAACACCAACACCTATTCAGTGAGCTGTACAGATGTCAGGAAAGTTAATAAGACTGTTTTGTCAAATTCTGAGTTTTGTTAAGAGAGTAATTTCAATAAAGCTAACATCCCTGAGACTATCAATATAGTACTCTTTGCAGACCTGAAGTCATCGACTAAGAACAATTCAGTTCTGGAGCATTGTTTTTGGATGTCTAAGCATGGCACCTATCACAATATGTTTCTGGTCTAAAGAAATCAATGAGATGTGCATCAGTAAACTATCATTTCTTGTCATGGTCTGAGAGCATGGCCCTTGCAACTTTATTTATACAAACTTGATCTTGGAATGGGGAAAAATCCTATCACACAGAGCATCAGGTTAAAGGACAATGTTTTAAGAGGCAAAATCACTTTTCTTCAGTGAGACTTTGGTTTGTATTCAATAACTGATTGTAAATTTGGTATATTGCTATAATCATGCTATTAGCAAAGTGGAGAGCTAGCATATACCCAAACTCAGAGAAAATATACCTTTATATTTTAGACATAGAAATTACTGTAGAAAAATTTAAACTTCATAAAAGTTTAAGTATCTTTTTAAAATGATATAATGAGTGAAATTCATGCTTTCAGAAATTGATTTAGTTTAGGATATAGATTTAAAAATGTAGAATTTAAACTTATATAAGCATATACATGCAGTTATTTTCTTAAGAGAGTGATACTGGAGTTACACAAACAGTTATGAAATCATTTGATAATTTTGTTCTCTAGGCTCATCATACATTGACATTTATGCAAATAAAACTTCATTCATAAACTTGGATTTACTCCCAATTTATATTTCTGCTAGTGAAAAGAGAATCAGACCCATTTATTTTGTGACAAACTGCTACTATTAATGGTTTTTTAAAGGTGTCCTGCTTTTAAATTAATGTAAGGGTTGATTGCTTTCATACTGCATACTTACTGCTTCCTTCTGTCCTCGACCTTTATCTGAGAGACAAAATTTCAGGATGACTTGGCAAGAGACTTTTCAGAAAAACTTGCACCTGGTATTCTGCAATTTTCTTTTGATTTAAATTTCACAAGGAAAAAAAAATTAAAAGAGAACAACAACAAAAAAAGATAGTAGATTAGTGATGTTTTCATTTTTATATATATACATGTTTTTATATATTTATATATATATATTTTAGCTGTACATTTTGAAATTTGCAGTCTCATTCACAGTATTGGAGCTTATATCATAGAGTGTTATGACAACCTGGAATTTGTCAGGAGATTCACAAGAAGACTCAGAAAGTGCACACACCCATGAAATGCAAAATCTCTTACTCACAGGAAAAAATAAGGACTCAAGTTTCAGGCTTGTCTGCACACGACAATATGCAAGTCACCACTCATCTGCAAGTCTGCCCATCTATCTCCAAGATTTTTGATCTCCTAACTCTCCTGTACTTAGGCAAAGCTATTTGTCCCTCTGATCAATTAGCTTGAACCTCTAGGAAGAAATTGTCCTTAAATTTACAGTCTTGTTTTTTTAAAACTTGCCCCATATAGTCAGGAGAAAATGTTCCTTAGAATCGCTGCATATTTTCCCTTCCTTCCTTTCAATACATTTAAGAGTAATATTTTTTTACCTTTGTCCAAACCACTATGAATCTTTGTACATATAAATACACAATATCTGTTTTTGCTGCTTTTTAAAGAATTGCCAATGGGTTTAATTTGTTTTTGCAAGAACATAGCTTTGCATAGTAAATATACTATGAATTTTCATCTTGGATGAATATATAAAATAATTAAAGGTTAACCCCTTACCCAAGAAATATATGAAGTCTTTTAAGTATAATTGCTCTTAGAAATTACCAAGGAACATTTGAAATACACAATTTTTAGTGGAAAAATGTGTAATTATATCTGATTGGTCAAGCGTGACATGTTGCTTACTCCTGATGACCTTATTTTCTACTACATGCCTTGTGATAACCTCCAGAATGACCTGTTCCATCACCTTTCCAGGCATGGAAGTGAGGCTGACTGGCCAGTAATTTCTTGGGTCCTCCTAGTTTACAGACATTGCTGCCTAGAACAGATTAATGGAGTTCCTACCTTAGAAATTTACTGTTACAGTCTGATTTCTCTTTCAATCTTCACTGAAAATGCTTGTAGTAACCAAATCTTAAAGTCTTTCTCCAGCCATCATCTCTAAACAATATCCCATGTAAATGCATTCTTAATGTTTTTGCTAAAATACTGAAGCTAAGACTGGCAAGTCAAGACCAATGTTATATTCATTTTCCTGATTTTATTTTGTGATAACCTTTTAGATTTTTACCTGAAATAAATAATATGTTTTAGATATTATGTCCAATTATTCTACATGAAGATGTAATAATAAATATTCTAGAAGTTAACTAATTACTGCATTTCTTTCACTGCGGCATAAAGAAACCATGTGAAGGAACAAATGTAGGATAATAAAGGCACAAGGGGATAGAAAAAGGTCTGGCCATCTGTAAACAGTGTGCTGGCCAGAAGGCTTGTCTGACTGTGCCTTGCCCTGGTTAGTGCAGTCTGTTCTGTTTTCTAGTTATACACCATTTCTAACTCATTTCCTGAGACAAGTCTCTCTCCAATGCACGTGAGCATAAATAGGGCCCAGAGAGGGACCAGCCTGTTGTGCGTCCAAGGTGCCAGCAGCTGGAGTGAGTGTGGGTGCAGAAGTCAGGCTGTGATTGCTAGCAGAGATCAGGCAGGCAATTCAGCAGAAAGGGGACATGGCCTGGGAGCCAGGGGTGTGAGCATTTCTCTTGGAATGATTCACCTGGACAACAGGGACCACAACAGCATGTTCAGTCCAACTGCCAGAGAGACAATGGAATCTGGTGGTAGATGGAGAGACGTGCTCACATGTGTGTGTAAATCATAAATTCCCTAAAGGCACTGCAACGACCTGTCTTTTTTTAGACATGATCCTTTAAATGCTGTAAGTTTCTCTTGACAGTTGTGGAGAGAGATAATATTCTGTCAAGATAAACCACAAAAATCTGTTTCCATATTCCTTTGGGCAGATTGACAGACTTAAATTTGGAGGACCACATCTTAGTTAACTCCCTAAGGAGGTTTTCACCACATCCACTTGTAATGTGGTTAGATTTAGAATACATGAAGCATTAAGGCAGTAAGAGTTTCAGTATATTATAAAGTGTGGGGGGAAAAAAATGCAGTAGTTTTATCTGATAGACGCAGAATTTGTAATGGGAAAAAAAAAAAAAATCCTAGCAATGTCAATTAATGATGAGTCGTTCTCTCAGAGTCAAAGATTTATCAGACCTTAGGAGAATTGTTGGTATGAATTTGGCTTTCTATATTCCAGATGAATATTTTAATCACCAAGATATGATCTTAAGCTCTCTAGAGTAAAATTCATGCTTAACAGTTTTATAGACTTTCCACTAGACCGAAGAAACTGAAACAAAAGTTACCAAAAATGGATAGGGAGTAAGCATGAATCTTACTCAGAAAGAGAAAAATCTACACACTATGAAAACCTTCCTAGTTCTTGTTAACCTAATATTTAGAAGAAAGAGTATTCAATACTCTCATTATGACGTATGTATTGCAGGGGGTGAAAGATTAATTTTTCTCTATATTTAATTTTACATTTGAAAATAGCTTCTCACCATTGTTACATAGCACTTTCCTACTTCTAAAATATTAATTTTCCACACATTAAGATGTCACAAAAATTTGTATTCATTATTATCTATTATTTATATAAAATACACTGAATCCTGAGAGTTGACATAGTAAAGGGATGTCAACCATAGCAACATTAAGAAGGGTGTTTTGGGAAGAAAGGCTTAGTGATTCATGATTTATTTCTTAAAATCTCACGTATTTTTTTCTTTAGCACAACACTCTGATATGATTTCTCTCTATGTAAAACCCATAAAACACTGAACGCTTGCAAATGGCTTTAGTGGAATTAACAGAGAAAGAAAAAAAAAAAAAAAGTAAAAATAGTTGAGTTGTCTGCTTTCCTGAAGATATTTATGATGCCAAGAGATTTTTGGGGTTTATTTATTTTTAATATATATGTAGCTCTGTTAACTTATTGTATTATTGTATAGTTATATAGTTTCTTAGCTGACTTCAGTATTTTATTAGTCAAACACATTCCTAGAATCTTATTCTAATCCTGCTTTTTCAGTGAACCAAGGTCATTCCATTTTCCCATGTATTTGGACATAAACAATGTGGGGATAGAAGCAAAGGGGGAGGCATCAGTAGGGGACTGAACCAAGAAAGGGAATTACTTCATTAACTGTACTTCTACTTGGGGATTCTTGTCAATGATGCCAATTTACTAAACATAAAAATGTCGAAACCCTACATAACGCGTGCATTCTGCCAGAAGTGCACCTCTGGGACCTTCAGTAAATGGTAACCACTTCTTCTCATTTTAATCTTGTTTGGTTTGTAATTTTAGGGCTGAGGCATCTGCTACAATAAGGAAGTGGTTCAATAATACACATCTTGTGCCTCTTCAGTACTAAAGAGAAATATTAACAAGCACTAGGTTTGATTCTCCTGTTCCATTTTATTTACTTTCTGCATTCCATTTATTATTTCACACTATCTAAATAAATAATTTCATTACCCAGAAGAGTTTATAGTGCTCAGTTGAAAATGACTCTTCACTGACAGTCTAAGGAGGGAGATTTGAATTCATTCCTAATTGACACAATGCTTAACAAGTCTCAGTTAAAGCGAGAGTTACTTTCTGCAATGAATACTTGATATCTTGAAAAGTCTAGCAGTAGAATCTAAGTGTGACTACAGAAATATTCATAACATTTAAGTATGCAGGCTGCAACCATAACCAGTATCATAGCATGATGTGTGCCTGTACAGATGTGCACTTAGAATTTTCATCATGTCAATGGGAAAAAACAATTGCTTTATTAGAAAAGAAGTGGCCATGTTGACAGAAATGCTAATGTACAAATTTGTTTCACATTTACACCTTTCCTGTCAAACAATGTATAAGTAGGAGCTCACAGTGATTTAACTCATGGTAAGAAAGAGGCCTTTCCATGACTAGCAAGGCAAAGCAGGAATTATCTAGAATTCGGAACATTTTTTTGTCAAAAATTTTAATTGACATTATATGCCAACAAAAATAATAAAATATACAATTATGAATATGACATTAGGTGTTTTCTAACAGAGTGCATCCTGCCATACCATGGAAATTTATCTGTGATTTCCAACCTATTTCATCTGTACTAAACAGTAATTTTAGAAACCGATTAGTCATTGCATCTGAACAAAGAGTAGATGGACTTCTACTGACTTTAGATTCTGCTAGCAGATGAGCTAATGAACGAGAGTTACATTTTTGTAGCAAAAGCATTTTGTAACCCTTGTACTAGTTCAGAATTTAAGATAAAAGTGTTCAGGAAATATCTATAAGTTAATATGGAGATTATTAAAAAAAAAAAAAAAAAGAAAAAAGTTAATGCCCAAAGAAATGTCGACAAAATAGCAAAGGCTCATTGATAAAAATCGTAAATATCACATTTATATAGAGTTTTCAAAGTTTTCTGATGCCTTCTTCTGCTTCAACAATAGGAATTGTAAAGTAAGCCAACTCTTACAATCACAACACAAATCTAAGATAGTCAAAATTTGCTTATAACTCTGTGTTTATTGTTAATTGAACTCCAAAAATTCTTGCTTATAAGGTCTTCATAGTATATGCCATTTTGTATTTTCTATTTCAATTTAAATTCCATTTTCTTCAGATATACTTGATATTTATTCCACAAATTTGCTCTACTTTGAATTAAAGGCTAATTCTCTTGTCATTCTTAATTTTCTAGGTTTTTTTCCTGCTTTGTGCCCTGAAGCTGTGATCATCTTTTACAGAACAAACTTATCAAAGGGACTGGGTCATCATTGAGATAGTTTAGCCTTCTCTTGCAGCAAAAACATGGAGGTAAGGAAAGTCTGATTTAGCACAAAGTAATTTTTCCTTCAGTGGCTCAGTAAGAAGACAAGAAATACTGCTCATATTTTCTTTTTTAATTTTATGTTAAACATATCAAAAATATGTATAGAAAAAGAAGCATCTAAATTGCAGAGCCAGAGGCAGTTAAATGCAAATTTGCCTTTTATTCATACTAATTTTATAATTCTCAGTTTCAAATTTCTAGCTTTGCATTGTTTCCAACGCCACTTCAAAATTTAAATCGATAACCCCCAGAAAGCTGCATTTATTTGTAATTGCAAATAAAATACACAATGGACTTTTGGGGTAATAAGGTTTTGGTAGCAGGAGGGGCTACAAGGGTTGGCTTCTGTGGAAGCTTTCCCCACGTCCAGTAGAGCCAGTGCCAGCTGGCTCTGAGACTGGTCTACCACTCTCCAAGGTCAAGCCCATCAGTGTTGGTGGCAGTGCCTCTGAAGTCACATATAGAAGAACTGGAAAACCCTGTACAAACAAACTGCTGCAACAGCCGCTGAACAGGGGAGTGAGGCAATGGAGAGAAACAGCTCTTCCAATACAAAAGAGAGCCTTCCAGGGCTGGAGCAGAGATCTCCTGCAGCCCATGGTGAAGACCATGGTAAGGAAGCCTGTCCTGCTGCAGTCCTTGGAGGTCCACAGTGATGCACCTGCAGCTGCAGGGAAACCCCAGGCTGGAACAGGTAGATATGCTTGAAGGAAGCCCACACTAGAGCAGGTGTGCTGCCAGGACTTGTGACTCCCTGGGGGTCCTGTGCCAGAGCACAGGTTTGTGAAGTCTGTGAGAAGGACCCATTTGGAGAAATTCATGGAAAACAGTTTCCTGTGGGTGGAACCCCAACCCTGGAGAACTGGGAACCCCAACTCTGGGAAGAGAGGGAGGAGGAATGAGAGGCAAAGATAACCCCCATTCCAAGTCCCTCTGAAACAAAGATGGAAAGAGGTTGAGGGAAAAGGGGAAGATATTTTGAGATTTGTTTTTATTTCTCACTATCCTACTCTGATTTGATTGATAATTAATTAAATTCCCTAAGTCAGTGCTGTTCAAACAGTTCCTAACTGTAGACCTTAAGTATACAAGAAAACCCGTTAGAAGTTGTACTTTAAAATTGCTTTTTTTATTTTTTTTTTCATGGAGAATTAGTATTCTTCTAAAAACAGTGACTCAGTTCAAACTTCAAACTACTAGAACATTCATGACATGCCAGAGTGACATTTGTGAGAAAGTATCCCAGGATTTATATGTTGTAGTAATTTTTTTTTCATCTTTAAAACAAAAGAAAAATCTGCTGAGTTTGGACATTATATAAACACCTGGAATAGATGGAATGATTGATGTTAAGTAAGTATAGGGTGTCTTCTCAGATCATAGCATGGCCTAGGGGGCAGGATGCACCACCACAGTCCACCCCATGAGTAAAGCAAACTTCTCTGGTCCTTACATTTGTTTCCTTTGGATGAATGCAAATATTAAAATATTAAACAATATTAAACAACATTAAACAATATTAAAAAGTCAAGTTTTTTATTCTACCAAGCCTACTTGTTAATGCTTTCATGAGAGTGCATATGTGTTCCATATTTGGAACACTGCAGCTGGAAGATACTTTGAGAAATATAAATGTGAAGAGGTTGTTGATCTTCTTTAAATTACATGAATGGATGGATTACACAGGTACATTCAAGAGAGAGATAAAATTTCTGCAAACCTTGTTTTTTGAGAGATTATCTCCCTGCCAAGGCTACCCTAAAAAAGTAGGAAGGACCAAACTTATCAAAGACACTGAACTTGCATTCCAAAAAACATAAGCATGAAAAATAATTTCCAAAACTGCTTTTTGGAAACATTCCAAGGGTTGATCGACTTAAATACAGTGGTTCTTAGAGATAAGACATTAAGTAAAAAAAATCAATCCCATGGCAATTTTGCAAAATTTAGAACCTAGAGAAAATATTTCATTGTACAATTATAACATTTACAATAGATTTTAGTATAAAATTAAATTACTGATCCCCCATAGTGGTCTTACATTTATTTTACCAATACTTTTGCATCAGCCTCATGTCTGGTCTCTGTATCAGACATGGAACAGCAGTGGTCAAGGGCTGTTCAACTTCTTACACGTCTTTAGAACATGCTCCTCATCATCGTCATACATACTGTGTTGCAGTGCATGTTTTCCTCGATAGTTTACACCTGAATTCACCATGTTCTCCACGTGATTGGTTTAGCCCTAAGGTTGTTCCCTCCCCTTCTCCATCTATCAAGCTAACCCTGCCCCTTCTTCTAGATCCCTCTATGTCAATCCCTGGTTGCCCCAGCCCGTCGCTTGTCACCCCACCTATTTGATTGTCAGTCAATGCTTACTCCTTCCCCTTTTTCTAGCAAATTCCATGTTCTTCGACACCCTCTTGGTCCCCTCAAGTTGCGTCTTCCCCTTGTGCTCCCACATTCATCAAGGTTTTGTAAACCCTTCCCTATGCTTCTCCCCTATTAAGTCCTGATTGATTACAGTGTTGTACCCACCCCTTGTTCCACCCCTGCTTAAAAGTCATGTTTCCCCCTCTTCAGGGCTCTCTCTCCCCTAGACCCTTCAGCAGCAATTAACCTGCCCTGATGGAACCTCAGGCTGAGATCCTCCTCCTCTTCCTCCTTTACCTGATCCATGACAGCACCTAATACAGTGTCCAAGAGCTGGTGGCTCTAAGGTTTTGCCCACGTCAAGGCCAATGCCGAGGCAGTTCCCCATACCTGACACAGCACTGGTGTGCCATCTGTAGCTAGCTGGGACACTGGTGGTTTAAGGCATGTGTCAGTACTCTGTTCTCACATCTGACATCCTCATAGCTAATTTAGCTCTGGATGAGTAGAGTCCTTCATTATACCTCCCTTCATACTGCGGAGGTTCTGTTCAAATTTGGTACACCGAAGAAGGACTACAATCAATTACAGAACAGAAAATGAAAGCTGAAAAAACATGGAGTCCCATTTGTTAGCTTTATGACAGCACAGCTTGGTTGTATCTTTGTCTGCTTCCAGTTCATAGGAAAAAAAAAGATAAAGCGAGTAAATAAAGTGTTCCTTCTCTCCCGGCCTCCTTCAAACAAAATGAATAATTAGGTAAATAAAATTATTCCCTAGGGCATCATAAAGCAACTTAGGGCTCTGGCCATGATGGAGCAGTTTATCAAAACCCAGTGTAATGTTAATTATGAATGTTTAAACAATTTGCAAAAATAACCTGTTCTATTTCTTTTAACATCAAGTCAGAAATGCATGTGTATACATACATGCAAAACTACACATATTTGCATAAAACCCCTAAAACTGTAGATAACGAACTCTTTCATGTACTACAGGATAAAAATATTTAATGAAATGTCTTTCAGGTTTTCAAAAATATTATTAATTGTATAATACAACTTGTATTACAATTTTCCTACATAGTGGTTATATAGCCCTGGAAGACCCTTAGCTACAAATGTCACGTAAATTATGTCATAGCAAGTATTGTTTTGGGTGTTATTCATTATTAAACTTGTACTGTAGTGTTTGAGTTAATTTAATGTATTTCTTTTTGTTTATTTTCTAACTAATTCAAGAGAACACAGTTCTTTCCTCCCATCTGAGAAGCAGTCAATAGTTTACTACATTACAGGAATAAAAATGAATATAAATAAGCTGATAAAAATGAACTTGCATTGTTAAATTTCACCTATCAGGATGACCTAGAACTACAAGAGAAATAATGCATGACTTGGATTACATTTATTACTGTAAAATGTATTAGTGCCTCGGATGCTTTCAGATGTTATGAGACAGGAAGAATGTATCATTATATAAATACATATGCACATATCAGCAAGATATCCAGAATTTGCAATAAAAGGATAAAAAATTTCCCTTCTTAATAAAAGAGTTGAAATCCTTGACTTAATTTAAGCTACGCATACACTAACTAGAGGTTAATGTGTTTCAAGCCAGCTGTGTATTAAACCAGGACACTGATTTTCCTAACAAATGAAATTTGATTACCTATTAAACAAATTTTGTGCAATTTTTGACGCATTGTCTCAAACCAATATGAAACTTGTTCAAGGGAAAAAAAGCTAGAATGAAACCTGTACAGCATGCAAATACTCGCAATATTTGTTTTTCATAAGCTTTATTAGCAAAAAAAGAGGTCTCTTGTTTCACATGCAGGACAGATAAGAATGCCCAGGCATCTCCTCTAAGGATAGGGGAGTTTTGCACTGTCTTTTGCAATAGATTCTGGATCTTTTGTAACACTTGGATCATGTGCAGTCCTCTGGTGGAAGGCCTCAGGAAAGATCCTGAGGACATTTTAGGGGACTTCAATGTTTTTTTACACCTTTTAAGACATCAGAACTACCTCTTACATCAGCAGTTGAGTCAGTCATATCCCATCACACCTTCCCCTGGGAGGATGGAAAAGGAATTTTGCATCTAAGCACTTGTGTAGGGGAGGACAATCACCATGATAAAAGGTGCCACCCCACCTTGCAGGATTTGCCTCTTGTCAATGTTAAAGATGGCCCCTTCTGTTTTGTGGGAATTGCCACTACAGCCCAAAAACGTACCTCTTACCCCTCAGGGATGCAAACCTGGACTCAGCAAAGCCCCCTGGCACCTCCATAACTGTTTTGAGTCATTAACCATTGACAGTGCAGTCTCTCAGAAGGTGCTGGTGTTCGGAGGCGACATAGTGGGCTCTTGTTGCTGTTTCTGTTCCGCACCGGGCGGACGCTGGCCTCCAGCTGGCTCAGTTCTGCACAGCTACAAGATGTTCCCAGTTCGGATGGGCACGCAGGTGATCTTTACCTGCTGGCTCGGCTTCTCAGCAGCAGCTGGACCAAGTAGTGTTGTGACAGCAGTGGCAGTAGAAAAGGATGGCTCTCAGCTTAGCAGGTTAAAAGGTGTTTATTCAGGCCGAGCTGTGGGAGTCCCACAGCTGGTCCAAACCACAGGCCAAAGAGGCCAGGGAGGGAGAGAGGAGAGCAGAGCAGAGCAAGTTTGAATCTCCCTCCTCCACCTTATAAGCGGGGGAGGGTTTCAAGGGAGGTTACAACAAGACAACAAATCAGGGGATTCAGGGGGTAACAAGGTGTGCTCACCCCCAAGCCTCGGACCACTAAAATCAAGAGCCAAAGGAATCCCCCCAGGCTACCTATCACCTGAAGCCCTCTCCCTGAGATTTTGCAATCTGGGAGGGATCCCAAAGTGATAGACAGGCTGCCACAGAGCGTGGGGGGGGGGGGGGGGCCTGGGGAGCAGAGGGGATGTTACAAGTCAGGTGAGGGGTGGGAGGACTGACACAAAACACCTTGTTATACAGAAAACACAAAAGGGTTACAGAACTGGGGATACAGTGAAATGAACTATAACATAAAACTTCTTATAAAAACCTAATAAAACAATTCTTGCACCGCCACAGTGGGCCCCTGGCAACCAACCAAGGTAAAACATTCCACATACGTTAAATGAGTGAAAGTGATTAATTTCTTTGATACTATTAGCAAAACAATATAAAATCATTTGGCATTAAACTTCTTGTTCTGTAGTTTTATTGGCAGAATCTTTGAAAAGTGGAAACAAAATGAAGAAAAATATCGAAAGTTATCTACGTAATTGTTTCAACAATACAAACTCAGCAGACTACTTTTTCATCAGATCTCAAGCTTGAACAGTGAGGTTGATTGAGACACTTTTTTCAGAATTGCTTTTAATTATTTCGTGTAAACGATATGGTGTTCAAAACCAGTTATTTCCTTTTTGTGTTTGAGATTTTTTTTAATAACAAAAATGTTCTCTTCTGATAAATAAATAATGATAATTATTTCCACATCTGACCACCTTTAGCAGGCCAGGTTCTGTTTAGAAAAACTGTATCCCCACCTGCTTAGATTATTTCCCTAAAACTTTGAAGGTGACTAAATTTAGTCTCTGCTATATAACTGTGGAAACAAGGCCATCTGAACAGAAACTACTTTGTCAAAGACAGTTACATAATAATGCAAAAGAGCTCCAGCAATGAGTTTATGGGAGGGTAACAAAGACAATAGAATGGACAGCAGTGGGACAGTGAGATATTTATCAGCATGTCAGGAAGGATTCTGAGCATATACATCACCTCACCTTTGTAAAGATCTCTTTTAAAGGTCACCACAGGAAAATTTTGATGGGGAATTTGAAGGAATAAAATGCTGCATCTTTGTAGGTGTTAACAGAAATAAAGAACAAAGGTATTTCATCTAAAAGTGACCATGTGTGCTACAAATTTTGTGTCTTGGACTCTTTTCTTGTAAGATTAACAGATGGTAAGTGGACCAGGTTGTTACAAAGAAATAAAGCTATTTGTGCAGGATATTACAGGCAGGTAGTAATTTTCCACCTTGTATCCTTTCAAGGGCATTTTTTTTCCACAAAATCATTGTTTTCACAAAAGCATAGGGCCCATGATGAAAAACAGCAAAAAGGAACTTAGGCTATTGACTCTTCCAAAACCCTCTCTCCTGGTAGGACAGTGGTTTATTAATAAAGAAATAAGTCATCTTTACTGGAAAAAAAAAAAACCCAAAATACCAATCAGTTTAGATTTTGTTGCCTAGGAAATCTTGCAGTGCTATAATACTTGAGGTTACTAGATGAAATACAGGTGAAATCCCAAAAGAAGGTACATTTCAGGTTTGTATGAGGTGATCATTGTTACTGCCATGTAAACTTTTTCTTTTTTTTACTTTTATATTGAGCTTTTTAGCCTTACATGATGCTTTAACTTCTTTTTTTTTTTGCTTCTATTTTAAAAATATAAATTTTCTGCTTCTAAATTTAAAAACTTTCATAGCTCAGAAAAATAACTAATTTACTATGATACACAAGGTTAAATATCAATGACTATCATTCCTAATTAATTAATTAATGAAAATAATACATTTACTGAATGCATTGAACCCTTGAGCCTTCCAAACCAGTAGAAGGAACTAGTTTCATGCATGATTGGGCTAAATTTACATTATACTCCCTAAAAAGTAGCTGAAGAGCTAAGTAGCTACTGAGCAAGCAACTCAAGACCCCACTAAGTCTGAATAATGAGACGTGCTGCAGTTGGAATGTCTTCTGTTTTGAGGAGATCCTTGGTGTGAAACTTAATGCTGTCATATGCACTCCTATTACCCATGCTTAGCCTAGAGAAAAATATTTCTGAAAATTTTTCTGTGAACACATCTTCTGTGAACACAACATAAGGTTTTAATGAGGGGGAATCCCAGTGTTCCCAGTGTAGGATCCATCTTTTAAAAACAGTTTAATTGAGCTGGGTAGAAATAAGCTTTAAAAATAATTTCCAAGATGCCAAGACTACCAGCAACTTTGGACACATTCTACATTATTTGAAAAGTCTAGGACTATCTTATCTACAAGGAAAACAATAAGAATTTATGTGTTACCAGGTGGCTAGGAAAGGAACATAAAAACCAATTTAAATATAGGGTAATAGCTGGCACTCAAAGGAACACACTCCTTCTTCAACAGGAGATTGCATGTATCCTGGCATGATGAATAGCCTCTGATATACCTATTTTCTATGAATTGATCTAATCAGTGACGTAATCAAAATTTCAGGTTTCAATAAGAGATTCTGGCCCTGATTCTCCTTCTTTAATTATGTACTGGGTGAATTTTTTTTGTTGTTGTTTGATTATTCCACAGGGTGCCCAACTTTTTTTTTTTTGGTCAAATAGTAATCATTTCTCTATTCACTCTCTCCATACAAATCATGATTTTTTAGATGTGTAGCTTAACTTTTACTTCATTTTTTAAAAAAAATTTCTTTACTACTGTGTTTATTTTTCCATTGCAGGTATTTCATATTTCAAATCACTTATTTTTCCTTTCTTTGAGTATTTCTACAGACCAACACTACTAATTCCTTTCAAGAACACAAGCCCGGAAAATTTGTAAAATTAGAAGTATGAGTGATTTACTTAATTTACATAGTTTATTTTATTCACAGTTATTTTCTTAGTAATTTATAATAATATATTTCTCTTTTTTGATCTTCACCAAAGTTTGACTATATATATTCAGAAAGCCATGATTCTGAAGTGTTAATGTTTTTCTAGGTAGTGATAGTTTAGGAACTTTTTTTGTGCATACATACAATTACTTTGTTGAAAAATAGTGAATAGCCAATTTGTGCAGTTGTCCAAACCCCCTAACCCCCCACCCCGCAAACATTTGTTTTAATCTTTATTTTAAATTAATTCACCTGTCTTTCAATATCAGGAAATTCTTCCAGATCTTGCGGTTTGGTTCTCCTGAAACACACTATGCAAGGAAATTTCAATACTCATTAATCACTTTCTTCTCTGAGTGATTTAGGTAAAAGGAATAATAGGAATTCCAGTAGAAATAGATGTAGTGGTTTGTAGTCAAAATATTTTTCTTTCTCTTTAAATATATTTTAAAAATTCTTTTACTTATAAAGCAATTTAACATTAGTTTGGAGGTGGCAAAGTTTTCTACCATCCCTGGATGATTTGTATTTTTATGTGTGTAAGTAAGCACTATAATTTGAATTTAAGCATGATGGTAAAAAAATATAATAAAATCTTCATGGAAACAATAAATTAAAGGGGTTATGCCAAGGAAGATTTACACCAAGATACTGAGAGAGTTTTAAAATTATTAAGAATTACAGAATTTAATCTTAAATTAAATTTGATGATGTGGTCGTGTGTGGTTCTAAGAGAAACAGAATAAGTAACACACTGCTCTAAAATAACATCAGTATTCATGCAAACATAAAGAGGTTTGTTTTCTGCGCATATATCATGCTAACATAGATAAAGTAATTGAATCACATTCTATTTGAAAATGCTAGAATTCTGTATCATGGCAATACTTTACTTTATATAGAGCAAAGTCTATTTCAGCAACATGAAGTAGTCTTAAAACAGCTAAATAAATATATTTTCTTAAAAAAAAATTGACGCATTATCCCTAAACATTTGAGATCTCAAATAATATCTTTTCTTCCTGATATGTAGTTGATACAAAGAACAGCAACCAAAGTAAACAAGAAGTTATAATTTTCAATGTTCTCTAAATAACTCAGAGGGAATTAGATGAAGAAGTGATGTTATCTATGTCAGTAACTGTAACGGCACTAATTAAGTTTAACATCCTTAGAAATGTTGGCTTAGTCCTACTTAAAACTAAACAAACAGTTTCTGCTTGGCTCAGAAAACAGACAACTTGTTTTATAATAAAGTAATAAAGTAATTAAAGCAGCTATCTGTTCAGGTGAAAACATTTCAACAGTCAAGGATTATCAGCCTTAACACAGGAAGCCCAGGAGTACCTGTAAGAGTTGTTACTTTTGCTTGTTTTCTGATAGCTATTTTTCTGGTCAAATAAAAAACTGGCAGAGCAGATGGACATAAATGACTTCCAGTTTAGAACTGAATAAAGATTACTTTATATTTTCATCAATCAAAAGTGAAATTTTACATCAGCTCTATTTACACTGAGGTAAGTTTTCACCTGTCTTTCATTGTATTTCATGTTTATCCAAAATATATCTTATTCAATCATAAACACCCATTTCCTGTTTTAAGAATTTTTTCTTCATCCCATTAAAAAACATCTCAAACACAAAAAAAATATTTTTTTTGAAATATTGATACTCATGCAAAGTTTTATTTCCATTAGAAAAAAAAACCAAAAAACCAACCAAACAACAACAAAAACCAAACAACAACCAATAAAAACCCACAACACAACAAAAAACCACAAAAACAAAAACAAAAACCCAACCAAACAATGTCTTCCAAAAAGAAGAATAGATAGTTTTCTATCTGATACTGGTGTTTTTTTTTTTTTTTTTTTTTTTTTGGCTATCTCTAATTGGCTAATGTTCATGAGTGGCACAGAATTAGATCTGAAGTTGACTGTTCTTTGAATAAACAGAATAATTATGAACTATGAATAATGAATTACGGATAATACTACGTCTGCTTATAATAATTTATAGAATCTCAAGAATTCCATGCAAAATCTGATAGAATAAACCTGGAGGAGGCAACATTTTTCTTCTTCTTCTTGCTATACTGAGAAAACACAGATCTGAGAAAGAAATTTTATGATAATAAAAATAATGGATAAAAATACCTACTTAGCTTAAAATTAAGGCTTAGAATGGATGGCTGCCCTGAAAACCATGCAGAATATCCTTAGGCATCAACACAAAATATGAAGTAAAGGCAGAGGTGATTTTACAGACTAATCTTGATGTTAAACTGGTATAAGTTTGAGTGAGACATTCTCATATCCATTCTTCTTTTTTGTGAAAGACTCTGGATCTGAGAGGATACAAATGAAAATATAGTTTGTCTTTTCTTTTTTTTTTTTTTTTTTTTTTTTTACAAAAAGCAATTAGAAATATTAATTTACTTTGATAAACACCTGAAAAATTTGCACTAAGAATGAAAAAGTCTTATGGAAATGGTTTAAAATAATTTGGATCAAAATGTGCCCTTCAGTAGAAGCAAATCAGAATGGTTAAAATTGGAAGAAAACAGGGTGGTCATCAGGTCCAACTAGAGTACATTCCACAGGATTTTGACCAGACAGTTCTTGAATACCTCCACTGAGAGACAGAGAGAGAGTGAAAGGTCCACAACCACTCTGCGCAATCTCTTCCAGTGTGTGGTCACCTGCATAATAAGTTCCTCCTCATATTCAGGTGGAACCTCCTGAAACTCAGGAGGGTTTTCCTATTACTTTATCTCACAACATGCTTCATTCCTAATCTTTGACTATTGACATATTTTTATGGATTGCCAATGAGTTTTTTACTGAAAAATACCTTCCCCACACCCTCAGCAACTGAACTATATTTGGCATCATGTTGCAAGATGACAATATTTAATTTCAGTGGCTGGTCATTATTCAGAGTTTTTCAATTCAGGCATATAACACAAATAATAAAATGCTTATTACAAGTATTTTTTGATAAATTGCATTGATAAAACAAATTCCTAATATAAAAGGAATGAGTCTGAAGATTAAAAATTAACTATTGCCATATATAAAAACAGATAAAAACTTGTGTTCCATAACAGACTTTATGGAGTCAGCAAGATGGGTGTCACTTTGTCATCTTGGCTAGATTCTCCCAGTCTTGCTCTCGGGTCAGCAAAGCAGTAGATTTTTCTTGGGTGGTATCTTGCACATATAGCCACCCCAGAATCTGTAGAAAAGTATTCAATATTGCTGCTTGCTGATCCTTCCTTACCCTGAGAACTATGGTATTGCTACAAGAGAGAAGGCAACACCCCCCATGCCCTCCTGGTTTTGCTCAGACCTTAGCACTGAAGCCAAGGGCAGTCTGAAGCAACCTCAGGGAAGTCAGTGGAGATGCACTGGACTTGGAAAGATAAATCTCCCAAGTGGAGGATTTCAGGAGGTCTTATTATATAATTTTCTGATAGATTAGTTGGAGTTGTTTGGTTTTTGTTTTGTTCTGAGTTGTTATTAATTTTCCCTAAAACCTTTAAAGTCTGAGGGCATCCTAGTACCTTTCATCTGGAATCTGAGAAAAAAAATAGTAACCTTCATTAAAGGTTTAGATTGTTTTGCCTTACTCCATCTCTGGAAGGATTTGAAGAACTCCAAATAAGAAATGTAATATTAGCTTCCTACTTTGTCCATATTTATTCTTTTCACTACTTGAATACATAAAATTTTATCTTTTCTCTCGTCATCCTTCATAATAAGAGGAACATTTTATGGAATAAATTCAAAATTAGAATATGTAAGTAGTAATGACTTATTCAGTTGTTACTTTGGGGTCTATCCTATACTTCTTGGACATCCTATGGGTCATTCTTTCCATGACAGATTATTACTTGTGTTACTTCCTTAGTTTGGGAAACAGTAGACTAAATTATTTTAGTCTAATTTTGATATCAAGTACAGGAGATGTGGAGTTTTGAATAAGTTATTTTCATCTCTGTATTTAGTTGTGTTCCAAATTGAGGTTGAATATAGCTTGTCCTTTCGATTTATATGCTTTCACATACAAAAAGTTGCAGTTGTATACATAGGGACAGAATTAGGTCTACTGGGTTATTACTATTCATTGAAAAAAAAGCAGGAAGTCTGCTGGTATTGCAGCCTTCCTAATTTAAAACCTGTTACAAGTGGAAGGTAAGATCCATTTACAGACTTTATATTCTTCTGAAGAAGAATCTTACTTTTTGTCTCTGATGTCATTTAAAGGGCAAGTGAAGAACATATTGAAAGAAAATAATATATCTTCATCCCTTCAAATTAACAGAATTACCTTTTCATGAAATTTGAAGTAATATGTTTTTCCTTAAGTGTTTCATGTTCTACAGTTTTCATCATGTGACTCAGCAATGGGAATAGAATTGTTACTAATGGACAGATACATGATAGCTCTACTTAAAATGTAAAGTCAAAAAGCTTAAAAATCCTGTTGAAGTGTTAATTTTATTTGAAATGTCATAGAAGATCATGTGCTAGAATCATACCACCTTAGTTCTACAAAATTAATTCTAAAAACTTACATTTTTGGGGAATTGGGAAAATATTATTAATTTTCTTTTCTTTTTCCCATCTTAATGGCTAAATCTCCACTCTGTCAGTGTGCTTTAAAGAATAAGTAATGATATTATAGTTTTCATGTGTGAGGGTAGAATAGTCTCTATGGTCAGGCTAATGCAGAAGAAGGGATAACCAAAGCACAGTTGACAACTAAGCAAGTAAACATGCTTTATCCATAAGTCAAATCAAATTGCCAAAAAAGAAAACCAAATTTGAATAAAGAAAAAGAAAGTCTTGGCCTATATACACAGCCAAGTTATATAAAAATAAATATTCCTTATTTCCCATGAAAGAATGAAAAGTGAAAATTAATTCTTACAATAAAATATCACAGCTGCAGACTAAGGAACACATTCCAAAGTGATGTCAAATGCACTCCAGGGAATTCTAGCACCTCAAGAAAATTAAAAATATATAAATAAATAACAAAAAAGAGAAATGAGAGAAAAAGGAAACATTAATGAGAACTCAAGACAAGCTAGTTCTAAGGATAGCACAATACGATTTACTGAATTCACTTTCAGTGATTAAAATATAGATTAAAAAGACAGAGTTCCTGCTGTCTTTTTCCATCCCATAAATGACAAAAAATAAGTAAGACTTTGGGAAAATTCAGTCTAACATGTCTGACTTCATTACAGATCCCCAAGGAAGTTCTCACAATTAGACATGCCATTTTTCACGTCACATTTTAACTTTAACTCATTACAAGAGTACTTGTATCTGAATCTAGAAAAAAGAAATTATCAAATCTCCATGTATAGGGAATTCATAAGTAATATAAGCATATTTTCCAGCTTTTCTTGTATTTGCTTCAGAGGAGACATTTGTCCCCATTAAAATGTGTGAAAGAAATGATGTAACAATCAGTTGTAAATTATTGATATGACAGTGGGAAGCAAATAACTGACTAACCAAGAATACAATACTCTATTGTTGAATTACTTTACCTGGTGACATTATTAACTGTGCTTTTGAAACAATCACATGGTAATATCACAACATACAGAGAGTAAGATCATTAATTTATGTCCTACAGCAAAAGAAAAAGGGTTTTGCAATCAAAGGCAGTAAGAGAAAAACAGATTTTTTTTTCCCAATCAATAAGAACAAAAAAATATATATATAAAAAAAGATATTATTTATAACTTGATTGAATGAATATTAAAATTGGTAGTTATCAAGATTTAGGTATAGAATTTATTTCTGTGACTAATCTGCCTTTTTTTCTGGTGTATGTTATATGAAAGATGATAAGTTTCACATATAATTTTGTAAATCTGAAGCATTAGATTAGATAATGCTTAGATAGATTACACAATATTAGATAACCCTAATAATAAAAAAAAAGAGAAAAAAGATAGCTAATATTAAAACTGTAACAGAAAGATTTATTTTCATTTATTCTGGGTTTAATTGTGTAAATTGAACAGTTCTCTAGAGAAACAAAAATTTTGCTGTTCTGCTTTGAGAACAGTGTAAACAAAAGTAGAGAAACCCTTCTCAAATGAAAGAAAAACCTCTTTAGATATCTGAGATCAAGTATTCAACTGTGCTTGTAATCACTTCTCCTGAAGCTAATAAGAACATACTCTGTATCTTGCCATAAATAACAAATAAATAAATAATAATTAAATTAATATTTGAAGGGGAAAGTGCATGGCTGAGTAGATTTGGGTTTAAGAACCATTGTCAACATGCAAACAAAACTATGTACTTCTATATTTAACATTGCCTTTTCTACTGAGCAACAGTAGCTTTGGAGAGTATTACTTCTTAGGGAAAGATTAGGCTAAGAGGCTTAGTTACCATGGCTATAGTATTTAGCATACATATTTGATAAGATTCCCTATGTATTTCCTCCTATCATACCACTTTAAGTTTATCATTTTATTTCTGCAGCAGAAAGCAAAATTAATAACTGCCAAAGACTGAAATACTTCTAAAGCAGAAAATAGCCTCCCATTCAAAAAATAGCCATTCATAGCTTTCTTGCCAAGTTTTCTGTGTTTTGTCTCATAAACCTTTAGCTTAACAGGCAATTAAACTAAGAATAAGGAAAACATATTTCTCACATAGACATCTTGAATCTGAGGGTAAAAGTATGGCACATAGCTAAAGATGGAATATCCTCATCTACTGTTGTCAAAAAGAAGGTCTTCTATCATCTATTGTACTCACAGGGCAGTAATTTTCAGCTATTGAAGTGAAAAGTAGATTTAAGTCTTCGCTTCATTAAGTAATCTTGTTCATATACTTAATCCTGTACTATTGCAAAGAACATCAGATAGGGATTCTCCTTTGTAATACACCATAAATATTGTGTATGAATGGCTATCACCATAAATTATTAGAACAAATAATTGAAACCCCCAAACAAACCAGAAAAAAAAAAAAAATCCAATAAAACTAATTTAAAGTTGTCTTAGCTCAAACATTGAATAAAATCACAACTTTGTTTTATGATTCTGTACATGAGTGGTCTTGTTTCTTTGATATTAAATGAGATGATGCAAACAAAAAGTTTTTGTTGTAGGACTAATTGTCGGTTTCAGAGTGATATTGAGCTGAACATTTTTCCAAAACCCTAGTTAGCTGTATAATGGGTGGCACAGTTTTGTTTTTAGTTACAGAGAAATGTGCAAAATTTTTCCCTGCCAGGACCTTAGAGTTGCTTTGGGGGGGGGGGGGAGGGGCGGAGGTGGGGGGGGGGAGAGGGAGGAGAGGAGGACAGAGACCTATCAGAAAGCTAGCCAAGATATTGGCAGCTAGCTTAACCAATGAAGATGCCAATGTGACTTCGGGAAGGACACATTTAAAATCCTCATCACCAAGAGCTCTCTCTTTTTCTTCTAAGATAGTCATGTTATAAATGAGAAGACCAAATTTGATAAATCAAAATTTGGAATTTTATTGAGAGACAAAATAACAGTCTTGGACAGCCACAATTAAAAGGACAGCGTCGAGCCCGGGGTCGCCGCTGGGTGAACAACGATAACACACTCTGCCAGTCTGTTATCCCCAAGTTCACATTTGTGGTTTGCAGCAGTCTCTTTTTATACACTGGATCGTAGAGAGAGGCTCAAGATGTCGAAAGTCCTCCCTCCGAGGCATCTTCATTAAACATGCAGGTTTCAGTTCTAAGAGTCTGAATGGGTCAGCGGAGGAGGACAATGCTGTTAATGGTCGGTTCCAGGTGTGGTGTAGACTTTTTAATTCTAGCCGGAGACCATCTAGATACGGATCTGAAACCATCATCGGGTTCTCCGGGCTATCATCTCTGTTTTCCGTAGCCTTTTGTTTCCTTTCAGCGATTCCTGGCAGTGACAGTCTTCTGTCCTCCTTTCAAGCTCTCTTCGTGTCCATCCCATGCCTTTTCAGGCTAGGGACATTCTTGTATTTTATTAAGTCCCCTTCTTCCCGAGTTAACCCACAAAATGCTATTTTAAAACAAAACTTAACTTCTAACATACTAGTTTATACAGAACTTATATTTATACATTTGGTATTACATTTTATATTCTATTAACATGAAGTAACTTTAGAGCAGATGTTACATTCCTTTTTAACTATTTGTAGCCAAGGCATGTCTGTGTCTCTCTCCTGGTAATTCTAATCATGTTGTGTCTCGTGCCTCCCCCCCCTTGTCTTTTCAGGCGAGAGAAATTCCTGCACTTTTACTGAGCTGCTTTCTTCTGAGTTAACTCATAGCATATTGGATTAAAACAAAACTTATACTTATAGGGATGATATTACACTTTGTATCTTTTTAACACGAATTAACTTTAGGACATATATCACAGTCATGAGGTAACATAGTGGGCAGCAGGGGGGCCTGGGTCATGGAGAGAGAGAGGCCCAGGCTGAGCCATTTTTTCCTGGCTGCCAGCAGGAAGAGGAAAAAGAACAGCTCAGCAAGGCCATGTGCTTACAGCTTTGTGGCATCTCCCAGCCAGCTGCCCTGGATGAGACTGAGGGGTGGAAGAAAGGACTTCCACCAGTTTCCCTGTTGGCACAGCTTTGCATCTCTACAGCCCTGTAGCCGTGGAGCAGAGAGCACATGGCCACTGCAGGCCTGGGTGGAGTTAACCCTTTCCTAGCAACATGGAGCTTCTAAAGCACAACCCTTCCTTGAGAGAGAGAAGAAAGAAAACAGAGGGTACATAGAACAGACACTTTGTGAAGTCAGTGGAGCAAGAGTGAAAAGACTGTTGGGACAGGGCGTTGAGGAGTTCGTAATTTTACCCTTGTTGAGCCATGGAAATGAACTTTATATTTAGATTAGTCCTTTAAATCATGGGAAAGTTATGCATTTGGGGAGATAATTGTTTAGATTTGTGTGTGGATTTGAGCAAAGGTGTTTGTGATAAACTAAGTGATATTAATCCTATAAGATGCTGAAACAGAAATAGAAATGAGAAGTCCTCTGCACCAGTGAAGAAGTGAGAAGATATCTCTGTACCTTGAGATGGAGAATCCTTTGCCTTTAGAGTTATTCAACTTTAAAAGGTGTCACCCCAGTATGCAAAAGTCTAAGACCCATGACCCATAAGCAGCTTGGGAACCTGCTAATGGGAGGGGTCATAAAGACAAATTTCCCTGGGTGGCTGTTTTTGTGACTGTTAAAAAACCCACAAGAGAACTGTTCTAAGTTGTCAGTGGCATCCATGACTCCTCTCCTAAAGAAAAATGAAAGACTATTTTTAAATGGTGAAGCTGAATGAAAATTACAGGTTTTGTCTTTCTATGTTGTTTTGTAAGAAAGTTAATAGTTTGTAAGGGGAGGGAAAAGTGTTTTGGAGTTTCATTCTGTTTTTAGGGGGTTTTTTCCCCCAACTTTCCCCCTTTACCTTCCTTTTGAAAGAACATAGCTATATTTGATTGATACAAAAGGGGAGTGAGAACATTATAATGAAGATTCTATAATTTTTTTGTGTTAGTTTTGAAGAATCCTTTTCCAAGGCAGAAAGAAATGAGATCCTGTGGGAGATGTATGAAAGTCTCTGACTTCAATTCCCAGAAGTAGGTTTATCATTATATTTGTACCAGTGGAGAAAGAGAAACATCCACAGCTTTATGAACCCCTTATATTGAAAAATGATAAGTAGAACAAATGAAAAATCATATAATTGAGAGGTTTCTTTTATTTACATATTATGTTTTAAACTGCTAAGTGCATTGACATTTATTTTTTAGGTTTCCGTGAAGGGACTAGAAATGTACTGGGTTTAAGATAAAAAGCTTAAATTCTCATAAAAATATATCAAATACTGAAAGAGTTTTCAGGGGTTTAAAAAAAAAAAAAAAAAAAAAAAAAAGCTGAAAAGATTAGAAATAAACTAAACTGAAGTACTCAATACAGCATCTCTGGAGAAGATGAAATTTTTTCACTCTGAAAAAATTACTTGAACCATCATGAGTTTCAATACCTTGCAGACATCTGAAACCTTTATCAACTACTTTTCTATGCATGTTTCCTAATATAATAATCAGCTATAAATTTGAATGTTGAATTTCCTCAGTCCTTCAGTGAATCTTATATGCTGTTGATGCTTGTAGAAGACAACAGTTGATAAACAGGTGTAGAAATGTTCATATATGTCAAACATGGTGATTTTGCCAAAAGATTTCAAGAAAAAAAAAAATCAAAAAATATCTCTATACTGGATTAAGTATAAAACCTGAGAAATCCTAAAGTAGGAACTCTCTTTTATTTGAGCTGCAGATTCTGAGTTATGAGAAAGAAACATATTTTACTGCATGATAGTATTCTGGTTGTACAGTTTGTTATTACAAAGTACCAATGGGTAATATGGGACTGTTTAATAATTTGGAATTTCCTTCCAGCTTTGCCTATAAATTAACTAAGAAAATTATATCAAAACTGTCATTAAGTCCTTAGGTTTGTAAAAGTTATGGTAAAATTAGAGAAAAGTAGAGGACTAATTTCTGCTGTATGAGGATTTCAGGGTAAAATGCAATTTGATTTAGTCATTAAATATGCATTTAAAAAGATGTCCATGTGTATGTTCCTATCCTGGATGAACACTAACCTACTTTCTCTTTCAACGTTAAACTCTGTAAGTCCCTATAAGCCTTGTTGAAGTTCTCAGCATTTCAAATGAGTAAAAATTGTAAAATCAGAAACAGAGCCCCAGCTTTGTATTAGATTTTATGCATAAGAAATGCTATAATAAAAATAAAATACTCCTGTCCCCCATAATCTGAATAATAGAATTGATAAATATTATAGGCAAAATTTGTCAAGAGTTTCATTCTTAGTTTCAGTTTTCATATTCACCTTGGGAAAGAAATTAAATCATGGTTGGTTTAATAACAAGCCAGTAAGCTAAAACACTGGTTAGACAGTATTTAAAAAAAATAAAAATTAAAAAAAAAAAAAAAAAAAATCTATATTTGGTTCAAATGGAATTGTTTGTCAGCCATCAAGGATATTTTTGAAAATACAAAAACCACACCTGACTGCTGGGATGAAGTGTCCAATATAGGATGTGGAAGTGACAAGAATTTAAATGTATGGTGGACCATTGCATTTCTTGATGATAGAAGATGGTGAGTCTTCATAATTCTTTTCCTTAGTCCCCCACCTCATGCACTCATAATTTATTCTCATACCATGTATTGAAACTTCAAATAGGTGTCAAAGGTTTCACTACAATGTTTCAACTTTCAGACTTTGCATGTAAACTGAGATGATTTACATAACCTGTTTAATATCAAATGAAATAGAAAAATATGGAAAATTATATTATAGCCAACTGTTTTGCATATATCCCCAAAGTTATGTGTCCAAAGCATATAAAGCACAATGTAATGGAATATTAAGTCCATACATAAGCCAGCAGTGTGTCTGGTTGGCATCTTGGCCTCTATCAGGAATAGTGCAGCCAGCAGGACCAGGGAAGTGATTGCCCCCTGTACTCGGCACCAGTGAGGATGCACCTGGAGTGCTGCATTCAGTTCTGGGCCCCTCACTTTAAAAAGGACATTGAAGTGCTGGAGTGTGTCCAGAAAAGGACAACAACATTTGTGACAGGTCTTGAATATCATATGAGGAGCAGCTAGCTGATGGAGCTGGGTTCATTGGTCTAGAGTAGAGGACGCCTAGGAGGAACTTCATTATGTTCTACAAGTACCTGGAAGGAGGTTGTAGAGAGATGAGGGCCAGTCCCTTCTGCTGTGTTTGCAATGACACGGCCAGAGAAAATTGTTTTAAGCTGAGATAGGGGAGATTCAGATTAGATATCAGAAAAAAAGGTCAGTTATGGTGCCCAGGCTTTGGAATAGGTTACCCAGAGAGATGGTGGAGCCAATATCCCTGGAGGTGTCTAAGAGATGTCTGGGTCTGCTGCTGGGTCAACTGGTTTAGTGGTTTAGGTGATACTGCTGGGTTTACAGTGGTAGCGCTGGGCTGATTGTTGGACTTGATGATCTTACAGGTCCCTTTCAACCTTGATGATTCTATGATTCCATGAAATACGTTTGCCCTTAGTCATCAATATTTTTTGATTTGCTTCCATTTTACATTAGCAAAATGAAGATGTTTTAATTATTGGACCACCTCTCTATAATCTGGGATTTTTTGTTTAAAAAGCACTCTTTCTCATTATGCTGCACATAGTAATATATCCTGAGTTTTTTGTCGCAGTGCCTTTCTATGAGTGAGCGCTGACCAGTGCTACTGCAGGCTAGCTCAGTCCCTGTGACACTGCAGCAACGTCGAAGATCGGGGCGGCAAGCCACGCAAGCCACCTCCTCCCAGTGGGGTCTTTTCCCCCACACAGCGACAGGCAGTAGATGTCAAACGCGACCACGGCAGCGAAAGGAAAGGCCGACTCTTCTGTGCAGGGTATAAGCTGGTTTATTGTAGGGGGAGCACGGAGCTCGGCACCTCTGCACCTGCTGCCCAGAAGAGCGCAGAGAACAGCTGTGCAAGAGCTTATAAGGGAGGGTGTAAACAGGGGTGGCGACAACCGGTCAGCCAATTACATAAAAGATGGGCTCAGCTGGGGGTGTAAACTTCTCAACAGGGAACCAACCACAAAATGGAGGGAGGGGATTTCCAGGGCCCCAGCCTATCACTCGACGCCTTTCCTGGAGCTTTCCAGAAGCCAGGGAAGGGTCTGAGAGTGATAGACAGGGTGCCCAAGGAGAGAGAGAGGGGATTGACAACTTGGGATAAGGGGGAAGGGATGATTGACATAAAACGAACAAAGACCTCTTAACTGTAAACAAGTTGAAACCATTACACAAGATGAGGGGGTAAAAGGAACGAACCATTATAAAATATAGTATAAAACCAGATTACCCAAACAAATTAAACCACGCACCACCACAGTTTTTATTTTTTAAATAGCTTTTTCTTTTCACTAAATATAGATATAAAAGTTTCTATTATCTCCTAGATTTAATTTGACCAAGTGTGGCTGAAAGGCTAGAACATCAGTGAATGTAAAAAATACTCTTAAGGGAATAGAAACCACTCAGCACTTTCCACACACTCACTAAAGTGTACGAACAAGGACATATTTCTATCTAGTGTTTAATACACAGTATCAGAGAAACAACAACAAAACCTATGATATTTAGTTTTTTCCTGTCAGAAGCTTTACTCATGAAGCAAACTGGCTGTAGTAATTAGATGCACCTGGCTTCAAGAAAATTGTATTAATACTTTTCCTCTGTTCCCTTGTTCTGCACAGAGCCCCACCCATGGGAGACTGTCCTCCATCAGCTTCTCCAATGTAAGTAATTCCTATAGATGGCATTTGCTTTTGAACTGCTTCAGCATGAGTCCCCCCCAGGGTCACAGGTCCTGCCAGCAAACCTGTTCCATGGTGGGCTCCTCTCTCCACAGGGCCACAGGTCCTACCAAGAGCTTGCTGCAAGGTGAGTTTCCCAGAGGTTCACCAGCCTCCTTTGGAAACATCCTTCTGCTGTGGTGTGGGGTGCTCCAGGGGCTGCAGGCAGTTCTCTGCTCCACTGCACACATCCACGCGCTGCAGGGGCACAACTGCCACTCCATGGTATGCACATCGGGCTGGAGAGGATTCTCTGTTCTGGGGCTTGGGGAACCTTGCCCCCTCCTTTCTCACTGATCTTGGTCTCTGCAGAATGGTTTCTCTCACATATTCTCTGTCTTCAGATGTGCTGTTCCCGAGGCTCCACCACCACCACTGATGGGCTCATCCTTGATCAGCAGATCTGTCTTGCAGTCAACTGGCATCGGCTCTGCTGTACATAAGGGAAGCTTCCAGCAGCTTTGCACAAAAAGCAACTTTCATCTCATCGACTACCAAAACCTTTCCATGGAAACACAATAAACTTTCAAACAGTTATCCATTTCTTCACTTTTGTCTATGAAAATAATTTTTAATTGCTTCATTAGAACTTCATAATAATTATTTTAGAGACTCATTCAATCTATCTAAAAATCTCCTAGATTTCCCTAGAATAGAATTTTCCTCTTTTGTAATTTAACAAAATTCTGATGAGAATGTGTAGATGGGTAAAAGATGATTTTCACAGATACTAAGAATCTCTTACTCTCTCATTGGTGATGAATCACACTATGAGAAAGACCTGAAGAACTGCAATTTATACAGAACGAGAAAAGGAAAAAATGTTAGAAGCAACATTAATTTAAATACAAGAAATGTTAAACTCTATAAAAAGAAATACTCATGTCTTAAAAGTGCATGAATAGCCAAAGGGAAAAATTCAAGCTGTGTCAGAATATGCCTTGTGTTCTGTATATTCTTTGAGTGGTCAGACATAGGAACAAATTAAAGAAAAAAGAGAGGGGGAAAAAAATGTTCTTTTTTGTTTGCTTGAAGCTGTAAAGACATGGTACTAGACCACCTTAAATGGCGTTCATTAACAGAAAAAAAATTATTATTGCAAGTGTCATTTTAATCTGTATATTGGTTTTGGATGGCTTGGTTTTGGTTGGGAGGGCTACAGGGGTGGCTTCTGTGAGAAGATACTAGAAGCTTCCATTATATCCAGTAGAGTCAATCCTTGGTGGCTCCAAAGTTGGACGTGGCACTGGCTGAGACTGGGCCAATTAAAAATGGTTGTAAAACCTCTGTGATAACAGATTTAAGAAGAAAGAAAAACAAAAAAGTTGTTGTCCAGTTTTAATCATGGCCAGAGAAGAGTGGAGTGAGAACATGTGAGAGGAACAGCTCTGCAGCCACCAAGGTCAGTGGAGAAGGAGGGGTAGGAGGTGTTCCATGTGCCAGGGGTGAGAGTCTTCTGCAGCCTGTGGTACAGACTGTGGTGAGGCACCTGTACCTCTGCAGCTCATGGAAGTCCATGGGGATGCAGACATCCACCTGTAGCCCATGGAGGAGTCCCACACTGGAGCAGGTGGATGCCTGGAGGAGGCTGCAACCCCTCTCATGGAGAGAGGGGCTCTGCTGCCCTACTGGAGTAGCCTGTTCTTGAAAGATTGCACCCCATGGAAGAGTGGCCCACACTGAGCAGATGGTACGAGAACTGTTGCTTGTGAGACAGATTCACACTGGAGAAGTTCATGGAGAACTGTGTCCTGTGGGAGGGACCCCACTGCAGCAGGGGAAGGACTTGTCTCCTTGAGCAGCAGAAGCCTAATCATAACACCCACTCCCTGCCTCATTGTGCTGCTGGGGTAGGAGATAGAGCTGGAAGGAGAGAGGAGTGGGGGGAAGGTGTTTTCAAGGTTTTATTTTACTTCTTATTATCCTGCTCTGATCTTCTTAGTGCAATAAATTCACTTCTAAGTGGAGCCTATTTTGCCTTTGACAGTATTTGATGTGTGATCTCTGCTGGTCCCTCTCTCAACCCATTAACATTAAATTCATTAAATTTTGTCTTCTCTGCCCAGCTGCAGAGGAGAGTGAGTGAGTAGCTTTCATAGATGCCTGGCATTTGGTCAGTGTCAACCCACGGCACTTGGTTTCATTAATATACAACAAATTATTTCAAGTATCAGACCATGAAAATCATGAAAACTCATGTAAAACTGGTTTTACAACTACATTTTGAAACTTCCCTTTATGTTTACCATTTGCCCAGTTGTTTTTGGTTTTCTTTTTTTTTTCTTGTAGTGCTTCAATAAATCAAAAAAAGCTCTTTGGCTGAATGAGTTTTTAGGTAAACAGGAAGAAAAAAAAAAACCCAAACAATCAGGAAACAACGTCAGCTCAGTGCTGGTAATAACAACCTGTTCTTGGCAAAGTCACAATCATGTTTTTTTCATTGTATAGAATGATTCATCTAAGTTTTCTAATACTTAGGATATCGATTGGATTTACTTGGGCTGACCTCTTTTATAGGGGTGAATGCTTGCCTACACAAAACAAAATTTCATTTTGACTCTGGATAACTGTGTCTTCATATATTTCTTCCAAATCTGAAAATCTTTTGACAAAATTTATCAAACCAGGTCATTTTTTTGAGAGTGTTGCTAACATCATAAGTGTCTCCAAATCTGCACAGAGAAAAAGCAACAAGCAAGGATATGTTAGTTTCTAATACCTCCCAGGGGTCCTGCCCTGTTCAGGTAAATGGCTTAAATCACGTAGCAAAACAACTTCCCCGGACATGCTTTGTAAAATAAAAGGTTTAATAAATAGGAAAATAATAAACATAAACAGATAAAGAAAATGTGGGTCCAACACAGTGCAGAGACCATTCTGACACTGTTACAGCAGTCCCAAAAAGCTCTTTGGTTCCTTTGTGTAGTTCCTTTAGTACGTAATAGTCTAGATGGGTTCCACTGGTAAATTGCCAATAAGGAAAGGTACAGACTTTGAAGGATGATGGCAAGGTCCAACAGGTGCTTCTCTCTTGGCATTGAGCCAATTGCAAAGAGAAAGACACAGAACTTTGTAATTTGGTTTCCTTATATGTTTCAGGTAAACTGATTTACACAGAAATGCTCACTCTGGAGTGGGGGGTGTATTACCACACAAGGAGACAAGTGCAGCAAAACTACTTTATGGAATAGACTTTCTGTATAATAGACCCTAAGATGCTTTTCTCCCTACCACACAGACTGGAGAAATGGAGCACTAATTCTCCTTTCAGTTTCTTGTTTGTTCCTTTGTTTGCTTTTCTGCATGCCTAGGTTTTCTACAAAAAGAAGCTAGTGTTGTAAGGGGACAGTA
The DNA here is from genome assembly GCF_015227805.2 of Hirundo rustica. Classification (NCBI taxonomy): domain Eukaryota; kingdom Metazoa; phylum Chordata; class Aves; order Passeriformes; family Hirundinidae; genus Hirundo; species Hirundo rustica. The sequence goes on from NC_053450.1 coordinate 17,003,690, forward strand.
GACCCAATTTTTTGAGACAACCAAGATGTTTCTGGGGATCTGAATAGTTTCCGATGCATAAGCATCTGTACAGACACAATCTTTTAGATCTTGATACCCCTCCCCTCAAATTCATTATTACCTTACTGTGAGCGAAATTCACTCAAGACGTCCTGGAAAGCCAGGTGTAGCATGCAATTTCAGAAGCATATCTAATACAAATGGAAAAGCAAGCATTTGCATAGCAGTATTTCTGCAATTAATGCATGTTGTGGGACATGTCCCTGTAATGGCATTATGGAGGTTACAGCATGGAGAAGCATGATTGGATTTATTTGAGCACTAATCCAAGAGTACAGTCTGCAATAGTTGTGTGGCCTGCATATCCTATTACATCATATACAACCATACAGGTTGTACATGCCTTGTTGTAATGAATTGTAATTAATATTATAATGAAAGCTAAAGAATGTCACATTCCACTGGTGAGTTTGCTTTGCTAGATGGAAATCTCTGGATATATGTGGCTTACATGGGGTTTGCACAGTATTCAGATGGGCCAATTCAGATAGAAATATTTTGTCCTTCAACTTCAAAATGTCTTCTGCTTATTGGTATCAATTTACAGTTCAAGATTCTTCTTGCTTGATTATCTGTTACAATATAGGAGTAAAATTGGCATCTTTACTGGCAGGCTCTGAAAAATGAAGTTATAATCTTGACAGAGCATTGTGGAAAATGTTGAGCTTTCTGTTGTTGATGTGAGAGATTTTGCCCTCCAAGACTACCAAATCAGCATGCTTTAAAATCAGTTACTTCACTCCGAAATGGCATTTCACTCCATCTAACTACATTTTAAAGTTAGTTATACGAAACACAAAATTATAATCTCAGAAGAAGTATAAATTATTATAGAGAAATCTTTCAATAACTTGTATTTTGCAACAATTCTTTACTTCTAATCATCTTCTTGAAAGGATTTTCAGATACTTATCTATAAAAAAAATTGTAAAACTTGAAAACAAAAAATTCTGTTAGACATTGTAAATCATATAGTGTAGCTAGTGATGAAGTTATACATTTATATGAGGGCAGGAAAGACTTCTAGTGTTTCTTATAGAGAAGCAAATTAATGAGGGAAGGAATATTAGAGAATGCATATAGTCATCTTAGATTGCTCTACAGGAAGGGCTATCAAAACAAACTGGAAATAAAAGAGGCTTGAATGTTAAGCTTGGATATGATAATAGTACAGGTTTTGAAATCAAAAGCTGTTGTGCTGTAAGTCAAGTAAAAAAGATGATTGACAGATATATGATAATCAAAAAACAGAGATACCATTTACTGAATATGAAAGGTTGGATTTTTTTGTTTTGTTTTGTTTTGTTTTCTATGTGACAGATCTACCAGGAAGATTTTGGAGTTCTCAGCTGTAGTCTTTCCAAATACAGAATACAGGAAAAGTAAAATAACCTGTTAGCCTGCCAGATTGCATTTATTTGCTGAAAAAGAAGAAATGCAGAGTGACATTAGCTATTATGTCTTGTTGACCGGGTAGATGTGGTTTTAGAGAGTATTTAGACATTTTGATAAGAGAGCCTCAAGATACACTGCATCATTCCAAGGAAAGGACATTCTTTCTTTGTACCTAAACTGGTACAAAACTCTTGGTATCTTCTAGAACAAGAGAAAATGGTCTCAAGTTGTACCAGTGGAGGTTTAGATAGGACATCAGGAAAAAATTCTCTGCTGAAAGGGTTCCAAGACCTAGAAGAGGCTGCCAAGGGAAGTGGTTGAGTCACCATCCCTGGAGGTATGTAAAGACTTTCAGTGATGGACTTGGCAATGCTGGCTTAATGGTTGGACTTGATGATGTTAAAGGTCTTTTCCAACTTCAATCATTCATGATTCAATTATTTCATCTGGAAGTATAATTTATTTGCATAATAGCACTGAAAATTTTATTTTTCTAGAGCTCTCTTAGGAAGTTTGACAGCACCTGCTATATTATAGATCTGCCAGAGACAAATGTTGTCAATTCTAACATGGTGCTGCAATAAAAAAACAAGGTAGCCACAGTCCCTGAAGCCCAAGAAGCCAAAAGAGCCAAATTACTTTTTAGATATCTTCAGACAATGAGAGTTACAAAGTTACAATGCCATTAGATTACTTAGTAACTGTCATTAAAAGAAAACAACAAAACCATTTGTTAGGTCACATCGATTTACTGTCATCAATGATCATAATAATACATTTCAATTACATTGGCCATTATTTTTAAACAAATCTCCTGCTTTATGAAATCCTGATCTCTGAACACTGAATTACTTGCCTAATTAACAATTCTAAGGAGAACATGTATCCTACAGGCAAACTGTCTCTTATTGAGAGGCTCCCATGGAATTCAATATTTTGATAATTCAGCGTATTCTAAAAAATAACCTTTCCTTTGGAAAGTTTCCAAATACCTGCCTAAAACTTACACAGGAGATTAATTTCTTTTAATTTGTTCCAGAAAAAAACTAAACACAGCAATTCAAGAACTGTTTGAATTCAAGTATTTTTATCTTATATTTTTGTACTTGAAAGAAAACTTAGTTAAAAGTCTAGAAAGACTAGAATAATAAAAAATACCTAAAAAGAAGACAGGAGTCTTTGCCAACCTCATAAAATAGCCTTGAAGAAAATAAGGCAGAATTCAGAACTGTATATTATTTGTGTCTTTCTTTTCACTGATCTGGAATTTTATTTTTTATTTTCATCTTATTGAACATAAAAAGTAGTCTTGTATGTGTAAATTGATATAATGCTTGCAAATTTTGACACAGAAGTTAAGTAGGGCATGCGAATGCACTTTTGAAGAATGAAGATGTACACAACACATAACCACAGAGGGCATTTTATAAATAGCTATCAGAGCAGCCTTTTTTGTTCAATTTGCATTTCTTTTTTAGGCACTGGGAAATTCCTTCCCACTTTTAGGAGGGAGGCTGGGCCTCTGGTCATCCCATCCTAAGACAACAGATCCAAACAGGAAATTCTTTCCCAGATATCAATATTTCATGCCCTCTTACTTCATAAAATAAGACTGAGATCTCTTCAGGAAAAGAAGCAGCATCTTTCTGCAGAAGTATAGAAATAAGGCAAGTCTTTGCTGCCTGAATAAACATTTATAGTCTGGAAAGTCAATGAGTTAGAATTTCATGAAGCTGTAAATTGACTTGCATTTAATATCCTGAATTTTTTTTGAAAGGAAGATTCAGATGTTGAAAAGTCTTTGAAGACAGCTCATTACTATTAATTTCTTAAAATCCAAAAGTTTTCTTTAAAGAATATTACTTGAAGAATTTTAAAATATTACATTTCACTTTCTTCATTCATATTTATCATTTATTTCTTCATACATGCATAGTCTTCCTGTAGAGATATTTATAGAAGAAGATAGATGACACAGAAGTACACTGCAAGGTTTTCGCTACTTCAGGGATGAGTAACAGATGAATTCTGAAAGTGCAATTGCAACATTTTTCATAAAAATCTACAGAAGGCTTCAACTGTCAGTTGTTGAGCTACAGGATTTAGTAGAGGGGTTAGGAGCCATCATCTGCTGACAGGTCATAGCACATTTCCTCTTCAGTTGCCAATATATTTTAGAGCTTTTATGTGCTGTAACATCTTCTGCAGAGTTGTCAAAACAATGCTAAGGCCTGAGTATAGCTCAGGTCACGTAATCTCTACCTCTCATCTTTGTCAAATGAGCCATATACTCTGGCACAGATAAGAAGTGTTGAAAAACTAAACCATAAAAAATTCAGACGGGTGATTGGTATTTCTAAAGTGCCTCACTACCATCAACATAAAGGGAGCTCCTCCAGGCTGATCATTTCTCAGTGCGCTGTTGCCACTACAGTGTAAAGGCAAAGCTTCCAGTTAAAATAATCCTGAAGCTTTTTTTCTGACACAGTTAAGCTGTACTTCCAAACAAGAAGCCAAAAGAGTAGAACAAATTTTCACTACTCCGTTGCTGTAATTTCTCTCTCCCTCAGCCTTTGGCAGCTCTATTTTCAGGAAAATTCATACTTGTATCACATAAGAATGACTGAGTTCAGCTTTCACACAAGATTTTGTCCTATCACCTTCCAAAAGAGATTTCTATCTGTGACCATTCTAGCATTCTGAAAAAGAAATTCTGGGCTTCTGAAACAATTCCTTACTTTCCCAAAATTGTTCTTTCTATATGATAGGCCATCAAACCATAGTTGAAATCTAGAATGATTTAACAATGATCTCATTGGATGCTGTTGTATGATTCAGCATACAGACCTTTTTTTTTTTTTTTTGTGCTGTGGTTGAAAAAGCACTTAGGTGTGTAGAAGGTACAAAGAAACAGCATGAACTTCCTATAATGTTTTTGCTCAATATGAATAGATGTTCCCTATATTCTTTAGTTTTCTGTTTTCTAAAAGCAATTCTACATACCTGCAAGGCAAATAAATAATGTTTCCATCTCTAACGATTCTCACAGAACTCCACAGTACAAGTGTGGAATAGATCTGATTCCTTCAACCTTGTTTGCTCAGCTACCTAACCTAATAATAATTCTGATTAAACAACTTGCAACAAAAAAAATTTTTTCTGGGTTATGTGTGTTGGGTTTTTTTTGTTTGGTTTTTTTTTGTGTGGGTTTTTTTGGTTTTTTTTTTTCTTTTTTGAAAAAATATCAATTCCCTGAAGAGCAAATATCTAACCATAAGTTAGTTTATGGTCAACAATAGAAAGACCTAGTAGGGTGCCAAAGTTCTTAAGGGTTAAGGTGGCCAGAAGATGTGGGAAGATCAAGTTTTTGGTAGTTTTCACTCTGATGAACTCCTCATCCTCCAGTACCTGAAATATTTCACTACTTGTTGTTTGCTGTATTTAGCATTTTTTCTACTGATGCAAGTCATATGATAGATGTAAAAACATTCATTTTAAGAATTCAAAAAATTGTGGTGACATTCCAATATCTGTTGATAAATAGTGAAATATTTTGCAGGATGTGTGTGTATGTATGATAATGGATGTATTTCCTTACACATTTCTTCAGCTTCTCATTTTATCAGAAAAACAATTGTGTGAATTCCTCATATGAGGAATTGAAAAATGTTTTAGAAGATAAAATCAAAATTATTCTAATAAATATATATGTGTGTGTACATAAAATTATTGTAATTACAGTCCATGCTTATCACAACAAATAGAAATTATGAAGCTGGATCTGATTTTTCCATACATATGCACATATATATGTGTATATATATATGCACATGGAAGATTGTGTTGCGTCTAAGCGTAAATCCTTAAAATGTTTTCATTGTAGTAGGGCTATGTAATCTGCTGAAAAGCAGTTTCAATGCATTTTTTAGTGGAGTCCTAATTCATTGTCTTATTGCTGACTTCCTTGAAGAATAAAAACAGTTGCTAAAGCATGATTAAAACATAAGGAGAAATGATAAATTTTGAATGAATACATTGTTCAGGATGTTTATGTTCTTTCAAAGTCAATGAAGGAAAATTAATCCTGGTTCCATTCTTGAGCAGCTATTTTCCACCCCCAACTGCGCAGCAAATATTTTAGTTAGTAATAATACAAAAACCAATAACATTTTTAAGTGTTAAATCAGACAAGTAGATTTTCAATTTAGCCCCAAATCTAGAGAGTAATATTTTACAATGGAAAGAAAAAAACTTCCTCCCAGGCCTAGAAATCTCCAGAAACAAGGAAGAAAGACATGGGTTCGGGACTAAAAGGTCAGGAGAACAGATATGGACAGTCTTAACAGCTGGTTTGGATTTCTCAACTGGATATTACAGCCCCAAATTATACGACATTTGGTGGCATTTTTAGTTTGCTTTTCTTGAAAGAATAAATTCACTTTTTAAATTAAAAGTATAAATTAAAAATGTATAATAATATTAAGTATGTGCTATTCTGTTATCCACCTGTGTGGAACAAGTAAAAATGCTTAACTTCTTTGAATAGGTCATTAGATTAGAGCTGGTTAAAAAATATTAACAGAAATGAAATATTTCAGGGCAATACTAAATCTTATAAATATTTCATATGGAAATCAAGGAACCAAATCATTCAGTTTCTGAAGTCTTCCAAATAAATTTAGAGTGATTTTTCCAGGCTCCTACAACTCATTTTACAAATTTCTGCTGCTCCCCATCTGCTGAGTTGCTTGTCTCTCCAGTCCTGTGCACACCACAGCTGTTCTTCTTGTGAACCAGCCAAAATGACCACAACATTGGTGAACAAAGCAGCAGAGGTCCCAGGGAGGCAAACAGCAGCATTCCCAAGTGTCAGGGCATGAGCTTGACCAGGTTTGCAGGCCAATAGTTAATAGTTAAACACATTTCACAGGTGAAAGTTTCAAGATTTCTTTAGTCACTGTCTCTTTTTTCTCCTGGTCTGCAGATTTGACCAAACATCTCCAAAGCTTTCTGGATGGCTAGAGCAACTCCCTTCAGATGTAGCTGTCTATCTCACTGCCAGGCTCATTGGACTACTGACATCCTAGAAAGGTAGACGTGGTTTTTCTGGAAGCAGTAATATTCTAATAACAGCTCTAGAAACTACTGTCCAGAGCTCCCCTTGCTGACTCATAGAGCTCACTTAGCTAATGTGCTGGATTGCAGAAAGGAAGCTATTCATTAAAGAACAGCTGGAGAAATTTGGAAACTCAGTGCAATCCTGTGGGATTTCAGTTCCATTAAACAATACCCATTACTTTTTAACTTTTTATGGTTTGAGTTAAGTTGCAGCCATTTGTAAATGTTATACATGTTTTGCAGGTTAGACATTCTGTTTCTCAGGAAGCTTATGCAAGCAAAAACTTATTAATGGCTTTGCAGAGCTATCCTTGGGGAAGAAAAAAAAAAAAAAAAGTTAGAGAATTCAAAGTTACACCTTTTTTTTTTTTTTTTTTTTGTTATGTAATTAGCTGTATTTGCTGATATGAGTTACTTATTTTTCAGTAGATTTAACTAATAATAATTCTGCTCCTTTTTTACCAGTAATTCTGGTATGGATTAAGATAAACATCCTAATCCTCACATTTATATTTTCTTCCTCCCTATTTTAGACAAAATTCTTGTTTATGAGTCTTACTCTATCAACATTAAGTAGGATTTACAGTTACTAATACTGGTTTCCACTGTGTGGTTACAGATCCTTTTCCTCTCCCCCATGGGATACCAAACTGCTGGATATTCCAGTTTTATGCCTGGGGTTTTAGAAGCATTAGCTATATTACTCAGACTGTGCAGCCTGAAGTCTGGTGCACTCCAGGTCTTAAGTCTAAGTGCCTATATTGCTGTATTTAATTAGTTGTCTGAACTCTGATTGCCAACTATCCTAACCTGTGTTTTTATCTGTTTTTATCTACACTTAGTACTGTAACTGCTTTCTGGGAGAGACACCAAGCTGCTTTATCTAGCCATCACTAATCATGTGGTGGTTTCTACAGCCAAACGGATACATATAGGGACCATAAACATCTGCTCAAGTGTTCTGATAAGCTCAGCTCCTCTTTTCCTGGATTGATTATGACTACAGATAGCATTTGCTGAGATGAGTACTATGTGGAATAATTTGTCCCAGAGCTCACAGAAGATACAAGTGCGAGATTCACCTTATTGCTTGTAAATTAAAGTCTTAATTATTTAACTATCTTTCCACTTTGTCCCTGTGTTTTTCCAGTCTCTGTGTTCTCTTGCTAGCCCTTATTATTTCCTACTACTTCAATGAATTGTACTCAACTTAAAGAGAAAATAATAACTTCCTTAGAGTCTTTAAAGTCATTAGCTAAGTCCTTTCAGTGATTATTGGAATACAGTAAGTCTATCAATCTTTTAACTTTTAATAGTATGCATATCTCTAGTTTCTCAGGATACAGTTAGTTTTCATTGTTCCATGCTCTCTTGTTTAATTCATTCACTGCTTCACTGACATGTAACAATGATCACAGACAGAACTCCAACAATCCCCTTGTGTATGAGATGTGAATATATATGTGTATACTTTTGCTTAGTAAAACTAATGTTCTAGAAGAATATGTAGAGAATTTGTGCAAAATTTTAGGTGGTAAAAACCTTAGACCAGGATACTGTAGCAAAGATCACAAATTTTATTTTTGGACTTGCTCCAGCAGTTCCATGTCCTTCTTATGTTGGCGACACCAGAGCTGGCTGCAACACTCCAAGTGGGGTGTCACAAAAGAAGAGCAGAGAGGCAGAATCACCTCCCTTGACCTATTGACCATGTTCCTGTTGAGGCAGCCCAAAATACAGTTAGCTTTCTGGGCTGCAAGTGCACATTGCCAGCTCATGTCAGTTTCTGTCAACCAAAAGACAACCAAGAAACTAAAAGATAAATTCAGTAACAATCTATGACCCTGGATGACAAATTGAGCTGCCGAAGCAGAAAGAATATGGGGTACCTAGCAGCACTAGAACACTTTCAGGTCACTAAGAAAGGTGTTAGTCGCTCAAGATAAAATATAAAAGTACAGGCTCCATTTTTCTTGCCTTAGATTGAATAATCACAGAATCACAGAATTTTTAGGTTGGAAGAGACCTTCAAGATCATCGAGTCCAACCCATCTCTAATACATCAACTAGACCATGACACCAAGTGCTACATCCAGTCTTTTTTTAAACACTTCTAGGGATGGTGACTCCACCACCTCCCCAGGCAAGCCATTCCAGTACTTTATCACTCTTTCAGTGAAAAACTTCTTCCTGATATCCAGCCTATATCTCCCTTGTCGCAGCTTGAGACTGTGTCCTCTTGTTCTGTCAGTTGCTGCCTGGAGAAAGAGACCAACCCCCAGCTGACTACAGCCACCCTTCAGGAAGTTGTAGAGTGTGATAAGGTCACCTCTGAGTCTCCTTTCTCCAGGCTAAATGTCGCGGTGCTGTTCCTCGCGCTGATGAGCGCGGCCACGGGCTAGCTCAGTCTCACGCACCGCGGCAACGTATGAGGTTGGGGTGGCGAGCCACCTCCTCCCTGTGGGTCTTGGTTCCCCTCTCAGCGACGGCAGCTAATCAAAAGGCGGACTCCTCTGGGCTCAGTTAAACAGGATTTTATTCAGGGGGAGAGGCGGCACGGGGCTCAGCACTCTCTGACCCACCGCCCAGAAGAGACTCCGGGGGCAGGCGTGCACGAGCTTTTAAAGTGGGGTGGAAACAGGGGTGGCGACAACCGGTCAGCCAGTCACGGGAATCGGGGGGTTAACCGGGGGTGTGAACCATGGAACTGGGGACCAATCACAAAATGAGGGGAGGGGGTCTCCCGGGCCCCAGCCTATCACTCGGCACCCTTCCCTGAGGATTCTAGAAGCCAGGGAAGGGTCTCTGAGTAACAGGCAGGCGACCAAGAGGAGGGGGGGGGCGGGGATTGACAGCGACAGGTGCAGGGAAGGGATGAATGACAGAAAACGTCTGGTTCTACAATAGACAAAACAACCGATGCAGAAGGGAAAACCAATGCAGAACACAGGGGTATACAGTGAACTAAACCATTATAAAAATAACTTAAAAATCTTACAAAAATAACTTAATAACTTAATAAAAACAATTCTCACACCACCACATCTCCCCCTTTTTTGTTTTTTCAAGAGGAGTGGGACTGGAACGGAGGAGGCAGGTCAGCGATGCTGCGTTGGGTACCCCAGTTCATGCTCTTCTTCATCTAGATTTCTTTCTTCGTCTTCTGGGGTCCCCTCCAGCACCTCTTCCAACTCCAGTCCTTCCTCCTCATGGTCCTCTTCTGATGGCATGGTGACATAGTTAACTGTGGGGGAGTGTGAGGTGGCAGAAACCAAATTATACAACATCTTTTTTGTACACCGAACGCAAGGATAACAAGTAAGGAAACAAACACAGCAACCCAGTTTTATCATAGATGAAGCCCAACCGGAGATTCCCCAATTAGAAGACAGTCTGCCCAGCCAGTCCTTGGTCTCCCTTTTGATGTTGGTCTCTTGTCGGATGGCGGTGTAGTTGTTCGGTTGGTGGACCAGCCATCCAACGACTGGGAGACTCAGGCTGAGCGTTGCCAAGGCTCCGAGGGCTAGGTGGAACCTCCTCAGAGTGGGGAATCCGGCTCGGGTTGCTGTTATGAAAAACTGAAAGACACTAAACAAATACATTACTTAAATTTGACAACAGCAGGGAAAGGGATGGCTCCGCCCGGAGCTGATGTTCAGCTCTCCTCGTATGATGTTTTCCTTTTCCGCCTCCACGCTGCCATGGTGACTTGCGGACTGTTGATTTTGCCAGACCCTGGGCTTTTGGGAACATAGGGCCTCACCCACTTAGCTGGAATCCATTTTGGTCCCGTGGGGGTGGACACGCAGGCGTAACCACGTCCCCACGTGACCAGATCGTGTGGTCCTTCTGTCCCTCCAGACCCAGGATCTCTGACCATGACCTGCGGTCGTTCTTTGACCCCAAACAGCGAGCTGACACCGAAGTGTCGGACAATGGGCGGATTGAGACCTTCATAAGAACAATTCAGGAAATTAATGGTAAACAAAGATCTGGCCAGCCTGACCGATGGTGACTCTGTCTTGAGGACCCTCTGCTGCTGATGTAGTACACGCTTGATGGTCCCATGGGTCCTCTCAACCATGGCTTGGCCTGTGGGGGAGTGGGGGATGCCGGTCTTGTGCTCCACCCCCCATTGCTGCAGGAAGCTACGAAGCTCCCTGGATTTATACGCCGGGCCGTTATCGGTTTTCAGTTCCCTCGGAATGCCCATGAAGGAGAAGGCGTGGATGAGGTGTTTTATGGCATCCCCGGCCTTCTCCCCTGTGTGGGCAGAGGCGAACACGGCTCCAGAAAAGGTATCCACGGATACATGAACATACTTTTGTCGTCCAAATTGTGGGAAGTGTGTGACATCCGTTTGCCACACCTCACAGCTCCGCAGCCCTCGGGGATTAACCCCTGCATGTAAAGTTGGAACAGCCTGCTGGGAGCATGATGGACACGCGGCCACGATCGCTCTGGCCTGTTCCCGCGTAAGGTGGAAACGGCGAACAAGGCCAGGCGCGTTTTGGTGGAAGAGCTGGTGGCTGAGTTTCGCCTGCATAAAGATGTTTGGCAGGGGGGCCATCTCAGCGGGGGGCAGCAAGGGCATCAGCCTTCCTGTTCCCCTCTGCGATGAACCCTGGCAAATCGGTGTGTGACCTCGTATGCATCACAAAATAGGGTTGCTCTCGGTGGGAGACCAATCTAACTAATTTTGAGAGCAAGTCATAAAGTGCTATGTTGGGCACCTCCTGTAAAATCGCCTGTTCTGCTCTGGATACCACCCCCGCCACATAGGCGGAGTCTGTGACCAGATTAAAGGGTTCGGGAAACTGCTCAAATGCCCTAACGACAGCGGCCAACTCAGCGACTTGAGGTGATCCTTCCACCTCGGCAATATCAGCCTCCCACTGCTGAGTTTGAGGGTCCTTCCAAGTCAGAACTGACTTGTGGGACCTTCCGGACGCATCTGTAAAAACGGTTAGAGCCTTGAGGGGCCTCCTACTGCGAACCTCTTTGAGTGATAATATAAATTTAGTTTCCGAATTAAAAATTTTGTGGGCAGGCCGATGAATAGAAATTTGCCCAGTGAAGGAGTCCAGAGTGAATTGGAGTGCTTCATTCTCCTGAAGCAAATGCTCTAACATAGCTTTTGAAATTTGGCCCGATCTCAAGCCAATTGGGATGTGAATACATTCGAAGTCACAGCTGGCCAATTCTCTGATCCGGAACCTTGCCTTCCGGATCAGCTCAGCAACCAACTCCTGTGGCCGGGTCATCCTCTTGGACCGATGATGACTCAGGAAGACCCACTCTATGATCAAGAGTGGATCATTCCCTTCACGGTCCTTCTTCGGGATGCTCTTCCATTGGAAGATCATCCCATGGAGGTGTGGCAACTTTCCCATTATTATGAATTTGAAAGGAAGCTCTGGGTCAATTCTGTGAGCTTGCCTTTTGGACATAGCGTCCTGCACCTTTTCCAAAGCCTTTTCTGCCTCAGGGGTAAGCACCCTAGGAGAACTCAGCTCCTCTCCCCCTTTCAATAAATTAAAAAGGGGGGCTAGGTCGTTGGTGGTGAGACCTAGCCAGGGCCTTACCCAATTCAAACTCCCACACAGCTGGTGGACATCTGCAAGGGAACTTACTTTTGTTCGAATTGCCAATTTTTGGGGAACAATGGTCCGCCTTCCGATTTCAAGCCCGAGGTACTTCCAGGGCGGCATCCGCTGAACCTTTTCTTCCTGTAGCTCAAACCCTGCAGCAACCAGTGCATCGACTGTCAGACCAAGCACATGGGAAAGCATGTCATCATTCGGGGCGCACACCAGGACATCATCCATGTAGTGGTAGATGATGGCCTGTCCCGCGGCTGCGCGGACAGGGGACAGCAAGGAGGCCACATACCACTGGCAGATAACAGGTGAGTTCTTCATCCCTTGCGGGAGAACTCGCCAGTGATAGCGTCTCCTCGGGGCTTCCCGGTTGATGGTGGGAACCGAGAAAGCAAAACGTGGGGTATCGTCAGGGTGCAGAGGAATTTGAAAGAAGCAATCTTTTATATCTATTACAGCCAATTGTCAATTTTGGGGGAGCATAGTCGGGGAAGGCATCCCAGGTTGGAGAGACCCCATGTCCTTGATGACATTATTAATTTGGCGGAGGTCCTGAAGGAGCCGCCACTTGTCCTTCCCCGGCTTTTGAATCACAAAAACTGGGGAATTCCAAGGGCTGTCGGTTTCTACAATGTGGCCCTTGGCCAATTGCTCCTTCACGAGCTCCTCGAGCGCTTTTAATTTCGTTTTTGAAAGCGGCCACTGCTCCACCCAAACTGGTTCGTTTGTCAGCCAATTAAGTTTCTTGGTGGGACGCTCGTCAATGGACGCTGCGGAAATTTCCACTGAGGGGTCAGGTATGTCAATTTTGACCCCCCATTGTGACATGAGATCTCTGCCAAGCAGAGGCTCCTTATAATCTAAAACAAAAGGACGGATGTTAGCCAATTGTCCTTTTGGCCCCTTAATTTGCACTATGCTCCTGGATTGTCTCGCCAATTGCAACCCTCCGACACCTTGAACATGTCCAGCCACGTCCTGCAGAGCCCAATGTGACGGCCAATCCTGGGCTGGCACAACAGTCACATCTGCCCCGGTGTCTAAAAGACCAGTGATGTTAATTGTTTCCCCGCCCACCCTGAACTCACAGTCTACCCGGGGCCTTTCTTCAGTGATGGCTTGCACAGGGCAAGCCACTGGGGTGTTGTTCGGTCCCCGGGTAGGGATGATTTGTGCGATCACCTGTCCCTTAGGAATAAATGTAGGTGGATGGGTGCAGCGCAGCCAGAGGACGAGATCTCCAGGGTTGTTGACGAGAACCCCTGGAAGAATCTCGACCTCTTGCGGGGTGTACTTACAGTCCCCGATGATGACAAGCTCCTTTCCTTGGACTGGCCAGGCTCCTTGTTCTTTGGTGTTTATGGAAAGAAAGGTCCAATCCGCCGTCCTCAGATAGAGCGCTTCGGTGAGCCGCAGCCGATAAGGTTCATGCCTTGATGATGTTACTAAAATTGGCTTTGAAAGGTCATGGTCAGTACTGTATGTCAAATCTGGTATGTCATGTCCGGTATTATTGTCTGTCTCAGTGAAAGGCAGCGTATCATTGGCGCTAGATGTTTCTTCCCCCTCCCCCGCTGCTCGGTCCGCCCTATTTCTATCTTCACGCCGGGCGGACCTGCGCTCCCCCCTTAGTTTAACTGTCGGGAGCTATCTCCCGACCCTCCCCTGTTCCCACTCCCCCCGCCTTCCCCCCTTTTCTTTTTCAAAGCTTCAACGGCATCCCGCAGTGGGCAGGTGTTTGCCCAGTGCACGGGCTCCCGGCAGATTAGACACCGGTTCTTCTGGGGCACATACGGTCCGCGTGTCGGTCCTTGGGTGCCAGCCACTGCTGAAACTCTTGGTGTTATTGATTTCCCTTCCCGGTCGTTTCCCTGCATGTAGGGGACCTTTAGCTGACACACCCTGAGCATATCTGGAAGGGTCGGAGGTGGGTCCAGAGGGAGACTCAAAATTGCACTCCGGCACATATTATTTGCATTTGCAAACACCATCTCCCTCAAGATCCCATCCCTTACTGCCACTTCCGTTACTTGCACCTCGATTGCTCGGGTGAGCCGCTCGACGAACTTCGTGAAACTTTCCTTGGCCCCCTGCATGATCTTGTAATAGGGTACGACCGGGCCGTCTGGCACCATTCCAAAAAATGCGGAGACCGCATGTTCCCTGGCAATCTGGAGGGCTTTGATGGGGATATCTGAGGTTTGGTCCGATGGGTCGGCCCATCTCCCCTCACCCATAAGGTGTTCTAAAGTGAGGGGGTTCCTGTTGTCGTCCACCGCAGTCTCCGGGTCTCGGAGGAGACTGGGCAAGGCCTCCCTGAGTTGCTGCCTCCATGCCGCTACCCACAGTTTGAACTCTGTTGAGTCAAGCAGGCAGGAGAACAGCTGCTTCAGGTCCGCAGGAATAACGACAGCAGCATCGAGATCTGAACGGAGCAAACCCCTGAAATAGGGGCTGTCCCGCCCATAATCTCGATGGGCCTTGCACAGATCCCAGATGGTGGACTGGGGGAACGGGTGATGGATCGCTCGGACCCGCTGCCCTCCTCGGGAGCCCTTATAAACGACTGGGGATACCAAAGGAACAAGGGAAGGCTGATGCATCCCTGCAGGCTCAGGCCCTGGCCCTGCCCCCTCCGGGCCCAGACCGTGGGAACCGGAAGGGGGAGCGTGGGAACCAGCAGGGGGAGCGTGGGAACCGGAAGCCCAGGAGGCAGGTCTTCCGGCAGGGGGCGTGGTTTGGGAACCCTATGATGTCATGTGGGTGTTCCCGTGGGAGGAGTAGCTGGGAGGAGCTGAGGGTGGAGTTTTCGGTGAGGGAGGAGGCATGGGCGGAGCCCTTTTATGAAGGGGAGGAGTATAGGAAAGGAAGGGGTTGGAAGAGTTTGGGGCGGGAAGAAAAGGATTTAGAGAAGAGGAAAAGGGGGATGGGGAGAACCGTGCCATGCGGTCTCCTCCATCTTGGGGATAAGGGGTAGGGGAGCCATTTTGTGGTTGGGGAGTCTCAGCTAGACTAAATCTAACACGAGGTTTATTAACTGGGGAAGACGGGGAAGGGTGGAATTCTTGAGCATCCCAGCCAGGGCTGCCCAAGAAACCCCGAGCAGTCTGGCTAGGACTGCCCGGGCGGGGGGGTTGAGAATTCTTGGGGGAGCCTGAGCCAGCAGGTTGGGGTCCTGCTGCTCCCTTCAGAATTCCCTTCTGGGGACAAGGAGAAGGGACAGAGGGACAGGGAGAACAAAGGGCAGGTTGTCTTGGACGTGGCTGTTTCTGCACTTTCCTGTTCATTTGTGTAACAGCAGCAGTAAGCTGCAAAGCCAAACTGAGGAATTTGGAGACTTGTTTGTCCCCTGAGAGTGCCAAATTATGGATTTTGGTTTGTACAACCGTCCAAAACTTGGGGCTGTACACCTGCTCCGGGGACACATGAGGAAAGTGCAGGAAAAGCCACCTCACAAACCCCTTGAGCTCGCCCCTCGAAACCTTTAACTGGGCGAGCTCCACAACCAACTTAAAACTATAATACACACCTTTTTGGGCAGCGGAGAGTTTTGCGCCCATCTCTCCGAAACCGAAACCAAAATCAGGGGCTCGGGGACACCTAACAAATCCCCCTTGCCTGCTGCCCACTCGATGACACCCAGACAAAAGCAAACTTAACAGAAAACGAACGTGGAGGTCACTCCCCTAAAACCGGGCAAAACCTGAAACCCAAACCCGGGGGGTCCGCACCAAAAAATAAAATCGCAGTGTCTAAAACCCCTGTGGACACTTCCACCCAAAAGACAACTGCCCGAAACTTAAAGTTTACAAAACGAAAAAGAACAAAAGAGCACCCCGAGGAGAGTAATCCGCAGGGGGATGAGGCTAACCACCACCCCCCCGAGCTGCACAGCCTGGGATCCCCCCCACTCCTGGAGGATCCCTCCCGAAATTAGGGTCTCCACACCGGGAGCACCCTCCGAAAGTAAGCCCCCTCACGAAGAAGGCTTACCCCCTCCTGGGATGCGATAAAGCCTGGGGTCTCGAGATCAGCTGCCTGAAGAGGACCTGCTGGGCGCTTCAGGCTGTCCTCTTCGTCCCTTGGGAGCGTGATCTACGAAGCCGCTCGACCAAGGGTAGCGGGGCGTCCAAGGACTTTTCTTCAGGCTCTTGCAGCCTCAGTCCGTGCCGCGGGGTCCGCCTCGTGTCCTGAGGGTGGGGGCCCCACGTTGGGCGCCAACCGCTGTCGCGGTGCTGTTCCTCGCGCTGATGAGCGCGGCCACGGGCTAGCTCAGTCTCACGCACCGCGGCAACGTATGAGGTCGGGGTGGCAAGCCGGGCGAGCCACCTCCTCCCTGTGGGTCTTGGTTCCCCTCTCAGCGACGGTCAGCAGATGGCGAATGCAACCCACGGCAGCTAATCAAAAGGCGGACTCCTCTGGGCTCAGTTAAACAGGATTTTATTCAGGGGGAGAGGCGGCACGGGGCTCAGCACTCTCTGACCCACCGCCCAGAAGAGACTCCGGGGGCAGGCGTGCACGAGCTTTTAAAGTGGGGTGGAAACAGGGGTGGCGACAACTGGTCAGCCAGTCACGGGAATCGGGGGGTTAACCGGGGGTGTGAACCATGGAACTGGGGACCAATCACAAAATGAGGGGAGGGGGTCTCCCGGGCCCCAGCCTATCACTCGGCACCCTTCCCTGAGGATTCTAGAAGCCAGGGAAGGGTCTCTGAGTAACAGGCAGGCGACCACGAGGAGGGGGGGGGCGGGGATTGACAGCGACAGGTGCAGGGAAGGGATGAATGACAGAAAACGTCTGGTTCTACAATAGACAAAACAACCGATGCAGAAGGGAAAACCAATGCAGAACACAGGGGTATACAGTGAACTAAACCATTATAAAAATAACTTAAAAATCTTACAAAAATAACTTAATAACTTAATAAAAACAATTCTCACACCACCACAGCTAAACAACCCCAGTTCCCTCAGTTGATCTTCATACGGCTTGTGCTCCAAGCCCCTCACCAGCCTCGTTGCCTCCTCTGGACATGCTCAAGCATCTCAACATCCTTCCTAAACTGAGGGGCCCAGAACTGGACACAATACTCAAGGTGTGGCCTCACCAGTGCCGAGTACAGGGGAAGAATGACCTCCCTGCTCCTGCTGGCCACACCATTCCTGATAAAGGCCAGGATGCCATTGGCCTTCTTGGCCACCTGGACACACTGCTGGCTCATGTTCAGCTGCTGTCACCAGAACCCCCCAGGTCCCTTTCCTCCTGGCCACACCGTCCCCAGCCTATAACGTTGCAGGGGGTTATTGCGGCCAAAGTGCAGGACTCGGCACTTAGACTTATTAAACTTCATCTTGTTAGACTCTTCCCATCTGTCTAACCATTCCAGGTCTTTCTGCAAAGCCCTTCGTCCTTCCAACAGGTTGACACACACTCCCAGCTTAGTGTCATCTGCAAATTTACTAATGAAAGACTCCATGCCTTCATCCATGTCATCAATAAAAATATTGAACAGAGCTGGCCCCAGCACAGTCCCCTGAGGGACACCACTGGTGACTGGCCCCAGATGCAGCACTGTTCACCACCACTCTCTCGGCCCGGCCATCCAGCCAATTCCTAACCCAGCAAAGAGTACTCCTGTCCAAGCCACGAGCTGCCAGCTTATTTAAGAGTATGCTGTGGGAGACAGTGTCAAACGCTTTGCTGAAATCCAAATAGACAACATCCACAGCCTTCCCTGCATCCACCAGGCAGGTCACCTGGTCATAAAAGGTGATCAGGTTAGTCAAACATGATGACCTACCCTTCCTAAACCCGTGCTGGCTGGGTCTGATACCCTGGTCATCCTGTAAGTTCTGTGTGATGGCACTCAGTATAAACTGTTCCATTATTTTGCCAGGTACTGAGGTCAGACTGACTGGACTATAATTACCAGGATCCTCCTTTGCACCCTTTTTGTGAATGGGTGTCACATTGGCCAGCTTCCAGTTGTCCGGAACCTTACCAGTGAGCCAAGACTGATAGTAGATGATGGAGAGTGGCTTAGCAAGCTCATCTGCCAGCTCTCTCATCACTCTGAGATGGATCCCATCTGGGCCCATAGATTTATGGATATCCAGGCATTTCAGTAGTTCTCTGACTGCCACCTCTTCGATAATGAGGGGACCATTCTGCTCCCTGACACCATCTACCAGCTCAGGAGGGCAGTTGTCTTGAAGGCAAGTCATCTCCTCACTAAAAACTGAGGCAAAGTAGTCATTAAGCACTTCTGCCTTCTCCTCATCTGCAGATATTAAGTTCTCTCCCTTGTACAGTAAAGAACAAAGGTTGGTCTTACCCTTCCTTTTATCATTAATATATTTGTAAAAACATTTCTTATTATCCTTTACAGAAGTCGCCATTCCAAGTTTGAACTGAGCTTTGGCCTCCCTAATTTTTTTCCTACATGCTTTAGCAGCTCCCTTAAATACTTCCTGAGAGACCTGACCCCCCTTCCAAAGCTGATACATCCTCTTTTTATTCCTAAGTTCCTCCAAAACCTCCTTGCTCATCCAGGCTGGAAGTTTACCCCGTTGACTTACCTTTCAGCACACAGGGACAGTCTGTTCCTGTGCCCTCAAAATCTCTGTTTTGAGGCATGCCCAGCTTTCCTGAGCTCTTTTGTTTTTAAGGGCTGCTTCCCAAGGGATGTTATGAATAAGTCTCCTAAACAGGCCAAAGTCTGCCCTCCGGAAGTCCAATGCAAGAGTTTTACTGGTGCTCCTCCTGACTTCACTAAATATTGAGAACTCTATTATTTCATGATCACTTTGCCCCAAGTGACCTCCAACCACCACATCTCCCACCAGTCCATCTCTATTCACAAACAATAGATCTAACCTAGTCCCTCCTCTGGTGGGCTCACCCACCAGCTGTGACAAAAAATTGTCCTCCATACACTCTAAAAATTTCCTGGACTGCCTCTTTTCTGCTGTATTAAGTTCCCAGCAGATGTCTGGCAGGTTGAAGTCACCCACAAGAACAAGGGCTGATGATCTTGAAACATTACCTAGCTGCTTATAGAGTAAGTTGTCCACCTCTTCTTCCTGGCTGGGTGGACGAGAACAGACTCCCAGCAGGATGTCAGCCTTGTTGGCCTTCCCCTAAATTCTTACCCATACGTATTCAACTCCATCTTCCTTAGTTTCAATTCCTACAGTATCAAAAGTCTGGTTAATATAAAGGGCCACCCCTCCACCTCTTCTTCCTTGCCTGTCTGTTCTGAAGAGCTTGTAGCCATTGAGTGCAGTGCTCCAGCCATGTGAGTCATCCCACCATGTTTCCGTGATGGCAACTACATCATAGCTCTGCTGTTGCACCATGGCCTCAAACACTTCCTGTTTGTTACCCATGCTGCATGCATTGGTATACATGCACCTCAGCTAGGCTACTGACTTTGCCCCTAACTCAGCCTTGCAACCCTTGGGCCTGCTTCCAGACAGCCTAGCTGCATCCCCTTCCCCCTTCAAACCTAGTTTAAAGCCCTCTCAACAAGTTCTGCCAGTTCATGAGCTAAGAATCTTTTGCCCTTAACAGAGAGATGTATCCCATTTGGTTCCAGCAGAGCAGAAGCTGTAAAGATTTCTCCATGATGAAAAATCCAAAATTTTGCCGATGACACCAACCCTTAAGCCACTTGTTGATGGTGTGAGTTCTCCTGTTTCTTTCATCATTTTCCTCTGCCACCAAAGGGACTGAGCAGAACACTACCTGCGCTCCTGCCCTATCAATTACCTGACCCAGTGCCCTAAAGTCTCTTTTAATTGCCTTGACACTCCTCTTTTCAATCTCATCACTGCCAGCCTGGAGTATCAGCAGTGGGTAATAATCAGATGGCTGAATCAGCGCAGGAAGTCTCTCAGTGATATTTTGTATCCGAGCCCCCAGGGAGGCAGCAGACCTCCCTGTGGGATGGGTCCAGTTGACAAATGGGGCTCTCTGTTCCTCTCAGAAGGGAGTTACCTACTATGATTACCCTTCTTTTCTTCTTGATGTTAGAGGTGGTGATGCATCTTTCAGGTGAATCATAATTGGGGGACTCACTGGAAAGGCAATTTTCTTCTAAATCATCTAGTTGGCCCTCTAGATCCAGGACCTCATATCTATTCTGAAGTGGCACCTGGCTGAGGGAAGGGGAGAAGGTTTTGTTATTATCTCCCCGAGTGGGGATACATTTCCACTCCATTTATCAGGTGCCCTTCTATTACTTGAGAGCAGGAGGCATGTAAGTCCTCAGACTCATGGTCAGAGGCTTCCTTTAACATGGAATGGCTGAACTCCACCAGTCTATTTCCAATTCACTTTCCCTGATACTTCTTAATCTTTCAACTTCCTCCCTAAGCTCAGCCACCAGTGAAAGGAGATCACTCACCTGTTCACACCGTAGGCAGGTCTCCTCCACAGCACCTCCTGAAGCCACTGATAAGGTCAAACATTCTGGGCAGGAATGGGTCTGTACAGACGCATCCTTTTTGGAGGGCTCCGCTTGGTCACATATACCAACCACAGTTTTTGACCATGTAGAAACCATTACTAGCAGACACCCCAAAAGCAACCAGGCAGCAGAAGTACTTCAAACAACACAGAGGACACCTTACTTGCTCGCAATACCGCCTGCGCGAACTGCTACGCAAACTGCCTTGTCCACACCCCTATGGCTCACCACACCCCTGTTTGCCCGTTCCTGTTTGCCACACTCCCCAGAGACCTCTTATAATCAGCCACTCAGTATCAGCACAGGAAGCTCCACCCCTTGCTCCTCAATGACTCACAAATGCTCAATATAAAAATACAAAATATAGGTAAGGAGGTAGAGAGGAAGGTAACGAAGAGTTGTATATTGTTAACAGCTTACTGGAAGGTCTTGAGACAATGGGTAAAGACATTTGGTTATATATCCTATTTAATAGTAAAATATATTTTGTTTTTTTGAGATTATTATACTGTTCAGTATCTGCAGTGTTTTAGTTGAGGAGCAAACTGATTTCAATGTATTTATTTTAGTCTCATATGCTTGGATGATTTCCTCTCCTGGTTTTATTTTTTCTTGTGCAGATGTAAATTATTTTTCAAAAGGACTATGACAAATTTCTAGATCTGATTAGGGATATTTTACACTTATCCTAAAGAAGTAATAGGACTCCAATAAGAGTAAAATAACACAGAATCAGAGGTACAATAAATTGTGGGACTAATGAGGTCTAATGATGCACATTACACATGGAAGTCTACTCTTTACCAATCTCTCCGTGTTTACAATTAACTAGCTGAACAATGTAAAGAGTCCTCTGAAATGAAAAATACAATTTTTTACAAAATTACTGATTTTCCATCAGAAATTAAATAATCATGTGAGGTGAAAAAAAAAAAAAACCAACAGGCTTTGGACCTACAAGAAGAAATGCAATAACAGAGAAAACTGATTCCCCAGGTCTCTTTATAACAAAAGGCAGAAAAATGGGCAGAAAACTTGCAATGACATAAAGTTCTTGAAGTATATTCAAGGAAATGATGGAATTAGCTATATTATATCTGTCTTGTGCCTTGCCAGTTCCAAAGGACAATTCGCTATTGCTATCAGGACATACACCAGCTATCTCCTGGAATAGAGGCTGTCTACAGGCAACCTTAAGACTTATTCCCTTTTTCCACAAGACAGATAAATCACCTCTGGTATCACAAGTATCTTTTTTGTGTCAATCTCCACAATTTCTACATTTTTCTGAGTACTACGGATGCAAGAGCTGGAGACACCCGGCTAGTTCACACACCTTGACTCCTGTGCCAAGAGTGGCTGCTCCCAGGTCCAAATTGAGCTCAGGCAGCAGTGCTGCCTGCTCTCAATGGCAATCAGTTGTGATGCGCCTTGAATTGGAGTAAAGTTCAGGGAGAGGGTTTCCTGCATGCTTCTCAAAGTTTATTCCCCCAAGAGGTGCAGGCAAAAAAATCAAAAATTCTGTGCTTACAATCTGTTTTAAACAGGGGAGGAACAGGGGGGAAGATACAATTTTCCAACCAATCAGGGATACCGTGGGGAAGGGAGTGTGGAGGGACTCACAGTCTGACAGCCTATGGGGAAGGTAAGAGGAGTAGAAAGGATCATGTGGACCAATGGGACTGAGGAAACGGGGAATTCCCAGGCGGGGTTTAGGACTGACAGAGAAACCTCTTGAAATAACGGAAGGGACTAGGAAGGATTGACACTAGAAGAGTAACGTAACAGGTGTGTCTGGGGGGTGAATGACAGGTGGGCAAGGGAGGGGAAACTTAGGGTAAAACCAAACATTATCAGGAAGGTAACAGGAACAGACCATCAAGAGAATAAATTAACAATAACTTAACGATAGCTTAACAAAAACACACGGCCACATACTGCCGTTTGAGATGAGAATATCTTAGTCTAAGAGCACGAAGATATTCTGGTTCTTATTATGATACTGCCTAAATATAAGAAAGCATGAGATAAATTGGGTGATACACATATTCATCACCCCTTAATAATAGCTCATGAAATTCATTCAGTTTACTATGCAGGTATGCCTTCACCTGTGCTAGAGACAAGCTGAGTAAGTCTAACTCACATTGACTACCCAACTAAATATCTGTTGGCTGTAATGGGAGCTTAAACAAGTAGTTTACCTGCACATGTGGAAAGATGGTTTTGTCTTAATGCTAAGTCCCAGAATGCACTTCTGGAGAGGGAAGAAAAGAAAAAACATGCACAGTTTTTTTAACTTGGCATCACATGATGATTAAGTAGAAAATTCAGGAATTTATTTATATATTTATATATTATATTTATTTCTATTATTTATATATTTATTTGTTATATTTAGTAATTTATTTGTTCAATATAACTAAAATAACCTTCCATAATTTATTGTAATAGTACTGAATGCCATTTTGAGTATTTGTCTTGTATTTATTTTTTTAATAAAATTAACTAAAGCATAGAAAGCCCATTTTTTCAAAGCTGTTAAACTGAAACCTAGTAGCTCACAACAGATTTTGAGTGAGATTCTATATCTAAACCCCGATAACTTTCTCACTTTTTGAAACAGTAGTGAAACTAGTACATGATGTCAAAGGAGAAGCATGGAAATGAGTGAAAATATATCCTCTGAAGGCCTCTGTACTATTTTTATTTCTTCCTGCCAGGGGCTGCAATCAAACAATGCATGATGAATATTCATTATGGAGCTGAGTAATCGATTCTATTATTTGCTTTTATACACTTCACAAAACTAAGTTCAGAAGAGAAAGACACATCTGGTTGGATGCAGTAGCAATGTCTCTCTGACTCTTTCACTTCCAGAATGCTGACAGAGACAGTATTCAGGAAATGAAACATTCCTAAACTGTTCAAAACCTAACATGAAAGACCATTTTTTGCCGTTGCAAATAACTTACTTTTTTTTTTCTGATAACAATATAAATGTGCATATTTATGTTATCAAATGTATGATCCTTAATAATTTGGTTTAAAAGGGACGAGGTTTCATTCTATATGTGGAATATTCTTAATAGAAAGCTTTGATTTACATAATCTTTGAGTTATTTTTATTTACACTTACATGTTAACTCTTACAAAAGAGCTATCACTTTAAGGAAAATTGATATTAATTAAGTCTTGGGAGGTTCATGAAAAAGAAAAAGTTTAGTAAAAGGTAGTATATAAACTGTGTTTCAGTCTGGCAAGAAGCTGAAAGACAGGGAAAATTTTATTTTATTCCTAGGTTGCATCACTACTGAATGAGTTTTTTCATGTTCTTATAGCTGTGAGCAAAACTGTCATGGGAAATCATGTCAAACATTTTGCTTATCCAAATGTACCAAAACTACTCAGACCTTCTTTAACTTTACAGGTCTAATGGAAGTAAAATGACAGTGTCATTTTAAAAGCATGATTTCTTCAGCATGATTTTCACTATACAGCTTCCCTCACTCTTTTATGTTATTCAGAGTAATAAAGGCAATTTATGTGTCTCTTTAGTTTAATAGAAAACAGGTATTATTAATTCATGATCTGTAATACTAAGCTGGAACCTTATAAACTCACAACAGAAAAGACCAGGGTTAACAAATATTTACACTAAAATTATTAGGAGATTCATAACAGTGCCTATAGAATTTGAACTGGTATTTCTTTCTATAGATAAGGCATCACAGAACACAGTTAATAGTTAGAAACACCACCTCCACAATTTAAGAATGATTCATGATGTTCTTTGTCTGACTGGAAACAACTTTTGAATATAAATGTCCTAATTTCTGCTTAATCAGTAAACAGTTCCACAATACACATACAATGTTATAGACAGCTTTCAAATTTGTCTCTTCATGAACTCATGTTCCTTTGTAGAAAAAATCTAGAAAACAATTTGTTGTAAGAAGCCATTTAAGTAGTGATATGAATTTCAGAAGATAACTAATTTCTAAGAGTTAACCTTTGTGTTCCCATGGCAGAAGTTTGTTCCCTTGTTGGTTTTACCCCTTTCTTCAAATGCAGCCTACTCTTACATGTTCTTAACTTTGGTAGCAGTTAATTTGCAGATATTTTCAAAATGTGAGCAATGCAGTGTAACCAGTATTTATCTGTAGGCTTGTCAATAGAATATATGAAATCTGTAGATGGAGAAGAAGGAAAATAGACAACAAAGACTACACACTCTTGGTTTATTGTATGGAGTGGGAGCTCTTTTTTTAAAAAGCAGGTTTTGTGCTAATTTTTCAAGTTTCTCTCTCCTACAAACAGGGAAACACAAAAGCTCTTGGAAGTGCTGTCTCTTGAACAGTGGCTAAAGGCTTTTAGACTTTAGTCCCCACAGGTAAATAATAGGTATTTGAGCCCTCTCTCCCATTTTTTATAAGGGCAGTGAAACTGTGTGATCAAGAGCAAAAGTAATCTTTAATAACATAATACAAAGGATTTAGGCAATTTGGCTCAGTATCAGATAAACATTTACTCTGGAAATTCATGTAAATCAGAGGAATCACTATTTGTGAGTCTTGGCTCCGGATGTGCCTAATCAGCCAGAATTTTCTATTAATGACTTCTGAATAGTCGTGACAAAACTAATTACTTTGAAGATGGGCAAAGAGTTTTGGCAGGAAAAGACATGGCACTTTATAATGGTAAATAATATCCCTCCTTCTCAAAATGCACCACTGCTGTACTATGTGCAGTGCATACAAAAAAGGAATGGGCTATGTGTTAAGTTCATCAATTAAGAATTCTAATGAAAAGGTTTTTCACAGTTCTGAGGTCTTATTCTTAACAAGAAATATATAGGATTGATCTCACAGTCTCATGCTTTGGGTTTTTTGCTTCTTTTTTGGCTGGATCTTTTTTGGTTTGGTTAGTTTTTAACTACAGTAGAGGTGAATACAAGGAGAACAACAATGGATTAGAGAATAAAGCACTGTTCAGGATTTGTTGCTAGGCTATTACAGACTGTTCATCTCAGCTTACCTCTCACTTGGGTCCAAATTCTTCAAGGTCATCTTCTTTGCTTTTAAATACAATATAAATCAAATTAATCACCTTGGTATACAGACACATTCCAGAGGATTAAAAAAAAACATATGGATTGTATTTCTTAGGATTGTTTTTTCCTGAAATCCTGAGTGATTTTGCTCTCAGCCTGTAGTTAAAGCATAGCAGTGTTTCCTTTATATTATCTAGTCATATTTCAGATTTGAGGGGCAAGTAACCACTTAGTATAAGGTAGAATTTGAATGGATTTGCAATTTATTATGGTATCACTTGACATTTCCAAGCTACGGCATATGATAATATTAAATAACAGCTATGATAAAAATTATTATTATCCAAAGAAGATTTTTTACAAGAACCACAAGTGCCGAGTTCCCTTCCTTGAATTTAAATTGTTATAACATGTTATTTCCTCTTTTGTGATGATAATGGACGTATAGCAATTTTCATGCTAGAATTGCAAAACATTTTAGAACTATACTCAGTATATAATTGATGTGGGATAATATGTTCTAGGGCTGTAAAACAAGGGAAACTTTTGTAGGCTGCTATTTAGGTTCCAAGCTAACCAAAACCAAAGACTGCAACACTTACAGTACTTTTCTTTTGTATTTGTAGGTAGGAGAGTGTTGATAATACAACACTGTCTTGGCTGGTGCTGAGCTGTACTCAGAGCATCAAGGCTGTCTCCAGCAGTCCCTCCCCAGCAAAGACAGGCGGGGGGTGAAGTAGAGGATGGGCTAAGGATATTTCATACCTATGACATCTGCTCAGCAATAAAAGCTATGAGAGGGGAAACTGTTGTAGAGGTGTTTCTTCTAAAACAACTCCAAAGATCCCCCCCTTTCCCTCAGCTTCTTTTCAATCACATCCATTGTTCATGTAGGATTTTCTTTTTTCTTAGAATTAAATTCATTAGACTTTGTTCATTTTTTTCTCTAGGCTTTTCTGAAGATTTTCTACATCAAAAACAGTCCAAGACACTCCCAATAGATTCAGCAATATTTAAATAGCTGTCTTCTGAAATCAGTCAAAACTTAGAAATCTACTTTGTCCTAATAAGACACTTCCAGCAGACTACCTTTATTTTGTGTCTTTCTTCGGCAAAGATGCCTTGACTCATGTCTGATTCTTCTAAGGTTCTGCTCAAATTTATTATTTTGTTGTAGAATACCATTCAAAGAAAAAAAATAGCACTACTAAAGTAAATGTTGTAATTTTCATCATTAAAAGGCAGTGTTTTCCCACCAGCCTTTGGAATGTCTAACCATCAACTATTATTAAAAGATCAGTCAACTGCTTGATATTCATTATGAAAGCATTTTTCAGATGGCATTGTTCATCAAATTTGACATTCGATGTACTTCAGGGAAGGGTAATTAAACTTTGCATGCTATTGACACTGGTTAGTCACATATACTTACTTTTCTTTGATAATTTTTAGAACAAAATATAACAGTATTTAAACAGTTCTACAGATTTAAGACAATCCCCATTTTTTCATTTCGCAAATTATTTTTTCTCTTGAATATAAACTCAAAAGGATGAAATTTACAGTTTTAAACTGGTTCTTTGTTATGTTAAGGTATTTAAATAGCTGTTTAGTAAGACTTGCTATGGCCCCTCTGACCTAGAATTGTCTCTACATTAAAAAAATAAAAGAAACAAAAAAAATCAAAGATAATAAAATTATCAGGAAGACATAATCTGAGCCTTTTTCATTTTTAGATCCTGGACCACAAAGTACGACCTTCTGTCCTTTATTTTGCCTGAAGATTTCTTGCATACTGAAAAGTCTCTCTTTAACATTAAAGAACATAATTAAAGATCATTATCTTTCCGTTTTGCTTGTAAACATCAGAAGTGTTTCCTGATATACTGTTTCACATATATTTTCTGGGTCTGGGAGTGATTTTGTCTATGACACTGTATGAGATAATCAAGTATTCATCTCAATTTTAGCAATATGAAGGTTGAGTTCTACTCTAAGCAGTGTGTCTTAGTTCCCAAATCCCAGTGGAATGAGGAGAGGACAATGTTTTCTACCCCTCACGCACAGTGGTAGAACAGGGAACCTCATCCCTCCATGAAACACAGAGAGGTGTCACTTTCAGGTCACTTCTTCCAGTTATCTTGTGCTACATTACATTAGAAATTTGTGGCACAAGTGGCAAGTTAAGCCCATCTGTGGAATCCAAGTGAAAGCTGGAAGTACTAGACCCTGTTTGTAAAGAATTGAATAAATTGAACAAACAAACCTTTGCTCATAAGAGATATAGCTAGGAAAGAGTCCATAGATAAATATAAAATCTGAATCTGAAGCGTATTTTCTTTTTAAAGGTTGCACTTCTCTTAATATTGTAATAGGTGCCATAATTTATATTCAAAATATGCTGCTTTTAAATGATAGTAAAAGCCTCGCACTGCCTCCTAAGGGCCTTTTCTAGTCACTTAAGGGAAAAACTGAACTCGATGCCGAATAATCTCATTTTGTCTTCTTCTATCATGGGTTGGCACAATTTTGTTTTCTAGCTATAGGAAAATGTGAGATATTTTTTCCCTGCCCTAACCGTGGAGTGGTTTGGAGAGGAGAACAAGGACCTATCAAAAAGCTAGCCAGGATATTGGCAGCTAAGTTGACCAATGGGAAATGTCAATGCAACTTTGGAGGGGACATTTAAAAACTAACTGCGGGAGATCAGTCTCTCTCTCTCTCTCTTTGGGGATCTCCCTTGAGGTAACACTGTGGTCGGGCTGGGCCGGGCCCGGGTCGGGCTCTGCTGTCCCTCTGGGTGGCTGCGCGGGGCCCAGCCGGGCCTCTAGAAGCTGCTGCCTGCATGGAGAGTGGGGGGAGCCCAGGTTGGGCCCCCCACTGCTGGGTGGGCGGCTGGGCCAGGCCCAGCCAGGCCTCTGAGAACTGCTACCCGCACAGGAGCAGCCCGGGTGAAGCCCTTTTACAGCTTTGTGGTAGCTCTGAGCTGGACCACCCTGGCTGAGACCGAGGGGTGGAAAAGAGGACATCTACCAGCAGCACGGCCTTGCATTTTTCTTCAGCCCTGCAGCCCGGCACGTGCACATGGCCCTTGCAAGCCTGGGCGGATGTAACTCTTTTTCTAGCAACGTAGAACTTTTAAAGCACAATTCTTCCTTGAGAGAAAGAAGAGAGAAAACCAAAAGGTACATAGAAATACACACTACATGAAGTCAGCTAGAAGTGAAAGAACTAATAATATTGGAATAGGTTGAAGAAGTGGACATTTTTAACCAGACTTTGCTAACGTAAATTACGAAGAAATGAACTGTTCTTTGCAGCATCTTAGTATTATTTGGGTAGAATGCTATTCTAATCAAAATTAAGGACTGATGTAATTGATATTTATTTATTTAGGAACTTTGAAGCCCCCACTCCTGGGTTAAAAGGAGGTCTTAGCCTTTGAGACAAAGATGATTTTAGACTAGAAGAAGTATTCGTAAATAGTACCCCAGATACACTGAGAAGCTCTGCTGATAGATCACAGTCTGCGAAAACTCTGGGCGGCAGCAGATGTGTGACATTGGGAGCACTGGACTATTTTGTCTTGTAGCAAACGTCTTCATAAAAAGATCTTAGAAGGACTCTTCTCCTAGATTAATGAGTGGTTATGTCTAAGTGGTGAAACTGACTGAAAATCCTAAGTTGTGTCTTTCTATGTTGTTCAATAAGAAAGTTAATAGTTTGTACGAGGAAAGAAGCGTGTTTTAAAGTATCATTCTGTTTTAGTTTAAGTTTTCTTTTTTTTCTCATTTTTTTTCTTTCCTTCTCATTCTTTTAATATATGTTAATAAAACTATTTTTGTTCATTTTTTTTAAGCTTAAGACTGCTTTGTTTGTTTTTCTCCTAATCTCTCCCTCCCACAAAAATTTATACTAAAACCCCTACCTTAATTTCCGCCTGGTTTTATTAAATTAAACCCATTCCATCTTCCTATTAAAAACTGTCTTTTTTCAATTTTTTTTTCCTTTATTTTCTGCCTTCTATGGTTCTATTGCAAGAAGCCCTTATTTATGCTGGAAATTCTCACCATAGTTCTATTTCAGTATAGTTTATTTCTTGAGTTATCCTAAAAAGAATGCTCCCACTTATTTTTATAGATGTCTCAGTTTTCTTCGTCACCAGACTTAGCGTAAGTAATTACAAAATAAGTTCTACGAAAAGGTACTTGTAGTTTAACACCAGTCAAATACTAGGACAAAAGTTAACTCCATCCCAGTCAAAACCAGGAGTGCAATGTAAAAGAACTAGAAATGCTGGGCATTGATATACTACAGCCTACAGTAAATGGTGATAGTAAATAACTCTTTCAATCTTAGTACAATAGCAATGTAGGGAGGTTATGTTGCTTAATTTTGTGGAGGACAAATCAGTTGCCCATAATGAAACCAATCACAGTTTAACTAAGATTTAGTGACTACACATTCATAATATTACAACTGTCTTCCCCAACTTATTCATAGAAATGTATATTTGTGTAGTGAATACAAAGGCTCTTTTATTTCCAATTAGAAATATACAGGTAACAAGATGTCCACTGCAGAATAAGAAGAATTTTCATTTCACTAAGGAGAGATTATTAAAAACAACAACAACAACAACAAAACAACAGCAACAGCAAAAAACACCAACCAAACAAAAAAACACAGCAAAACAAACCTCAAACTAAACCATTTGTCTCTAACTTTTAAATTTTCTAAAGACTGCACTTGAAAATTTTAATCAGAAAAAGAAAACTTTTTCTGTAATGTGTTCTTAATGTCATAATAGTTAACATTCTACTAGACTTTCAATTGTACAGCTCAATTTTTATCTGTTTATTACTTGGCTCTAGGATCTTTTCTCCACTCTAAAGTCTTATTCTGCCTGGGACATTGATAAACAGAAATTATAGGTAATAATCTGTTGTGATAATATGAATGGGAATTTGATTTTCAATTTAATAGAGATTTAGTTTATATTTTCAGATGTGATGCATTTTCAGAAGTTTCTTACCACAGCTGTTCCATTAACACAATTGTCCCATTAACATTAACACAATTGTCCATTGTAACTCTAATATTAAAACACAAAGAATTTAGTAGGAATAAAAACCTAATCGTAGTCAAATAATTTGGTAGTATATCAGAAAATTTTATACATTTTCATGCTCGCCTTGTCTTGATTTCCTGATGACTCCTCCTGATTAAGGACAAAAATAATTTAAAACTTAGGAAAATTTTCTTTTTAGTGACAGTGACTACTAGTTGCAAGGAAGTTCACACTCATGAGATGAGCTCTCTGAAACATTTCCTTAGAAGAAGAGCTCACACATTTAGACAGCCTCATACACTGGTGGGTCTGATTCAGTCCTGTTTCCAGTGTTTATCTTCTCTTTTAGGGGTGTTAATAGCCAGGGTTAGTTGAAGAATAAAGTGCTTTTGTGCCATGTGTAAGAATAAATTAAACATTAATCTGAGTATAAATTACTTTAAGATTATTTAGACATGCTCTTCAATGTTTTGCTCATTGGGAGTTGCTCATCTGACTTTTAATTAATCTGATGATTCTCCTCCCTTAACTTTCAGTTTAGTTCAAACTTCTGTTCACTACCACAGTACTGATTTTTAGTTTCTGATTCTCTGTACTCTATTTATGATCAAATAGATCACAAAATCATGAAATAACCTGAGTTGGAAGGGACACTCAAGGATCATTGTGTCGAACCCCTGGCCCTGCATAGGGC
Source organism: Hirundo rustica (assembly GCF_015227805.2). NCBI lineage: Eukaryota > Metazoa > Chordata > Aves > Passeriformes > Hirundinidae > Hirundo > Hirundo rustica. The sequence goes on from NC_053450.1 coordinate 17,035,151, forward strand.
TGTCCCCAAGAGTCACACCATGTGCCTGAGAGCATTGTCCAAATGCTTCTTTAACTGTTTCAGGCTTGGTCCTGTGACCACTTCCCTGGGGAGCCTGTTACAGTGGCCAACCACCCTCTGGAATGAAGAATCTTTTTCTAATATCCATCCTAAACCTCCTCTGGCCCAACTTCTGGTCATTCCTTTGGGTTCTGTTGCTGGTGACCACAGAAGAGAGATCAATTATTTACCACAAGATTGTTTCATACTTCATACTTCTTGTAAATAGAACAGCAGTTAGTCTTTCTCCAAATCCCTCTGAAACACTCTCTTCTATGATTAAAATCAAAGAAAATAACTTACTGTGCTTGTGTATACTAGGTAAATAATACCCTTTTATCAAAATCCACATTTTAATAGCATAGTGTTTAAAACTTCTGTCAAAAACCTCTTCCACAAAAGTGTACACCAGACAACTACAAAGAATTGAGAATACAATTCAAATGTATATACAATTATTGAGCTTAAAAAGGGATTTTGTGAAATTAGCTTTGCTAATATTCTTGTAGCATCAGAGAAAAAAATATGACCAAGATCTGAATACATGAGGTATGTCAAAGATTTTCCCATTCCAATATTTTGGATCTCTCTCTGTTTTAACCAAATTTTGCACTAGGGAAGATCAGATTCAAATGTCAAGTGGGAAATTCAAGTGTTTTAACTGAAGATTTAATACTTTTATCCTTCCTGATCATGAGTGTTACGGCACCTCCAGCCTTGATCATTCACTTTGTGTATGTAATAATCTGCTGTTCTGGCCCTTTCCTGGGAAGACCAGTCCTTTTCACGAACTGCCCTGGCAAAGATCCCAAGCGCTGTATGTATATGAAACTCAGCTTCCCTACTTTAGAAAAGCTTTCTTGCTGAGTTATCAAGTCATGTCTGGAACTGTATTCCTTCCTCTGAAAGATAAGAGATCTTTGATTTGTAAAGTGGTTATGATTATAATGGATACCAAAGTATGTATATATTTGTACATGTGTATGTGTGCATTTGCTTACGTGTGTAGACTATATGCAGCAATCATTTCTATGACTCCTAATTTTTAATAATTCCTTTTGACACAAGAAATGTATAAGGAATGTCTTAGTAAAGATATTTTAGTAGTGAAAATGAATCTCACCTGCTACAAAAGCTGAAATAAAATAGCAAATATGATATGAAGCACATAGAAAAGCAATCCTGGCTGGAATTTAAGCAAAAAAAGGAGCAGCTTAAATGTGCACACCAAGACATGTGTGAGCTTAGCATGAAGTTTTAGAGGATTTTGAAGAGAGTGACAGAGAATTAAAATAAAATTTGGGAAGTGGGCAAAGACTTCTAGCAGTCAGATTTGCTGGCATCCATGCTGATCTTCCCAAGCAGGCAGTATTCAGAAATCATTTCCTATACCTGTTTCTTACTCGGAAGTCTGGTCAGATTAACTGTGAGCTAAAGTTTATGCTCTCAAGCAGCCCTGGGGCTTAGCTTCCAGCAATCCTTTAGAGTTAGCACATTAGTCATCTTCAACTGGAGATGAACTTGAAAAATAGCTAAAATATCTTCAAAATACCAGCCAGACATAGAACTGCCACAGGTTCTACTCATAGGAAAATGTCACTATGTCTGTTAATCAACATTTTATTTCAGTTGAATCTCTTTTGACAACAATGTTTCTGAGGACAGTATTCAGGCATGATATGAGAAACTCAATAGCATCTCACTGCAGGTGTATAGGTTATGTCATGTCATATGTGACCTCAGCCAGAGCAATATTTTCATCCTGTGCCTCCCTTTCATAAATTCCAACTTTCTCCAAACTTCTTTGGTCTTTCTCTAAATTGCACTTCTTTAGACAAAAATAGTTTTGAGACTTATCAGTACCCCAATGTGTTTACATGTCAGAAAGAAATACCATAAAAATAAATTCTATTCATCAGTGGCAGGCAAATATTTTAATTTTCATTAGTTTTGACAAGGCTTAGTTTGCCATAGGTAAGAAATATTTACAAGCTGCATTTTATTAGCGCATCACATCATGTTACAATGAATTAAAATTTGTCACATAGTATTAATATTATGTTGTATCTGACAGGGCATTGTTTCTATCTAAACATACTACAAGTCAGTAAACTTATGGGAATTTTATGTGTTTTGCCTGTATCTTTGGCTCTTAAAATATGGGGGAGTTTTTTGGTGGTCAGCTGAAGAGATAACTGTTAATGTATGATTTGGCACCAAATAGTATAATCTATTGACTGAAATCTTAGATTTTTTTTTTTCCTCATGATATTCTGGCTTTTAAAAATTCAATTATTAACAAGTTTTAACACAATGTGTAAACTCCAACATGCAAAATCCACTAGTGGCCAAATCCTGTGCCGTTTAAGTAATTAGGGACTTTGTCACTACCTTCAGTTTTCTGTTCCCTAAAAGTGCTCAAGCTCAATTGCACTTCAGTGTATGAAGTGCACTTTATTCTAAGCAGACTATTTAATGGAGTACCATGATAGCATTACAATGCTAACTGAAATCTTGTGCATACTGAGGAAAAGGAATTAGGAAAGATAAATTAGACATGTTTTCAGGAAATGGTGGAAGCACACTGATCTGATGATTCCTTACACAGTCATTTGCGTATTTGAAGGAGAGATAAAATCTCATGAGACTTAGAAGAAATTATTAATCTATGCAAATATTTATTACAGCATGCATGGGACAGACAAGTATCCCACAGTATTCAATATTTCTCATTTTAACCTAATAAAAACATAGTAAAGAAAAAAGAGAAAATAAAAAGTTTGTACTAAGAAGTTCATGGACTAACATGATTAGAAACACAATTGAATATTTAAATAGTTGTTTAACGAAATCTTTTTTCTCATGCTCTGGTAAGAGCTTTGATGAATATACTTTACAAAATGTGCATCTAGACAGGAACTCTGATTCTGAATTTACATATTATTTTGGTGCAAATAATTGTAAATTAATTAACTACTGTTTAGTATTTCCTATTATCACTTGTTGCCAAGGGTTTCATACTGATTTACAATAACATTTTCCCAGAAAATATTAACTACACATAAACTGTGCATATTATTTTTCTATAAATTATATATATTAAAATCTCTGCATATAAAGACCATAAAAATTTAACTCTATCATTCACAAAAATGCCATCAGAATCAAAAACATTTCACCTGTCTCCATCTTAACAAAAAACTCTTTACTTTCATTTTAAGGCATCTTTTTTTATGAATGTCTTCTTGACCCAACACCTAATTGATCTCCATCACCACTGTTAAGGTTATGGAAAACTGCTCAAGATTTTTCAGTGTAATTTTTGAAGAAGGGATTTAACAAATTGTTACTAAAAGATATGTCTTAGTGTTTTTGTGTTAATCTGCATGACCTGTCAACATTAAGTTAATAATTTCATGATAATCACCTTTCAATGCATGGGGTTCTTAAAACCCTGGGGGTTTTTTGGTTGTGTTTTTTGTTGGGTTTTTTGTTTGTTTGTTTGTTTGTTTGGGGGGGTTGTTTTTTGGGGGGTATTTTTGTTTGTTGGTTTGTTTTTCTTGCTAACGTGATGGGTTGACTTTGTCTGACTGCTAAGTGCCCACATAGACTCTCTCTCTCTACCTTTCTCTCTCTCACTACCCCTTCTCACAGGACAGCAAAGAAAATAAGGTCAAAACCTCATGGATTAAGATAAAGACAGTTTAACGAAGAAAAACAAGGATATATGGAGAAGCGAAGCGAAGCAAAAAGATTTATTATTTATATCCAATCCTCATGCAATATCTGATGTCCAGCCAGTTCCTGAGAAGTAGACACTCTGTATGTACCTTGTCATATTTTATTAGCAAACTGACTAAATCACAGATGTTACTCAGGATTTCTTACATATTTTTCAGTGTTTTGTACTTGAATAAAGCCTGAATGTTGCAACTTTATTGCTAAAGGGGGAAGGAAAATAAGCTTCCTACCATTGTAACCAAAGGAAAAGAAAGGGCCTTGAGTCAAGTTAATTTTTCTGTTTACTGCAACCAAAATTCTTAAGCCTTTCAGTAGAAAAAGTTGTTAAAAGGTAGCTTTGTACAAATGGCACCCTTTTAAAAGTTCCCACTTAGCTTATAAGCAGAATAAATTTAAAACCATAGAAAACATTGATTTTTATTTTGTTTTCAACAGCATTAATAGAATAAGAAAATTCTAGAGGTTATTTTGGGTTTTGTTCTTTTTTTTTATTTTGAAGGTATATTTTCATATTTTTCTATTAACTCAAAGTAAAAAAACCCTTACTTTTGATAGCTGAGGAGTACAGAAATTTCTTATTTTATAAGGCACTGCTAACATCTAAAATGTGAAGCCTTTTTAAAATTAAATTACACTAATACAGCTCTATACCTAAAGGTCAAAAATTCATATGTATATTTCAATAAGCATAAAATATACATGAGAAAGACTATACAAAGTATCCTCCCCATATTTAATCTGAAACAATTATGCCTAGGAAGAAAGGTGTAAGAATGAATTTATTTTTTTGTATATTTATTGTTATAAATGAAATCGACCAAATTTGATAAATCAAAATTTGGAATTTTATTGAGAGACAAAATAACAGTCTCGGACAGCCACAATTAAAAGGACAGTGTGGAGCCCGGGGTCGGCGCTGGGTGAACAATGATAACACATTCTGCCAGTCTGTTATCCCCAAGTTCACATTTTTGGTTTGCAGCAGTCTCTTTTTATACACTGGATCGTGGAGAGAGGCTCGGGATGTCGACGGTCCTCCCTCCAAGGGATCTTCATTAAACATGCAGGTTTCAGTTCTAAGAGTCTGAATGGATCAGCGGAGGAGGACAATGCTGTTAATGGTTGGGTCCAGGTGTGGTGTGGAGATGTTAATTCCTGACTGAGACCATCTAGATACGGATCTGATACAATCATCGTGTCCTCCGGGCTATCATCCCCGCTTTCTGTTGCCTTTTGTTTCTTTTCAACGATTCCGGGCAGTGACAGTTTTCTGTCCTCCTTTCTGGTAATTCTAATCTTCGTGTCCCTCCCATGCCTTTTCAGGCTAGAGAAATTCTTATATTTTATTAAGCCACCTTCCCCTGAGTTAACTCACAAAATGCTATTTTAAACAAAACTTAACTTCCAACATGCTAGTTTATACAGAACTTATAATTATATAGTTTGTATTACATTTTATATTCTATTAACATGAATTAACTTTAGGACATATATTACATTCCTTTTTAATGATTCCCAGCAGAGGCATGTTTGTGTCTCCCTTTCTGGTAATTCTAATTATGTTTTGTCTCGTGTCCCTCCCCTGTCTTTTCAGGCAAGAGAAATTCCTGTACCTTTACTGAGCTACTTTCTTCTGAGTTAACTCATAGCATATTGGAATAAAACAAAACTTATACTTATAGGGATGGTATTACATTTTATATCTTTTAACACGAATTAACTTTAAGACATATATCACATTTATGTTGAAAAATAGTGTAAAAACTAGAAATTAATTGGTTTGTGGTTACATTTTTCCGCTTTTTTTAAGCTTTTATGAAAAGAAAATGTTTATCTGAAGAAGGACAATCATATAAATAAGTTAAAATCAGAATATCAGGTACAGCAGTGTTGTGGCTCACAAACAAGTTAGGTGCCATTTGCGAGAATAGTTAATAAACAGCTAACACACACACACACACAGACCCCTTTCTCATCTGGCTCGCTAAGTTTGAGAGAAGAACTTTATAAACAGTTTCTGCTGAGAACTAAACCTTTTTTTTTTTTTTTTTTTTTTTTTGATACCAGGAATCTACAGAAGCACTTGTGCTGTTGTGGGGGGTTTTTTTTGTTTTTTTTTTTTTTGTTTTTTCACATGAATAAAGAAGAATCGATTGGCAAAGTGCCTATTGAGGGCAGCCTTGGCTGCAACTATTATGAGACAATGCTGTTTGAGATCCTGAGAAAAATTATGAAGAAAAATGGCAGATCTACAACCACAAGCTTCAGGAGAGGATCCCAGTTTGTTTAGTGCTCTGCTTGGTGAGATCCTGTGGTAGACTGTCCTTAAAAGAAAAATGGCAGCAAAGAGCTTGTTGACCTCCAAGGACAAAACACAGAAGGATTCATGCTGACATGCAGGAAATTGATCATGTGAGACAGAAGGTTGGTGCAGATAAACAGGGAACTCCTGATGAGCTCAGATGAAGAAAGAAGGTGCAAGGAGGGGTGGAGGCAAGCACTGGCCACTTGAGTGGTACCACAGAGGCATTGCTTGCATGTGTTGGGTTGGAGATCCAAAAGCCAAAGTAGAGTGAGTTAGCACTTAGAACAGATGTCAAGGGCAGGAAGACAAGCTTACAGAGTTTCATTGGTAGTAGAAAGAATGTTGAGTGAGCTGCTATCCACTTCTTAGCAGGGAGAGGACCTGGTGATGATAGACACAGAGAAAGCTGAGGTACTCAATGGGGTTTTTTGAAAGTTTTATTCCTAGGTCTTAGAGGCCCCATATCCTACATTCAGGCTTTGTGGAAGTCAAAGTCAAGGCAGGATGAGAGATCAGTTAATGCCCTTTGTCTAACCCAAGCCCACGGCACAGGATGGTTTGCATGTGCTAATGAAGCTCACTGATGTCTTTACACATTTTTTTTTAAAAAAAAGGGAAGAGAGTGTGGGGAAATACAGTCTAAGAAGTCACATCTCAGTTTCTGGAATTCAGGTCCAGGCAGCTTCATAAAGGAAGTAACAACAAGCAGAAATCTGAAATTAGTTATGTGGAGAATTTCACTGACACTAATAGCATTTTTGAGATAATTTAAAATTACTTTTAAAAAGTTTATATATCAGTCTCTAAGACTTGAATAAATCATAAAAAGCACAAAACCATAAATCAGCTACTCATGTAGCTCATTGGCACCAGCAGTGTTTTTCCCCAACTAGAGTTTTCTGTTTACCTCTCCTCTAATTTGTGTACAGATTTGAGTAAGGTCTAGTACTGAATTTTTTTTTTTCTTTTCAGGAAACTGAAAAATATCTACCAAATGTTATAGACTTTTAGATGAGAAATAATTTCCATTTAGATAACTGAAAAGTAATTTCTTTTGAAAAATCAGATTTCTTTCATGTGTCCAATGAAATTCCAATTGATCTGGGCACGTTGTTCTTTTGTCTCATATAGTTTTACTTAAAAAGAAAAGGGGGGAAAATGTTGCCTTAAATCCATGAAATCCTGATCTTGCACAAAAATCTCTTTTTTATTTTGCTAACAGTCAGCTTGTCTAGAACTCCTGACAGTGCTTTGCCTCTGACACAGTCATACATAACATGATGTATTGGTATGTAACACATTGTTGCTTGGATATGCACTCAATAGTCATGTTATTGAAAAATCAAATTACTTCAGGGTTTTTTAAAACACTAAAGAAATTACTTTCAAACTTTATACACAGCAAAGAATGTAAAATATTTATACAAATACATAAAACAGATGCTCTATAAAATTCACGAAGTTAAGCGTAATTACGTTTATTGAGACTGATGATTTTATTACTGAGACTGTTTAAGCCAGAAGTGCATACTGCAATTTAAAAGGTTCAATTAAACAAAAAATCAAATATTTATTCTTTTTAAAGAGGGAGTATTAAACAATAGAGGTTTCATTCAGATTGACAGACCTCTACTTAATTTCATTCTGTTCCTTATCAAATCCCTTGGTCTGTACTTAACCTGCTACAGAGGAAAAAAAAAGTCATCAAAGCAAGAACTCACTATGCAGAACCTCTTGAGGTAGTCTCCAAATCAAGCCATAAGGGAAATCAACATCCCATTTCTATATGTATATAAAACCAACCAACCAACCAACCGACCAACCAACCAACTTACCAGAATAACCCCGAAACTACCAAAGAAACCTCCTCCAAACTATGTCCTTTGTTGTGTTCTTTGATGCAATATTTCTTATAAATTTAGAAACTAAAGCATGGTGTTTCTTTGGCAAAGAGTTCAAGGGAAGGGTTAGGGTTAGGGTTAGGGTTAGGGTTAGGGTTAGGGTTAGGGTTAGGGTTAGGGTTAGGGTTAGGGTTAGGGTTAGGGTTAGGGTTAGGGTTAGGGTTAGGGTTAGGGTTAGGGTTAGGGTTAGGGTTAGGGTTATTACGCCCTGTTTAAGAAAAGCCAAGGAATTCCAGGATGCACAACATCTGCACAGAAGGACTGCTTGCACAGCAGGTATTGCCTTTCCTAGGTCTGGGAACTGGGGACTTGGCACGTACATGAGGACAGCTGCCTTACTCTGCTTGTCATACACTGTGTAGATCAATTCTGAATAACCTGAATGTGCAGGGACGGGTTCAGATGGGGAACTAGTCACTTCTCACACTTAATTGGACAGAGATGACTGCCATATAGGACAGTACAATGCACAGCATTTTCCTATAGGACAGCACTGTCCCAATGTAATAATTATTTTACATGGACTGATAACAATAGTACAACAGGGGACAATTTTATACTAAAAAGAGCCATTAGGATTAGACATTAGTGAATAACTTTTTGCTATGATGGGGCTGGTGCACTGTTCCCAAAGTGTTCAAGGCCAGGCTGGATGGGGCTTTAAGCAACCTGATCTAGTGGGAGGTGTCCCTGGGCCTGGCAGGGTGCTTGAACTAGATGATATTTATGATTCCTTCTATACCAAGCCATACTATGATTCATGGAACCCACGATGCACTCCATCATGCCACAAAATGTGAATACCTGCTTAGATACAGATACAAATAGATATAGATACAAACCTTTTTACAGCCAGTGTTTCCCTTCCCCTTTCCCTTCCCCTCTTCCTAGTCAAATTATGACTCCTTTAAATGACCCACCAGTGAGTGTTAGTTCTCGTAAACTAATCTGCCAGACTCATCTTGAGCACCTCCCAATGAGCCTTCATTTATTAAGGTGATTTTTTGGCTCAATGGAACTGCTGGTAGAAATAATAATCTGTTACGTTTTCCCTTTAACAATGTTTGTGCAGTTTTTAATCTGGAGGTCTCAGTCTCTCAAAAATAATGATTAATCTAGGAAAATGTAATTAATACTTTATTAGTATTTCTTGAACCATTGAAATGTTTTCTTTACAGAATCAAAACGGTCCATCAAAATATAGTTACTTCATTCTGTTCACTTTAAGCAGTTTGTTCTGAGACATCTGAGCTCATGTCAGTCTAGATTGTCCACTGTTGGCACATACACAGTCCTAGCTATGAAAAATGTCACCTGAACTCTCTTGAACTCATGAACTGATTTAATAAAATGTTTGTGAGCTCTTTGTCTCAGCTATGCAAAGCAGCAACCCATTGCATAAATGTTCATTACTGTTACAGGTCTGTAATTTTCACAGAGTGCAGATTATAATTATAGAGGAATAGCTGCTACCTTGCCTGTTTTTTCTAAATGGTTCCATGCCAAAGATTTGTTGAGGAATATAGGAAGATATATTTAAATCTAAGACATTTATATTTGCAGAAACTTTTTATGAGAAGGCTTATGAATCTCACTCTGCTCATTTAATATTTGCCCAAAACAAATAAAATATTTCCGTAATGTATTCCTCTGTTTCTCTAGGACCAGTTTATAAAATACCTAAAATGTAAAAGAGCCCAAATTCTGAATCTTATTTTTTAAGACTAGTAGTCATTTACAACTTTGGCCATACTCTCCTCTTCTAAGTTGTATGGAGTAAAAATGATAATCATCTGCCCTCTATTTCTAATGGTATTATTTATTTAAATATTTTCTTGTAGCTATACTGGAAAGGTGAATCAGTCACTGAAATCTCTACATAAAATGTCAAGCAAAGTCTTCATGGTCTAGATGACAATGCTTCTGATATTCAGCTTAGGGAACAAAACCATTATACTATGTTGTTGAAAACCCCATCCAACTTGACCTTGAAAACTTCCATGGATGGAGCGTCCGTAACTTCTCTGGGCAACCTGATCCAGTGCCTTACCCCCCTCAGAGCAAAGATTTTTTTCCTAATATCTAAGCAAATTCTACCCTGTTTCAGTTTAATGCCATTCCCTCTTGTCATACCATTACACACTCTCATCAAAATCCCCTTTTCCACTCTCTTGTTGCCCCCCTTCAAGTACTGGAAGATGCTCTAACAACTCCCCAGAGCCTTCTCTTCTCCAAGCTGAACAACCCTAACTTCCCCATACTGTCTTCAGGAGAGGGGCTCCAGCCCTCAGACCCTCTTCTGCCTCCCCCTCTGAACTCACTCAAACAGGTCCAGGTCCTTCTTATTTTGGGCCTCCCCCATACTCTGTCACAGCAGCCTGTTCTCAGGATGATCTGACTGTCAGAAGGCTCTACACTGCTGTAATACTGCTACACACCTTTAGTAGAGCTAAAAAGAGGCATGAACTTTATTTAAGTTTGGACCAATATCCAATATTTGGATGAGAGCTTCAGAAAAAAACTACCAAACTACAGAGAATTCCCTTAAAAATGAAATTTCATCAAGTTTCATCATGAGACTCTGGTTTGAAGACTGAAGAGCTTTCGAACAGAAAAATTTCATGAATACTCACTGTCCTATATTTCCTAGGTTAACCCTGCTGAACAAAATTTCATTTATAATGTAATTAAGAACAGGCTTTGTGTAACTCCAATCAGCTATCAGCAACCAGTATTTTTGCCATAGCACTACAATAATTTCCCTTATGATGATTTTGTTTTAGAAACAGCTTTCACCTTTGTTGGAATGTAAAACACTATATTTGAAAAAGTATCTGTAGTTTATCTGAAGAAGTATTCTTAACACTGAATATCTGGGTGCCTAAGGCTCATCAAAAGATCGTGAAAGGAGAAAAAAATAAGCAAACAAAAACCTCTGCAAATGTATCCTTATAAAACCTCTTTACAGAGATTTTTACACATGAAGAAACACCTAATCTATAATTACAGTGAAAGAGAGGGATGCCACACTCTGAGCACCTGCACTGATTCTCGCTGATTCATTTAGGATTTCTCACAGACAACCTGAAAAACAAGTGTACTAAATCCTGTCACTGAACTGCCAATATCCTGATGTCCTAGTAATATGAAAGAATCTGAGATTACTTAATATTTCATAAGTCTTTGCTACGTGATTAAATGCTCTGATGTCAATGGGACCATCCATACATGGAAGTTAAATATAAGGAAGGTTTTCAAGAAATATGATATTGAATCCCAGTGCAATAAAATTCTGATTACGTATACCTTAAGTGGACAAGAAAGATAGATTCCGGTTTGGACCATTTAGACAAAAAATAAGTCTTTAATCAGTTGGTTTATGTTAAGAACCCAACTAATTTCTACTCAGCTAAATCTATACATGCATTCTGATTTAGACATCAGATTACATCTTCTTTATGACAAGGACCATTTGCTCAAATGTTTCCTGCACTGGTCCAAGTAAAAGGAGAGAGCAAGAGTTGCAGAGATATAGGAGAACGAACTAAACAAAAGATCTGAACATTCCATCAACTAAGATATTTTTAAGATATTTTCCCAGAAAAAAAAAAAAAAAAAAAAAAAAAAAAAAAAAAAAAAAAAAAAAAAAGGAAAATCTTTCCACTTATGCTGTAGTCCGAGAGGAAAAAAAAAAAAAAAAGAGCAGGATAATGTGCTTTAAATACTTCTCTTTAAAGTGTTGACAAAAATAGCCAAGAACTGCTTCAAAATACTGATAATCACAAAGAATTGCAAGAGGAAGAACATATACTTCAAAAGTCCAGAAAACCCATTTAATTATTTTGACATGACAGCCGTTTCAGTGATATCAGTGATATCAGTGATATCAGAGATTTTAATCAAAAGTGTATCACAAAGTTCTGTAAAATGACTCCCCATGAGATACAAGAATCTATAATATTTATTTTTAAATATTTTATCACTTTTGTTTTTAGATGTCTCCTTTTGTTTTCAGAAGATCTGCTTTACAAGAGTCTTTTATTTTAACCTTACTGTCTCTTTAGGAACCAGAGCTGATAATTCTCGGTGTACAACACAGTACCAGAAGAGCTGTAATTATTGAAAGAGGACAGAGAGGCTTCTATTATTGTTCTGCAGCAACATTCAGTGCTGCAAAACACTAACAAACAAACATTTAAGTTCGTTATGGAGTTTGCTGCAAGCAGCTTGGAAATACACAGTAGATTTTTCTGGTTTACTATTTTATGACATGTTGTAATCAGTAAAAAAACCATTGAAATACATAACCAAAGCAGACCTCTGAAACACTTTAGAAAAGTGTTGATGGAATAGAAAAAGTAGATGGCTTCCTGTACACAAATTAGGGAGGAAAGTCTGAGTGCAAGAGTGAGTATAAGAAAGCCGTGGAACTGGTTTTCCGGGCCAGAGCACAGAGTAGAAAGCAGAGCAGGGTAAGTATTTTGGTATGTTTAGGGGTTTTCATTATTACCCTTATCGTGGAGTTAGATGTCTAGTTGACTTCACAGAGAACTGACAGCCTAGTGCATTAAGTAGTCTGATTGCTCACCTCATTGACTCATCTCTTCCTCTAAGCTTGCCTTTTGCATCGCAGTTGAGCTTCTCTATCACTCGCTCATAATATGTCTGCCTTTCCTGATATATGACCTGACAGACAGATGCAGATTCTGAAAGTTCCTCAGCAAAAGCTACCTGTGTTTTTAGTGACAATATGAGCTAACAGAAACAAATATTTCATGTGCATCATGAAATATTTTATATGAAAAAAAAAAAAAAGTCAGTAGCACTAAGCTGTTTTGTAACCAAAGTCTGCCAATGTTGAAACAACTCAGGTTTCCCTCTCTTTCAACTTGGGTTTCTCTCTCCCAGGTTTGGTGCTCCTCCTGAGGGAGTTGGTTTTGCACAGCCTGTTTTTTGATAACAGGGGGGGCCACAGAGGTGGCTTCTGTGAGAAGCTGCTGGAAGCTTCCACTATGTCCAACAGAGCCAATCTCTGATGGCTTGGAAGATGAATATACTGCTGGCTGAGGCTGGGCCTCAAGTAGAGGTGATGGTAATGCCTTTGTGACAACAGATTTAAGAAGAAAATCAAAACAACATGGTGGTGCAGTTTTAATTCCTGCCAAAGAAGAGAAGGACATGAGAACATGTGAGACAAACAACATTGAGACAACAAAATCAGTGGAGAAGGAGGGCAGGAGGTGCTCCAGGCACGGGAGCCAAGATTCCTCTGCAGGCCATGGTGAGACCATGGTGAAGCAGCTGTGCCCCTGCAGCCCCTGGATCCATGAGGAATGCAGAAATCCACCCACAGCCCGTGGGGGAGGTGCCCATGCCAGAGTGGGTGGATGCCTGGAGGAGGCTCTGATTCCATGGGAGACCTGGTGGAGAGAAGGGGGCCCTGCTTCCAGGCTGGAGCAGCCTGTCCTTGGAGGACTGCACCCCCTGGAAGAGTGACCCACAATGCAGCAGTTTTGGGAGGAGTGCTGCTCGTGAGATTTGGAGCCACACATGGAGAAGTTCATGGAGAGCTGTCTTCCATGGGAGGGACCCCATAGCCTCACAGAGGAAGGATTCCTCTCCCTGAGCCAAGCAGAAGAAAACCCTGGGTGATGAATTGACCAAAACTCCCATGCCCTGACTCCCTGCGCTGTCAGTGGGAAGGAGGCAGGGGTTGAGAAAAAAATGTGTTCTTTGAGAGCTTGTTTTACTTCTAATATCCTCCTCTGACTTTTTTAGTAATAAAATCACTTTGTATCTCTAAGATGAGCCTGTTTTGCCCTTGGAGTGTTTTCTCCTGGTCCTTATCTTAACTTATGAACACTTAATTAAATTTTTCTCTCCTCTGCCAAGCTGAGGCAGGGAGAGTGAGTGAGCGACTTTCATGGGTGCCTGGCATTTGGCCAGTGTCAAACCAGGACACTGAGCTAGCCCCCGCCCCAGGCTGCAGCCAGACACTGCCTGAGAGGAGCTGCTGTACTGCTGACAAAGACCAAAACTGCCAATTTTTAGTTGAGCAAATGATAAAAATAATGGTGTATCAGCACATTCCCTTACCCTGTTTAGTTTAACTGTTGCACATCATTCCAAGCAGGCTTCCGTAGGGAAAACAATGCAGAGATACATGAGCTAGCATAAATTTTCTGGGAAAAAAGGCAGCCAACAACATACAGTGTGCCTATTTTAGGTAAGGCAGAGATATAGCAGAAATTAATTTTGATTAATTAAACTTTTTTAAAAAAAAGAAAAAAAAAAAAAAAAGGCATAGTGGTCCAGACATTGTGCTGCACTGATGTGTGCAAGTGCTTCAGTCTTTGGACTGAAGTCCAAAGCAAATCTTTTGAACTGTTGTCAGCCAATAAAGCAGGGTGTTTTTAAGGTCTCCCCTAGCAATCCTCTCCACACTGGCATTGCCTCACTAAGATGTGGAACATTATAAATCTGTTTTTCTTCCCTGACAATGGTTTCATGGAAAAGGTGAAAAAAATGGTTTGTTTACTGGGAAAAACTTAGGCTCTCTAGATACCTATGCAATGTGAAAGAGATTGAGTGGGGTATTCCAACTAGTATATTAGCCACACATTACAGGATTAAGCAAAATAAAACAAAATAAAATACAGTCATACAGATGAGACTAAATAACCAAAGAAAGTAGGGCAAGTCTTTTATCTTTATATTATTTGGTTTAATTCAGGCCATTCTGGTATTGATTTACTGCTAGCAAATTATTTTGGAATTACTACAAAGTGAAGTTACTTTATCATATTTTCTACATCCATTTCAATTACACACAAACATTCAATAATTGCTAACTCATCTACAAGAGTTAAGAACTGAAATTTCAGGACTGAAAAAATATTGATTATGGATTTTTCTTCTCATCTTGGAGATTCAAACTGAATCGGGTTCAGACAAGTAAGTTGGGTAGTATAGGAGACTTCCCTTATCATCTAAATTGGCTTTGCAAGTATATGTGTATAAACCATTTCTCAGTACCATGATATTACAGTTGCCTACAAAGAGGAAAAGAAATTGCATTTAATATGGTACGCTCTAATGTCATCTAAGTGGATCAATAATTAAGTTCCAGAATTTCTAACTGTGAAGACTGGTGTTCTCTTCAATCTTTACCTAGAAAACAGCAGTACTCAGTGTCTTTGAAGCATAATCTAGTATGGGCATAGAAGTCAGTAATATACCGAAAACCCATACTTCCATTCATTACATTTGGAACAAAGGAATACCAATATCAAAACATTCTGTTCTGAACAGAATTTTCCATGGTACCTTGTGACAGTATATCTAGTGTGACTTCCATGAAAAGAATCCAATAAAGAATTTTAAGAGCAGCCCTATTTAGGTCACCAAAGGAATGAGAAATTAATCAAATGAAGTTATTCTGTGGTACTGTTGGCTCAGCAGCAAAATGACACAAAGGCACATCCACACAGTTTACTAAAGCTTAATTCATTTGGATACTTGTGATCAAAGACTTTGAATGATTACAAAGAAATGTCAAGGTTATGACATTGCAGCTATGATAAATCAGACAGAAAAAATAAGATAGGAAGGAAAAGAAACGAAAAGAAGAACCCCAACAACAAAATTACATTTCCAAAATTGCTTTTTCCAAGGGAAAAATAACCAAAACTCTGCTTTCCCCCCCTCCCCCTGAAAATGCATTTTCTGAACTATTAAACAAAAGAGTTCTTATTTTTTCTTTCAGACTTTATGTGACTGTCACAGTGCAATGGTGGCACCTATTGGTCTAAGATATTTATGAAAATTCCACTCTGCAAAGGGCAATTTTTTTCTAAATTAATACAGTTCACTCTCTTTCTGCATGCTGGGAGCAGCACTAGAATGACAATTCCTGCATTGAGGTGACAGCATGATTCATGGTAATAGCTCTGAATTTAGTAATTTCTGATTCATGATTCTTCCCACATGTTGTGACTATATTCTTGAATTGAAGCAACTGCAACTGAGCTGATTGTTTAACAGGTAGTGGGTCTATCAGTTCCCTCCGGAATAACTGGATGGGTGCTCCCTTCTGTGTATGAGTCATTTCTCTGATGTCTCCTCAGGAGAGAGAGTAAATAAGGGAAGTATACATGCAAGAATAGGTAATGAAAGTCCTGTGTGAATCAAGCTGTGCAAAATGGGGTTTGCTGTTTCTTAATCTGTCAGACAGAAAAGTTCTTAATCTGTCAGACAGAAAAAGCTGAGGTGGTATGAGAAAACGACAGGCACAGAGGGCAGTTGTAGGTTCACAGCTGTCCCTGAGCACACTCTCTTAAGCAGATGTGCTAAGCAAGCACATTGGTGACCAGTAGTTGTTTAAGCAAGTATGTAATGTGTAGGCAAAATTATCTCTTCTGTTTCCTCCGACTTTTTTTTCTCCTGGATTTTCCCTTCAGGATAAAGACCTTCTCAGAAAAAGACAGTGAGAAGCTTAATTTGTTTTCACTACAAAAAATAAGTGATAAATATTTGGGAATTATAACAGTGATTCAAATTACAAACCAAAATCACTCCAATATATTCTACTTTGAAGAAACAATGAATCTCAACAGTAGCTGCCTTCTCATTCCTTGCTTATTCTGCCTTGCTTGGCCTTCCTTCTCTTGCCTTTGTCTCTCTCCTGCATCACCCTAATAAAACTCTGGCATATATTTGATCTTTTTTACAAATATAAATTAAAATTAATCTGGGCTACTTTTATAGAAAAGAATTTGCAATTTAGGTACTCTAGTTAATTTTATATCTGGTTTAAGATTAGAAAGATATTTAGACTAGTCAACATATGTCATAGGCTGAGACCACTATGACTTATTACTGTTTCGGGTAATAACTGCATTCATAGTTAGTTCAGAAAGGGAACTTAGTTAAAATATGAATGCTACACAGGCAAATCTGCAAGAAGCAGAACAGGTAAAATAAAATGTAAGAGAACCTTTTTGAGACACACCATAATACAAGTTTAGAGGAAAAATAAAGGGACAAAATAAAGGCTTACATAGCAGAATAAAAGGGTAGATCATAAGTATATGTCCTTCAAAAAGTGAAAGTCATTCCTAAAGAATGCAAAAAATAATTTAAAAAAAGAAATTTCTGACAAATAAACAGTAAAACTGTAAAAATTGAGGCCAGAAGATGCAGAAGGAATGTGAAAACTACCAATAAAATCTTTTTCACAGCTCTGTAAGAAACACTTGAAAGAAATTGAGGGCTGGTGGGTAATTGGTGAAAAGGACCATTCAAGGAAATGGGTTAAAAAATTCTAAAATAAGTCTTCACCTTGGAGTTTAATACAAACAAGTCACAGGCAATTTCTTTCCAGAGGTTTTTTTTGTAGTACCATCTTAAAGAATAATATCTTCCTGAAGCTGAAGATGAATAAACTGAAAAGAAGTTATTTGTACCAAGAACTGTTTAAAAATATAATCAACCTATTTACTCTTATTTAATAGATACTGTAGACAACAGGAATGGATGGTCATGCATGCAAATTTTTAAAATTTCTCTGAAAAATAACTGGAAAATATAGGAAAACAGTGTGGCTTTCAATAGGAAAATCAGAAAAATATGTAATATACAGAAGGGGGATACATGGAATAGAATCCTTAGAATCTATAGTTATTTAGAAAAATATAGTATTTTGTTAAGAATTCAAAATTATTTTAGACTTTTGAGACATTCAATGAGAATTTAATAAGGAATGAAGATGATGTTACCATTTCTGGAAAGAATTATTGGAAATTCTTGTTAAATATTATTTCTTTCCATGCTTGGTAAAATTTCAAATTCTTTAAGTAGAGTATAGAAAAAGATATTCTGCTGTCTAAAGCCATGGTACCTCAAAATATACACAAGATAAAACAACACGGTAAGGTTTTTTGGTAGTAGAGAATATTTTAAATGTATGGAAAAATAGGATTCTTCAGCTCAAGAAGGAGGTGATTGAATCTGGCAATGTACTATAAAGATGTTAACAAAAATGAGAAATTTTTTAAAAGTATTTGCTATTTCTTGAAGCAGAAAATCTTGAATGAACAAGTCAAGTATCATATGCAAAATAAAAAGTATAATAATAAGCATGAGTTTTAACATAAAGAAAAAATATACATTATTTTTACCCTGATAATATTAGATATTTTGAACACTATAAAAAATATTGATTTGATTTCTACATGCAAGTTAGTTTCTGTGTGCCAGAAAGAAAAGAAATAATTATCATTTTTGTATCTATAATTTTTTACATGAATGTGATTTTTTGGTTTGTGCCTAATACCACATCAGGATGTTACACCAGTATTTCAATCACTAGAATTTCTGTTGGGCTGGGATTAATGAAACTATTCTCATAAGCATAAATTTTCACCAATATTCCATAATTATTCACATCAGCTTCAGTTTTCTGCAATTTCCATATTTCAGTGGTTGACTCATAAAGTTTATTATTAAAATCAAGGCATATAAACATTTTTTTAAAATGCTCTGGCTACCTGGTGACACATACTGGTAGTTCCCTGAATTCATATTTTTTGGCCATTTCTACTCGCTCTCCATAGTCACTCAAGTCTTTGCACTTTTTACATCACATTGTCTGTCAGCTCCTAAATATATAATTTGCAATATAATTTTACAGAAAGATAATTCATCCAAAATTATGGCAAAGGTCAAAAACTCGTTTGATTTGTTACTAGGTTGGCATGTGTTTAAATCTCCTTCAGAAGTTTAAAATCCTCATTTTCCACAGGAATTTAATATTCGAAGAGATCACTTGGTCACAAGGTTCCCCATCTCTGAAGACAATTGTAATAAGTCATTCCCTTCATGAAAAGCAGGAAAATAAAACTTCATGTCAAAGGAGTTTATTTAAAAAAAAAAAAAAAATTCACTACTTCTTGAGACATCTATACAGTGCAGGAGTCCTAGCTGTTTAATTTTTTTTTTTTTTTTTTTTCCTTGCCTAAGCTCACTATATGAAAAATCTACAGGTACATATAAGGCAGTCTCATTCCCTGATGAAACAGATCACACACAATGCATTAAAAAAAAAAAAATTAAAATACTCATGTTTTACTTACTGTATTCATATTTCATTACAATGAAGGGTAAATTAACCTTAGGATGAAAAGAAATCTAATAATCTCACAATATACACTATTATCTAGTGGATATCTTTTATTGGCTACACAGTAGGCAGCCGCCAATATAATCAGTGTTCAAAAGATTCACTTCTGTTATATGAACTAGTGTTAGGATTCAGTGGGTTTATGAAGATGTAGAGTATTTAAAAAATAATCTTATGTATTTCCATTTATTCTGAGAACGATCCTTATGGAGCATAAGCATTCTTCTTTTGTTCATAATATTTTGAACTGATATGTTTAATATTGTGTTTGGACCACACTCTCAGGCACATATGTATGTGCATGTCACAGTGTGACATATGACATGTCACAGTATGACTCTTGGGCCTGTCTTGTGTAGGGCCAGGAGCTGAACTTTGACAATCTTTGTGGGTCCATTCCAACTCTTATTCTGTGATTCCGCTAAACTAATCAGTCTATGAAATACCACAATAATACAGTTTTAGTTCATTTGGTATTCAAACTAACTTGTATTAAAAGGTGTAAAGGTATAAATTAGGAAAGATCTAAATTTTACATCAAAGTATGACTTTGCAACTTTTAGTAGCTAAGTCCTCTTAAACATCAAGAGTATGTTTCTCCTGCCTCTCCAATGACCATCTCAATCTAAGAACTCAAGAAAATTGTAAGTAAAAATCATGTGTAGAATGGCTAACTCTTTATATTGTTCTCTTATTCTCTGATATACTTACATATGACAGTGACCCCTTTTTGCTGGTGCTTGCATTGAAAATCTCTTTTCTTTTTTTTTTTTTTTAAGGAAGCTGAAATGTGTAAGTATGCCTTCCTTTCTGTCTTCAAAATATATAATGCAGTTTTCTTTTCTTTTTCTTTAATTGCTTTATAACTCCACTCCTTAAAATCAGTATATAATATTTGTCTTTTTTTGAAACTCTAAGGATTTCTTGGCCACATTGATTAAAATATAAGTCTCCTTGTGGTTTCCAATAGTGAATCTACTTTTTGTTGTGAGTTTGGAAATGCGTATATTGTATAGCATTGGGGGCAAAAATAGGAACATATTTAAAAATATAAACAATACAAAGACCTCAGACATGATCTTGGTTTGTACAAGACAATGTACTATTATATGGGTTCAATAGTAGCCTAGTTCTGGTTTGCACTTAGTCTTTAATACAGTAATCTCAACAATTTTTTTTTGTGAATAGCGCCAGTCAGAGAAAAAAATTTACATTCTGCAGAGTAGTTTTTAATCAGAGCAAAGAAGTCAAAATTTAGTATTAACTAAAATAGAATAAAAGTTTTGAGAATATTCTTCTTGCATAAAATACTTAGTGTTGAAACCTTTTATATATTTAAATGAACAAAGACACAATGATGAAAAAATTTTCCACTACGGTAGTTTAGAAATTTCAAGACTTATTATGTAACAGAAACACTCCCTGCTTGTTGACTTAAATGAAAGTACATCTATTTAATTTGTTATATTTTAATTTCATTTGTTCCAGTCACTGGATTATATAATTTTCATATTTTATTACTAATGTAAAACATTACAATAACATTATCAGAAACAATTCTAATGTAATTGCATTCTAAGCTTCCTCAGCTTCTCAGGGATAAGACGTATTACAGACACTAATGATATCACTTTAACATTCTTTAAATGTTCCTCCACATGTTTTTTAATCTTCTGAAATTATGAAGACCACACATATATTAAAATTTTTATTTAATACAATGAAGTATATTCTTAAATCTAATTCTGTTGATAAGTTTATTTTGATAGTACTCTATTTTGCAATATCACTGTACTTAAAATAATACTTGTTAATAAATAATTATTTTAATTTTTGCTCATATGAACATAGCCTCACTACATAGCCACCTTATAATGAACGTTGGAATTAAGACTTAATTGTTATCTTCTCAACACACATTTTAAATGAACATGCAAACTACATCTGTCAAAAGCATAAACCTTTTCTCGTGTAGCTACCATATATTTCTTTCCAAGCTTATACATTTATTTCTGCCATAAGAAACTAATAGGACTTAGGCAAGTAATTAAAAAATATAATTGGTTTATGCTTGTGTAGCCATTTATATCCATTATGCTGAAAGCTTTCATATAAACCATACATCAAAATATTATTATATTCAAAATCTATTAATGAAACCCAATTCAAATATACAAAAGGAATTACTATGTCTTTCTAGTTATTTCCTCAATACCAGAAATCAAAATATTAAATATTAATATAAAAATGAGCATGACTATATTATGTCATGCAAAACCTTGCTTTTGCTCTTTTATTAGACTTTTTTGACTGTCCACCACTGGTGTGAAATTTTCATATTTTCACTACTAAAAAGAACTTTTTTCATAAGGTTCTTACACAATCTCAATATTTATGCAAGTTTATTAGCACACTTCTCAAACCAAAATGGTCTGGATACATTTCTGGTTTTCTGCTTTAGGTAGTGTTCAAATACACTTAAATAATTCCTATAGACAATCTTCCCTTTCTTGTTTATGTTCAACTTTTCTCTACCTATCAAACAAGAGCGCCTCTTCCATAAACACAAGGGCAACCAGCTAGACATTAAAGCAGGTTTAATTCTTTAGGTAGATATCTAGGCTGAGCTAGCTTTTTTTTTTTTTTTTTTTTTTTTTTAATCTATGAAAGAAAGCTCCTGATTACTTCTTTCTGTAGCTGTTGGCCATGGAATTGTAAACCTTTAATTCAACACAGGCTATTTTTTCTGCTAAGGTTCAATTTCTATTTACCAGCCTTTCAAACAGACTCTTTTCTTGCTGCACCAGAAGGTGTAATTTTGTATTCAACTTGCTGCAGAGAAGACAAGCGATTATCATAGTGTTGCCTAAATTTTCATTTCTAAAATAAGGTGATTACTATTGCAAGTAGCTATTGCCAAACCAAAAAAAAAAAAAAAAAAAAAAAAAAAAAAAAAAAAAAAAAGAGTAAATCTGACTACTACTATGTACTTTTAATATATGTAATGTCTTTCCATAAAGTAAGAATGTCACTTTGACTTCTTGCTTTAAAACACCTAAAATTGATTTTCATAATTATGTTTGAAGATGTTGAATTGAAAAATGACACAAAGTAGTTTTGAATCCATGTATTTTTAATATGTCTATCTCTAGAATTTAAAGATTAGAAGGAAAATGGTAGTGATTAAACTTAATTTTTACAGTCTGACTAACACATGAAATGGAATAATTTTATCTTTCTGTCTATCTTGTTATTTGTTTTAGCTGCCACAGGATATTCTTTTGATAAGCATCAGGCCCAATTCCACCACCATTACTCAGGTATTTCTCAAATAATCGTCTAAAAAAAAACAAAAATTCAGGTGAAATACCTTAAGACTTCAGTTTTTGGGATTTCCATTAAAAATATAGTTGACAACTCCTCCTCCTGCCCCCAAGATCTGGGATTTTTTAAACCTTTCTGAAACAATGTTTTCATTTAAAAATATATGAGAATTATAAATAAATTTTAAAGCAGAAAGGTTTTGTATATACAACTCCTTTGTCCTCTACCACAACCCAGTCGTACCTCTGTGATGAAATACAGCCATGAATTAGCAAAAGTCAACAAGATCTTTCTACCAATTTAATGCAAACAATAGTGTAAATATACAAAAAAAAAATCAAACCAATTTTGATTTGGACAGAATATAGCAATAAAGAAATGTTAACATTGCCAATAAGCATATGTGATGGATAGGATAATAATTTTATAATTTTCTCTGTGTGAAGTTACTTGCACTAACTTTGTGTCTTTCTCTTCCTGAACTTAGGTGACCATCCAGTACTGACTCACAGGGTGAGCCATAGCAGCACCATTACAGTTTACAGCCACTGGGACTTTGCATTGATCAAATCAAAATTTTGTTGGCTGTATACTGAAACATGAAACTTTTTCTCCTAATGATCTCCTTGGACTGTGATGAATAATCTCTCCAGGGAAGTCATCAAAGCCATGTCATCCACATTATTTAAACTTTCTACTCTTCTTAATAATTTTCATTACTGTTGTCTATAAACTCAGGCTAAGATTGGAAATCCTCTTGTACTGGGTGCATGGTTAAGTGCAGTCCTTGCTTTGAAGAGCTTAACATCTAATTAGAGTAGTTAGCTGTGACAGCAATGTTCAAAATGTCACAAACATTTTTAAAGCCCGACACAGGTTTTCCACCAGTACCACCTCAGGCTTGAACGTAAAAACCCATTAAATGGCAGGACCACGTTTTTTAAAGAAGTATCAGGCTTGTACACAAAATAGAAAATAGGGTCCTGAAGATAAATTAGAGTTTAGAAGCCTATAATCACAATTCCCACCTCCTCTTTTTGATTTGTGCTGCTATTTTCATCTTCAGGAGAAATTTGTTTTCTTGACATAAAGCAAATAATGCTTTATCTAACTCTATCATTTAGAAAGACTGACATGTTTAAGCAATTCTATAAATTAGACACAGACCTGAGGTGAGCATAAATAATGCATAGTGTAGTTCATGTCTAAAAGCAATCCTTACACATGTGTTTAAACAAAAAAATATACATATATGCAGGTGCCTGATGGTACAAGCATTATTAAAGACACAAAAGACATTGAAATGCCGGCAACAATTTTTAGTGGCTTATATATTATGCAGATTTAACCCCTGGCTCACTGGAGTGTGGAAGGATCATGCAGCCACACTGATCTGAACACTCTTAGTTAATTATTAGGTACAGTCCATGTCGGTAAGCTCCTCAGCACTGAGTCACAATACGCTCACAGACATAATGTGTAACTACTCATACCATTCTCATCACTGTAGTACCAAACTTGCTTGCAGAGGAGCACATAGCAGCATGAGAAGTTAATGCCAGATATGTTTTTTCTCCTATTTGTCCTTCACCCAAAAGAAAACTCCTCTGTGCAGTAGTGTAATATGTTTTAGTAGCATTATATAATTGCAAGAGATAGTGTCAGAGAATGGGCCCAGAGGGGAAACTTTCTCTAGCTCTCCAGACAGAAGAGTAAAAATGTGAATATGCAAGAATTTCATCTCCTTGCTTGGAAAAAGGAGAAAATTAAAGTGTACACACCTGTATATTATGCATAATTTACACACAACTCATAAAATATACATGGTGCAATATAACATCATTTTAATTGTGTGTTACTTAACATCACACATTGCTTTAATTATTATACACTAAGTAGTATTTTCTATGTATTCTTTGTTCATTATTACAATCTTACTACATTTAGTATTACATTTCTCTATATGGTGATCAAAGAATTTAGGAAGATCTCATATGGCACTCTTCGATTAAATGGAGATATTGCCTAGTGGGCTGGGGCAGAAGAGCAGAATTAGTGTACAGGAGCTGTCTATGTGGCAGAAAGCACTTGTGAGACCTGCAATCAACTGTTTCAGAAATTAAAAATACAGCAAAGTGCTCACCCTTTTCAGGCTCCATGGGGAATTTAGGCTTCAAAATTTTTTCAGGGTTCAGTTAAGGAAACTACAGTGCAAAAGTCATAAAAGAGAAGATCAAAGAATATTCTTTTTGGGAAGACTTAAAATACATGAATTTTCATCCAGGAAAACCTTATTTAGGCTGTTATTCTTGCACATTGTCCTCTACTGCTGGAAATGTGTAGCCTTTAAATTAATAATTAAATATACAGAGATTAAGAAAGAATGGCAGTACAGCCTGGTGATCATGGAATTCCCCAGTCTGATGAATATCTAGATCCTAATGCAAGCACCCTATGACCTTTTATATTTCTAATAAAAATCTAATTACTTAAGTAGCTACTCCAAAAAAATAAATTCAGTAAAATACAATTTGGTAAACTCTAATAACTGGATATGAAGAAAATTCATGGGAGGGAAAGACATTTTTGGCTTTGTCTCTCTTTCTGACCACTCTGTTTTTAATTGGGTAAAAATCAAATTAATTTCCCTAAGTCAAGTTTGTTTTGCCTGCAATGGCAATTGGCAAACAAGCTCCCTGTCCTTTTCCTGGTCTGGGACTTTTTCCATCCTATTTTCGTGTCTCGTCCTCTGGAAGAGGGGAGTGAGAGAGCAATTTCTTAGTGGTTTGGTAGCCAACCAAGGCAACCTACAAGAAGAAACTCTATAATGGGTGTATGGAATGGAATCTGAGAAAGAGCAAAATGACATGAGACAGAGAATGGAACAGTGCCTCATCCTGGAAGAAGAATCTGGAATGAATTCATAGGTATAAAGAAATTTTGTTTATCAAATTGGAATCAAATCTTTAAAGAGACTGCTAAAAAAAGATGATTAATTGCAAAATTTTTATAAACCATATTTATTTCTGAATTTGTCATAAATAGACTTCTTATATTAAAGAAAGAAAAAAAAGAATAAATATGCTAATTGCAAAGAAAATGTAATAAAGTATAAAAAATATGTGGCTGTGTACATTAAATAATTTATTAATGTCTCAGTTGTGTCCCAATTTATCCTGAAATTCATAAAATATGTTTGCTGTTTGAGAAACAATAAATGTCACTCTCTTAAAGAGTCATAACAGTTAGATTTTCAGACTTCTCTTGTCATGACTTTTGGATTCTTAAACAGCAATTAATATATGCAGCATATATGATCTCTTTAAAAGAAATCATTAAATTATTTCAAAAGAAATAATTTAGAAACAATAGGAAATGCCCTAGTTTTTTTCAGATACTTCTTTTCTATATTGAAGACATAAATCTATACAAAGCAACATGAAAGACACAGCAAAACGAGTTAATGGAATACTCACAGCTTAAGGTCATAATTCTACATATTCGTAAGTGCATTTAGAATATGCATGTATTTTAAAAATGCATGTGTTTTAAATTAGTTAAGAGATTTGTGTTTCTGTGATTTTGCTATTTTAGCTCTTATAATCTTGTTGCTTTAGCTGTTCTTAGTTCTAGTTAATCTTTGTTGTAACAAAATAAAATTGATATCACAGAAAAACTAGAGAGTGACTCAAAACTCATACACTCCAAAAGTTTTAATAAATATAATCGACCTGCAGAACTTAATAGTGAATTGCTTAGCTAAGAAATTTAAATTAATATAGCATTGTTAAACAAGCCAAGCCTTAAGTTATCCTTTAACTAGAGATAGATTAAATGTTTAGTAGTAGTTGAAACAGTAAGATGACAGGAAGGGGGGCTATGGGAAGCCTTTATGTTGCAATGTATATAAACCCTGGAAAATTTTTGTTGCTTTGGACATCCTTGGTGAATAAATGATTGCTTGCCCCTGATACTGACCAACTTGTTCCAACAATCTTTTGAATCTTTAGGTTCCCTCCTTTGACTCAGTAATCTAAAGAAATAGATTCTGATTTTCACATAAGAAAATAATAATCTCTTTGCCTTTAGGAGCACTGCAATTGGATGCACTCTTTTTCTTTGTGAAAAATCGCTTTTTATGAAGCAACGGACAAAGGCTATTTCAGGATTTAGATTATTATATTTTCCAGTTATTCAATACATTTTTCAAGAAATGGAAGAATAGTTGCTTTGGTAGCTTAATTCAGCTACTGGATATTATCCAGTGTGTAATATTATTTTTTTCAGGAAACAAAAGTAAAGATTTCCTCCTTGCAGTAAGTCTACTGAAAATGATTCTGCTATAGCTGATCTAAACATGAGCAACACAGTACTAAAAACATTTTTCCAAGGCAATACCTCTAACTACCCTCTAAATTAGAAAAATAAGCTGCTCAATCTTGTCTAGAATATTCTTATGCTGGATAATAAATCCCATCAGTCTCTGAAGTCATTACTACATGATATTCTCTCATCAGTCAATAAGATAAATGCATGGCAATAATTGATATGATAAAATGATACATTTATATTTGTGTGGGAAGATGACTGAGGGTAAAAATATAATTGTACAGAAGTTGTAGGGAAAAATACGGTTGCTACTTCCTGGATGGAGCAGGGTCAGCATACCCAACATCTCATATACAATAAGATCTAAATGGGACCAAATGGAGGAGGGTAGAACAGAGTGGAGACACTGTGGCCAGGCCATGTTGACATCCATGCATGGGGAGCTCAGTGGTACTTTTTAGCTCATGAGCCACATAGAAACTGAAAACAAAGGGAGATAAAAGAAGATGTTCTGCTCTTGAATCAGCAGCTCTGGTGAAATGCCTCTCCTTGGCCTGCCACATAAGCCCATCCAAAGGTTATCACAGGTTCTATGCTGAGATACCCACCCCTAGGTACAACCCCTCAGTGAACATGATGTATGACTAAAGTTACTCATGCTCCACAAAAACCCATTTTTGAACCTTAATCTGTTATAACTTTATCAATAAAGAACATTATACTGTAAACTGCTCATGTGAGCCCATCAAGGGCACTGGCGGTCCCTGGAAGTGTGTAAAGGTGTGAACACCCAGGAGGGGATTTCTCTATTTGCAGTATGACCCTGAAAAAGTCAGTTGAAACCATCCTCTGATCTAGTGAACTGCTCAGTAAAGGGTCCCCATAATGGGATGATGACACACTGCTTGGGCAAAAAGGTCTCAGCTTTTCTGGGATGCTGGCTGACAAATCAAGCGCTGAGAGTTTGAGTAAATCTCCACTTTTCATCTGACAGATGGTGTCTCACATGATAGCTTAACAAATGAATGTAAATACTTCTTTCTGTTGAATAAAATTGAAACAATTCTTTTAAAATTATTTCAGAATGAACTTGTTGATATTCAGAAATACAATTTCGAATGCTTTTAAATGGCAATTTTTAACATATTCAGGGATTAAAACATAGGTATATCTGTCTATGCATATTCTTCTCTGATAACTACTGTACTATTTTGCTACTTTTCAGTTAAAAGTAAGACTCGATTTCAGGAAGTTGCAATAATGTCTTTTCTATCTTGTTTATAATCCAAATACAATTTCTAGAAATGAAATAGTGATGGGTTTTGATCTACAGTACAGTACAAATTTAATTAAGTGGTACACATTCTAAATAAGGAAAATGGTTTTATCTCCTGATGTTTCAAATGAGAAAATCCAATCAGAGAAAAAATGAAGCGTAGCATTTTTAGATACGTATTTATTTTATTCTTGATCTTCAAAGTCTTTTTTCATTAGCCTGCTTGATATTTCAAACTACGCTACCAGACTGTAGATAACTTAAATAAGAACATATATTTATGATAGATAAGGACATCATCATTCACTTTACTTTATCTCATCCATTGAGAAACTTTATTTTAATGTGATTATATTAAATTCCAGGTCAACTGACATTTATGTTTTGGTATAGTGAAGGCAACCTCAGATTTTGGGGATGAGTCACATTTTAAAGAGTTTTCCAATTAGACTATGTAAAATTCAGCTGACATGCAATAATTTATTATAGCTGCCAACAATTAATTTTAAAAAAGTAATACTGGAGTTGATGAAAGTTTTTCCAAATAATCTGTGACATTATCTCAGTTTTTTCAGAGGTTCCGTCCCGCACCGGGCAGGAGCTGACCTCTGGCTAGCTCGGGTCAACACAGCCACAGAAGGTCCCAGTTCGTTTCAGCTTCTCGGCTTAGCAGCTGGACCCAATAGTGTCGTGACAGCAACAGCAGCAGAAGAGAAAAGGCTGGCTCTCAGCTTAGCAGGTTAAAAGATGTTTATTAGCTGAAGAGCTGAGGAACAGAGAGGCTGAGAGCTCCGAGCTGAGAGGGTTTTGAATCTCCCTCCTCCACCTTGTAAGTGGGGGAGGGGTTCCAGGGAGGATACTACGAGACAACAAATCAGGGGATTCAGGGGGTAACAAGGTGTGCCCACCCCCAAGCCTTGGACCACTAAAATCCAGAGCTAAAGGAATTCCCCGCAGGGGACCTATCACCTGAAGCCCTCTCCCTGAGATTTTGCAACCTGGGAGGGCTCCTCAAAGTGATAGACAGGCTGCCCCAGAGAGGGGGGTTGGGGCAGAGGGGATGTTACAAGTCAGGTGAGGAGTGGGAGGACTGACACAAAACACCTTGTTATACAGACAACACAAAAGGGTTACATAATTGGGGATACAGTGAAATGAACCATAACATAAACTTCTTAGAAAAACCTAATAAAACAGTTCTGCACCACCACAGCTTGGTATTTATCTATTTCTTCAGTGCAAGCTACAACTATGTTGTTGTTGTTGTTGTTTTTCTCCATGGACTGACTCACTGTTACTCTCTCCATCTTCTTAGGCTAGTAAGATTGTGTAATGGTTTTAACATCTAGGATTTTAGGGGGGGAAAATATCATTCCTGTTCAGGGATGCCCACAGCATAAATGTGTGCTAGTGAAGAAAAGGCTGTAGCCTAAATAAAACCAAATTTACAGTATTGAATATAAACTCACAAAGCTATGCATATACATGAACTACCAGCATGTGCTTGGAAAGAGTAAGACCTAGCAACATGAAAATTATCCACAAGTAAACACGCCGTTCTGCAATTCCTAGTCCAGATGTGCAAAAATATTTCCCCTTAGCTATCTTTTTCATGAAGTACTTAATCTATGACAGTAACTTAAGAAAAAGCAGTTTGTAAAGTTCCTTCCCTCACTGGTCCATATATAATGTTGGATCTTTCCTAAAAATACATGCATAACTTGTAGCATCTGTTCAGTCTGAATGAGTGAGTGGAGGTTTTTTGTTTGTTTTGTTGCAAGTAACTTCATCTCATTTTTTTATGAGAATGTCAGTGCTTTGTAAGCTTGAGGCTTGATATTTCTCATTAGTTTTCTCTTACATACATAAGAAACGAAGGTATTCCTTCTCTTCCTTCCGCTATCACTTCCTTTCTCCTCTTACCAAGTTTTGAATGGTAAGTTAAGCCTCTTCCTATTTAATTACCTACCCTGCTGAAATGTCAGACAGATTACACCATCATTCCCTGGCCTGCAATTAGTGTTTTTCTGTTAGAAAATTTAAACGCATCAAGCAGAAATTCAGATGGGTCACACACCATTGTGATAGTCCTAAACTGATAGTATTTCAACATGTGGCAGCCTATTTTCTCTTGTTCTTTCGCTGGATACCACAAAGAACAAGCACCTCCCTTGTCTTTGCTTCCCCAATAATGCATTTATATATATTGCCAGGACTCTCCCACTGCCCCTCTCCTACACAATGCAACTGAACTCAACACTGAGACTCTCACTTCCCAAAACCAAGCAGTTTCAACAGAACTTAGCAGAGGGGACAGATCATCTCCCTCGACCTGCAGACAATAGCCACTAATCCAGAGAACACTGTTACTATTCTTTGCTGCAAGAGCACATTATTGGTTCAAGGCCAACCTGGTGTCCTCCAGGAGCCCTGATAAATTCTTGCTTGTGGCCAGAACAGAATAAGCTATGTGAAGATTTATCAAGTCTCTAAGGGTGTCCAGCACTTCTCAAAATGGCTTCAAATAATAGCAAGAGACCTCTTCAGGGCTGTGCTGTAAAGATTTTAATAAAAGCAAAGTAACAAACAATACAGAAAGAAAAGGAAAAGCCAAACACAGGTGTCAGAGAAACCTTTAACACCTTGCTAAAAACACCCCAAAAAAGAGCAGCTCCGCTCTCTGCTCATCCTTAAGTACTGAATGACCTAGGAGGGTTCCATTGGCAAACTGCCAATAGAAGCAGCTACAGGTTTTGAGAAACATTGCTAGAGCCCAATCAGTGCCTCTGTTCCAGCACTAAGCCAATTACAATGCGAAGGCTATGGAAAGTTTTAGTTTAATTTTCTTACATGTTCTAAGGTAAACTGAAACATTTTTCCTTATATAGAGGCACCTGCTTGGGTGTAGAGGTGCATTCCTGCAGATCTCCAGGCCACTTTCTATACTGCTGTTTTCTACCTGTTCTGCTCTTACCATGTACTAGAGCATGAGGTTGTTCCTCCCAAGCACAAGACTTTGCATTTTCTTTTGTCAAATTTGTAAATTTCCTCTCAGCCTTGTTGAGGTCCCTCTGAACTAAGCACAACCGTCTGATGTATCAATCACTCTTCCTAGCTTTGTATCCTCTGAGAACTTGCAATTTATGCCCTGTGCCATCAAGCAGGTCATTGATGAATATACTGAACATTACTGGTACCAGTATTGAACTTTGTGGTAAACTGTTTCCTACTGGCCTCAAACTGGACTTCATGGTGCTCATCACGGTTACTTAAGCCTGGCATTTTAGACAGTTTTCAATCTGCTTCGCTGTCTGCATAGCTCATCTATACTTCATCAGGTCATCTAGAAGGATGTTTAAGGAGACTGTGTTGGAAATATCACTATAAAAATGTCCATTGCTCTCCACTCAACTACCATAAGCAGTCATGTTCTTCCAGTTCCTAATTATGCTTCATTTCAATAGCCTGAACACGCCACGTCTGTGATGGATTTTTGTGTTTCCTTCCTTTTTTAGTTTTGCTATCTACACTATCTACATTATTTTCATATTCTATACTCTGATTTGAGTATTCATCATTCCTGAATGTCATTTGTTTTGAAATACTTTTCTAATTTTTTTTTTTTTTTTTTTTTTTTTTTTTATCAATATGGAGTGACTTCTTCACCCTAATCACCAATAAACCTTACTATTTAATTTGCTTATTTATAAACAGTGTCCTGGGACAGAAGCCACAGCAATAGTACACTGCTTTCAATCTTCAGTAGCAGATATTGACTTTAAAAGTATTGGACTGTCTATGAGTAACCTAAGATGATCTTCTTCATCCTGAAATGTGCAGAATATAATCAGACTAACCTGTTCTAAACATGTCACATCTGTATTTTAAGTAACATTTATATAAAACTGACAATACAGCATTTAAAATTTTAATCTTTTTTCATACACATAAAAAAGTACAGCACAAGCTTGTGTTATCATAAGAAAAGATATTTTCAAGACTGGTTATATGCAAGTCATTACTTTATTGGAGGTTTATAAAACACCCTTCCTTATCCTCACAAAATAGCTGCTTCCTTCCCTCATTCTTTCTGTTTTTCTCTCATTTTGGTATATTAGTGGCTCAAAAAAACCCCCAAAAAACAAACTTCTAGAGCTACCATTTTTAATTAGCATAGCAAAAAAGTATTTCTATTCTTCCAGGACTCAAATACATTTAGAGATGGTGAGCGGTACCTTTTATAAATCGCTGTTGGGAGGCTATGTTCTCAAGTCACGTTTACATTAAAGAGATTTGACTGTGTAGCTCCCTAAACACCATTTTGAAGATCTGCTTCTTGGAATACCAAATTACATTTTATTTGATAGATGTGAAGTCTAGTAAGAATAACAGAGTGAATTTTGTTGCTTGCTTGTCCTTCAGCTCAGAATTAGCATTTTGAAAATTATTTAACTTAGACTAATAAGCACATAAGAACTGAAACTACATTGCCTTTCTAATGCTGGTATTAAAATATCATCATATTCATAAAGCCCAGATAGCACTGCATGTTTGGGATTTTTTTTTAATACTATGATAAATAATTTCTTTTTCTTGTATTTCTTTTCTTAATTTTTTTCACAATTTTATAAGTTTGTATTATGCAAAGAAGAAAAATAAAGAGGCATTCAAGATGAAAAAAGAATGACATTTAAGAGGAGCTTTGATGGTAATATATGCAGTTTATGTATTTGTACTTCCTATAAATCCAACAGATTCTGTAGCAAGGAAACCAATTATCTTCTATTTATAGTCAAATAGAGAAAAATCAGTGTGTCTATTAATGGTCACACTGTCCCAGGTCACACTCAAAATAAGAGCAATTCCTATAATAAGCAAAATGTCCTTATGATACATTTATATATAGTTATATAGATAAATATTTCATCTCATCATTACATGAAACAGTGAACCTAAAGGAAATGTGAAAGCTACATTTGAAGTCAACAGAGAGAAATGTCTCCTACAGATTGTATCAAAACTTCATTTCTTAATGAAAGAAAGGATTCAAACCATAACACCTATTAATGACACTTCTCAGCATTTTGGGCTGGCTAATTTTACTGCTTTGCCAGTCTCTGGTTATTTTTTTTCCTTATATTTTTCCATTTTATTAAGTTAGCCTTTCTGTAATCTGAAATCATATTGAAATTTAATGAAAAAATGCACTGGAAAAAATTATTAGGATGATTAACTTAATGAAACAAGTACTCTTTAACATGAAAGCACAACTACTGCATCTTACTTATTTTTTCCTTATTAATATCTGTATTCATTGAGAAATTACAGATAAAAAATCATTCTTTTAGAGAGAAAAATAAAAGAAGAAATAATAAGAACAAAACGCAAGTAATTTACAACTAAGTTCATAACAACTTCTCAGGAAATCAGATAAAGAATTGCTTACTGTACAAGGTGTTACCTCCGCTGAGGTGTAGCGACCTGGTTCAGGAACGACACGGCAGCCACAGCCAGGCTGCTCGGTCCATCAGCTCACAGACACCAATGTGGTGGACGGCTAATGGCGTTTATTAACTGGTTACATGGGGTAATAAAACCTCTGTTTGCTACATCACATCCGTCTGCTTACGTTACAGGTTAGGTATTGCTTATCTTATCAAGGACACTGACCAACTAAGAGTTGAGGGAGGGGTTCTGTCTGCCCGTACAGCGCGATATCTTCCGACCGCCTGTCCCTAATCTCCCACATTTCCCCCCCTCTCATGACTAAATAAAAAAGTATAAAAGTATAAAAGTATAAAAGTATAAATGTTATAAAAGTATAAATGTTATAAAAGTATAAATGTTATAAAAATACAAAAGCTGTTAAAGTTAGTATAATAGGATACAAAAATAATATAAAATGTTAGTAACAAACACACTTCACGATAATTGCATGCGTTCGACAAATAGGATGTCGACTTTGTCTAAACGTCTTCTAACAAACGACACTAACTTGTTCAAAATGCAAGGCCCAAAAATCAATGTCAGGAGTATCATGGTGAGAGGGCCTATTAAGGTGGGAACAAGGGTGGCTAGCCATGGGGACTGATTGAACCATGACTCGAACCATCCTTGTTGGGCCTCTCTCTCTCTCTTTCTCTGGGCCAGTCTTCCTCTCAGTTCGGCCATGGAGTCTCGCACGACTCCGGTGTGGTCTGCATAAAAACAGCATTCTTCTCTCAAGGCGGCACACAGGCCTCCTTGCTGCATGAGCAAGAGGTCCAGTCCTCGCCTGTTTTGCAAGACGACTTCTGAAAGCGAGGAGATAGATCTTTCCAGAGAGGAGATGGATTTTTCAATTCTCAGTAAGACTTCGTCAATTGTCATTTGCAGCTGAGAAAGTCTTTGATGTTGGGTGACGAGAGCTGAAACACCTGTGGCTGTGCCAGTGGCTCCTAGGCCAAGGAGCATTGCAATGGTTATACCTGTCATTACTTCTCTTTTGCGGAGCAGGATGGTTTCTTCTAAAAAGTGATACATTTCTTCTTCTTGGTGATACAGGACTCTAGGAACAATCAGAACTTGGACACAAAAGTCAGCAAGGTTATTGAATTTGTTAAGGTACACACAGGGGGTTATTCCAATTTGTTGACAGACCCACATTCCTGATAGGAACGGAACTGCCCACTTGTCAGTCTTTTGACTAGGTTGGATGAACTCAGTACAGATATTTCCCATTTGCTTTGCTACGGTTACACTGCCAAAGCATTTGCTTCGGCCTGTGACTTGACTCAGGGTAATTTCTCTCCGGGGTGTGTCCCACTTACAGTTGTGTGGATTGTTTGCTGCAGAGTATTCAAAAGGAGCATCAAGGGCGACACCCTCATAAAAAGGAGGTTCTGCATTATAACATAACCAGCATGATTTTGTAAAGTTTGGATTGGATTGGTTCAAGGACAAAAAGGTAGCATTTAACACACTAAGAAACAAATTGTAAGGATTTGACTTAGGTTTTTGGTAAATAGCTAAAGGACGGGATGAGGAGGAGGTGCCAGATGTGGCTTCCCTCTTTTGTCTGCGTGCTGCAAGATTCTGATAGGGTTCGAATGACTGGGGCACTGAAGGTGGGAGTCTGATAATTTGCATGTTTGCCCAATTTAAATGCCTGGCTGCATTTAAAGCATGCCATTTTTATCTTCTTCCAGTCTGTGAGGGGAGTTTGTTCTGACTTCCCCTCAGCCCAAGTAGAAACATTGTTGTTACTGATTTTATATACTGTTACTTCTTCTTTGTCAGAGCCGGAGTCAGAGCCGGCTGCAGAGGACCGGCTGTCCCAGTCCCAGCTAAAGTCCGGTTCAGAGCCGGAAGTCGACTGACTGGCTGCTTCCGGGCTCTGGAGCTTTTTGGTCGGGCTCCGACCCGGCCCCTTTCCCTCAGGACTGGGCCGTCCCTTCCCTCTGGGCCCCCGCCCCTTTCCCTCTGGGCTGGGCCACTGCTTCCCCCTGGGCCTCCGCCCCTTTCCCTCAGGGCTGGGCCGTCCTTTCCCTATTGGCCCCCGCCCCTTTCTCCCGGGGCTGGGCCACTCTTTCTCCCTTGGCCCCCGCCCCTTTTCCTCAGGACTGAGCTGCCCTCTGCCCCTGCGCTCCCCCCGCCTCCTGCTGTGGGAGCTTCTTGCCTTAGAAAAACGCGCTTTTTGGCAAAGATTGGCTTCAGCTTTCTCTTTGCGCTCTCCTCCCTTTTTCTGCTCGCGCGCCCCCGCATTCGCAAACGAGCTCTCTTTGTTTTCAGCGCTATCTTGAGGCGCATAAGGTGGAGGTCCCTCCCCCACTTTTTCAGCATTCCTAGCTTCTTCAGCTAGACCGCTGTAAAATGACTGCATCTGTTTTATCTCTTCAGTGAGCGGCCTTGAGCTCGGGGGCTTCGAAGCAAGCTCTTGACCTTCTGATCCCGAGCCCATACATTCAGCCAAACAGACTTCATCAACACTTTGAGCATTATTACTAACATTCTGAGTACATTCTTTTACATTCTGAAAATTCTCAACAACAGTTCCCTCTGAGAAAGTTTGCGTTGCTGCTGCGATACCTAATTGGGGGGAAACCTTTAAACAATTTCGCGCAGCTCTCCAGGTGTCCTGTTCCTGCAACGCCTTCTGTAATGATTTTACGACCCTCCCCCATGCTTTAAGATTTTTCCCTGAGCTGGAAGACATTGTGTCTTCGGCAAGAGCTTTAGTACATTGATCCCAAACATCTGGGTGGAGGATATCCACCGGACGATCAATAATACTAAGTTGCAAAAGCCTCGTCACTGCGAGGGTAAAATCTTTTGCTTTACAATCAATTCCCCACTGCTTATGAATCTGAGAAACGACCTTCACGAGAGCTTCCATCCTCTGCGTGGGTCCGGAGGCGTCCCTCCCGCCGAGCTGGACCAGCCGCTCGGCCGTCATTCACCCGTCCAGGGCGACTCCCAATGTCCAGGGCGACTCCCGGGTTTCAGCACCACTTGTTACCTCCGCTGAGGTGTAGCGACCTGGTTCAGGAACGACACGGCAGCCACAGCCAGGCTGCTCGGTCCATCAGCTCACAGACACCAATGTGGTGGACGGCTAATGGCGTTTATTAACTGGTTACATGGGGTAATAAAACCTCTGTTTGCTACATCACATCCGTCTGCTTACGTTACAGGTTAGGTATTGCTTACCTTATCAAGGACACTGACCAACTAAGAGTTGAGGGAGGGGTTCTGTCTGCCCGTACAGCGCGATATCTTCCGACCGCCTGTCCCTAATCTCCCACAACAAGGAAAGATTTTGGGAGTTGCATCCAGTTTTATCGAGTTTACTCTGGATAAAAACACTAGTTATAGTTATAACATCTCTGTTAATATTTTTAAATTGATTTTCCTAATTTTTTAATTCAGCCAAGTTTCTCAGAAATATCTGAACAGACACAATGTACCCTCAATAAGCAAAACCTAAGTAGAGAATCTAGTATCTTCTCTTCTTTAGCATCATATTTGAATTCTTTCCATTTCTAGTACTGAACAGAAGCCCAAGGCATGCCTCATCCAAAAAAACAACCTTACAGGAGGCCACTAAAAGCAAAAAACACTGAATAGCTTTGCTGAAAGTTCTTCATTATATTCTTTGGAGGTAAAATATGGCTCTGGGACCCTGTCCTTCCTGTGTTCTTTGTGACCACTTACAGTTTGATGGAGAAAAACAGAGGGTGATAACTCAAAGTGTGGGAGTTAAAAAAAAAAAAAAAAAGAAGAATTGGGACATGAAATCTGCTGAAAGTGGCAGCATAGAGCTAAGACTCAGGGGGAAAGAGAGCTGTAACTGCATGGAACAGAAATTACAAGAAAAGGAAAGAGAAGCTGGACTTTGTTGGACATCAAGACTGGGACTACCATATATGATAGAAGCAGATGAGAAAAAGGGAGAGGTGCAGCAGAATGTTGAGAATGGGAGAATGACACAGACTGTAGGGAGAAGCCCTTAAACAGAGAATGGGCTGGATTGGCAATAAGTCAAAGAACCTAGATGACCAGTATAGGATAAAGATGCAACACAACGCTTCAGGAAATGGGCAGAGGAGTGTGTTCACAAATATATGCTGACTGCAGAGTATGAAAATGAAACTGGTTTTCCCTGATGTTAACAAGCATTTGTAACACATATTGACACAGAATGTGGTGCCAACAATGTGATGTAAAATGTCGAGCAAATGGAGAGAAAGACTTTGCCATATTCTTCAGCCATCCCATTATTTGGAGTTAGGAAACAAAACTTGTGTTATTTGGAGATGTTATCATTTAAGCATGAATTTAACATGGTCCCAGAGAAAAAGCTCCCAAAGTGTTATTATGTTCGAAAAGCCACCATAAAAAAGGCAAGCAGTAATCTTATTTGGCTTTTGTCATATATTGATGGCAATTGCTCCATCATAACTGCTGGGACCAGTCAAGGGGCTGGACGCTTTTTCTCCCCGAAAGGGACATCTTTTGCATAAGAACCATACTCTGTACATGATGAATACTTTTACTGGGGAATAGAGATATTACTTTGCAGTCAGATCACTGGCAATTCTTGAACCTTAACCTGTCACAATTTTATATTATTAAAGAGTGTTATTCCA
Organism: Hirundo rustica; assembly: GCF_015227805.2. Lineage (NCBI taxonomy): Eukaryota > Metazoa > Chordata > Aves > Passeriformes > Hirundinidae > Hirundo > Hirundo rustica. The sequence continues at coordinate 17,073,372 of NC_053450.1, forward strand.
TTAGTGTGAATCCCTCATGGGCACAAGCAGTCACCAGCAGCAGGTAACACCCTCAAATAAAGTTAGAAGACCTACTGAGGGGTCTCCTTCATGCTGTTGGTGTGTGTCCCTGCCTAAGTCAGTCAAACCACCCTCTGATCCAGGACTGTTCAGTGAAGGGTCCCTGTAATTGGACACTGACAGGCAAGCTGGGCACAAGGGTCTCAGCTTTCCTGGGACACTGACAGACAAAACAGGTTACAAGTGTCAGAGAAATCTCCTCTTTTCATGCAACACTGATTCAAGGGACCAGCCAAGAAAAAGATATTTGCAAGGCACTCTGAGTTGGAGGGGAAGAGAATTTACCCACATGGGCATAACCCATATTGTGCCATATTCCCTTGGGCTCAGTGAATGGAGCCTGACCTTGCCCAGTATGTGGGATTAAGGTCAGATTTAGTTATATTGGAGTGTTTATACACAGACATCTGCATGGACACATAAACACAGGCGAGTGAAGTTAAATTCAGGTTATGCCATGCTCATTTGTGAATTTACATTGTGATACAGTCAGAGGAAAATCAGTACATGTAAGACTCAAGTTACAACAAAGAAACATATTTTACATTTCTTAAAATTTCAATATTTTATCCTTAAAAACTACCCAACATTTTCAGACATTCCAGATTTTCTCCTAAGGAACACAGACTTCTAAATTTTTTGAAAGGTTTGGTGTCAAAATTGTCAGAAATCATTAAGACCCTAAAGTCTCAAGAGAAAAAAATCAATGCCTGATATTTTAGAGGGAAGGAAAAAGTAATTTAGAACTCACTTCTGTCTTCTTGAAAAGAGATAAACATGATAGCAAACCAAAGTTTGTGAGCTGCTGGCTGCTTTCCCTTTCAAGCTCTCCTTTTTCTTTCCTATTATTGTTATAATAGGATAATTCCTATTATTCCTGTTATGGCCTCTAGGTAGAATTAAAGTGATGCTTGTGCATTATTGTGGAGGACATTTTTGCCTCTTTCAAGTCTACCACTTCCTACCTGTACTTATTTTAGCTAGATGACATATTGTATAATGTATGACATATGACATTTTTACTTAACAATTAAGCTGGTAGGAACTTAGATACATCATCAAAGGCAATTTAATTTTTTCACTTTAAATATTTTCACCCATATAGATTAGCTACTTAGGAAGTTCTTGGTGTTCAAAATGTTAAATTTATTAGTCTCAGTTTTGGTTAAGTTGTAGAACATAACATAGCAATTAAAATTAAACCAGAAAGAAACAGGTAGTTATCAACATTTCTGACGTGTATATGGTGACCTATGTGGTGCTCTGTCCTTAGGCAGAATGGCACTTCTTTTGCGCTCAAGACAAGATATATAATCATCCATAAAATCACAGAATCTCATTGTAGTTTGATTTGGAAGGGACCTTTAAAGATCATTTAGTCTAGCTTTCCTGACATGAGCAGGGGTAGCTTTTAGTAGAGGGACAAAATCCACATGTCTTCATATAAAGATGAAAACATTTTTTTTCTCTTATCATCTGCTTGTCTTCATATATGGATGAAACCTTTTTTTTATTTCTCTTGTCCACAAGTTATTCCACAATTGTCTGCCTCATAACTCCTGCCATTGTCTTTTGGGAGCATATAGACCACTCTTCTGCTTTTTATGCTTTATAAAGATGAATATTTATACAAGAAATAGTGTCATTTATATGGTTAATAGTAGTAGTAGCAGTAGCAGTAGTAGTAGTATGTAGAGTTAAGTCCTATACCTGGTGTTTTAAATCTAATAGATAAACAGATAGATAGATAAGGCATTTTAGATAACTGGGCTGAGTATTTTCTTTGGGAGCCCCTAGATTCTGAGTTCAGTTCTTTGCAGGCTGCTAATGACAAACATGTATGGTTATTATGTTACTTATGCTACTGAGACTGTGCTGTGCCAAGATATTGCCATCAAAAACCTGTGGTCCAAGATACATTTTCCGTGCCATGAACTTTCTTTCCTGCTGCCTTTTGTTGTTTCACCTTGTTTTAGACAGGAACACACTCGTTCTGGTTGTTCTTAAGGCTTAACCATGGAAAAGATCAGTATTCAAACTCTCTCAAGGATGTACTTGTGCTAGATATTCATTGATGCTTGAGATCCCTTGAAAGACTTGGTATCACCAAGGTTTTACCATCATATCCACAGACACCCTAACTACCTATTAAATACAATAGAGCATGACATATATTGTAGACTATGTGTATCAAACTGCTGTGTGCACATAAGTCAGTTCAGACACATAAAAACCAGCAGTCAGACACATTATAAAGTCTAATAAAGAAAGTTTTTCCCTGTGAAGAGCAAGTGTTTTTTCTCATCTTCCTTCTGTGCAGAAATCTGAATTGTTTAATTATGCAATTTAATTTGAACATTTATTTTAAAGGCCTGTAAAAAAGATCTTTCCCTTCCCATAAAACATGACACACAAACCTTTTCCAGAAAGCAACATTCCTTTATAGAGCACTTTCCTTTCCTTTGTGTGCTTCTGCCAAAATTCAGATGAGGGATGTCCTTTCACTAATCAGACTTATGAGTGACAGCCATCACACAAACACAAATTTTACTGTTACTGTAATTTCTTCGTCATGCTTATGTCCAAATAAAATGAGTTATAGTTATAAGTCCACTTTTCAAAAAATACCTTAAACAGAGAAGAAATACAAGCATTCAAGAAAACTCTGTTGTACAGCTTATAGCACGATTATAGTACTCCATATATCAGAGAAAGAAATAAGATCCCTGTGTTCATACACTATCAATAAAAAAATTGATCTCTACATTATCTGCTTATTTGTAACACATATGATGCTGGAAGGAAGATCCCATGAGTACAGAGCATCTGGCTCTGCCCTGTCCTCTACTTTTCCCTAAGCATATTAAGTGCAATGTTTTTCTCTCTTTCTCTCATTGCTCTATTTTTATCTACTCTGCTACTCTTTGTTCCTCTCTTTGGTTTTCATCTACTCTGAACTGCTGCTGTGGTACTGAATGCTGATGAAACAATAACTTATTCCTACTCAGAAGGTTATTTTTCAGCTGTGTCTCCTAGCGTAATGTAGCTATCCTGCATTTATACAGGGAATCTCTGCATCCATTATAAAGGCAACTAACTCAGCTGTTTGCAAGTAGCCTGGATGTGTGAGGGATTGCAGGCACAAATCAATACTGCAACCCAGACAGAGACTGATAATGTGACACCCTTTCAACTCATCACTGATTCTGACCCTCTTCCTGCAATCCTAATGCCCTGCAGTGTTACTGCTGCTCAGTCGCAGCTCTGTCACTGTCACCATGTGGGGACATTCCCAATCCCATCCTTCCTCTGTTGGCTCCTCAAATCAGTCAGTTGACATTTCCAGTTCCTTCCCTGACCTGAGTGTGCCAGCTGCAACTTTCAGCTAAAATGTATGGTCAGATACATTAGCTCAACTATTTTTATGGGTTTGTTTTTCAGAACTGGAAGGGAATAATTAAAAATCCTAGGACTGAAGTTGCCCTTTGAGGTCATTGAATCCATTTCCCTCCACTTAATGGGAGTTGTAGACCACAGCAGAAGTGGTCACGAGAATGCTTACATTTGTGCCATGAAGGCACAGTACGAAACAACTTTTAACAGTCAGAAAAATAATAAAACACTTAATCAGAGAAAACAATATTTTATTTTGTCAAAGGAAGAAAAAAAAATCTCCGGAAATAAAGTGTTCAGAGGAAAGAATACAGTTGTTAAACTCATCTCTATTTTTCATCTTAAATAAGAGAATATGAAGGCAGAAGTGCTGAATTTGAGCAAAAAATATAATATAAACATATAAATATAATATACACATATATGATGATGTGTATCACCATTAACAGGGACAAAAGTCAAATTTCTTTCACAAACTTCATAATAAGTTAGTTTGAAAGGACAGAAAATAGCTCAAAAAAGATTTTTTTTAATTTTTTGTTTAGTATCTCTGCTAGAGGGTGGCCACAGACAGAATATTTAGATTCTGCATTGCTGTATTCTATCCCCTCTAAATTACATTTGAAATCTTTCAAAACAAAATCTACTTTTTATTTTTCTTAGCTCCTTAATAATTTCCTGTGTGACTGATATAAGTAAAAAGCTGTGGTTTTTTTCCCCTAGACAGTGTAGACCTCTTGTTTACCTTTTCCATTTTACAATACTTCATAGTGATCCATCTTCTAGAACAAACACAAACAAGATGTATTCAGCAATTTTTCCCATCACTGCAACCCTTGACGGAATATAGATTGAAAAAAATAATCAGTTCAGAGAAGGTGAAAGTGATGCTGATCAATTGTTGGAAGCAGCTCGACGAAGTGGGAAAACTGAAGCTTTTTCAAATTGCATAGTAAGCCATCACAATGCTGCTGATATTCTAGGAAGGCACCGATTTTCTCCACAGAACTGAAAATTTATTTTTTCTGTAAGAGATACAAACTAATGGGACTACCAGATGTGCTAGTGCTGTTGTAACAGCAGGTATGCACAAGGAATATATATATATATATATATATATATATATATATATATGTGTGTGTGTGTGTTATTTGTTTTCATATTGTATTTCATTTTCATATTGGGTTTTATGTTATAATGGTTTGTTCTGTACTCCTCTGTTCTCCTGGAAAATGTTATATCCCGAGGATTGTCCCTGCCCCCCTTACCTGTCCATCCTCCCACACTCCTCCCAGTCCCCTCTTGTCTGTCATTTGGTTGTTCCTCCCAGCTTCTGGAGAGTTCGGGTGAAGACATGGAATGATAGGGCAAGAGCTGAGGAGCTTCCTCCCTTTATGTTCCTCATTAGTTTCTTTGAATGTCCCTCCAACCCTGTTCCACTCTCACCTTATCCCTCACTGGGTGTTGCTTTGTCCTCTCCTTTATCCCTGTACTGGCTTGAAGGCAAAACCAGTGAGAGACTCCAAGACAGAAAAAACAATTTAATAGGAGAGAAAAAAAAAAAAAAAAAGGTAAAATAAAATAAAACACATGCAATAGTACAAAAGGTCACTGACAGAGTCAGAATACAACCTGAAACCGTGGTGGTGGCAGTCCAGATGAAGTGGTCTTGTTGAAACAGTGTTCCTGCAGAAAGGTCTGGTAGCTCTTGTCCTCTGGGAATCCAGTGGGTAAGGCTGCCTGTGCTGTCCCAAATCCCAGATTCTATCCAGGTGGGAATGCTTGGCTCCTCCCCCTGGGCAGAGCATCTCACAATGGACTGATATCATTTTATCAGTGTTGCAATGGGTCCTTGATTGCCCCTTAAACAGAGATAGCTCTTGGAGGGAGTTATCTATGAGTCATGCAGCAGGGCATTGATGGGCCATTAACAGAAGATAGTCTGGAGGGAGGGGGCAAGGGAAACGCTGCCCAACCTAGTTTCAACAGCTCATGTAGATGGTGATAGAATACATACTTTGGGCACATCTTGCATTGTAACCTAGGACAATCCCCTCCCCAGCATATAAGCCCATACCACAAGGCCGACCATGTGACTTGGTTCGAGCTGCGGTCTAAGGCAGAGATCCAGACAGGATGGAACAAAGACCGAAATAAAGAGCTTGTATTTGCCCTTGGATCGAGTCTGGCTCCTTTTGTCCACCACTGATGGAGTCTCTCTCATGATAAAGGGAAAAGCCCCTCACCGCTCCCTGGGCTTTTAGGACCCAGGGGAGTTTTCCTGTCCTGTCGCAGTCTCGAGCTAGCCTGGGCAAAACAGAGCCAGTAGCTCCATTAGAGATGAGTGACATATATATAGGTTCTTTTTGCATTTATTATCTATCATAGTATAGAACTTCTTCTTGTGCTCCAGATAACTTTATGGAAAAATCCAGAGGATTTAACAAGGAAACAGAAAAAAAATGCAGAAATACTAATTTCCTTACAAAGAGGATTTTATTTGTTCAAAAATGCTGTGCATGTAATTCTTATTATAAAAAATTTCTAAATATAATTTGCCCCTAACGGTATGTGTAGAGTGCAGCAGTGATGTTTCTTCCAGGAAGTGTGTTACACCTGTCTCTTTGGCATGTGTCTGTTCACCTTTGCTATGATACTCTTGTCTAGGTACTCATGGTGCTTGCTGCTTTGGGAGAAGTGTCTTGTCATGTATTAGCATCTGGAAATTAGCATCTGCACCAAACAAAGGCCGAGGACTGGAGAGAGGTTGCTGTTGATAAAGAAGAGTTCTGCCACTCTCCTGTTAGGCATTATTTTAATGATATACCCAGCACACCCTTACTCTGATTATTTCAACAGGCTACTTCTTAGAAGGGTTTTAGGTCCATAGATCTTTTATTTCAGACAGGAACAACAGAGATTTGAGATCACCTCTGGCCCTGAACACATCTCTAATAGTACTATAAAGATGGACTAACTGAAAAAGATCTGAAAGGGTGGATGGTTGTTTCAGTTTACACTAAGATCAGGTCACAGCAGGTGCACACAATACAGCCCACAGGGCGCTGCTCATCTGGGTAAGAGCATCCTGTAATTCCCTCCCACCTGGCACATCCAAGCCCCAACTACTGCCAGTACTTGAGGATTCACCAAGGAATCTTTAGAAAATAAAGAATCAATGGTGTTACTACTATTCAGACGAAAGGATTTCTTGATCCAAAAGACTGGATCCAACAGCACCACATTTTCCATTAATTTCTCTAGAAACTCTTTAAGAATAATAAAGCATAAAAATGTTTTGCCATTCTATGACTTCAAAGAAGAGTAACATTTTAAGATGTTATTTCAAATCCAAGTGTTGATATTTGGATTTTAAGTGCTCTACAGGGTATTTGGGATTTATCTGTTTAATACATTTTATAACTGTGGTAGGTTGACCTTGGTTTATTGCCACATGTATACCCAGCAACTCTCATCCCCCTTCTCAATTGAAGTTCCCTGGAAATTGGGTGGAAAATCTCATGGGACAAGAGACAGGGAGATCCCTTACAAATTCCTATCATGGGCAAAACAGGTGTGATGTGGAAAATTTAGTTTATTACCAGTTAAAAAGAGAGTTAGATGGTGAGAAATGAAGGCACAACAATATGGTCTCCCTTCCCCCCAAGCAGCACAAAGGGAGTACGGGCTACAGCCAGTCTGTAATAGTTCCTTTCAGCTTCTTTCTCCTCAGACTTTTTCCTCTGCTGCAGCATTCTCCCTCTTCATGGGCTGCAGTCCTTTTCTCCTCCAATGTGGGGACTGCCAGGCTGCAGCTTCCTTTAGGATTCATCTACCTGCTCCAGTGTGAGATTCCCCATGGTCTGTAGCATGGATATCTGCTCCACTGTGGTCTCTGCTTGAGTACCTGGAACACCTCCTTTTTCTCTAACCTTGTTCCACTTTGTCCTCTTCCCTGCTATGCAGTGTTTTTTATCATGCCTTACATAAGTTCTCCCAGAGACACCACAAACTCCTCTGCCAAGATCAGCTGTGTCCTGCAGTGAGTCCATTTTGTAGCCATCTGGAACTGACTGTCCATCAAAGAGAAGTCCCTGGCTTCTCATCACAAAGGCCATCCCTGAAGCCCCCACCATTACCAAAACCTTGTCACTTATACTAAACACCAAGAAATTTTTAGATAAGTTATGTTTATTTCAAAAATATAGAGTCACATATACACTGCTCCCAAACATTCTGTGACTTCTACACTTCTTTTCAAGTTGGTTAAAATTAATAAGCTTAACACACACAAAAAAATTAAGAATAGAGAGAGCTGCAGGGACTGACCAGGGAATTGTGATACTTCTGGCTGACATAAAGTTTAGGAAATTATTTTGTATTTTCCCTGTATTTTTAGGTTAATATAAAAGGAAGCCTTTTAAAATCTACTTCATGAAGAATAGAGTGGCCTAGCACAGACATCTTTCAAAAGTCAATATATGTAATCAGTTAAAAGTCAGAGTTGGTGAAGACCTAATATCAAGATGTTTGTGTCTTTGTTCTGGGTTTTTTTGTTAGTATTACATCTAGGTATGGGGCTGGAACAAGTTCCAATAAAAGTACAAGGAGGTGAATTGTGTTCTCCTTGAAAATATAAAGCAATGATTGCAGCACTGTATTGACACAGTACAAAGCAAACACATTTAGCAGGGCTACCAGCCAGTGTGGCAGTGGGGAGTGAAAGATGATAGGAAATTATTGAGGACCCGATAAGAACAGATAGAATCCCAGGATATATGTTTTATTTATCCTGTTAAAATATATATATATATATATATATATAAATATATATATATATAAAAATTCTATTCCATATTTACATTAGAATATAGGGATGCACATAAAAAGCTAGAAATAATGCTTGACTGAGATTTCATATGAGTGTGCCAGTGGGAGAGAACAAAATGCTGTCTCCATGGTCTGGGGAATAGATGAAGAACAATTGACTCAAAGGTTGCCAGTAATGGGTCTGAAAACCTTTCTGCAGTAGCCCCACAGCCTACTTCTTTCACCCTGGTCCTTTTCCTTTGCAGGTGAGTTCACGTCTATGTGTGCAAGCACCAGCAGAAGGATGGACAGAGAGCTGCATATGGGAGAACAGGACCAAGAAGTTTTCAGAGGAGTGACTGAGGCAACTGCTGGCGTTTAGTCTGGAAAAGAGTAGGCTGAATGCAGACTATATTGCTCAGGTATTACAAATACCTGAATGGAGGTTCTGGAGATGGGGGGGATTGATCTCTTCTTCCAACTGACAAGCAACAGGACCAGAGGAAACACCCTCAAGTTGTGCTAGGGGAGGTTTAGATTGGATATTAGGGAAAAAATAAAAATAAAAAAATCACCAAAAGGCTTTTAGAGCATTGGAGACTGCCCAGGGTAGTAGATGAGTCACCATTGCTGGAGGTATTTGAAAAACATGTAGATGTAGTGCTTAGGGACACAGTTTGGTGTTGAACTTGGTTTAACGGTTAACAGTTGGACTTAATGATCTTGGAGGTCTTTTCCAGTCTAAATGATCCTATAATTCTATGATCTGAATAAACCTTTTGCTGTGGATTATTAAACTGCTTCTCCACCTCTGCTGTTGTACACATAAACTTTGTCCCAGAGCTCTCTTCTGCTTTAAAAGACCACAGAAATGTAGGAGCCATTTATAAACAGCAGAAGAAGTTTTTCAAGGATGGACAGGATACTACTGTGACAGAGCTTCTGATAATCATATATTGTACTATTTGGTTTTACAGCTAAGCGCCTCCTCCACAAAAAAAAAAAAAAAAAAAAAAAAAAAAAAAAAAAAAAAAAGAAAAAAAAAAAGCATAGCACTATATTCTCTTAAATAACCTGGTGTTCAGGAATGCCGAAATGTCCATTCTCTGAAGAATGATGTTGCAAAAGAAAAAAAAAAAATCTTAATTAAAAAAAAAACAAAAAAGTGAGCTTGTAATGTGAATGATTATGCAAAAATGTTGGGAGTATCTGCAAAATTGAAAATTTCTATCTAAATTTTTAATGAAGCTATGGTTTGGCATTAACTCGTTATGTTAGTAAAGTGACATGAAGAGCTATATAATAATTTAATTTTATTAACTATCAGAATTACAAATATTTTATAGTTAATTTAAGGGACCAGATGACAAAAAAAAATATTTAAGAGGTTATCTTACTTGCCCATGTCACATTCATGCACACATTTTAAGGCAGAATCCTTCATCTCCAAATATTTGCTTTTCTTTCAACTTTTCAGGAGTCCAAACACCATCAGTTTATTGCCACAAAAATCTGACGGTGTTAAATTTTTGCTGCTGACAGCATGAGCCAGGAAACTAACACAGATGGCTTACTCTATCATGACAAGAATCCTTACTAAGCAAGATCAATTCCTTTAATTTCTGAAAAGAAGAGCTTAAACAGGTATTAGAATACTAGTGCACTCTACACCATTGCTATTAATAGTAACATTGAAATTTTCCAAAGAAAATAAAATCTGAATGAGACAATTTACATATGTATTTATTCATATATCTATATATTAGGTGGAATAGAAACCTGGGATTTTTTTCATACGTCAGGTCTCATTCAGTTTAGTAATGTGGTGTCAGTACATTGCCAACATTTACAAGAGAAATATCGCAGAGGGTGTGTTTAAAATAGAAATGGTAGATCCACTTGCTTCACCTGAGATACACTGAAGTGGTGCTATACTTTATGGAAAAGCTGAAAATGTTATTCTGGATTAGGCTAAAAGAAATTGGATTAACTCCTCAAATGTAATAATGTATTTTTTAGCCATCTGAGGATGTCATGTAGAAAGTTACTTACTTCACTTGGGAAAACTGAAGGAGAGCTGATCATGTACTTACTGTGACAATACTTTTTGTATTTTAAATTGAAAGAAAACAAACTTACATAAATTCTAACCTCAATTTAAATTGTGGCTCAGGGGATTTACAGGTAGGTGAATTTAAAATTGTAGTTTTATTTCACAAATCAGAAAATTGGTTGTATAGATGCAGCATAGAATTTTGCAAGTTGGTCTTTTAATGGACCTTTGTTAGCAAGGGACTACACATGAGTAGTTCAGTCATAGCCACTGAAAGCTTGATTTTTTTTTTTTTACTGCCATTGAACAATATCAGCTGATGTATTGATGATGTAGTCTGAGACTAGGCAGAGAAAGAATAATGGATTCTAAAGAACTATTTCAAGCTAATTTAAATCAGTAACAGAGTGATAAAGCTTTTACATTCTAACATAATTTTTCTTACCATAAATATGAAAAATATATTACTGATGTATGAAAATGTTCTGGTTTCATATTAACAGATAAATGAGAGTTTAGCTTTACAGTTATTGATACAGACCAGGTATATACTTGTCCTGGCATAGAGTTGCACTGCACAATAGTAACATAGCTAGCAGCAACATCATCATTTACAATTCCTGAAGTAGAAATTATATATAATAAATAATAATAATTATTATTGTTATTATTAATTATTGTTATAAAAGAGCTGGTGAAAATAAACAAGGGATTTTGTAGCATCTCCTGATTTAAATATCTAAGAATATTTTAAAATTAAGGACTTGCGAATTAAATTCTCCTTTCTTTGCATGTCCCTAATTAAATTGTTGCCAAGATTTAGGAGCTCTTTAAACACAGGAAAGAGTCAGTTTTAAAAAGGAGACATTGTTTTTTCTGTGCAGGGTGCAAGTTCCACAAATCAAGCACCTCAGAGAGTAAAAAGCAAAAGAATTTAAACACTAAAATTCACATAAACCCACCGAATACAGAGTTACCACCTACCTTGTCATCTAGCTTGTGTAACCTTATTCAGTACTTGTTATTGTACCTTTGTGCTCCTCTTTGGGTGTCTCTGGTAGTCATCTGGGGAGGTGAACCCTTACTCAGTTTCAAGCGAAGTTCAGCTAGGACCTGCAAAACACAAGATTGTGTGCCAAATATGACATGATCTACAGCTTTGGAGACACATCTAAAACAGTTGCCAGGCAGGACAAAGTACAAACAGAAATCTAAACAGAATCTATCTAACACACCTGAGAAGATCTCTTAACGTTCAAAAGTGGAGTTAAAGGTGAGAATGTTACCATTGGCTTATATTTACAACAGATTCCTTGGAGCAGATTAGTGTAAAATGACACGATATCTGGTGTTTTTATATACCTATGGCAACCTTATTTTAGAAAAGTTTGGTTGCAAGGGAAGGAAGGTATGTAGCCATTTTTGTTTCTGTATATAGAAAAGAAAAAATATAAAAATATAAGGATATCTCTTAAAAAAGCCTATAAGGAAATGATAGAAAGAAAAAGAAAGGTTAAGAATAGATAGCAGAGGGGAAAGACATCACTGAACATGGATCCATCAATGAGACATGGTTGTTACAGTTTCTATATCCAGTGTTTAAGATGTTGATCTCATTTCTGATCCAACGACATGGGGGAAGCTCATACAACATAATGTTCAATGTGTTCAGGAGGGAGCAGCCAGGTACTTCCCTTGAGGCAGAGGGGGTTTACAATATTTGATGTAGCACTGGATCATGGGCGGTCCTCTGGTGGATGGCCCCAGAAATTAGTCTAGGGGTACTTCAGGGGTCCTTGATGGTTTATGACACCTGCTAAGACATGACAGATGCCTCTGACACCAGCCAGCATAGTTGAGATAGTTATGGCCCACCTAAAAGGATGAATACCTTCAGGCCTATGTGTGAATATGAAAGCCTGGACACCTTTCCAGAGAGGTGTTTGGGGTAGATTTTACATCTGAGCCAGTTGTGCAAAGGATAATAGCATGATAAAAAGCATTATCCCACCTCAGAAGTCTGCTTCTTATCAACTTTACCCAGCCCACAACCCAGCCTTTTGTTAATCAAGTGTTTGATGAGGCCATCTTCAGTGATGGAGGTCTTCATCTGGCCTATTCTGACACATATCAGAGGTTTTGCCACCACACACTCAAAAACTCTCCTCTACCCCTTGGTTTGGATGTGTCTGTGTGCAAACCCAGCCTCAGCAAAGCAGCTACTGCTTCTGTAAAATGCTGATTGCTTGAGTCATTAACCCTTGTCATTCTGGCCTCTCACACTGGCCCGTGGTTTGTTCCCTTCATGACTCCTCCAGGCCAGACACTCCTGGGCAGAAGCTGGACCTGACCCTGGAGACATTCTACTTGCTTGGCTGTTCGGGCAGTGTGATAGCTTGGCATCATGGCTCTCAGCAGCTGCTGACAAAACCAGCTGTGACACCACAGTTCTACCCAGTAAGTAATTTATATGTTGTATGACGCATTCTTCTATTGCTTATTCTACTTTATCATGCATCCTGAATGCAAATTTAATTGTTTATCTGTACACTAAACATGCATTGATATTCTCATTATTAGCAGCACCACATTTTGCAGTCATTCAACATGTCTTTAGATTATGTATTTTTTTTTTTTTAATTCTCCTTTTAAATACTTTCTTTATCTAACACCGGTGTTTTCTGCAGATGATCTGCTTTGGAGTTGGTTACATGACATAACTACTTTCATATTATTTCAGTTGCACAGCTACAATGATTTGAGATCAAATCTTTCAGGCTGGCATAACATTTCATTATCTTGGAGAATAATTTTGATTTGTTTTTCAAAGGAGACATTTTTAGAGTGTTTTCCCCCTAAAAACAAATAAATAAATGAAGACACGCCTCTACTAATGCAGGCATGTTAAATATGGGTCTTTATTAAATAAATAGCTACCAACAGAATTATACTATTTTGAAATGTTATTAAAACTATTTTAAATTGTCTTCATTCATTACTGATACAGGAGGAAAAATATGATTTTGTTCTTTTTATTCTGAATTCTAGGAAATTTTGAACCTTGATGGTTTTGAGATTCACTGTGTCTCCTTAAAGACCTGTGAATCTTTGTTTCTGCCCACCCAGGGACGGCAGTTGTCAGGGGCTCCTTTGCAGGAGTTAAAATTCCCCAGCATTCAGGTGGTTTTAGAGTCTTTTTTGCCCTCTGCAAAGCTCTGAGCCAAACGGATGAAAGGTTGCATGCTTCGTGTTTATTGTTTCTTATCTTACAATTTTCTCAGTGTCCAGCAAGATGTTTGCCGCGGCTCGGACATCTGACATCTCCTCCCGAACTGGGCTGTCATTATCTTTTATACTAATTGCTACGTATTCTTTATTTACTATGCCAATGTCTATCACTATTACTAAAAAGGTCATCTTTACTCTGACCCAATCCTCACTAACTACTTTGTGCCAATGTCACGGCAGAAATGGAGTGACGGAACAAGAAGGAAGAAGAAAGAGACAACGCCCTAAATTCTCCATTTTGCCCCATTCACTTCAATGCCAAGAATCCCAAACTCACTGTTTTTTCACCCTGTGATATACTAAACTACTATTTTTCACACTTTTGTGGCCTGTAAATCCTCTTCCAGTGCAAGAAGCCTTTCCCATGGACTGAAATCAAAGCCAGTGTCTCTCTGAGCTCTGGGCTGGGGTCCCAGACGCCCCTGCCCAGGTCCCTGACCCTCCAGGGCAACCAAAGGAATGCCCTGGACTCCAACAAATCTTCAGTAAGTATTAGTTATTCCCGTTTGCACTATGTGGTGTTTACATGTCTTTTCAAAGTGTTTTTCCCTTCCTAGTATCAAGACCATTTCTATGACTCTGGTGCTACTGATATCAGGTGACTTTTGATCTACTTGTTTATCTTATTTAAACAGGAGCTTAGAACCATAAAGTCTTTACAATACCAAAAGGAACACCATTTGTTTCAGGGAATTCACATGTAAATGTATAAATGCAGTTTAAAGATTTGAATTTTAAGCACACAGGAGAGAAAAGTTTTGTATAACTCTGCATACAATCTCTTTTGTGAGTAAAAAATGCACCTATTTTACCTACAGTCACTTTTTTTTTTTTTATTTTCTACAATACATATCAAAAACTTTTTTTTTTAATAAAACAAACATTACACTCTCTGAGATGTAGCCTTAAAAAAAAAAAAAAAGTTACTGTACTGTCACCTACTGTTTATTTGCCTTTTATAATCCTACCAAGACTTTTTGGTTGAGCTGTAGTTCGAGGAAATGGCAGGGATAAAAATTATATGAACTATTTTTTTCTTTTTTGTCTATATTCAATTAAGGATGTCTTGAATAATCTTACCATGTTTTGTTGTAAAACAATATCCTTCAAGGTGAAGCCTGAATTAATTAGGAATATAATCAAGTTTTATACCTTTTCACTATTCAGTCTGTAACTCTCTTAGGCTCTACAAACAATTCATTATAATTCAGAATATGATATAAAAGGTCTAGAAGGTTGTTGGGTTATTTTATTCACATCCTCTAGCTTTTGAAGTAAATTCATGTTCTTAAAACCGAACATGTCTCTTGGTGTCTGGAATGAAATTCTTCTGACGGTTATTTTAAGAAGTAAGAGCTAAGGTTAAAGATGAAAAATGAAGTTTATAAATTAAGGTATAATAAAAAAATTGGACAAATCACAGAATTCATAAACATTTGATAAATTCATGTTAACAGCCTAAATGTAGATGGAGAAATAAAAATTATGCAACGTTTCCTTTTATTTATGTTGACATGCATTTAGATCTAATTAACTAATTATGTATTAAACTGGATCATATTGATTTTTTTTTCAATGACTACTACTTTTGATTTAGCCAATATTTCAACCATTTCCCTTTCAAAAATGACTTCGCTCCATGATTTTGGATTCAGTAGAAAGTGAAATAGAAAAATTAAAATTCACTCTTCCATTTAACCTGTTTGGACACTAGGTATCTGGTCAGAACATGCTATAGCAAGTGGTTATAATTAACAGTGATAATATTTTCTCAAAAGTTTTCTTAGTTTGTATATCATATATGATGATGGTCTTTGGCAAAAAATATGAAACTAAACAAAAGCAAAAAATACAAACAAATTGATGACTCTGAGAGATATTTTCCCTCTATTTTATGTGACACTTTGAAACCCCCAGTTTTCTTTGGCTAAAAAGAAAAGTCTAGTCCTAGAGCCTGAGAACTGAAGGTCTGATTAGGGCCTTCCAACACTAAAACCCCTACAATTTTATTTTACAGCTATTCACTCTAGGAGAGTAGCAGAAAATACCGCAATAGCAGCCTGGTATATCCTCAGGTACAAGAAACTGGAAGTCATCAGTGATTCCCTTTGCCCTCTGTACAATCAGAAACCTCCCATCTAAGAGAGGTCAACAGCCATACTATAGCTTCTTGGTTAATTGGCAAATTTCCTACCTCTGCCACATCCCTACAGTCTGTCTCCCGGGAGCTGCTGACAAATTTCTGAACAGGAGCGGGCAATCCTGATAATATCACCTACTAGGATTGTGAGGCATGCTCAGGTCTCAAAGTTAATTTTAGGCTCTCTGGAGACTCACAGGTAAGCAAGATGCAAGATGCATTGGTTATATTTGACTTGTGTTTTTGAAAGCTACTGTTACTTTAAAATAAGAGGAGTTTATACAGCAGTTACAGGGCATGAAGAGCTTTTGTGCTGAGATAAATCTATTTTTTTTTTCTTAAATTTGATGTGAATGTCATGATGAATATATTGCTTTCCCCTTTTGCTTGTCCAAATTAATGCATTCAGTTAATTAGAAAAAAAAAAAATCACCTTATTTTATTTAAAATAAAATATGCAAACTGAAAAAATCACTTTCAATTCAGGATTCTTACAGAAACCACAATTCTGCTTGTATGGGGTGTGTGTTGTCTGAGGAACTTTGCATTCAGTTTTCATTTCTGATTTTTTAATTGTGTTAATTAAAATGTGGGGGGAGGAGGAGGAGTATTTTGAAAGTTTCATTTTAATTCTCATTTTCTTCTTTTAGTGTATGTTAATAAATCTATCTTTATATCTTTAAGTTTAAGCCTGCTTAGCTTTTTCTCCTAATCCTATCTCACAGAGAGGAAAAGAGAGTAAACACTCAGACCACTACACTAAATTTAGCAAACAGAAACAGAGGCAAATGTAAAACCATTGCATTAATCTTTGGAAATTTCAAATCCAATTCAGTTTCTAAGAAGAGTATGGATGCCACAGATAAAATTTTTCCACATATTTTGAGAAAATAGTTGACTAATAGATGAGGAAAAGAGATCCCATAGAGAAAATAGGTACCTGAAAAACTCTAGTTGGACTTATTACTGAACATTGATTATTTCCAGAAAGAAAAACACCATATCTGCCAAGCTAGATGAGAAAAACACTAAAGCCAAACCTTCTATTTGCAATGCAATCCTTCAGTTCTTAATTTGCCTTTCCAAACTGAGCACAGTATCACAAATGTCTTCACTCTTGTGATCAGTGACAGGACTTGGGGCAATGGCATGAAGCTCAGTCAGGGGAGGTTTAGGTTGGACATCAGGGCAAGGTTTTTCAGCCAGAGAGTGGTGGGGAACTTGAACAGCTCCCCAAGGGAATGGTCACGGCACCAAGTTTGACAGAGCTCTCAGACACATGGTGTATCTCTAGGGGATGGTGCTCTGCAGGGCCAAGAGCTGGATCCAATCATCCTGATGGGCCCCTTCTAACTCAGGATATTCCATGATTCTATGCTGCTGTGAAATGTAACTGAGAACACCACTTAGATTTGACTTTTAGCATCTCATGTAATCTATGTTGGAAAAACTGGAAACTTCATTTCTATTAAGAATAGAAAATATTGTTAGGTCAAAAAAGATCGATGAGCACTGGGATTCCTGACTTCTACATCTCCTCTGGCCTCCATTAGGAAAAAAAAAAAAAAAAAAAAAATCCCTTTCCCTCGCCAAACACAAGGTCTCATCCTGCTGAGACAGTTCTGCCACTGCCTTGGAATTTACAGCCTCAAACTTCCTCTTTCTAGTTCCAAAGCTTTTCACAGACCTTATCAAAATACAATGCAGAGGCTTTATCTAGTGATTAACCTTTGCCTACTCAGATGGACTATGGAGTAAAAGGTGCAACACAATCCTTAATTGCTGCCATTTATTTGAATTCGTTTGGTTAAAATAAACTGGCTCTGTTCCTGGCTCATGTTCTCAGAGAAGCTAATTTGAGTAAGAAATTATCTTCACAGCAATTCTCAGTGCTTACAGCTAACTTAGATTTGTATGTGGAGGTTTTTTTGTGGGAAAATTTTCCAAACTATTCTGTGAAATACTTTAATCAATATGCACATAGTGATTTAAGATTATGGCCAGTACCCACTTTATTTTAAAAGGTCATGTGTTTATGACTGTGTATACAAAGCACTATTTCTGTTATGGCTACTATTAATAAGAGTGTTTAATCCAATTCATCTTTATGAATGGAATACTTCTACTGGCTTTAGCTATCATGCCAGTCTGATCAGCAAGTACAAGAGTCATATTTTTATTTATTTTTGCATTATTGTCCCATGCTTAAACCTTTACATCCCTCTACTTCATCACTTAATTTGTTTACCTTAGAGACTGTTTTACAAAGTTAAAAAATTCACAATTCTGATCGATCTCATCTATGACTGAGCTTACTGTATCATTTTATTCTCATCTACTTTTTTTCCCCAGTTTATGCATAGAATTTTATGCAGAACAGAATCTGCAAAACTGTGCAAAATCAGATGACTTTGCTGGATCAAAAAGGTATTGCAAAGGACTACTCAAAAGTTCAGGACCCTACCAATACTTTAGGGAACTGTGTGGGTATTTATGTGAAAACCAAAATAGGTATGTTTAAAACCCACATATAAAGCTTCTGCAGGGCATTTCTAGAGCCAAGCAAAACATTCAACATTTTCTCTCAAACACATCCAGCAGTTCCACAAAGAACAACAGCTCCAAGGACAGACACTCCTTTGCTGAATATATATTAAATGATGTGTCTGCTACTACTATCCATTTTCCTGACTATCTACTAGGAATTTGATGCACTGCCTGAAAACCCTCCAGGAAATCTGAGAGGGTTAATTCTTAAATCACATATATGACATCTACGGGAAGTGTTGCTCCCCCTTCTAATGAACTTTACTTGGCTTTCTTGCTTGGAGAAGTTCACCACCTCTGTGTTCAGAAGATAATTTTCTTTTAAGACTGAAAGACTTATGTATGTGTTTCAAACATTTTACTCAACTGTTTGAGAAGCATTTGTTTCTTGAGAAGTAGAACTTATGTAATTAAAAGGCTATTTAACTTTTATGAAATAAAGGCAAGTTTAGTCATCAAGAAGGTCAAACAATGTGATCAACATTCCAAGTCCCTCAAAGAAAAAGTGTGTTTAAATTTTACTTTGTTCTTTTCCCTGAAAAAAATTTAAAATAACCCATACTGTGATTAAATTGAATAACCCTAACAAATAATCCAATGTAGTATTCTGCATGATAAGGACAATTGGCTGCATCACTGTGTAACCTCTGGAATGGTTTCACTCTTTAAACATAATTCCTATGGTCTTTTTGAACATTAGGCATACCTGGTAAGTCATATAGTTCTGGGAGATCTTATGAAGTCATTTTATGAAACAGTCATATTGTTGAATGAGATGTCAGATGAAAATAGAAGGAGTTTATGAACAATAAGCAAATTCATTTCAGAAAATAGAAAGCTTTTTGGGAAGTAGTGGTAGATGTTACCAGTGTAAATAAAGTTAAAGCTATCGTTTGTAATGTTTATGTTTTTGTAGATCACACTTTACAACCCCAAGTTTTCTGCTCTGTCTTTTGTAGAAAAACTATAGGATGTGTGCAGCTAAAATTAGCAGAATGTAAAAGTATGGAAATTTTTCTTGGTTTAATTGGCTGGATTTTAAACTTAGGATTTATAGAGAATTACTAAATGTGATGTACATATTCTTTAAATAATTGGCCTTAGTTCTGCCTGCCTCTCACTCATTCTAGAAGATGTATAAAATAGTCTGGGGGCAGAAAAATGTCCCTTTGCCTACACCCAACCTAACTGTTGAAGAATGTCTGGAGTCCAAGGTAAGAGACAGGGGAATTGAATTTAAATAACATTACCTAGATTATATAAAAACACAATTAAAACACAAGGAAGATACTTCATGAGATATTTTTAAATCCCAGTGCTCACATTTAAAGAAAATTTATAATTGTAATTTTGTTACTATTCTGAAAATCAAACACAAATTACATAAGGTTCTTAGTTTTAGGCAAATTCTGCTAATCTTAAATAATTACTGACTTCAGAGAACAAGTTACTTCAGTGAAAGCAAGTAAATATAAATAAGTACTATATAAAAAAAGGGTAAGCTGCATTTGAAAGAGTTTTACATGAGATTTTACCTCTAAATCTCTCTAAAATCTCTTAAACTTGAATACTTGCATCAAAACTCCTGAAATATTTTCTAACTTTCTTGTTATTCCATTTTCTTTGCTTGAAAAACAATGGAATACCAAAGGAAGCCATCTTTATAGAAAAATTAGTACTTATAGTGAAGAGTAATATACTTGTGCATTGACAAAACCATGTTGATCAGGTTAATATTATCTATAGACAAAAAATAGAAAGATATAGTGCATTAAACCCAAGGTGTTAATAGAACTACTTGCATATCTTCATTAATTTTCTTTTTCTTACTTGTTTAGCAAAAGAAAAAATTACTCAGAAAGTGAAACATATGAAACATCAGGTATTTTTTTGCATCCCACATATCCAAACTTCACTTGCTAATGAACTAATGATATTTAACCTGCTCTTTTAGTTACTCTGCATTTAGCTAGGCATTCAGCTTTTTTCCAATGATTTATCTTCCTGCCTCTGCACAATGTCCTGCTGTTACAATGCTGCCTCCTGCTATCACAGAGAATGCACAGAAGCTCTTTCACCTGTCTGAAGATAATTACAGGATTTCAGTCTCCAAAGCAACTAATCAAAGTTCTACTAGTTTTTTGGAGAACTCAATTTTCTTAAAAAAAAAATAAAAAAATTGAAAATTATAAAAAGAAAAGTCTTATTTCATGCAGTAGTTTCAGAACATCTATACATTAAGAACAACCAGTTTAATAATCTGGAAGAGCTAATATTGAATATAATGGATTGTTATGAAAAACACTGTGGTTTTCTTAATTGTTTATCACTGCACTGCATGTACACACATGCTGATATAAAATCCCAGACCAATGATATATCTTGATTGTTGTATCTCTCTTATTCTGAAAAAGTCCCATCATTATCCAATTTTTAAAGTAATATTAAAATGTAACTACAAATTTTAATGCTATATCCCCTGCTACAAAATCAGTTTACATTTTTCCCATAAATAATATGAAATTAAGATATGTTGATTTACATATTTCCATATAACCACAAGTTTAGTATCTTCCATTATGCTTATTTACATGAGTAGTACTGTAGTGCTTAGGTTCCTGAATAAACACAAGCTAATGCTCAATGTTGGCAGCACCAAACATTACCAATGCCTGCAGAAAACAGATTATCTCAGCTGACTAAACCAGGGATATCCTTTTTCTAGCCCACAATTTTGAAAGGAGCAGAAAAGGCAGAATTAAATGAATGAAGAAAAATGTTAGATAAGGAAAGGTAATGCTTCCCTTTCTTTCTACTTGCTTCCCTCGTGGATTATAGAAGTAGGAATAAGGATGTGCACTCTTCCCTTTTTCATTTTCTGGTTTTGTGTTACCTCTTTGGCAGATCACAACTATTTTTATTCATGCCATGAGTAGATATGGAGAATAAGTTGGCTAGGTTTTTCTTGGTGGGGACATTGTCAGTTATGGGGAGAGGAGAGGTAATGAGGATATTGTGATTTACTCTGTTAGCAAAAGAAAACCTCTGGCTCTCCCATGATCTTGAAAGCCAAAATTCTCCAGTTCTGTTCTTTGTTGATGATCTTGGAAGTCTTTTCCAACTCTAATGATTCCATGTCTTGTCCATCTGCCTGAAGTTAAAAGTGAAGAGTAAACTGTAAAACTGCAATAGATCAAACTTCAGCAAGATTTGTCACAGTTGATGATTCAGTCAGCGATCCATTCAATTGTCTAAAGGAAGATTTCCATGCCATTTGAGTTCCCCTAAACATCTGAAACTGTTGCGCTGGACACAAATATGAGGAATTCAGACAATTTCAGAGATTAAACAGGACACCTGGGTTATTATCCAAGCAGCATAAATGTTTCCAAACAGGCAAGTGAATCAAGTCCCTAAAGCTTAATTGCAATGTAATTATAAATCAAGAAGTGTGGTGGTGCAGAACTGTTTTATTAGATTTTTGTAAGAAGTTTATGTTACGGTTCGTTTCACTGTATCTCCAATTCTGTATCCCTTTTGTGTTGTCTGTATAATAAGGTGTTTTGTGTCAATCATCCCATGCCTCACATGACATGTAACATCCCCTCTGCCCCAACCCCCCTCTCTGGGGCAGCTTGTCTATCACTCCCGGGGTCCCTCCCGGATTGTGAAATCTCCGGGAGAGGGCTTCAGGTGATAGGTAGCCTGGGGGAAATTCCTTTGGCTCTGGATTTTAGTGGTCTGAAGCTTGGGGGTGGGCACACCTTGTTACCCCCTGAATCCCCTGATTTGTTGTCTTGTTGTATCCTCCCTGGGACCCTCCCCTGCTTATAGGGGGTAGGAGGGAGGAAGAGGCTCTCTCAGCCGCTGGGTTCTCAGCCTGGAAGCTCTCAGCCGCTCGCTTCGGAGCTTGGAGATCTCTGCTAATAAACATCTTTTAACCTGCTAAGCTGAGAGCCAGCCTTTTCTCTTCTGCTGCTGTTGACTGTCACCTTTGGGTCCCGCTGCTAAGCCGAGAAGCCAAAACGAACTGGAAACTTTGTGTCTGTGTTGACCCGAGCTAGCTGGGGGTCAGCTCCCACCCGGAGCGGGGACGCAACCGGACACAAAGAAGTTCAATGGTCTTTGATATGCATTCCATCCATGAAAATATAAATACTATTCTTTTTTTTATTACATCAACTTTATATCAAAAACTTCACCAGGTTTGTGTTGAAAACATATTCTCTCCTGCCTTCCATTCCATATGCATCAGCACTGTGACTTATATACTCGCTACCTTGTGGGAAAAAATGTTTTTTCCTTAGGAGAACACACTTGATTTTAAAAATCTAACTTCAGGCAACTAAGTTGTCATTTAAAAAATAATATCAGTGAAATTTTCTATATGCCCTTACCAAGATACAAACTTGAAGATTCCAATAAAATTATTTGAGAAAGGTAGAAACAGGTTAGACCTTAAAAATTTTGTTGAAGAAGCCAAGCTTGTTCAAAGTGACACAGGTAAAGTTGTAGAATTGTTCAAACTGAACATTTTGTTAGTCCCAAAACTACTCTGTGGACAAAAAGAAGTACAGCAAATAGCTAGAGTGGGCAGGATCTTCCCAGGATTCTTGTTGGGTAGTGTACAAAGTTCATAGTTCCTCCCCAGTTTTCAGCTTTTTCGAGTGCCCCATGTTACCATGTCTTGCTTCCTTAGTACTGGCTCCCAGCCCTGCTTCTGGTGCCAACTTGCCCAGATCCAGGAGACATCACAGGTGACTGCCTGTCCTTAGGTGATTGCCAAGTTTATCTGACGTCGTTTATCTGTGACCATCACAGAGGTTCAGGTCAGGCCAGACAATGGTCCTGTGGCCACCAGTTTGTTGTCAGGGAAAGTTGGCAGCAGCTCCATCCCATGGAGGCTCTGTTGCAGGCTAAGCACTGCCTTGGCAGCCTAAGTTGATACCTGCTGCCTTTTTCTAGTGTCAGAATTCCATTTGCTGACCAACCAGCAAGTTATGGTGTTTGGTTACAAACTTGGCCTTAATTTTTTTTAAAATATAGAGCTCTCTGGGTACAGTTTAATGATGTACCCAGAAGACACACTAACAATAACAAACCTTGGTGGTGCCTGCATGTATTTGCACTCTTTTGACAGAAACTTAATCTTGTAGAAGTCTGAAATGATTGCTGATCTCTTCTGTAATGCTATGCTGCCTCTCTATTCCTGCTTGCATTGAGCACTCTTTCTTATTTAAAAAGATTATTTAGGCCTAACTTGTTATACATTCTCTTTTTCAAACCAATATTTTGGTAAGTGATTTCAGCATCAAAACCACAATTAATGAAATGCACAAAGTTTATTCTTGGCCAATTCACACACAACATGTGGGTAGGTCTGTGGGATACAGATGGCCATAAATATTGACCTTCTAGTAATAACACACAAGAATGCAGTGACCTGAGCTATCACATTTAGTATGAGTGCTCCTTCCTCTATGTTAGACATTTTGAAAGCTTGTGATCATTTAGAATTTTACTGAGCAAGAGACAAGGAAGGATGTGAAAAAACACATTGTAGAGCAGCTTGTTATTCAAGGTGATGTAAATAGATGCTGTAAAAAAGAATATGCATTGCTGTTGAATTTTAAAAATTGCATCCTTATATACATTCATCTTCCAGAATGGAGGAAAAGATATTAAGGAAACTAATGTTTTTCAAGCTATACACCAAGTCAAGTTTCATTTTTTAAAATAATTTGTGAATTATGTCAAGATATATAGATCAATAAATGAAGCTGCCTTGTGCTCTTGCTAATCTAGAATGATGCAAAACCTTGAGAAAAGAGTACAGTATAGTAATTTATACAGAGAAAAGAGGAGCTATTTTACAGAAAGAATGAGCAACTATTATATAATTTATTGATCAACTATAAATAATTGATTACTTTTTTAACCTCTGACAAGACTTTAGTTTATGAAAATATCTCCTGGTCTCCCTTTCTGATAATGCTATAATCACACAAGCAAAATAAGAAGCATATTGAAGAAGATAAAAAGGCATGTAGGTAGAAATTTAACGTAGGCCGATTCCTCTACGATACAGATATTAAACAGAGGATCCCTTTTCCTTGACAATTCCCTGCATAATCTTTCTAACTATGCTGAATGTAAGGACAGCTCTATACATAAGTAGGTGAAGATGCAGACAGTGTCTACCCTTGTTCTCCAAGTAAACAAAAACCCCAAAGATGGAAGTTTGAGGCTGGTCACTTCTAGCACTAATAGAAATTCTTCTGCCTGACTTGTTTACCAGCAGTCATGGTTTACCTAGAGAAGTACCAGTTGACTGGAGTTAGCAAATATAAGGTTGTGGGAATAGTGCCAAACACCTGTCATCTTAACCAAGATAAGAACAAGAGAATATTGACTCTAGAGGCTCTGCTGATCTGTGCGCGTGATTGAAGGTGCTGTGGGAAAACTATTTTGGTGGAAAATATACCATATGTGTGTGTGACTTACTGTGATTGAAAATAATCACATGTATGGAATGCTTGAGACACTTTGTGTGTTACAAAATCAGCAGAGGCCCTAGGGACCAATCAGAAAGCGGTGGCTTATCTGTAATGAAATTAAAATAGAAGGGAGCTCACATGGAAAAAAGGGAGAGGAAAAACACCTGGGTAGCTCAAAACTATATTGCTGCATCACTGTGCCTTTTTTCCCATCGCCAACATATTTAGGTTTTTACAATTAAAATTTTCTTTACATTTGATCTTGTCCCCAACATAAGATCCATCTATAGAAGGGTTCTAAGGCAAATCCAGGGACCTACAGGCCTATCAGCCTCACCTTGCTGTTGTGGAAGGTCATGGAGCAGGTTATCTTGGATGCCCAGGAAAGTGGTGGAGTCATTATCCCTGGAAGTGTTCAGAAAATGTGTGTATATGACACATGAGGACATGGCATAGTGGTGCTAGGTTGATGTTGGACTTTATGATCTTAGAGGTCTTTTCCAAACTTAAAGATTCTATAATTCCATGATTCTATGACCAATGTGTAAAATTACTCTGAATTACCAATGATAAAAGAAATTTCACTAGGTCACCATTATGAATTCTTTACAAGGATCTTTAATCAAGAAAATATCAAGGAAAATGTTCCTCAATACTTTGGAAAAAGAATAACAAAAAAGACATAAATAACAAGCCAGATCTTCTGTATTGACTTCTGTATTGGACATCAGAAAGTAGATCTCACTCTGTAAAAGAAAGGATAAATGAGAAAGCCTATATGAGAGGTCTACCAAAACCTATGTCCTGGAGAGATTGGGTAGGAAATTATTATTGTTTCTCTTTTCCAGTACTGGCAGTGGATAAAAGAATCATGAAAGATAATAGAAAGGTGCACCTACAAAGAGTCAAAGGAGGTGAGATGTCATGTGACTGAGCTGTGGACCTCAGTGCTAATAGAACTGGCTTTAAAGGAAGAAAAGCCGATAACTTCTTGAGGGTTACTAAACACATAGAAATTGAATCTCAGACAAGAAAGCCTCAACTGAAACAGATCAAAAACTGGGGGAGTTTTCAGGGGAATTTTCATATGTGCTTGCTCTATTCTTAAATCCTTGTCTAGATATGTATTTTTGGCCATTATCAAATGCAAATGCTCCGCTAGATGGACCTTTACCCAGCAAGACTGTACTTATGTCTTGTATATTTATGATGAACAAATATGATTGCTCTGTGTGGTCTTGCAGTGAAATGATTTTATGCCATTTTTGGCTATCTAAACAGTGGAGGATTGCAATGAGGTAAGAACAGCAGGGATTCTGCCCTTGAACACTGTTGAGCTGTAGTAGAAGCACTATATATGCTTTTGGTCAGATCTTCAAGAAAAATAGATTGCAAAAATGAAAAGCCAGAAAAGAATGTATAAAAACCTTTATAGTAATGGATCAAAGAAACTCAAGTAATCAGGAACAAAACAGTCTTCTGATCACAGTCAGCATGTATACATAAAAACAGAAAAGATTTTTGATGAGTACTTGAGCTGGTTTTGTCTGGCATAAATTTCCTCATGTTAGAGTATTGGGCTACGTTCTGGACTGTGCTGGAGACAATGTTGGTAATTCAGAGATGGTTTTGTTACTGCTCAGCAGTGCACAGAGTCAAGACCTTTTCTGCTTCTCACCTCATCCTGTAGCAAGTAGGTTGGAGGTGTCTGAAATGTTTGGAGACAACACAGTACAGTTGACTCCAATTGACCAAAGGGATATTCCATAACATATAGCATCATGGTCAGCATAAAAATTTGGAGGTTTGGAGATGCATTGATCAGCTGGTGGTGAGCAATGGTTTTCATTTCCATCACTTGTCTTAGATTCTCAGACTCATAGAATCATTTAGGTTGGAAAACACCTCCAAGATCATTGAGTCCAACCTTTGACTGATCACCACCTTGCCAACCATGGCACTATGTGCCGCAACCAGCCATTTCTTAAACACCTCCAGGGATGGTGACACTGCCACTTCCCTGGGCATTTCATCCCAACATTTGATAACCCTTTCCATGGAGAAATTCTTTCTGATCTCCAATCTAAACTTCCCCTGGTGAACCTTGAGGCCATTTTCTCTTCTCCCATAACTAACTGCCTGGGAGAAGAGGCTGACCCCCAATTTGCTATGACCTCTTTTCAGGTAGTCTTTCTTGGGTTACATTTTTCTTTCTTTGTTACTTTCCTTTCCATGATAATATTATTACTATAATTGTTGTTGTTACTATAATATTTTCATTTTTAAAAATTCCTTGTCTTAATCCATAGGATTTCTCACTTTTGAGCTCTCAGCCCTCTTCCCCCGTTCCTCTGAGTGTGGTTTGAGCAAGTGGCT
Organism: Hirundo rustica; assembly: GCF_015227805.2. Taxonomy (NCBI): domain Eukaryota; kingdom Metazoa; phylum Chordata; class Aves; order Passeriformes; family Hirundinidae; genus Hirundo; species Hirundo rustica. The sequence goes on from NC_053450.1 coordinate 17,100,535, forward strand.
GTGTGGTGCTCAGTTTCCAGCTGGACTTAAACCAAGAGAGCAGTAAGCTGTTAGGGGATTATCTTCCTCAGCAGCTGAAGCACAGCACAAAGCACTAGCTAGCTGCCTTGCTAGCTACTCTTTTGAGGAATGAAATATGATGTACAGAGGCTGTGCAATTACTGTGTATCTAAACTATAAGTTAATTTGTTATTTTTATAATTTAATTATACATATTGTTAAGAAAATAATATATTTCCAGTAGAATGGATTTGGCCAAGCATCAATAAACCTTTATTTGTGAAATTTAAATTAAATATGTTTATGTGTTATAAAGGTACAGAAAAGAAAAAACTTTGAAAACATGAGAAACAGAGCAAACCCTCAGAATTCTCGTACAGACTTTAATCATATATTTATACTTTCAAAAAAAAACTTATGATTTTAAAAATAAACTCATAACTGAATTATATTGATGTGTTTAAGTTCTTTCACTTTCTAGTCTGTCTTTAAATGTTGTATGTAGCTTGCTATAAACAAAATCTAAGGTGTGTAATCCTCTGCAGGTTAACAGCTACATGTTAGTATCTTGTGATTGGGAGAAATGTAATTTAAAAAAAAAAAAAAAAAAGCAATCAGTGGAAAAGAAGATGCATAGCATTATTTATAAAAAATAATATCATTATTCACTTCTTCTTACTAAAGAGAAAAAAACATCTATTCACTTCTTCCTATTAAAGAGAAACTATTGTATTTTTTTCCTTCCAGGAGTAAAACCACTGTATTTTAGGATATAATGTAATTCAATCCTCCTATATACATTGAAGGTACCTATTTATAGATAGAAGAATTAGTAGACAAATATATCTTTATAAATGAACAAACATGCTAAAAGATATATCATAAAGTATGCTGAGCCTTGCGACAAGATATCAAGGAAACAAATGGTTAGAATAAACATTTATCTTTTGTTCTAAAGCACATCTTAACTTTCCTTGCTCATAAATGGTGTCCTTGATGAGAATAATAAATCTCTTTAGATGCGG